>NC_133974.1:17573881-18267881 GCF_047716275.1 Strix uralensis
AATAAGCCTATCTTACTAAATAATCTATTTTCCTCCAGTAATTTACAGAGACCATTTTTAGTCTGTGTACTTTTTTCTTCCTCCTCCAATGGCCTAGAACAATAGCTGCCAGTCACTTCCTGTTTGCTCAGTAGTAAATGAAGTGTAAGCCAAATAAGTTTGTTGGCTATAGGCTTTGAATTTATTATAAACATACCATCATTTGAGTCCTAAGTTGATATTATTTCAAATAGGAAATATCCTCAGGGCACAAATAGATTTCAGCTTTGTTCAGAAAAATCCTATGCTCATGCACTCTAATGTGTCTTTCTTAATAATCTGTATAGTTCCAGGTAAATTTAGAATGGTAAATAAATATATTAATAATAATACTTTTAAATAAAGTACTATCCCCTTCTCCACTAAGTAAATGTCTAAATTCTTACACCTCTTTTTCTGCTTATCTTCTATATTTCAGGGTTGCCTTTAAAACTTCTCAAGTGTTTTGTATACAGAGCCAACAGCATGCTCTATACGAAACCACAGACAGAAGGGATGACTCAATTCACACATACCCCAAAAAACCTCTATTGTTTATTAAGCCAATATGTTACTTTACTGTCCCGTGCCTTCCATCAAATAAGATTAATACACTATCTAAATGTATTTATTGTACCAACAATAATTTTATATATAAATAAGAAGATAAACATACCCCCTTTACTCCTTTCAGGTCTCCCTTCAGCAAACTGTCCAATGGAAAAGTGATTATGTTGTTCATATTCTGAATCTGTAACAAATTACATCAAAACATTTAATGTATTTTAAACGCAGAACATATACTCTCTCAATTCACACATTTCAGGAAGTTTCACAAGGAAATTTTGCGTATTATTCTCCTAACCCTGCATTATGAGGATGTTTAATCAGTACAGGCAGTAATCAAAGATGGAGGCAACATGAGTTAATTAAACCTACACTGGAAACACTATAACCCAAGCCAGCAGGAAACCTGCAGAATTACTGCTGCTGATAAAATATCTCATCCAACAGTGACTGCAAAGAAAACCCACTAATTTTTACATTACCTGATTTCACTGTTTAAATTATATGAAAACAATCATACAGTTTTTCAGAACTTACATACTTTAAGTTCATCAGTATATTTTAAATTAATCCTGTTTATTTTCCCATCTCTTCAGACTTATTCCATAAAATGCATCTTCTATTCTCAGAATACATGGCATCTTACTCTGACAGAAGTTATAAAGAGAAAAGAATGCTGGCCTGTAAAAAAGCCACTATTCAGATATTTTCCATGTATTTTTATAAAGTAATACATCTGCCTTATTTATCTCATACAAACTCCAAAACAAGGATTTTATGAGGTCTTGAGTATGCAAGTAACTCGAGTAAATTCAAGAAGAAAAAAAAAATAATTTCAAATTAACACAAAATAATCATGGTTTTAGATAAGTATCTGTATGATAATATTTTATACAGAAAAAGAAAGACAGTAGGAATAAGACTGTAAGTAGCATACACCAGGAAAAGAAAGACTTCATGTCCAATCCTTCATGATTCAGGGAAAATGTTCAAAGTATGGGCCATGATGTCTAGGCACAGAATTTAAACTGTAATAACTCAAAACGGATTGCACTAAAGGGTAAAAACTGGAGTATTTTAGAACTAGACGATGGAAAAAAAATCAGGATTAACTTTTACAGCAGTTTGGTGAAGACTGCCTTTGGATGGGTTTCTTTTCTGATGTTATTGTTAGCTGTTCTTTCAAAATGTGATTTTTTTCAAGAAGGACTGAAATGCATATATGAAGATGGATTTCAAATGTTCAAAGTACAGAAAGAACTATGCATCATGTAGCAACAATTGCTTCTGTTTTTTCAGGAACAATGTCAGGAATATCAAAGTTCCCGTAACCCATCTAGAGAAGAAAGAAGACTAACAGGAACTTCAAGAAAAATTATTTCTAATTGTGATGCTTCAATCTCCTCACAATGGAAAAATACAAAACATTACCACACAACAGTTCCTTGGTTGCCTCACTAGGACACAGGGGTCCCATCCCCAGTGGTACTCAACAGCTGCTATTAAAACAAACAAACAAAAAAAGCCCCCAAACCCTCACCCTTCCTCTTCAAAAGATACTACCTGAAATTTCATACATCAATTTTAAAGGTTAATCAGGTTGCCTCTGAATGGGAAGGTTGAAGAAATACAGAAAATCTGTTCTTTTAAACTCTTACCACAAATCACATTTCCTCTCCTCCACCCTACTTTTCCTCCTCCCCAAAAAGCTGCAGGACTCAACCACAGCCTTTAGAATCAACAAGTTAAATTTCAACTCTCTGTGGGTTTTTTTTTAAATAATTCCTATAAAAATTGAATGAGCACCATCCACATATGCTTAGTTGGCAGTGCTGCAAACTATCCACCTCATAAGTACTCAATAGTACCACAACATCAGCATATCAACATAACCATGCTCCAAGTTACTAAAATTATATGTTGTAGATATAGGAGGTAAGTGAAAAGGTTTAAATCACACAAAACTTAGGTAAAAAAATAAAAAATTGCGGAAGAAGACAGAGGAACATGTACACCTACGGACACACACATCCAGAACGGCTACCCAGGTGGAGAAGCAGAAGAGGTCTCATCTATGATATCATCCTATGCAAAGTTTTCTACTTTGTTAATCTATTTTATTAGTATGATGTAGTCGAATGCCTAACCTAAAGATCAATACTTTCATAGCCTCAAGCCTAATTATTTTTCAAATCCAGATAACTAAGCACAAAGCAAGAATAAAACATTTCTCAACGGGAGACTCAAGACAACTGTTTTTTCCTTAAGTTGGAAAAGAAAAAATGTCAGACACTGAAGTATTATCCCAGACATATTCATGTAAACATCAATCAGCCTCCAAAACAGTTCTGGATGTTTCTTAGAATTTCAAGTCATGGGGCCTGAAGTCCAAAGCAACTTCAAAAAAAGGATAGGTGAAAAACACCAACATTCTTCTTAAAAGTTTGGAGAATATTTGCCAATTCAAATTAATGCCTTTTGTGTGCTATTGCCTGTATATTACTATCAGTCTGTCGTATTCTCTATGCTCCTATTTTATTTCCAACAAATGTGAACATCCATAATGCATAAACTTGTCATTATTAATCTAGTTAGATGATTCATACTTGCTCGTATTTATAAATCAGCAAGCAATACACAGAAGAAAGATCTTACATGTTTTTCCCCTCTTTCTTGAGAAGCTTAAGCTGAAGTATCTAAAAATATAGACCCATTTGCAGCACACAGAGAAGCATTAATATGCTGCAGCTCCTACTCTGTGTGTATATAGGGAGCTAAAATGTATACAACTGCCTCTACATTTTGACTATTTTATGTTTTAAAATATTCTTTAAAAAGAAACATGCACAAAGATGCAGGAAAGCTTCACAGAAATTAAAATCCTGTGCCAGAGGAACACTAGCAAGTTCCATGTGTTTTAAAAAAAGAGAAAGAAAAAAAATAATAGCTGACCTGGTTTCCACTTCCAACACTGCTGCTTTGGCAGACTTGCAGTTTTTCCCTGACAGCTTCCAACAAGATAAGATGACAGAGACACGGTAATAAATTAAAACTTCCTAAGTTGGAGAACGCTCAGAGGAGAAGAAGAAATGGCAGGAGGGAGAACGTAAAAATAAACAAACATGTAGCTGCCAGAAGCGATGGCAGAGGCAACAGGCAAGCCAACATTTGTGAAGAAGAAAAAATATTTTCAAGTAGTCTAAGAGCCTATGGCTAAACACTGAAGTTCTTAATTTGCCAGCCCTCCTGATTACTTTAATGAGTCTCTTCCAGAACAGCTTTGGATGCTGGTGCCTGCAGTACTTCAATAGGTTTTGTTTTCTAAATCCAAGCAAAAAAAAAAAAAAAAAAGCCTCTTCACTACTTCAGAAGTTAAATACTTTTCTTAACACACTGATAAACAGAGCAGACCTTAAAACATTTTCAATTTAAACTAAAATTCCAGCAGTTGAACACTGTATGATATGACTCCTATTACCATTAGTAAATTCTAGATGTAGTCTGTGTACTTGGCTGTGGGCTTCTCAATCACCAGTGAACTCGGGTGTGCACAAGTGACAGTAGTACTGCTTGCTGACAAATCATTGTCTAAGTTATTTTCATTTTTTAATGGCAAGTACTATTGGATTTAATACTTTCCAAGATTTTTCCCAATGATGCGAGCTTTAGTAGGACAAGACCAACACAGCAGGGAGCAAGTGGAAATCAGAACATCTGCTATAGATGAGACACTGTTTGTCTGAACTTTAAGCTTTCAGCATCTAAACCCAAGACTTCAGAAAATCATGTAACATAAAGACTTCTAGCACAAACTTTCATCTTTGCAGCATGCCTCCCTCCCGCGCACAAGTACACAACACTGCCTTTCCGCTGTCCTCACCCCCTGCCCCACCTGCAGAGCAGTGGTGTGTCCCATAGCCCAATCTGTGTCCCACCAGGCGGGTGGCTGAGGTGGCACATCACCCACCGCCCACGTATGCCATAGGAAAAGTGACTGCAGCGAAGCAGGAGCTGAACACCCCTAAGTGCCCACACGGAGCTGCTGGCTCAGCTGGCTAGAAAAATGCCTTCGCACAAGATACCAAGTGTTGCCACCGTGTACTACTTGGAAACAGCCCTTGTACTACCACCGACACACAAACTACAGGCTGGGAGTGTCTCTATTAGGAAGCGCAAGATGACAGGAAATATGTTTTTAAAGGTATTCTTAAAAGCATAAAGTGAAGAACTTTAAAAGCAAAGGAAGAATGAGTCTTGAGGTTATTCCAGCCCATCTTCCTTGTCAGTGGAAGAGAATTCCCAATCGCACATTTTCTAATCTAGGTTAAAACACCTAAGTAGTAAGCTTCTATCGCTTTCTCTGGGACACTTCATCTAATATTTTCACAGTGAGATCCCATTTATATGCAATTTATTATTTTCCTCTTCCACAATCACAGTTATCTGTGAGGCAAACCATACATTTCCAATTCTTCTAAGCTTTCTTCATAAATCAACCTATTCAAACCCTGATCATTTTTTTACTGTCCTCTGAATTTCCTCCAGCTGGATCAATACCTTTTTGGCAAAGAAATAAAGATAAGATTCCAGGTGGAGCTGAATCCATGCCACTAAGGAGGAATTATTACATCTGGGTTTATATCTTTACAAGTGTAAATCAAACAGCACTGTTATTTTTTTTTTCTCTCACCATTAAGCCAGTCTTTCCTCAGTGAAAATCACAAACAGCACAACTTAAATCATTAAGCTTCACATACAATACTTCAACCTCAAATATGTGTATCTGTAGCTTTTTTTACATACTTAACTAAGTTGAGTCCTTCTAAACAAAACATGCTTGTGAAGGTTCAGGCACCAAACATTTTTTTAAAACCTTAGTCTGAACTATTACCCTGGAAAGAAAATTCTGGGCATAAATTTCTTAAGTTCATTGTATAATACAGAAAAGATATTTCCTTCAGTTTTGTTATTTGTTATCTTTTATATTTAAGCAAATCTCCTTTCTTCTTACATTTAAAAATTGAAGTAAAACAGGAGCATATGGTCAGAAAAATATTATCACTGTTCTTCCACTTCTCCTGGCTAAAAATTCAAGGATTATTAATAGAAAAACTTCTCACATAGAATCTCTTCCTCCCAGCTACCTTCCATGGAGTGGAAATATCAGATTCCAGTTCTCTCAATCCAGCATGTTTCATTAGCTTTAAATTTAAATAAATGATAAAGAAATTACAAGAGTATATAGAAGAATAGCAAATACAGAAAATGGAATTTGTTAAATAGCTACTTCATCTTCACAGATTCAAATCCCTTTTCAAGGAGTGCTGACAAAGATGACAGGCAACTACGGATTTTATTTCTTGGTGTAGCAATCTAAGAATAGGATTTAAAGGAAAAAATATTTAAAGTGCAAACCTGTTGCAATGAGCCTTTCCTTTTCCTAACATTTTTCATATTAAGACTCTCACCTTTATCACTTGGTGCTAAATTTATTAGGAAGACAGAGTAATTAACACTATAATCAAGTGCCATACACACCTAACTCACCTGGGAACTGTGGGTGCTACCATTCAGTCAGGAATTAGCACCAAGATTACCATCAAGAGGCAATACTGTACATGCCCCAAAAGGTACCGTGTTACCTCTGAAAATGCTTATAGTATTTTCTGATAGTTGAGTACCAAAAAAGACATACTGATTGCTCAATCTTAAAAACATTTCTAATTCCGAAGAAGTCGAAGAAAAATTTGTAGCTTGATATTGCAGCTATGGGAAGAGAAAAAAAAAAAATGCACAGTATATCAAACTGATCCAAACAATGCAACCATGTTAGAAAGGCTACAGTGAGTAGTTACAAGGACCTGATATACAGTACATGTCAATTTATTTCTTCTCTTAAAGATGTGTTTTACAAATAATTTCAAATGTGAAGAACCAAGGTTCTTCAAAGTTTTTTTTAACTATTTTTATTTATTCACTTTTAAATAGTGCATAAAATATGCACAAAAAAGTGCACACATAAAAGAAGCATAGCAAAACACATATAAAAAAACCCAAGACCTGAACTTTAATTTGAGTAGTTTACAGCTGAATAATTGGATTCCAAGAAAAAAACTTCAGCTGTTAATAAAATATTTTAAAGCATTGACACCTTGATATATCCATGAAAACATCAAAGTCTTTTGGGAAACCTTTACAAATATTAGAGAAAACAAGAACCTAAAACCCCTGTTAAAGTAGAACAACTTTAGAATGCCTTTCCTTTACCTTACTAAATACAAGTTTAAGGAAAATCTTTTTGCAGAAGCACTTGAGAGCTACAGCTCTAAATGCCACCCAGGCCAAGATCTGACAGAACACATCAGCTTCTAGAAACAAAAGCAAAATATATGACAGAGCAAAACTTGACAGTAGCCTTAAAGCTTTGCCAGTGTTAATAGCTTTGGCATCTGTTCCAGTCTGAACATGTCCTCTCACTTCCTTGCACATTCCCCACTCATTTCAGCTAAAATCTTCTGTGGAAATTCAGTGCCCTATGAAAATCCAGGCATGAGTCTATTTAAAAAGAATACCTTTCAGAATGTTTTTTTAAGAGCAGAAGGTTGTATAGTCCTGGCTACATTTTTGATGAAACTATTTGCAGCCAAGGTGTGTTGGATGGTACAAGGAAACACCAGAGGAGAGGAATGTTTTTACTGCCAACATGCTTAAATCCTTCAGAGTTGGATACTTTACCACACTGTGAGAACGCACGGAGCTTGTTTCACATATGGCTATGACTATAAAAAATAGCACCTCAAATTATTTCCAGCTACTGTATAGGACTTTTTAGACTAGTCAATACCCTTGTAACCTCTTAGAAAACTAGACCTCCATCAGTGACCTTACAAACAGATTTTCAAAGTGACCAGTTACCAACAATTTATTCCAGGAGTATTAACTTCTAATAGGCAAAATTACATAAAACTATTATTTTGTTTTATAATTCTTTTACAATTAGAATTCTTTTACAATCAGAATTCTTGTTTACAAAATGGTATTTTCAAGCAATAATGAAGTTTCCGTCTTTTTGTCATATATATTTCTTTCCGGAGGAAACTAGTTTCCTTGAGAGACACCAAATTCAAGGACCATTAGGTTCCTCTATTTCTTCAGTTTTCCTTTGCTAGTCAGGAGAAAACAAAAAACTTCAAACTTCAACAATATGAAGCATATTAGGAAAGAGCAGAACCTTACAGAGACCTGTCCTTCACCAGACGGTATTAAAGAAGAGAGAAGGTGCCTGTGCTATTGCAATGTGTAAAAAAAATAAAAATTTACATTCATGTTCATGAAAAATTATTATTTGCTTCAAAAACAGAGAAAATCAGAATCACAAACTGAAAAAAACTAAAGACTTAGGTACTATCTCATGACATATCCTCTTATACATACAAACTGAATTAAAAATACATAGATACTAGTGAAAAAGCAGTACACAGTAAAAAGATTTAGAAATATTCCTTGGACAAGATACACAAAATGTTTACGTGGATAAGAGAAGGTAATAAAAACATGCATCCCACTTCCTATACATATTTATTTTATTTTCCTTTCCAGTTTGTGTAAGAAAGTTATTCTTGTCAGAAACATTTTGCAAAGGTAGTAACTACTGTTTTTAAGAGAACAAATAGCTAAGCTTTTTTGTAAAACAGCGACATTTTTTAGCTTTTAAAAGTCTTCTTGAAATATAATACATTAAAAGGTTTTTCTGGAGAGGGGGTGCAGCTTTTAGTAGATTGCTTTTTAAAAGCACCTAAACATCACATTTCCCAGATCCATTTACCTAATGAAGTCACCATATTGCAATTAATATATGATAGTAGAGGGTTTTTTAGTCAACAGAAGGTATCAATTAGAAGACCCATTCTATTTCCCCTTCCATATGAGCAGTCTACCTCTGTATGGGAGACTCAGGATAACTGACTGACTCACACTCAATAAGAATGCCTCTTCTGATACATAAACTCATATAGTATTTGTACACCCAGAGATATTCAAATCAATATGACCAGTATGAAATACATTTCACTGTGGATAGATATATTCAGGGCTAGATTTCCTCTCATCAATATCACAATTAGGTAAAAAGAGAGGACAGTATCAGGGAGTGAATAGGACTGCCCTAAATCCCACCAGCTGGAAACATTCCCCAAAGAACTGATTATGACCAGCTGGCTGCAAACTACAAACATTTGGTCTAGACTCACAAGAGCATTTGAAGTGTCTCCATCCCACTGATTTCAGCAGGCACAGACTTTTAAATGCTTGTAGAAATTTGGGTCATCTCCCCTTCCTAGACCCTGGTGTAAGGGTTCTATGGTTTCAAGTAAATTTGGGACTTAGACATGGGAAAGCTCTAGCTAGTGGGATGTCATCAGAATCTGCTCTCCTTGTGCCCTCTGATTAATGTGAAATTGAGGCTGAAAATTCTCCATTCATAATTAAAACTCCCGTTCTTCCATTTGGCTCCATCCCATTTGGCTCACTGAAGAATGCTTTTAAGCCTTACTGGCTTCAGTTGCAGGATTGGTCCCCAGTGGGCACTACTGCCATTATAGCATTATGTTTGATTTTGTTTTCCTGACTCTCTTCCCTGAGAAGCAAGAGACTCTCTCTTCCGGGGACACTAAAATCTCCCTTTATAAATACAAATGGAAAGTGGGAAAAAGTGAAGTAAAAGCAACATGAGCACAGAGTAAACCAAGTTGGGTTTTGATGGTTTCACAATTTTAAGGCAAATTGATATGGGTGTTTTATAATATATGTTATAACTACTTTATTGTGGGAAGCTTTTAGACATGAGAATTGTTGGAAAAGGGGTTTTTTGTTGGGTTTGTTTGGGTTTTGTGGTGGTTTGTTTTTTGTTTTTCTTTTGGTTTGGTTTTTGGTTTTTTTGAGTTTTGCCAGGGGAAAAGCTAGGGCATGAGGCATTTTTCCAAGCTGGGAATTTTTTAAGAACAGTGGTTACTAAAAACCCAATTGTCTTCAACATGAAGAGCTACTAATTCAGAAACACAGCCTTTGTAATGGCCTTAAAATTTCAACGTTTTTCTTAAGTAATTCTTACCAAATTTTTGAAGAGTGCAGTTAATTCCTTTGTAAACACAGAAAATTTTAAAAACGCTGTTCCCAAATCTGGGTCGTCCCTGCAAACACAGTTGCCTCCAAATTTCTCCAGTGCTTGCGTATACTGTTCTTCATTTTCCACATGAGCTTCAAAAAGAGCAAAACATGAAAATATAATCAGTAGATAGAAGGTTATTGAAATTACAATTGATTTTTTTTATTAAAAATACTTTTCAGAAGATCTCGATACAAATGTTTACCTGATAAACATTTCTTATTTATATTTTAACATTGATATGCCAGAAATATGACATATCTCACTAATTCTAGTTTACATGTATCTACCCACATGCTGTACAAAGGACAATGTGTCGTCAAGACAAGACAATCATCTGACAGATATCCACTCTAGAAAGACCCACAATATTTCTGCACCAAACTGGAGAACGCATAACAATTCCCAACTCCTGTAATGAACTTTTAGAGTCTTTTATTAACACTCTCTAGTTTTAACTGTGTGCTGAACAAAGAAACAGAAGAGACAAAGTGTGTTGGCAGAGTCCTGGATCTTACAATAGAAGGCAATAGAATAGATCAAATAAGACTCTCAGGTCATCTTAGGAAATGGGACTACAAACTACACTACAGATGCTGGCAAAACCCGTATCTATGTTAGCTCCCTGATTCAGAGCAGCAGTGGAGATCTGAAGCAAGTCCCAGCAGTCTGCATTTACAACAGGCCAGTTCTCAAAGCAGTTTTGGTTCACAACAAGTAGATTCCCTTCCGAGACAACGAAACCAGCTGCTCTGCCCCAGAAGTGGTCCAGCGCTTAACGGAGACAGCAGGTTCTGAATCACAGTGTGGGCTGCACCAGCGCAAGTCACCCAGCCTAACACTTCTGCCCTTCAGAAGGCTTTGAGCTGCACGTGTTGGGGGGTTATTCAGCCCAGGGAATGAGATGAAATCTAGGCCTAAAGCAAGTTCCCCTGATTCAAATATAAAGGAAATCTGAGGGGCCTCAGTCTTAACTACTTTGACCTACTGATTCACTCCTAGGACAGCAGATTACTTGCTTGTGTAGGCAGGCATTAAAAGTCCCTGTCAATTTGATCTGTGGAATAAAACAAAAAGTCTTTCTGAACCCAAGCTTAGTGACCATGTCAAGTTTGAGCACATGGACAAAGCACACCAAGTTGGCACCTGAGGAAGTTAATGCCACCTATTTCTTATTCTAGCTGTGGCCAATTTCTAACACTTCAAAGGAAGTAAGGGAAAAAACCACACCCTAGGAAACAAATTATGCATTAGTAAGAACAAAGACTCTTTCTTGGTCATTATAATGAGATCAGCATAAACCCTGAAGATTATTTAGAGAGGATTAATCTGTTCAAACAAGCAATAACCCAGTTTCATTTCAAGTCCATTTGTACATGTCAACACATTTAATATCCAAAGGATTCTTGATGTAATGCCCTTTCTCCAAATTTCTATGAATTAGTTATACAACCTGTTCAATAAACCTAGCACACTCCAACTTAACAAAAAGCCTGTCTGTTCACCTACCTATTTGGACAGCTATTCAAGAACTTTATTTCTCAAGTAGCTACAAATTTCCTCTAACTGCCAATATATGACTAAAACTCTGTGGAGTAGTGGTATAATATCATGTAATTACACTGTCATAATGTACATGCAGAACTGAAGTCACACAAACAGCATTAATAAGTTTCTACTCTGAGTGCTTGAATTTGCAGCCTGTAAAAATTATTTTTTAAACTGAATGGCTATATGCAAACTGTATGCCAACTAAATCCTAGCACTGAACTCTACTTACTTTTCCACAGCATCAACAGCAGGGGCTGAGCACTTACGAAACTTTTTGCTACTTGAGCTGTAAGATGATGTAAGGATATTCAACTACGTGTGACACACACACCCGAACAAACTTTGAACCAACTGGCACAAACAGCAAAACACGGGATGTGGCAGTTGCAACTCCTCTAGCTCACACAGCTACCCAGTAACATGAAATATTTCCATACTGCTTTCTGTATTCTTACTGCTTTCTGCATCCAACTTAGCACATTTGAACCCAGGTGAGGGTGGAAGTCAGGACACAATTCATATTGCAAAAAGAGAAAGCTGCCACTGCATGAAAAGAAGGTGAAAAGGCTGCTACCATTAATTGTTGTAGTTAGATGTGCAATCAGCAGCTGAACCATACTGACTTTTTACCTTAGGAAACAAGAGCTTTCTATTCCATACAGTACCCCCAAGAGTTTTCTATTCCCCAGCATCCTAGGGACCACTCTTCTGGATCTATGCATCAGATTAAACAAAGCCAACAAACCAGCAGCTCAACGGCAGTTCTGAGACACTTCTCAGAATGCTGATAGTAGTTATCGCAGCAATACTATTAGCTGAGCTGGTATTCCACAAGTGCTTCTGAAGAACAGAAAACTGTATTTTTTCCATGGAACCCTCCAAAATATTCTCCCTGCCCTATGGTTTCTTCCTGATGGATTTTAAAAGTTTATCTACAAACAAAGGGTTTGGAATCTAAAAAAAACCAACCAAACAAAAAAAAAGAAATCTGAGCCAGGTTTGTTTGAGAGTTTAGAGGCTTTTTTAAAGTAAGAAACTAAATTATGTACAAATCGGAGTCCGTATGTAATCTTTCTAAATTCACACATGAAAAAAGAAAGCCAAAACACGTATACTCAATACTCAGGGAACCTATATTCAAAATCCAGTAACTGTGTTCTTATGAGTGCAGGGCCATAGTTTTTGCTTTGTAAAAAGAAACCCCAAGGGCTGGCAAGTGGCTGGGTTAGTGATATTTCTGCTGGAAGAAAAGAAATGCCTCCAAACCTTTATTGTCAAGATTGGGCAGCATGAATTTAAAAATTAGGCAAGGTACTGATTTTATGCAAAAAATGTAGTGATTTGCTACAACGCTCTAACAAGCACACTGATTATGAGGCATAGTCAAGCACTCAAAAATTTAAAAAAAAAAAGACAAAACACCACCAAAAAACAGAAGAAAGGGTGCCAAGTAAATATGTAACAGGTAACACAACTCCAGATGAATCTTAAACTGGACACTTCACGATCTAAAGATAACATCTTCATTACACTAGGCAAGAAGGAACTTCCTTTCTATCAGCTGATAAGAATTATACCACAACAGCAGTTCTTGTTATAACCTTATATCTAAACACCAACATGCCCACAAGTTCTGTCAGATACTGGTGGCTCTCCAAGGTCGCCAGGTCTACCTATTTTGCATATAATACAGGTTTTGTTAGCTATAATTTCTATGAACTGCAAAGCAAGAACAAAAGCCAACAGAATGCTGTTTCTTATTCACAAAATTCTGCCGATCCACAAAAACAAAAGCTTCAGTTATTTTTCCAAAGAAGATAAACACACAAAACTCCATGAGATTGGTACCATATAAAAACGTGTGCAGCAATAGTCCTTTGTATTTTTACATTGTAAGTGAAATATCTGACTTTGTGCATCATGACAATAAAAATTGCAGCTCATCAGCTCTCTCTTGTCATGAAGTTCTCAACATACATAACTAGAAGCCACCATGAAGGGTGAGTTTCACAAAGCAGTAGAGCCAATGTAGCTTATTGCTGCCAGAGAGTAATTTCACCCCTCCCATGCCCTCAGCTCTCAATGATACATATGCCTTACCATTTCAGGTGCTCATCTAATCCCAGTTAAATTGATTTCACTGTATATGCAGCTTTATATGTGCTAAAAATCGGGATCTGCCAAGCACCAGGGGTGGCAGAAGGAGCAGGTAGCCAAGATCTGGTAGAAAGAGGAGAGCGTGGCTTCCTCGCTTGGTAGGTGCGTTCAGCTAGGTAGGTTCAGCTACCTCACAAAATTTCATCCTTACTGAGCTCATGATTAAGCACCTAGTTCAAGACTACTATTTAAAATGTACATTTTTCTCTGCTCAGAGTAACCCATATAACTCTTTTTGTTCAGTAAAACAGACTGTTAAATCCTCCGGTTTCATCAATATAAACTACGAGGAATTATTATGTACTTACCCAGACCAGATATGTTTATGGCTTTGACAGATTTCTTCATTTTATAGAGAACAGTTCGGTCAACATCCAGAGCCTAAAACAGAAGAGAAAAATTAAATGTGAAATACTGGATTGTTCTCTGGTAAACTTTTGCCCTGGAAACTTTCTGTAATTATAACACCACTATGTTAGTTAACTTTATTTCTGTAATTAATAAATTACTTGGCAGTTGCTCCCAACCCCATCCATACAACCTATTCTGTCCCTTTGTCCACAAAATACATCTTCCCTCTTTTGCTGGTGACCATCATCACATATACCCAGCACCATCTAAAATGAAACTATTTACACAGTTCTTCTTCCTATGTTAAATTATTAAAGAAGATTAAAACAGTTTCAGCCTATTGTATGTTCAGACACTGCTGAAAAACAAGCAATATCACTTCCCCAGGCAGAATATTAAAAATGGAATTTAATTTCAGTTTTCCTGGATAATTTAATCAATTGCACTACCAACCATAGGAACTTTCTCAATGCTATGCTGAGCAAAATAAATTTCATATCTCTCAAATATCTTTCACACATTTTATCACTAGGCAAAACTTTCAACAACACAACATAAAATTCAAGTTTAAATCCTGTCCAGAATACTCAAGCACTTATAACCCATTTGTTTCAAAGAAAGATGTAGAAGCAGGCAACTATTTTGCTTACTGAATATGGGCAGACCCAAAAAGGTACAGTTGTTCCCAAATGGAGAAGCAGAATCATCGTTACACAAAAGAAAAAACCTTTGTGAAACTGCAAGAAAATCTGAGTTCCAGAGATGGTAATGTCTTTAGACCCCACTGATGAACAATACTGAACACTACAAATTATATTACACCAAGAGCTGTTTAGCATGATACATGCTAAAAAAAGCAAACAAAAAGCACCAAATCCATCCCAGTTTTCATTCAAAAGATTTCAGTGAATTGCAGCAGCTACACATCCGACCTACAGTTGTTTTATTGTTAATAATTTGTGTAAGAGTAAATGATGCAGAAAAGTCAGTCCCTAGGACCCTCTATCCAACTATTTTAACATACTAAATGCAAAAAGAAGTATTACCCTACATATTTATGGGAGCATTCTTAAACTGAATCCATTCAGACCACAAATAGCTGGGCAAAATCTTTGCAGCATTCCATGAAAACCAACAGATTTAGATGTTGCCTTAACATTAACGTTGTAGTGTCATGGTACTACTACAACCTTTGGAAGTTTTACCACCAGCATCTTTATAGTTCACATCTGAAACATATAAACAGAAGTGCAGAGGCCTTTTCACCTAGAATTCTGAAGTACAGTGGAAGTGAAAAAAAAACCTAAGAAAGCCCATAGAAGTCACACACAGCTCTATTCACCCTCTTCAGCAATTTGAATTGCATCCACTATAACAAACCTGTACACAGTGTGATCTCAAAGGTCAGTGTGATCTCACCTGTCTGGATGGGAGTACACGAAGTAAACTCCTTGATTGTGTATTCGGTTATTTCTAAAAATAACGTCAGAAAAGCACCATCTGATCAGCTGACTACAGAGGAATGATAATTTCATTGATTACTGCATCAAAGGGCAATTACCCTCCTGGAGACAAAGTGAAAGGAGTGTCTCCAACTACAGGCATTACAAATAACAGTCCAAAGGGAAGGCTGACAGCCAGAGACTTAAAAGTTATAGACTCAGTTCCCAGCTAAATCTCAGATTTCTGTGTGCAGTTGATAAATTATTTAATCTCTGCACCTTAATCTGGGGGAGGGGGAGAAGAAAAAAAAAGAACACAATACTTCTTAAGAAAAAAAAAAAAGGAGTGTTGGAAAGATAAATGCATTGCATGAATTATGAACCACCTACACTCACTACTGTGGTCAGGGATCCAGACTGACCTGTGGACTCATAAAATCTTCTGGTCTGTGACTGCCTCAGTCAGAAAGCACAGACTCTCAGTAAGGGAAAAACTTCCAAGTCCTCTTCCTCAACCAAAGTCATCATTTTGGTTTGCAACTTCTCTCAACCAACTCCCACTTTCACTGGGATTAGGCAGTAGAAGAGCAAGCCCATAAGGCACAGCATTGCCAGGGTCCAACAGAAATGACAGCTAATGCCCCTAACACACCAGTGACAACAATTCAAGCATCTAGTTATCTCAGCCAGCCAGTCCACATAAAAATTCCAAACAAGGATGACAGGAATAAAAAAACCCCACGGACAGTACTGAGGTCACCAGAACAAGCAAAACCTAAAGCCCTAACGTGGTGAAAATGTACAGGACTACCAGGTTAGGCTTCCTTGGGTCCTCCCTTCTTCTCCTGCCTGCCTCTTCAGCTGTGCCACTGCAAGTGCTTGTGGGGGTGTGTTGTAAACCACAGGAGAGAAGCGATCAGTGTTTCAAATGATGCAAGGGAAAAAAAAACAGTTATTTTTCAGTTGGGTCAACTTTCCAACTCTATCTGGCAGCCCCTTGATACAACACAACCCAACGGAAAAGACAATGGGAAAAGCAGGAATGAGTAGGACGACCCACATACGCAGGTGCTCCTGCTGCCGAATCCTCCAGAGACATTTCTGAACAAGAATCCAGTAGCTGCGTGAGTGTGGTGTGCGATTTTACTAATGCTATTATCTCTACCACCTACATTTATTTTTAAATCTTTAGCATTACATTAGTCTCAACATTTCTTCACATATTCATTCACCACAACAGAACAGGCTTTGTAAGTTCAGGTTGTCTGGAAACTGCCACCACATTTTTATGGTGATAGTGTAGAACAATGCTGAAACATCCAAGGAACGCATATGACTGAAGCAGGCTAGATACCACCTTGACTAACACTGACTTTGCTAGCTGAGGACTTGGCTCAGCTTCTGTTCGGGCAGATGATCCACTCCAAAACCATGAAAAACAGAGAAAAATTATCCCAGTAGCAAGTATCCTCCCTTTGTATCAAGGCAACATGGACTCAACTTGATATTTCTTCCCTTTCCCAGTAAAAAAGAAAAAACAAAAAAGTTAGGAATCGAAGTAATTTGTGGCAGTCACTACTCCATGCAACTGTATTTGCATATAAAACCTAAAAGAATATTGTAATTAGCAAAATGAACACGCTGTCACAAAAATAAACTATGCCCCATTCTTTAAATATATGAGTGTTTTATTGTTGATTCAATTCATTGATGTGATTAATGAGAATGGGAAGAAATTCAACAGTGCAGACTGCAAAGCTGTGTAACCAAGGGAAAAATACATATATGAACTGGGAGATCAGACAGAAAAAACTAAGCAGAGTAAAGCGGTTTGTAAGAGAGAGTAAATCTGGTTTTTACCAGATGATTGTAGAACCACCACAGGGTGCCAAAGTGATATAGCCATGAAAAACAAAAATGTGAAGATACAGGAGATCTCCTTCCACCAAAGACAAGGAAAGAAACAAATAAAAGTCACTGAATACTACATGCTCTTTGAAATGCAAAAAAAGTGTAGGTCCAAAATGTTGGTCTTAGTTTACATGTCTCTCTGAACCACTGAATTTTTGACTGATAAACACTTATGGAAAAATTACATGCACAGAATGCAAGGCAATGTAGGTATTGCTTTCATCCACCAGTATGTGAAGTATGGAACGGAATACAAAGTCTTTCTTGAACTGCACTGGTTTTGTAATTAGATTACTGCGAATAAACTGTAGCAAACTTAAAATCGGCTAGCTCAAGCAGATAGCTAGAGGGAATTGAAATGTGCCCATTACATACATATAAATAAATAAAAAGCACAAAACGCTTAAATAAATAATTTCTTAAAATTAAAAATCACAAAATGTAGAAAGAACAGGCTGTCTTCCTGAAATGATCCCATCACCCAAGGGTGTTTGGGCTATTACCTAACTAATGAGCAATATGATTTTGTTTGGATAATACGGCGCTGGTTGCCCATACCTTGTGCTTGTTCAGTTACCCTGACAGACAGGCTGTAGCCTTCTCCCTCCTGTGGAAAGGGTGCTATCTACATTCCTTAGTGGTGGTAACAAAGAGGAAAAAGGGATAAACTACAGGGATAGGGATAAAGCCTAAGCTACAAAATAATGCTAGCATAAGAACAGCTGAGTAAAAGCTGTACCTGAACAAACTTCAACTAGGAATTGGGAAAACCAAACCCAATTCTGGAAAGCTTTCCAAACAGGAGATAAAGGGTAACAGGTATCTAGCCATTTTAGGAGAGACCTGAATAAACTTATGAAAGATTGTGTTGTGGTAAGAAACCAGACTTGCTCCTGTAGGAGGTTTCTTCTAGTCCTCCATTCCTTTGTGAAATCTTTCAATAATGCTGCCTTTAAGAGTGGCTATGTATGCCTACAGAGGAATGGACAAAATACTGAAAAACTTTGCATCTTTAATACTGTATTTTATCTTGCTTATAGACCAAAAAATGGGGAGGGGGACTTTGCCTTTGTTTATTTGAAAGACATCGATGCTTATTCACATCTAGTGTTTCAAAGGAGTCATTTCAGCATAAAACTTGAAAATGTCAGCTCTTTACCATTGTTCTTCATATTTTCTCATCTTTGTCCAAATCTTAGCACTTAGAAATCAGTTTAATAAAGCTGTAGCTTTATTATACTTTGACTTTCTAATCCTGTATTTGTTTCATAAATATACACATGCTACACCAATGCACACACACATGCCAAAATGCTCACCTCCCCTGCTTTGTGCAGTATCAGTACCATGTCAGCAGCAGCAAAATTTAAAATGGCTTCTGATGTTGCATATTCTAGCATTTCTTATTACCCACTTAAAATGCCCAGCAAACTTCTGTACCAGAAGTGACCATGTAATTCATATGGTGGGATCATTTTGTCCTCTCATGTAATGCTTCTAATTTTGACTCAAAATACTCTACTGCAAGACTGTTTATTTTGGCATCTGTTTATTTCAGCACAAAGTAGCCAAAGAAGCCATATAAACCATTTTCATAGTCCCACTTTCTACTGATGAGTGCTCATAACTTCCCTCTTGTTAAAAACAGTAAATATAGCCTTGACTTAGCAAAAAAACCCTCAAATTCTATACAGTATATCAGAAGAGAAGCTACATTATTGTAGAAGTGGTGCTATGCAGCGTGAACTGAAACATAAACTCAAAAGTGACCTTCTTGAGCATGCCTTTGTCAGTGCAATATTTTTACGAACATTATTTATGTCTTCTGTTCATTTGCTTTTATGGAACTTCTAATGTTCATCTTGTGAAACCATTTTTAAGGTAAATTACTTTTTACATCAGAATCTATGCGGTATTGATGTAGCGTATCTAGAGATCATAGAGATGACTTGTTTCACAAGTCTAAAACAAATATGCTATGATCAGCCTGGTATTGATCTTGTTCTCCTGACATGAATTTCAAGGTTTCTAAATAAATGCCAATGTTGGATTAAAATACATGAATGTTAGGAAATTTATTATCAAACCTGGTGCTCCTATCAGTATTCTTCAAGATGCACAGCTAACCTCAATTAAAATGGCCTAGAAACATGATTTAGTTTGAAAACTGTTTTACCTTACAACCTAAGAATACACAGTGAAAACAATTACAAAAGATGTCTATTTGCCACATTTGAAAAATCTGTAATTTTCATTTTTCTTGCTGTATCTTCAACTAGTTTATCTTTCTGTGCAGCTATCGCACATGATCGTATACAGCACAAAAAACCCAACCTTAAACTTACCTGCAATATCTGAGTTTTTAAAAAACTGTAGTATCATGTTGGCTTTTTCCTAGCAAGTTACGCCTAACATTTTGCCCCCATCACAAATATGCTCTGGACCACTGCTAATGTATTTTTCACAAGGTATTCAGTAATAGAAGCATTAGGTATTTGGGGTGCCACAGGCTGAAAATGTCAAAATTACAATAATGAAGTAAATGCATTTCTGAGGCCCACATAGAGTGTAGAAGCAGCAATTCAAATCATTACCCAAAATTTCTTAAAGTTCTATATGCCTGATGAGAATTTAGCAACAAACATGTCTGTAATAAGTATACTAGGGAGGGGGACAAGCATACCCAATAAACAGAAGAAAACACAGTTTTTAAAACGAGCACTAGAGAGAGGACTCAACAACCAGTGATCAGTAACAAAGCTTTTTTCCTCATGTAGGAACAAGGTCCAGTTTCACTTGCCAAAGGCCAATTTCCATTTTAACTGCTTCAAAGCTTTCTACTCTGAACAATAAAATGTGCCAACTAATTAGAACCAAACCCATCTTACCAGGAAGAAATCAGTCCGAGATTACAAAAACTTCCTGAAATGTTATTTTACATCCTACTTTGTATGCCACAATCTGCCCTGACACTTTAAAATAATAATAATAATAATAATAAAGATGTTCAAGTCCATTTCACATTGCCTCGAAAGATTTAAGCCCGCTGGGAAATACAATGTTCATTTCATCACTGCTTCCCTGAACTAAAAGAACATCAAAAATAGCATTGGTCCAAAAACCTGTATTGTCTAAACAGATCTGTGCAATAAACAGGCTTCTTTCTTCTGGAAGGGGTATTCGTTGAAATTAATAAATATATCTTAATAAATATATTTTAATACATTTCAAGCACAAAATTTTAATGTATTATTTGCTCTTTTCAGTGAAGTGGGGGTAAACAAACTGTTCTATTTTTATCATATCTAACTGGGGAGGAAAAAAAGCAGGAAGGCAGAAACATTGAATGTCCCAAAGATGATTTTGGAACCTTTTACAGAACAAAAGGGTATGGGGAAAAACAGAACAGTAACAGCACAAATGGGAGAGTCCCCAGGCTCTAGCAGTTAGATGTTCATTAAACATCTTTTGTGCCAAACTTACAGCAGAAGTCTGGGTCTTTATCAATGGTGCAACTGTCCTTACACCAGTGTCTTATTTCTTCGTGGCCCAGAAAATAATTATTTATCTGTAGAGGAACAGAAAAACAGCCACACTGGGTCAGATCAATCCTCCATTTAACCTCATATCCTCCATTGGTAGTGGCCAACAGCAGATGTTTAGGGCAGTAAGTAAAGCACGTACACATCCTTCCCCAGGATAATCTCCCAGTTTCCAGCAATCACTTTAAAAAGACTAAGACACTCTCAACCAGAAACCCTACAGAGCCCAACAGGCTATTCTCAAGAGAAACAAGAAGCCAACGTTTTCTACCTCTAGAAAAGGGAAAGAAAAAAACTAAACTTGACTTCTCGCAGCTCAGTGTGCCTCCATGACTGCACGACAGCTTACTGTGGGAAGTAGTGAGAGAGGAAGGGGAAGGAGGCAGCCATCATCTTTGCTCTGTTTTTTATTTAAAACAGTGAAAGTCTCTAATACATTCCTTTCTTCTTACCCACTGCAGCTCCATTTTAGAAAAGCTAAAATTAACTATTTCACATTTGTGGTTATCTGGATGGGATTTTTTGCTGAAAGTATTCACAGAACTGGATGTGAATTTGTGAAAAGCCTCAAGGTAATCAATTTATTTAAAAAAAAAAAGAAATAAAGAGTCCATTGGAACAGCAACAAAAATGCTTGGAAGTATTGCTAAACCAGTAAGAAAATTTGGGGAAAGAAATCCTCAAGTCATTTGAAAAATAATCCTGGAGACAGGAACCTATGTGTTCTTCCTCATACTGCACATCTAAGTGACAAAGATACAAAGAAAACATTAACATACTGGCTTTAGATCCAATATAAACAATTATCTTAATCATTATATGTTTAAAACAAAATCTAATCTCACTCTAAATTTTAGCAATTTGCACTAAAATATCGGGCTACTCAATAGCCATAAATCCTTCTGTACTTCACCCATCCCAGTATTTCAGAGTAAGTAATAATGCCAGAGGCTGCTGCAGATGCTCAGCACAAATAGGAACATCCTTCCCCAAAACAAAAGGACACAGGAAGAAGCTTGGTCAGTAAGGAAAAGAGAAGTGATGAAATAATTACTGTAGAGACACTAGAGCAAGAATCAGCTCTTGTGCCTTACCAGACTGGTCTTGGTTAAAAAGTAACAATAGCAAATTTTGAATACTCGTACCCAGCAAGCACAATTGTTTGGCTTTTCTGGTGTATCTTTACAGGCAATCTGATACTTGCTGTAATTAATCCTCTCCGACTCAAAAGATCAGAGATATCCATGGACATTCTATCTCAGTTTGTTATTTATCTATTCGAAAGGACCTGTTTACACTGCTAGCCTCAATCCACTTTTATGTTAGAGGGTGGTAAAAAACTTCCTAAATTATGTTATCCCCCTCCAAAATCTTCTTTCCATTCTCCTATTGTTATGTCATTTCCTCCCTCCGTGTATTAGTTTCTTTTCTAAATCCTCTCCAGTTTCTTTCCACTGATCACCTGGCACATCCAGGGAGGGACTGATACAAAGGATGGAAAAAACCTCACAGGCATAGTCTGGGCCAAGGCATTCTAGGCTCTGAACGTATCCTAGAAGAAAAGTAATTTTTAAAACTTTACTTTTGAGTAATTACTTTATTTGGAGTGTGCATGTGAAAAAGTGTTCCAGAACATTATATCCTACAGTAGCTATGGCAGTTAATTTGTATAAATAAGCTCTTAGGGGTGAGCCCAGTCTACTTAAGAGACTGTGAAGGTACAGAGACAGACATGCAATAAAAAGGATGGGGTTTATGGCAGAATTGTCTCTGCAAAGTCCCCTTCCACAAAAGCATTATTTCTCCAGTATCTGGGTTTGTGGTTCTTGTGGGCCCAATGCCAAGTCAATCTGTTTGAACAAGCACTGGTCTATCTGGCAGAAAAATGTAGTAAACATTTCAGCTCTAAACTATTTGCATACAGCTAAGGGTGTGCATGGTGGAAAGAGGTAATACCACTGCTTTGGACAATTAATACTTGTAAGGAAAAGGTAAGTCTATTGCAAAGGCAAAAGATGGGAAAATTTGAAACTGCTTTATGTTGTATACAAAACCACACTTCAGCATGCTGACTTCAGTTTTTATTAAAACAAAGTGATGCCTAAAAATCAGAATTCTCTAACAAACCACCTCTACCAGTAAAGAGAAATCCCAAATCAGAGGTTCTGAGCCTACAAAATGTTACATCATTAATACAAGTCACTACATGATACTGCTGCATGTTGAACAAAAAAGGTGCTGTAGCTGTGTATTAATCATTCAATTTCCACGTTTCCCTCGCTACGTAAAGTTGGAAATGCAACAGATACTTAAGCAGGGGGCAGACACCAAGCATTTTTGTATAATAAAACCTCTTGCCTAAGACAAAAGAATGGAGGCCACTTATTCCAAATATTTCTCCAGAACACATCCACCTCCTGCATTAACTAATTTTTATACTGAGAAATGTATTTTCCTTCTTCTTTCATAACTTGACCACGAACATTGCAGCTATCTGCTTTCAAAGACCACATAACTGGACTTTAAATACAGATTTCATAAGCAATGTAATACACTTGATGCACTTACTCTTTATAGTGGCTCATTTTTAAACATGTGAATAAAACTCCCTTATTTATTATTTAATTGCTGTTTAATTTTTCAGTTGCACTAGCCAATTCCTGATATCCATATCCATGTATTTAGTATTACATGCTTCAACATCCTAAGATATATCATTATGTAAAACAAAGTAACATAGATAAGAAGATAAAGCTCCAATGACAACTGTCTCGAACAGCCAAGTAAACTTTGCTATCCCTTCACCAGTGTCAAAATTCTCCGGTCCTCAGCCTGCAAGAGACTTTTCTCTAGGATGTTTTTGCATTTCTGTCTGCTGTCAAAGCCCTTCATGGTTTGGAGCCAGCTGTTGGAAGAAGCTGATCCTCATCCTGTATCGCTCAACAGCATTTACGATGAGCTGGGCTGATGGGATTTTCCTTTTGCAGATTTCTCAATTCAGTACTCTTTTCCCTAATATTAAATCCTTTTATACACCACCAGAGCCAACAAGAATTAATCTTTGCAGAACATAATGCCTTTTTATTCTGCATAAGACAAGCTTTTTGAATAGAGAATTTTTAGTTATTTATGGGAGTAATCAACAAATGAAACGCTTTCCAGATACTCAAAAGTTCCCATATCAATGGTCTAATTTGGTTTTAGTAGTCTTCAAACCCTCCACTTGAACCAGGCAGACATCCCAGTTGCAATCTCTATGAAATTATGAAGAACTAAATAGTCAGTTTTCCCTAGATATGATGCATTTACTCTACCCTACATATGAAAACCTTTGTGGTGTGTGCACAGATCAACTGGATGCCGTGACCCTCCCGATCCAGCACTCCTTTGACTTTTGTTTTTTTAATCTTCTTTACTTATTCAGTAATTATAGGGACCTGAAATTAAGCAAGAAAAGAGTCTACAGCAATGTAGCACAATCAAACCTCAGTCTTAACAGGCTCCTGAGAACTTTTTAACATAAAAAAATAAAAAAATCTGTATTATGAACATCTTTGGCAGACATGTATGAGGTGGCCATTCTGAAAGGGAATAAAAGTCACACAAACTTTACCTAGTTCATGACACACCTGGAACTTTTAGGACACCACACTCCCACAAGAAAGAATGGCAGGTAACTAGAGGGGACTCCAGAAGAGACAAAGACAAATCACCTCAAATGTACCAAGTATTCCCAGGGAAACACTGAACCAACTGTCAAAATTAGGATAAGCTTAAAATCAGACATTATCTCTCTATTACTAGGGTAGAAATTTATGAAAGGCATCTATCTGTAATACTGGTGGCATATGAATTACTACAGCTTAGTTTTCTTCAGTGGAGAGTTGTTTCCTTTTACAATTTAATACATTTTGTATAGTTAACCTTTCAGTTTCATTCGCCAGTTCTCACATGAAAGCCCAGTGTCAAATGATAAAACTCATTTTCTCTTGAAACACTGTAAAATTATTTGTGTTCTTAGTAGCTTCAGCCTGTGATTTTCACTCCAACCTCTCTATAATTCAGTATACCACCTTTGAAAATCTCTGCATGGTCTCTCAGCATTAATAATTTTTTTCACCATTAAAAAGTAACTGCATGATAGCATAATTAACAGCAGCTAATGCAAATATGATTGCCAACTTATGGCAATCAAACATTTGATAACATCAGTATCTTCCTCTTTTGGTTAAATGGAAAAAAGAAATTGCACTGATTTCATTTTGTTGATGTTTTGTCATGCTGTAGCTATAGATAAATAGCTTGAGTTCTTGTTGCATAAATGCATAAACATAGTATTCTATGAATTTCCATTTGGGAATCTGTTTTTAAGTGAAAGAATGCATCCAAGCTGTCATATATTGTCATTCACTTTAGGTGCCCAACTAGAGAAATCTCAAGACACTATTACAGTCTTGAAAACAATGATCTTAAATTCTGCTGGAATTTCAACAGCTTTAAGTATAACTCAAATTAACAGTTCGGACACTCCTGTCACTAAGGACAGCTTCCTAGAAGTCTAAGTGAATCTTAAATCACACAATTATTAGTGTACCAAACAGTAGATATAAAACACCCCTTTAGATCATATTTGATGTAAAAATAAAAGCTTTCACCCCAGGGTGACCTTTGCCAAAATAATTAGGGAGTTCACGTACATAGAAGATACCTATAAAATGTAGTAAACAGTAATTCCTTATACCACTGAGCATTAGGAAGGTAAATTCATACACAGCTGCTACCTAAGACAGAACACTGAACAACTTCTGCATTTAAAATTGAAGCAATTTAGAACAGAACCCTAAATAAGGCCTATCAGCACTTTTGTTGTGTTCTTAAAAGAAATAGGAAACAGCTAATGAATCAACTGATTGAAACTGAAGAGACAAACACCTGAATCTACATGTAACTAAGCATCATGTGTCCTTGCACCATCACCACATCCATACGGCTTGGGGGACAGGGAAGGCACTGGCAAACACTACCACTCCATCCCTAGCACTGACTGAAAATACTTACATGAAAAGCTTGTCATCCACAACCAGAGCAGTTAAGCAACAGAAGAAAATGAACTAAACAAAAGAATGAATGAAACCAAACAAAAAACAGCTAACAAAAGATTTACTACTTCGTTGCTTCTTCAATGCTACTCTCTTCAGTGCAGCTAGCATCTAATCTACTTGGAGCTCAAAGTGTAGGAGGACTCTGCTGGTATTTTTTCTGTTGTTGTGTAACATACACCTACAGTTCTGGAAAACAAACAAATGATTAAAACCATGTGCTTTGCAAGACTCTATACTGCATGTCTTGCATGTGACAAGAGATGGGGCTCTGTTTCCATGTGCTAAGGAAATTTCCACTCCTACTGCTATAGCCAAACAGTAAATCCCGTTTGATTGAAGGGGCTTAACATGATTAGTAAATGCATTTGTTTCTAAGTTGACTTCCCTAGAATACAATCTAAGTTTCCTTGAAATTGCATATCCTAGGAAAGATATCTTTCACTAACAAAGAACACAAACCATAAAACATGAGAAAATAATCCATATGAATGTTCACCTCACTTCACTACTTTTTTCCCCTTCCTATATGCCTTCTAAATGTAGAACAAAGCTTTCAGGAATGTAAAAGTAATTAGTTCAGCTCTAATCACTTCAGCTGTTTTGATGTATCTACACACATACTTAGCATAATGCCTAGACAGAATTATAGATTTCAGACTAGAACTACATTGATAATCTGATCTTTAATCAGAGATAACCGAGGGGTCCACAAACAGCAGATGGTTCTGTACACCATACTGCTCCAAGACAATGAGGAGCAGAGTTTCAGCTTTCCCTCTCAATTCTCTATTTCTTCCTGGTTTAACAAGTCAGATGCTAGAATTTATACTTTCATGTCAACTTTTACAGCCACCTCTTAAAGAATACACTCAAAAGAAATACCCTTTACTGCACAATATGCCACTTCCATAGTAAATACTTTTGTGAAACACAGTTCACGTATACAAAGAAGCAAATTTTTCAAATTCTGCCCAACACCTACTCACTTTAAAACAAAGCCTACTACTCAGATGAGAAGTACTGAATCACACTATCCAAGATTATATCCTGCAAAGCAGCATTGCTTATAAGAAAAAGTCTATTCAGTTACAACGCTGTATCTCAGTTCCTCCATCAATAAATTCTCCCCCATAAGGCAAATTATTTTCTCTTTCCAAATAAAATTGAGATATATACAACAACTAACAAAGTCTACATAATACTTAGTACTATGTCCCATTTTATGGATATATAACATGCAGAACTCTTCTCCCACTCTCCTAAACTATAGGGTAGGATGTAGCTATGGTATCTCCATTATCCACTTCCCTCCATCACTATCCCTCCCCTATATCCCCGCCTGCCTCTTTATTATACCGATCCTTTTCACATTAGCCCTCCCCCTACATTCTCCGCCTGGTGTTTTGATCCTACTTCCTGCATAAACACTGCTGCACTACCCCTTCCTTTGCAGTTCCTGTCAATCCTGATTCCTCTGAACTTCCTTAAACTTCTGATGCATTTCCTTATCCCCTCCTTAATGCTTCTGCCTATGTGACAGTTCCTGACCCTCCGCCCCTCATATGCCATCACAGTACTGCCTCTGGATGGCTCTCTCAACTCCCAGTTTGTCTTTAACTCAGATGCCATTTTCTTGCTTTTCACTTTTGACTGATCCTCATATTGCCTTTTAGACATTTCAGCTATTACTTTGTGTCGTACTTTTTCTTGTGTTCCCATTTTTTGTTGGTTCCTAGCCAAATTTACTCTTCCATTTAATCCCTACATTGATGTAAACCTTGTGAAAGAAGTCTGGATTTAGTCCAAATAAAGAAGCTAGTGGTCATTTTAATAAAGGAAATCTCGTATCTAATACCAAAACTCTTCAAGCTTTTTTCTCTACTCCACTGAGAGTAACTACATATAGTAAGCATTTTGCATATAGAAGAGCTTGAGCTTGGTGCTAACAAACATGAGACTGTGTGGGGAAAAGGCTAGGGAAAAAAGAGAAACAATCCTACCATTAGCTTGCAATAAAATCAATAGTTACAAACACCAAACTTCTCCTTGTCCCGTAACTTGATCTACATTTTCCAGCTGGGCTTAAGGAAAAAAGATAAATCTGTCTCAGTTAAAATGGAGCAAAGCAGAGATTTTAACTTTACATGAAACCTGGGTGTGATCACCCTCTACAGCTTTACAAGTATGACTCTCAGTAATTCTGTTTTTCCATAACAAATTGCCAGCAGAAATTGCAACAGTAAACAAGGAGCCACACAATTTCTCCTGATGTGAAGTTCTTGAACATCTGACTATGCTACAACTTAAAAAATTAAAGCAAATGTGAAAGCACTGTCTTCTTGCATAGCAGTGGCAGTTGCAGTGAATACTTGTTTACAGTATCTTTTCAAGCACTTCTGGAAGCAGGAAAGGGAACTGGCTGCTTTGCTAGCCTGCCACTCATCCAGGGATTCTTGCAGTCTTTGAGTAAGAACATCTCTCCTCAATTTAACAGTCATGGTCTGCATTTCTGCATCCATTGCACTCATTTTTACTAGATGTAAATACTTCTCCCCATCTCTGCTTTTTTTAACCCTTTGTGCTTAAATCAGAGATTATCCTAGTCTACAGGAGATTTGTTACAAGTATTTGTTAGTTACCATCCTAGTTCCTTCCAAATCCTGGGAAATAAGTTAACCAGCCCCAACAAACTGAGTGCTTTAAAGCTCACAGTTGTTTATTGCTTTGCTTACTTGCATCTCTATTTCTGCTACCCATTCTACCTTCTCCCACACTCTGAGCTCAATAACTGCAGCAAAGCACTCATTTAGATTTGGCAATACCTACATTATCTCTAATACTATTACATTCTAACTGTGCATTATCCTTTCTTTTTCTCCTCACAACTCTATGTGCTTAAAAAGTGGTTTTGTTTTCTTTATTGCTTGCTGTCATTCCTAAAGAAACTTGACTTCTGCAAATTTTTTACCTTTACATATACTCTTTAATGCAAAACTTTCCTCTGACTACCTTGTTTTTTCTTTCCATTTCTGACAGGCTCTGCTCACTTTTGACATACTTCTTGGGGTGTTTCAAGTCTGCAGTTTTTCCCATCATTTTCCCCATTCTTGGGGATATATGACATTTCATCATGAACATTCTTCATGCTTTAAACTCTTCAGTTTTGCTACCTCACCAGCTCTCAGTTTAATGACTTCTTCTCTAAATATAACTTTTTTTGCTTGTTTTGCCTTGCTTTTTCTGTTAATTGCTTTGTTTTGCTTCTAGTACATAATGAATGGAGCCCCAACCATTCAACAAACGCTTCACTTGTTTCCAATCTAATCCACAACATCCATTTAATTCCTGACTTTAAATAAGCGATTCTCACATTAGCTTCTCCTGCTTCTAGCTGTTTCCTTCTGTAAAAGTCAGCATCTTGGCTTGTTGTCACAGATGCCTGACCATAACGTGGCTGAAATACAGCTCTTCTTTATTACTCTTGCACTCTTCCTCCATGTTTGCAGTGTTAGCAGACAGCCTGCTTTCCCAGATCATAACCAATGAATTCTCTTAAACTGAAACCTGTCTATCGTCAACCATGCAGATCCCTTCTGCATAGCATCTCTAAAATACAGCCTTTCACTCTAAACTAAGGTTTTTATCCATGATCTCATAATTTGGATTATTTCAGCATTCTGGCCCTGACAAATACAGTCTTCCTCAGACACATCCATTCACGATACTAAATCTTTCAGTTCATCTTCTATGCAATGAATCCCTCTCCATACTTGTAACAGCACTATCCTTTGCATCAAATGTAAGACAGTGGTCTTTGATTCTAATACTTATCAGTAGGCAACACCAATCATCTCCTATTCACTCATAGACTCCTCTCCCTCTGATCAGACTAACTCCAGTCACAAACACCCATCTGGTTTTTTTTGAATCACACCTTTATATTTACCTACCAACACTTAGGTTTTATAGCATCCACAAACTCTTCTGAGCTATACAGATCACTAAACATAGAACAGGAAGGGGAGCGAGGATGGAAGATATCCCCACTGCTGGAGAAGCCACAGAAATATTTCACCCAAAGAACATCTTTCCTCTCTAGCAACTTCATGAAGAATATAACACTTATTTAGAGCCAGTGAGGACTGAGGGCAAGTGAAGACTCTTGCCGCTAGCCCAACTGTGAGAGACACCCCAGCTTAGCGTGAAACCCCCTTGAGCCCCAGCCGTGGCTTTAGTACCATGGACAGGGCTGGGCCAAGGCTGCTGCGGCAGGGGCAAGGCTAGGGACCTCCACGGGGTACGGCAAAGCACCGATAACCACTGTAGCAAAGAAGCTCCAACAAATTAAGAGAGATAAGGAGATTGTCAACATCAAGAAAGTATAGAGAATCTTGATACCCAACACAATAGAAGGAAGAGCTACCCTAAATAAGGCTAGGCCCAACTTTTCTGGAGCTTCAGGTACAAAGGTTGCTTGTTTCTGGGGAAATGGGGCAGACAAATTGTGTGGACTGTTAAGAGTGAGGTTCAGAAGCTGGGGTACAGGAGTTTAGACAGGGAATAGTTGTATGTAATATATATACATACACACGCATATGGAAGGTGCAAATTATAAAAAAATAAAAGATTTAAGAGTTGAAGTAAAATATTTAAGAACCACTACTCTAATGCATATGAATTAAAAAAAAACAAAACAAAACACTTCACAGTGGTTCAGCTACAAACACAGCAGTCAGGTGCACCAAGTTTTCTCGGATTCTTCCACCTGTATTCATCAGTCATGTTCACTTGACATGTGGACTGTAAGTGCTTTGGAGCAGGGATTAGGCTTTTGTCCTGTGACTGTGCAATGCCTTTCAGAACGAAGGCCTCACCTTTACCTGACATTGCTGTATATTGTGGTGCACAGAGAACAACATGAAGATGAGAAGAGGAAGCAAAGGTGGGTTAAACCTAAGCAGAATTAGCCACTTTCCACGTCTACTCTCTTTTAGCATCAGCATGAAGTACGCTAAACCCAGATAAGATGGTTCTGAGAAATGCAGTGACACTAGGGAAAAATCAAAAGAGAAAAGTCACAGTTAGTAAAATACTTCAAAATGTACATATTTTCCATTGATCCTCCTATAGGGAGTGGGGACATTTGGTAACAGGAAGCAGATGCATCATTGGATGCACCAAGGTAAGGTGCAGTGCAATCTATTTATATGGCTTGCAATTGTTTTAACTGACTGCACATTGCCTGTACTTTAAAGATTTAAGGTTTAAATTCTGTATTTTAAAATATGCACAAAGCTTCAGTTGAAAACCTACGGCTTAGCTCCTGTATTTCTGCAACTTCCATTCTGTATATTCCCCTCAAAGAAAAAAATTCCCACACTCCCTTTGAAATCATCATGCCATTTGTGTCATAATGACTTTGCCAGAAACCTCTTTGGATGCTGATGACACAGAATCACAATTCCAGAAGGGAAGCAGAGCACAAAAAAAGTTTTAACCAACAACACATATTTATGGAACTGTATTTAGTAATGAGGTAAGAAAAGCGCACAAATACATTCTACCAAAGAGTGTGTTACAATGGGCAAAAACGTATTTTATTACAAGGAAATACACAAATAGTAGTAAATTTCAAAAAATGCACTAGAGTGTGTAACATTTCCTACTCCGAAAGTATATAAAAACATGTTCACATAGCTTTCAAAAGAAAGTCACACTCATGTAGTATAAGACAGAACTCCAGTCCTAAAGACCTAGTAAGAAATACATAATGGGGAAAGTATAAATTTTAACACACACGTGTATGCATGTATCCAGTCTCACATTTGCCCACCCTATCAAGCTGTTACTACCTCTTGTTTTCATTAGCTTTGCAGAACCAAAATGGAACAGAGAGAATTACAGAATTTCAACATACAAGAAGGAATGAAATTCAGTAAGCATCGATCCCTTACACCTCTCCAAGCCAGCTGAAAACTGGGGGATTACCTTAGGTGGCAGGAAGTTGTTACTATTTCCGATACAAAAACTTCTGTTACAAGTAACAGTGAGGAAGGAAAGAATTTGATACTGGAATGAGAAATTACATGCTGCATTCCTAGGACTGGAAATTACTAAAAACAAAAAAACAGTCTTTTAAACTGTAAAATAACAGAATAACTGAGGTACAATAATCATGGTTTAGGATTTATATAACAAAGGCAAGTAGAGACCTGAAATTAGAAGTTATGGCTTTAACATTAATTTAACAGATTTTACAGAAATTCCTGTAACAAACAAACAATTGTTTAAACAAACCCCAAACAATTAAAATCTATTTCTATCCAGAGAACTAAGACCATCTTTGGTACTACTATTCTGCTTCTTTTGACTGTATGTTCTACATCTTTCCACCACACATTCATCCTCTACTTCTTACAATACATCCATCCCAGTAGCAAGTGCTACTATGCTGGGGAGGGTGTTCCAGTAACCTATTAAACCTCTCAATGTTTCCATTCTCCTCTCTTTATAGGGAAATCTGTGCATGCAGTGAACTTTAAGTAGGTGGGGTAAACTTTGCACCTCAAGTCCTGATTTAGATGGAAATGTCTTCAGCAAGTGAACTGTCTGCTACTCTGTTTCCACAGCAGCCTGCACAACAGCCCCCTGACATTCATTCTTGGTCCAGAAGTGCTGGACCATGATAAACAGGTAGAATAGAAATAAATAGGTAGGATTTTTATGGGCTTCAGTTCCAATCTTTATTGTAAAACTTAATCCATGCTTCACAAAAGAGTGACACACTTGGATTCTATTAATTAAATCACTACAATTTCTAAAAATCTTTAATGATCACAGCTATTAGGACCACTTTGCAGGCTCATTACAGTTTAGAGAGTATTTTATTTAACTTACAGCACATAAAAGAAAAGTGTATGTTCTAAGTAATAGCAGTACTAAAATCAGATGTTTAAGTGTTCACATATTAAGAATGGTCACAACACATTTTTAGATCCTGGGATCTTTAACAGAAACAGTCAGCTAAAAAGACTGCATTTGTCAGACTAGATTACTGATTTCAAGCAACCCCTCCCCCAATCATGTGACTATGCTCTGCACTCTATCAATTAAAACTTGTTTAATCTTAGTCACTATCATACATGCAAAGATTAAACAGTAACCTGTAAGGGCCTGTGACATATACTGCTCACTTGTACTTTTGTTTTAGCAGAAGCTAAAGATTCCCAACATTTTGCTAAGCAACGTCCTAATCCCAGAACAATGCAGAAATTATATGATTCCTTTTCCTTTGAAATCATGTTGTGTTCCCTGAGCATGCCTTTCCTAATCCCTTTTCCAGTACTGAGAGCAAAGGATCAGAATCTCTTTCTCAAAGTGTTTGAATAGGCACCAGTTCCCAAACTGCAATGCAGGCGCTTCTGGTGATCTCAAAGGCCATGATCCAGGGTCTGTAATTTGTGCATACAATCACATAAAACAGTAAACCAAAGTATTTTCAACTGATACTAAAAATCAATCATATTCTGCAAGTGACAGAGGTCAGTTAATCCAAGTTCAGAAAACAATGATTTAAGGCAGTATCATTGCCCACATAGACATATCTGTAAATTATACACTTATAATTGTCCAACATCTTATTGATTTCCTCATTTAACAAGCCTTTTCCACTCCATCACTGAAAGCAAGGCCTCATTAACAAAACTTCGAAGACACCGTTAGATACCTACTTAATTAACTAAGACAGAATTACAAAACTGGTAGCCAGCAGTGTTAATGATAAGTGCAAAAGACTTCCCCTTGGGATGTGGAGACAGGTATCTGTGTTTGCACAGAGCTGAGCTCAGGCTAACAAGTCACACTAGCCCCCACCTCCTGTGCTTTTGCACTGCCTCCCCCTGTGCTTCCGCTTCCAAGCGGCACAAGGCTTGGGACACTCAAGCTGGCTTCATGGAGGCAGTTCTATAGTCCATTCCAGAACCAGATTTGCTGGGAAAAGCAGTTAAGAGACATCCTAAGTATCAGTATTAACCAGTTAATTCATTGATTTAATACATGCATACAGTATCCTGGAAAATGAAAACTTAACTGTCTTCATTTAATATACTCTTACAGTCACTTGTTAATATAATATCAATGCATACACAAAGCCAGCAGTCAGCACGGTTTCAACTTACCTATTAACTCTTTTGAGTAACACATTCCCTAAATCATATACAGCCAGACTTCCTAGTTTTCAGAACTGTACTGTCTAGTGCAACCAAGCAGCACACGCTGGAAACTGATACTTCACAGTACTTGTGACACTGGAAATGCCCAGGTTCTTCGTACTACCTGTACATTTTTAGATGCGTTTTTTACTAAGACTTAGTTCATAACATGCTGATGAACTAATTCTTGCCTAGCCTTTTAGAAAAAAGGTGCTGAGCACTGACTTCCCTATTACACAATTTATAGACAGCTTTTTATCAAAGGATCACATTTAACCTGAAAAACCAGGCATGTCACGCTGAAGGACCTGAGTATTTCCAAACCAAAGAAGTCTAAGTCTGAAAAAAGATTTCACAGGTTTGAAACTATGAAAATTTGTTTGTTGCTCTTGATAAATCACAAAGAAAAAAATTCATTTCAACACATGCTTTAGGACAGCAGCACAAACAGGCAGCAACTGCTGATATTTTGCCAAAAGTGCTAAATAGATCAATACTATTAAGAACAACTATAGCCAGTGCAATCTCTCGTCTCCTGCCTTGCGAACTTTAATTAGATCTGTAAGACACTAGGCACATTCTTTATCATCATTATCATACAAGATAATTTTTGTACCTAAGCTAGCAGACAGTGTCTAATATCCAAAATATGCAGAGATACAAAGATTTAACATACTGATCGAGTTTCTTCAAAAATCAAACAGCAGTGTATCAGAGATATGACACAAAACAAAATGCCAAGCAGATTAAATAAGAAAGGAATCCACCATATTCAAATTTTTAAATGCGTATCATTCTCTGAATGTAAAAAAAAGACTTTCAAGATGCAACTTCCTGAGTTGAATCTTCAAAACACCTTAAGATACATATGTCACAAATTTCATGCCATCATATAAATTTTTATCATCAGACATGAAAATGAAAAACAAAAAACTTTTTAGCATGTTTTTCTAAGAAATAACATGACATTTTTGCAACCACACAGCTTTAGAAATTGAGGCTTAGATAAAGGCAAATTTTTGTGAGACTTGTAACAAAAATCCCTAAATCTAGCAAAACTGCTTTTGACCCAAACGCTTACACTAACTTCGATTTTGTTAATCATTATTAAGCAGCTCTACCTTACGACTAAAATGATTCACTATTATGTTCTTTAAGAAAAAGTTTGATACAGAATTGTTGATCTCAATACTATCAGATTTATAAGGTATAATTAAATCCAGGCATTTAAGTGCAAGCTTGCAGGGAAGAAAATTACCTCAGGAACAAAACAGTAATTCCTTCTGTGCAGATTATTTTGAATTCAACTCCTTGCTTTAGTGGTTTTGGGAACTGGCAAAACAGGAAAATCTTGAAAAGGGTGTTTAAACACCTAACCTGGGTTTTGTTCACTTAAGACACCTTAATAATCCATTGCTAGTGGCAGTTCTTTTGTAAGAAGGGACATCAACTACTGACAAGATTCTTTTTGCTGAAGAGGCTCTTTTTAAAATATATGCTTACTGTCAAACAAACCAACCAAACACACACTGTAAGAACTGATGTAACAGGTAGATGGAGCAAATTAATCTGCATCACAAGCAAGATTCGCCCCCCCTCCCACAAGTTAGTTCAGAGAAGCTGCTAGAGGGATCAAGATACACCGTCGCTTCTCTCATTTCATTGTGCGTATATGACTGGGACGTGGAATGTGCTCTCACTGTGTTCAGACCTGTCCCAGATTTCCCTCTGATTTGAAACAGGAGGGAAAAGAGTTTCTCTCTCTCCCCCCAGTGCTGGCAGCCACCCTCCGTGGTAGGGAGGGCTCTTACCACCAGCTTCAACGGCACGTTTCGAGTATCTTTTAAAAAGCAAACGAAACGGCTCTCTTCGCGAGACAAAAGCGCTCACACGAAGTATCCGCAGCCCAGGCTGTCCAAGCGAAGGCAAAACAGAGGGAGCTCGGGCTCCCGCGCCCCGAGGGGAGGCTGAACCGGCGCCGCTTCGGGGGCGGCGTGTTCTCGCCTCCCCGGGAAGGGCAGGCATCGCCTCACGACCCCGGAGAAGCGGTTCCTGAGGGAAGGCTACCTTAAAGCATATGCCCGAAGGGGGGGAGGGTGTTTAAATTTCTGTGTGCGGGGACTGGAACGGAGATTAAATCCCACATGTGCCAGGAGGCAGGCAGACACACACACCTGGGGGAAAGGACACTCCAACCTCCCGTACCGCCAGGACTGACGGGGCCCAAGCCCCTCGCGGCAGCTGGCGGGGCGGGCAGGAGGGGCTGCGGGGGCCGAGGCGGTTCAGGTGTCCCTGTGAGGGAAGGGGCAGAACGGGGAGGCCGGAGAGTTCAAGTCCCTCTCCAGGTAGGAGGGCAGACGGGCGGAACCGGCCGGCTCCGCGCTCCTCGGGCGCCAGGCGGAGAGAGAAAGGCGGGCTCGGCCTCCCCTGCCCCAGGGCTGAGGGAAGCGGGCGTGGGGGCGGCCGGCGCCCCTGCCCCGCCGTGCGCTGAGGGGCGAGCTCCGAGGGGGCAGGCGGGCGGAGGGCGAGCCCCGCGGGCCGGGGGACCGCAGCGCCTCAGCCCTTCCCCCCTCTCCCTTTTCTTTCCCCTCTCCAGCCGGGCGAGCCCCATTTCCTCTCAGCGGCAGCCGAGGGCGCTCCTCGGGGCCGGGCGGGGAGAGGAGAGGGAGCGGCAGGAGCCAGCGCCGGTAGCGCCTTGTTCTCTGCTGCCGCGGCGGCGGGCAGCCAGGCCGGAGGGGGCTGCGCAGCCCGCTCCCCGCCCCGCCGCGCCTCCCCTCCCGGGGCTCACCTCCTCGATGGCCGCCACCGTGTTCCTGCACTGGGCCATCCGGGTGGTGAAGTTGGAGGCGGTAGGTGACTTGTAATCCTCATTGGTCTCGGACACGAATTCCGACACGGAGATCTGGTCCGGCATGGCGGGGCGGGGATGAGTGGGGCGAGGGGAGGGGAGAGGGGAGGGGGGGAAAGCAGGCGGCTCCGGGGGGAGGGGAGGGCCGGGGGGGGCTCCCCCCTCACATCGCTCGGCAACCGGCGGCGGCAGCGCCCTCCTCGCAGCCCCGCCGTCTGGAGCGGTGTTGTTCCTCCGTCGCCACACAAGGAAATTCCCCGCACCCACACTCCTCCTCCCCGCGCGGTCACGCAGCACCGGGGGCCAGGCACACGCCCAGCGGCGAGCGGGGAGAAGGCGGCGGCGGCGGGAGCTGCCTCCGCACCCCGCCCTCCCTCTCGCTTTCTCCCTCACACAGACACACACGCACAGAGGGCGGAGGCGGGCCGAGGCGCGGCCGCAGGACACCCCCCCCCCCCCCCCCCAGTCTCCACACGCCCGGAGGAGACCTGTCGCCACGGACTCGCCCCCCGGCGCCCGCCCTGAGAAGATGGCGGCCCCCTCCCTCCCTCCTTCTCTCCCGAGCCCCGCCGGGGAGAGAGGAGCGGGCAGAGGTGGGGGGAAGAGCGCGGCTCTAACGGCAGGCACCGGCTGGGTAATCCCAGGGACGGGCAGGACAAATCCAGCCGTGTAATTAAGATCGTGTTCAACAACAACAACAAAAACCCAAGGGCAGGGGAAGGTGAGGCGCGATGCCTACCTGATGCAGGGAGGGACGGGTGGAAGCCTACAGGACTGATCTCCACAGTGTCCCCTCTGAGGCTGCCCAGAGGTGGCAGGGGCAGTCTCTTCCCTCACAGTTCATAATCAGTATTTTGACAGTTTAATCTGTTTTACGAGTTCACTGCCTAGTTTTGAGGGAGCTAAAGTTGAGAAATTCTGTCGTTCCCAAGAGGTCCATGCAAAAATACTTCTAGGCTAAGTAACGTTTATATCTGAATTCTTAGTAAGCTTTTTCTGTACTTGAAGAGAAGCATTGTTATCAGTGGAGGAGACGCTTTGTTCTTTAATATAAAGCCCCGAGGATTAATTGAGGCAGAAAGCGCAAAATTCAGCCCCAGCAGTGGCGTCCATGATTGATGTGACAGAAGAGAGATTGACAAGCTGTCACTGAGCAGGCACAGTGCTTACTTGTGTTGGGAATACAGAGATGTGATCCATGGCGGTGGTTTCTCTTGGCCTCAAAGCCCTTAGGACTTCCATCCTGTTAGTGCAGAAAGCTTTGGAAGTCTGTATTTTGGCCCAGAAACTCTCCAGTGGCTCTTTCACTCCCCTCTGGTGATACAGTTATTAGCTTTCCATAAGTGATTTTTATTACAGTGATTTAAAACTCTCCAGGGAATTCAGATGAGTAAGCAGGTACTCTTTTGCTGCAGTTTGTAAAATGTCCAAATAAATAACTGCAAGCCTACCCACATGTTACTGCCCTTTGTGACCCTTGCTAGTGTTGAGTTCTTTAACATAAATGATGAAGCTTGTCAACCCTATTTCTTTTACGGGTTGTAGCAAATCAGATAAATGAACAGTGACTATCTGCGTGGTCTTCCCTTTTTTTCATTTTTGATAGTTTTTCCATTTTAATTTTTCCTTATTTTCTCTCATAAAAATCACCACCATTGCATTGCTTTTATAACTTCTGTCTCCATATAACTTTATTCCCTCTCCTTGTTAAGATTTATGCCTGTTTCAGTTAATCAGGCATGTATGGGTATAAATTGTTCTGGTGCTAATGCATTAAACATCTTGTTTGTATTTGTATGTCACATAATAAATTAGTATATTTGTAACCAGATTGAGTATAAATATTCATTCTTGCTAAAAATATGTGTGATCTTTCATTTTTGTATCAGGTGATGGTGATACCTTTAGAGCAATACTTATCACACTATTACCCAAACATAGTAACTAGCATTCTTAAATGTCTTCCAATGTGGCTTATTTTTTTTTAGAAGTTTTGAAGGGGGTGAAAAACTTGGTGTCTGAAAGGCAAATAATACTAGATTTTAACTTTTTGCAACAGCTCTTCTATCAGGTGTAGTCCAAATCTGCAGCATATCAGTGCAGTCTCTAGTGGTTGCATCTTCAGTTTGATATTAGAGTATATATAATTAAGACAGTATCATCATGCGATGAATCTTTAAATTCCATAGACGATATTTACACAGCAGGTTAGGTTAGATGATTGCAAAGATGTCTTCTGATCTTTAACTTAATAGATTCAGAAATTTGCCATCCCAGTGAAACTGCTAGGCCTTTTTGCTTGACAGACTGTGCATTTGACTCAGCTGTCCTTTTTCTGAAGCTGAAGACTTGTACTTGGGTGAATCTTCTAGAAGATATCTAATCTTGATCTCAACACTCAACAGTTTGGAGAATCCACTGGTTCTGTTAGTGTTTTATGACAATGGCTAATCACGATTACTGTGTCTTCCAGCTATTTTGCAGTAGGTTAAGGAGCTAGTCAGTACTCAGATTCTTCTCTCTATAAACATTCTTGCACACTGTAATGAAATAATTTCTCAGTTTTGTTTCTTGTTAAGTCAAGCTGATCAACTCCACTCTTTTAAAGAGGACAGAGCTAATTTGAATTGCTTTGCATTGGCCACCAACCAAAGTTGAGTACACAGATGGTGACTGTGGGTCAACTGACATGTCGCAACTCATTACTCTGCAGTAACACTTTCATTGGTGTGTGCGAGTCCTGTGTCTCTCACTGAAAGGATAGTTTCTCAGCCCTTCCATAATTTTTATACTTCTAACACCTCAGTAAATTATCATCCTGGTTCTCTACTTGTCATTAGACTTCCTGGTCTCAGTGTCATACTGGCTTATCTACCTGTCCACTCTGGCATCTAGGTATTTATGAGCGATACTTAATTTCAGCATCCAGCCCCATTCTTTGAATCTGTGAATAAGTGTGCGGTAGAATGGCTTGGTTAATGAGACAGCTGTGAATGAGGCTTGCTCATGTGGGATCTGGTACTACTATTTTGTCTCTAGGTTTTTCCTGCTTGCTTGCTCACCACTGCTCCTTCTCCTCTGACTTTGGACACCCCTTCCTTCCCTTCCTTCCCTTCCTTCCCTTCCTTCCCTTCCTTCCCTTCCTTCCCTTCCTTCCCTTCCTTCCCTTCCTTCCCTTCCTTCCCTTCCTTCCCTTCCTTCCCTTCCTTCCCCTCCTGCAATTAATACTAGATAAAATGTCACTGTCTTCTTTGACCCAGTCATGCAGTTAGCGGTCTTCTACTAAAGAGAAATAAATAATATAAACACTTTCCAAGGATCCAAGTTCTGCATATTGCTGAAAAGCTTCTAGTTTTGTGGATATGCATAGACTACAACTCCATGAAGTGGTGTGAAATACCAGGAATTAGGTCTCTTTCCCTTGCTGAAGATATGAAAATCAGAATATTTGATTTGTACAAACATTTCTTCCTACACTGACTTTAAACCAGCATTAATGGTTTCATCAGTCAGTATTGTTAAAACATGTCAGACCTTCAAAATGGTAAGATAGATTTTAAAATAACTAATTTTCTTCTTTTGGTTTTTGAGCCTTTAGAAATCTTATCTGTATGTCAAAATGTTTATTTGCATCACTGCCAGTAAGAACGAACCCCAACCAAGGACCAGGTGCTGTGCAAACACAGAACAGTAAAGCAGCCTCTGGAGATCTAAGCATCTAAAATTAGCTAATGGGAAGGCAATTGAGTGAATATAGGGAAATACTGGACAATGATAGGTCTGTATGACAGTCTGTGATCGTCACACACAGTTGCCCAAATGTTTCTTAAGACATTTTTTAAGTAAGGTTTTCAAGAAGGATTATGAGATAGATTGGGATGTTTAAGGGGGGATTATTACAAGAATGAGGGTCAGTGTGAGAGAAGGTGCACAAGACCTTGTGTCCTTGAAATTTAACAGTTCAGAGTTGGAAGTTAACCCCATGGATCAGAGGCAAAAGTTAATGTCTGTTTAATGAAATGACATGCCAAAGGAGTTGTGAGAATAGCAGGGAGAGAACATGATGAGTGGTTAGCATATTTGATGATCACTCAAGCAGCTGCCTGGGATAGGACTCAAAATGTGTAAGGAATTTTTTTTTTCCACAGCAGTCATGTCATTATTGCCCTTCACTGACTATCTCAGTCACAGACTGTTTCATAATATTTGCTCTGTCTATCCTTCTTTGGTATCAGTGTTTTTTTCCACAGAATTTCTTTCTGTGATAGCTTCAGATGGTTTGAGGAAATATTTTTTTCTCGGCCTTCTTTGTACGGGCTCAGTATTTACAAGGATTCTGAGGTGTATTTGTTAATTCTATTAAAAGTAATTTGAGGGAACACAACAAGAAGGTAGTTCATAGAAAATCCCATTAGCCTCATTGCTTATCTTTGAACTTAAAAAATAAGCATGCAAATAAATGTAGTCTGTCAGCTGCTAATAACTGGATGACAATTTTCAGGCAGGTAGATGTTAAACATGGAAATGTATGTTGTACATAAAAGTCACAGCAGATAGTGACAGCAGATAGTGACAACACAGTGTCAATCCCTGGTGTTCAGTGTTCAGATAATCACTTTCAAGACAGATTCCAGTTTTGAAAATGAGTTCCCAGAGTTTTGGAGAAAGGCTTCTCATGATTTCTAAAGGTAGAAACCCCCAAAAGAGCAGATATTTGCTTATTTTTAAGTCTCTCCTATGATTTTGGAGGCCTAACCCATGTTTTAATGATACCAATTACAGCATATAGCAGCTTTAGAAGAGGAGGTGTGTCTGCTTAAGAATGAACTCATGGCATTAATCTGTTGAAAATAATTCCTGTTTGAAAAGATACTTGCTCTAATAGGTATATTTCTAGATATTTATTTCTACAAATAAGTGCAAATTCTGCAAATTTCAAAAGTTAGTTCAGGAAAGTATATTTTTTCAGGTCCTTTTGCATTTGGAAGTGCCTATTTGGGAACCTCTGTTTCAAGCACACGTGACTGTATGCTTTTCCCACTCTTACTATGTAATCGCGTTCCCTTGCATTGCTCTCAGACTTCTGTGCAGAATTTACAAAGATCTATTTTGTATTAATAGTAACAACACCACCTGCAACTGAAGTGGTAGCATGTAGACAAAGGCAAGAAAGAAAACACAGAGAAGAGTGTTGGTATTTGTGCTGTTTCCATCAAAGGTCCCAAAAAATATTATTTTAACCAGTAGTGGGGGAACGCACTACTTAGAGGGTGAAACTGGACGGGACTGAGTCTGTACACCTTTCAGTGTAGTGGGAATTTTGTTTGCTGAGGTTTGGCAGAACTGCACCATATTTCTTAATTTGGATTTGATAATAATATCTTATGGTCACAGTATTTGTAGAGTATGCCCTAGATGAATGTGTGTACTCCCGTATGTTATATAAGAATCTTTCATGATTTTGGAATCCACTGTTCGCTTCAGTGGGTTAGACTGGATATGTCTGCACTGCTCTTTTAGGATGCCCTCAAGTGCTGCCCCTCTCATGGCTCTCAGGATTGAGTTGTGTGGATCAAGCTGCAGGCCCCTGGGCCACCTCTAGAATGTGCATCAGATGGGAAGCCCTCAGGGATACCAACTCCTGAAGAGTTACCTTGCTACAGTCCCAGAAAGATTCTTGTAATATTCATGCTGTACAGATTGTGTTTCCCCTCGATGGCCTGCTACCTCACCATTTGTCATTATCCCTAACCGCCACTGGTCTTGTAAACAAGGGGAGGAGTTGACATAGTGCTTAGGGATATGGTGTAGTTGGGAACTGTCAACGTTAGGTTAATGGTTGGACTGGATGATCTTCAAGGTCTTTTCCAACCTAGATGATTCTGTGATTCTGAGAGTAACATCAGGAGAGGGAAACTCAGTCTTTCTAGTACCTAGGCAATCATAAACACCAGCGATCACAATATTCACAAGAAAAGTACATCATGAAGGGCCACTTCTTGAGCTTCATGTCACCCTGAACCACATCCTTACTGCTGGCAGCTCAGCAGTGCCCAAAGAAGATGATACAATGGAGGTAGACCTGCCTTTCTGCAGACATGCCCTTTTGATGTTACTCTGATCCTGCAGCTCCAGATCACCAGACAAAAATAATCAAGATCAGCAGTCTGTGGGCCACTTTTGCACTCATCAGACCATATTCAGTACACTGTGCTCTGTTGCATCAGCTCCCTGATGTATAATTTGGGATAAGGGGATTTCTTTTCTGAGAAATTACAGAATTACAATTTGGTCCCAGAATCAGCAAAGTTTCAGGTGACAGGACTTACATAGATGACAACTGAATCGTGTTTAGGAAATGAGACATTAGTTCCCATGGACACAAAATGAAGAGACAAGAGTAATGTTCTCAGATTCAAGAATTTTTAGAAAGATTAAAAAAAAAAAAAAAATCGAATCACCTTTATTTCTCTCATAAATTTGCTGTCAAGGAGAGACTCCTGAAAGTCAGTTCAGAAAACAACAGTGTTCCGTTGCCCCACTGGAATTTGGAAACTAGAAAGTGATCTCTCTTCAAAAAGACAACTTAGAATACTATGAAACCCCAAGAAATTAAATGCAGTTTTGTCTGGCTAGGGCCTGGGCCGGGTAGGGAAAGAAAGACTGTCAAAAAAGGGAACTAGGAGTGAAGTTCACCTGGCTTTGACATGGAAAACTAGCATAGAAATTCAGAGTTTCCCCATTGCAATGAAGCATGGCTCAGAACAAAGTAGAATTCAACAAAAGAGAGAAGGCCATAAAGGAGGATCCAGGAAATTATAGGCCTATCAGTCTTACTTCAGCCCCTGGGAAGGTTATGGAATGAATCCTCCTGGGGGCTATCACAAGTCAAATGAAGGATGTGATTGGGAAAAGCCAGCACGGATTCACCAAGGGCAAATAGTGCCTGACAAACCTGATCACCTTCTACAACAAAGTAACGTGCTTGGTTGGGGTGGAGTGAGCAGTGGGCATTGTCTACCTGGATTTCTCCAAGGCTTTCTATATGATTTCCCACAGCCTTCACCTAGAGAAACTGAAGCGTTGCGGTCTAGGCAAGTGGTGTGTTATGGGTGGGGAACTGGCTGAGAGGCTGAACCCAGAGGCTGGTGGTAAATAGCTGCTTTTCAAACTGGCAACGTGTCACAAATGGGGTCCTGCAGGGATTGATATTGGGCCCAATGCTGTTTAATATCTTCACAAGCGATCTGGATGATGGGATCAAGTGTACCCTGATGAAGTTTGCTGACGATACCAAACTGAGTGGGGAAGTGGACACTTCGGTAGGGAGAGCCATCCTTCAGGAAGACCTGGATAGGCTGGGAGAGTGGGCTAACAAGAACCTTATGAAGTTCACCAAGGACAAGTGTAAGGTCTTGCACCTGGGAAAACATAATCCAAGAGTGCAGCATAGGCTGAGATCTACTTGGCAGGGGAGCAGCTCTCTGGAAGAGACCTGGGCGTCCTGGTGAACAACAAGCTCAATATGAGTGAACAGTGTGCTGCAGTGGCAAAGCAAGCCAACAGGATGCTGGGTTGCATCAACAAGGGCATCACCAGCAGAGATAAAGAAGTCATTGCCCCACTTAGCTCTTGTCAGGGCACACCTGGAATACCGTGTTCAGTTTTGGTCCCCGCTATACAAAAAATGCTGGAGAGGGTCCAAGAGAGGGCCACAAAGATGATGAAAGCACTGGGAAGCCTGCCATATGAGGAAAGGCTGAGAAAATTGGGTTTGTGTGGCCTTTAGAAAAAAAGGGGAGGCCTTATCACCATGTTGCAGTATTTAAAGGGTGGCTAGAAAGGTGATGGAGACTCCCTTTGTACAAAGAGTCACATGGAAAAGACAAGGGGTAATGGGTACAAGTTACTCCTGGGGAGATTCTGACTGGACACAAGAGGAAAATGTTTCCCAATGAGAACAATAAACCATTGGAATAATCTCCCCAGGGAAATGGTGGATTCCCCAACACTAGACACTTTTAAGATTCAGCTGGACAGAGTGCTGGGCCATCTTGTGTAGACTGAGCTTTTGCCAGGAAAGGTTGAACCAGATGATCCTTGAGGTCCCTTCCAACCTGGTATTCTATGATTCTGTGATTCTATGAAAAGAGCATAACTCTAATTTGTCTCCCAAAGCCAGGCTTCCAATCAAGAATGAAACATATGTGATCATGTACTTCATTAATGTCTGTTAAATAAAATATGATGACCTTTAAAGTGGAGAATACATTTAGAAACAAAAATAAGTCTTCTAGCCTGAATTCTCCTATCCGTGTATAGTAAAGTCCTCACCTATTCAAATTTAGGCCAGATGACCTGCCTTGAATGGGAATATCTGGCAGTGATGAACTAGTTGCCTTGGATGCCATGGAAATCCATGGAAAATGGTAGGAAATATTAGTTTACTCTGCAGGACAATTGCTTGGTGATGGGGGGGACATGGCAGGCCCTAGGCAGTGCAGAAAGGAACTCCCTTCAGAGGTCATGGTTTTGCTCTTGAATTCTGCCTGAGCAAGGTCCTGCTCTGCAGGTGCTCCTGACACTTGTACTTGGCTAGTTTGGCATTTCAGACCTACAAAGGGTGGCATCCTCCTGGGGGAAGTGCTTATAGCAGCTCTGAGTAGTAAGGAAAGAGCCTACAGAATCTGTACAACTTAGGCCAACCCATGCCTCAAAAGGCTCTCAGACAGGAAGGATTCTGTGGAGGTCATTCCCTCAAGTTATACTGAGAAGACATAGTTTGTGTAGCACAAACCCATGACTACATGAATAGAATGGAATGGAATGGAATGGAATGGAATAGAATAGAATAGAATAGAATAGAATAGAATAGAATAGAATAGAATAGAATAGAATAGAATAGAATAGAATAGAATAGAATAGAATAGAATAGAATAGAATAGAATAGAATAGAATAGAATAGAAATTTCAGTTGGAAATTTCATTTCGGAATTATCATCTAGTCCAACTGCCTGATGGATTCAGGGCTGACCAAAAGTTAGAGCATGTTTTTAAGGGCATTGTCCAAATGTCTCTTAAACACAGACAGGCTTGGTGCCTTGACCACCTCTCTAGGAAGCCTGTTCCAGTGTTTGACCACCCTCTTGGTAAAGAAATGCTTCCTAATGTCCAGTCTAAACCTCCCCTGATGCAGCTTTGAACCATTCCCACGTGTCCTGTCACTGGGTACCAGGGAGAAGAGCTCAGCACCTCCCTCTCCACTTCCCCTCCTCAGGAAACTGTGGAGAGCAATGAGGTTGCCCCTCAGCCTCCTTTTCTCCAAACTAGACAAACCCAAGGTCCTTAGCTGCTCCTCATAGGACATTCCTTCCAGCCCTTTCACCAGTTTTGTTGCCCTCCTCTGGACACACTCAGGGACCTTCACATCCTTCTTAAATTGTGGGGCCAGAACCGCACACAGTACTCAGGGTGAGACCGCACCAACACTGAATGCAGTGGGATAATCACCTCTTGTAACCGGCTGGTTGTGCTGTGTTTGATGCACCCCAGGATGCAGTTTGCCCTCTTGGTTGCCAGGGCACACTGCTGACTCATATTGAGCCTGCTGTCAACAGCAGGCTCAATGGTATGGACAATGGACAATGACAGAGAAAAAAGTTTATAGTCAAAAACTATTCTTTTCTTGGAGATCGCTAAGATGTGCCCAGAATATTAGGGAGGAAATCTTACAGAGTTTTCACAAATTTGTAAAAAATACTAGGATAGCTGTATTTGAAAACTTTTGTATGGTATGAGTCCAGTGCAAGAAGAACCCTGTCTTAGAGCAGAGCTCTTCTTTTTTTAGTCAGAGAGGAAGTACTGCCTTATCTAGGTAAGTTGTCAGGAAAGCAGCATAACACAAAAGTCTGCTGGTTACGCCCAGTCAAATTGACTGTTGACCTTTTCAATGGAAAGCCCCAATTCTCACTTCTGAATCTAACTGCCACAAATCTTTTTTGGCTATCTTTTGAGGTTACACATACTTTTAATAAATTTCTATCCATATTTGTTTTTTCTTAATGTTATCTTCTGGTATTTGGCATACTGAAATGTGGAATAAGTTAGTATGAAGTGTCTTAATGGCCTACAAACTTCAACCCAGGAGTTAACTGCTAGAGAAAGAGGAACTGAGAATGAAGGCTGGGAGTGGACAAAAATTAGGACTGTCCTTATGGATTAGTGCTGTCTGCACTGTTGCCAAGATGGCCTACTCTCCACGCTTCTAAGGCGTCTCAGCAAGGAGGTGCTTTACCAGGCATCACAGTATCAGAATGGCAATGACACCTGGTTTATTACACTATGATACCATGAGATTGTTGAGTGTGAGACATCAGCTTGAGGCAAATACCAAGCCTGCCTCCCCTGCCTTGGCCAATTTCCAAGGGTCGCATGGTAGCCCAAGCCTCAGGCTCCCACATGGAGTTCCAGCTCAGCTCCTTCTTAGAAATGGACTTGTGTGATCTGAAGGACCTCACAAAACTTGTACCAGAGTTTGAGGGTTAATAGCCAGTAGCATTGAATGGTGTGATAGCAAGGAAGTGGTCTTTCAGAAAGGTCAGGAGGTGAAAAAGAAGAGGAATTGGTGAGGACAGAAAGAGAGTGAAGATAAAGGTGTAGTGTATCCTTTCTTGTCCATCCTACAGAATGAGTCATGCTAATGCAGGACCACCTGATGAACTGTATTTGTGACATCTGCTTAAAACTTAGAGCTGAGCTGTCCATGGAATTTGGCAGCTCTTGAGAGGACAAAGGAAAAATTCATCTCATCTCTACAGTATATTGCCAGTCCATCTCTTTGCTGGAGGGTGGCAGATTGGAGAAGATTCAGAATGCAGATCAGCTCTAGGCTATGCAGTGTGTTCCCCTTGAAGTGAAGAGAATATTAAATCTTGAATTAATGTTGTATTTTTACTTGTGTGCTCCTGTGTTCTTGCGTACTGGGCACAGGCAGTAGTGGTTATTCAAGAGTGTGATCATTGCCTATCTCAGTTGCTCCTCTGATTGCGGAAAGGGAATTGCAGCAGCACATCACAACAGACAGGCTTTTCTAAAGCATGCAGTATAGAAGGAAGGTTTTGAGTGGCTAGCAACCTTGGGCTGAGATGAGTATGGGTGTAAGTGTCTGACATTTGATGTAGGGGTATTTTCTCACTGAGAAAATCAGAGTTGGTTGATTTGACCTTGATGCTGTCTCTGAGGATGATTTTACAGGGTAGTATTGGTGCAGCCATTCTGTCTTCCATTTCAGACTGTGCTTTGTGTATCAGGATTTTAGTTACAAAACTTTGATTCAGTTGTGGGTCTTATTTTCTGGAGTTATCAAATAGGAAGTGCTTCGAGACTGATGGGCAGTGTATTTAGAATTGTGAATATATCTGTCTTAATTTTCCCTTAATAGCCAGTTCCCAAACTCTAGAGAGTTTGGAAATTTTTCTTTTACATCAGGGAGTTTGTCTTGAGATACAGAAGTCAGCAATTCAAATCTATGGCTTAGGTGAGTTCTCTGCCTTCTAGACTTAAGACATTGTCCCTCTTTTTTCAGAAAATGTTTAAGTAATTGATGCAACTGAGCCGGCAAGACAGAGAACAGCCTCACTGAAAAACAGAGCATGGTGCACCACCATTGAGAAGGACAGCTTTTCGTATCTGTAGTGGTAAGTTAAAGGTACAAAAATACAGCATATGTCCTGGGGTGCGATCAGCTATACTGGCAAGTTGTTAGAACAGTCCTTGGCATAGGTTTTGAATTCCCGAAGTCTTCCAGCAGATGTGTAAGCACACTTTGGGAGATAGGACAGTACTAACGTACACCAGTATGCTCTACTAAATGTAGCCTGTGTTTTAAAATCCCTTAGGACAGATGAGTTTGAGAATGACTAGAAGAATGTTGTAAGCGTTGCACTTTAAAAACAACCGTGGCTTCTGCACCAGTTCTATAAGTCTAACCTCCCTTTCTTGGTATTTAGCTTCTGAAAGGGAAACATTCTAATTTCAATTTAAAACCAAAATTAATCTAAGAAGACATTTTTAATTTCCTTTGAGAAAAATGGAACAAAAAGTACTTCAGTTAATACAATAGCTGTTCTCCTGTAGTTCGGTTTAACTGCTGATGCGCTTACCCATCTCTTCATGTCTGATACCCATAAAGGGGTGTGGTGGTTTAGCCCCTGCCGGGGTCTGAGACCACGCGGCCGCTGTCCCTCCCCCACAAAGGGAGTGAAATACAAAGCCCCAAGACTGAAATAAGGAAAGGTTTAATACAACAATGCAATAGCAACACAACCAACAACAACAATAACAATAACAGTAATAGTGATAGCAATGAACAGAGCAAAATAGCTACCAAATACAGCAGTGGGAAGCACGATGTACAAAACCACGAGTGCACCGCGCTCGCGCCAGGAAAAATGTGACCTGCCAGGATGTGACGTCCGCATGGTATCTGAATAACCTGGCTAGAGCTCCCCCCCACTGCTGGGGAAACTTAACCCTATCCTGGTTAAACCAGGACAAGGGGTGAGACTGATGGACAGAGATCGGCTCTTCATCTCTTGGCGTCGTGTTTAGGAGCCTGTTTTTGAATATGGATCTCTCCTGAACTGTTGGGCTCATCCTAAATATGTTAACTAATGCTATGACTGGCACCTCAATTTGCTAAATCTAGCTGCTTCAGTCACAGTGGCCCTGCACTCTGTAGGTTTGAATTTCGCATTTTGTGGGTTTTAAGCACACTATTGTATGATCTGTGCTGTCATCTAAATAATTATGCAGTCTGCTCTCATTACACTTAGCATGGCGCTACAGTCTTAACCTTGCTTGCATCTTAACTGTTTATGCCCAACCTATTACTAAGTCATTACTGTCCAACACTAGTAGCTCTCCATTTTAAAATGCAGTCCTAAGTATGGAATTGCTGCCAGGCACTTTTAGAATTCATGGGAGGGTCTGGCAGTGTTCCTGCAGTTGCAGGACAACGGATGCAGGGACTATGCTTGGATAATGCTGTTCAGTGTTAAGTTAGACTCTATATGATAATGGCGTTTCTTAGAGTACAATTATAATGTTTTGAAGTACATAATAAAATTATGTGGGAAAAGGTAAACAGCTGAAAAAGCAAAGCATGAAGATTTAAATAATCTCTGAAGCTTTTTCAAGAACAGCAGAGGCGCTTAGGCAGTAGAAAGATGCGCATGCCAGAAATGAGTAGATTAGATAGGACCTGAAGGCTTATAGACTTCAGAGAGAAAATAGAATGAACTAAAACTAAATCAATACATCAAGATGTATATTAATTTTCCAGTTTCCCTTATTACTTATTAAACACAGTTTAAGGAAACAAAATAATTTCATTAAACAGGGAGGACTGGGATAACTAACTAACCTTAACTCTTTGAAGATAACATTTATAATGGTAATAATAAATCCACTACAGGCAAAACATTCTAGCTTTGAACTTTATCAATGCAATCATTATTTTGCCACTAAAGAGAAGGCCAAATGTGGATAGAGAATTAAATCATAAGCATTTACTGTAAATAAAAACATTTGTGATTAATGGAAATAATGGGAAAAAACAAAGAGAAAAATACATATTTGTCTGAAGCACTAAATTATATACACTATTAATGTTTGCTAAGTAACAGACAATCTGAATGAGGCTTACAAGGTCTTCAATATGTACAAAAAACCAAGAGTGTTATAACAAAGACTCTCTTTCATTGGTGTTATCAGCAGCTGATCCCTACCAAGCCTTGTAGGATTAGCGGCAGACAGTGACGAACTTCAATAGAAATGTACAGACTTGTGGATGCCACAAAGTTCAGTCCTTTTACATCAGCTTTATTTGTGTTTGAGCAGAGTTGCATGAACTCTTTTAAGATACCTGCCAGTCTTTCTTTTGGTGTCACTATCTAATGACTAAAAGGTAGTGAAAAGTGGTAATGAGTACACAGTTCTCAGTGACTAAAAGAATGTATCATCGGTACCCAGAGGAGAAAGAGAAAACAATCCACTGTTAAGGTCTGGATAGGAAGAAAAAGGGAACAATCGTGATGTGCCTTAAAATAAAAAAAAGAGGTTGCTGCCTCAAAAAATGGTTTAATTAGTCCATCAAGAAAATACTGACACTTAGAATACAAGGAGGTGTAATACTCTGTGCTGTAAGTAATGAAATTTTCATGCCTTGGCACAAAAAGCTATGAGCATATTATCAATGAAGAGAAACAAATCACATGCCAGCATGTTGCTTGGTGTAGTAGCTAGTAAGTTTATCTGATGAAAAATAATAATTTAAAAAATCCTTCATTTATGCTAACATTAACATTTACAGTATCATATGAAGGAAATAAAAAAATAAATACTAACACATGACTTGCCATTAAGAATTCAAATGCAGTAAGTAGCGCTTGTAGGCAGTGCAGTTGCTTGCTGTGATGCATCTAAGGAGCCTAAGGCAGCCACTTAATTCCTCTGCATTAGCATCCCAAGTAGCGGTACATGAAGAAAATCTGGCTCCGCAGAACTAGACTGTCCATATGGGTCAGAGTAAGCTGAGCATGAGAATTTGCCCCATAATTGTCGTGTGCATGAATGGCGTGTCATGGAAAGTATATTCACCAGATTGAGAGCTGATGCAATCCACCTCCTCCTGGGACCAACAGGGGGGCTGCCCAGGAGATTCAGGCTCTCTGAGCTCAGCTTATTAATTGACTGTTAGCTTTTCCTAGCCTAAACTAAAAATATCTGAACAGTATTTGTATTAAACTTACAGATCCAAATCTAAATCTTTCTTGCTTTGTTATCCTCCATATGACCAGTCTCACTCATCTGAATTAGATTATCTTCGTGAATTAAAGAAGCAAGATTTGATCATTATTTCTGTGTGATTCATTTAGGTTTAGGTTAACAATATCTATAAATAATGTAACACAGTCTGAAATTCATTTCAGAAAAACAGAGCCACCACAGTTTCCACAGTTGTGAATGGAGTGTGTGGTTTCTGAACACCTCTGAAATGAGGCTAACTCTGGTGCAAACTGCAAGCAACCTAATTTGACATTTATGGCTTTAAAATCTAATTTTGTCCTGTAAGACAATAATAGATTCTGCAGAAACTTATAATGAATGCTTCAAAGCACATATGCCATTTTGAAAGCAGCTCAGACTTTTTCTGAAGCATTTTTTAAGTGTTGGAAAATTTGTTGAGTAAATACTACATTGTTTCATCTCTAACCAAGGGAGAAGAATTAGTGCAGTAATTTGAAAGCAATTTATGAGAGTCAATCAAGAGATGTAATATAACATTCCAAGGAAGTCACATGATTTCCATTCACATATTTTCATTATCTTTACACTAACAGACAACACAACACTTTATTTCCAAAGCTATTGTCTTATGATAACTCTCCTAAGAGAGCCATTACAGTGCATAGTTGTTCTTGGCTGAAGGTAGAGATGATTTTCTTTGTGATACCTATCTTTCTGGAAAAGAAAAATAAATTTGGAGGAAATATTTTAATGCAGGATGTCTGATTATTTGATCAGAGTGGTCTGTGGTCCTTATGGCTTGAGTAGCTCTGTGTTTACTTTTCCACATGTAGAACTGCAAAATCAGAACAGGGTAGGTACACTCTACCAGTGAAAATTCTTAATTTCCTGCACTTAATCAAAAAACCCAGTCTAGATATTGGCATCCCCTTTTAAAAACATGGAGAGATACCACTTTTCCCAAGTAGGAAAAGGATAAACGTAGCTGCAAACAGTTTTTCAATGGAAAATGAAAATAAAAACACTTAGCCCATATTTATAGACTAGTTATACAGGACAATTTATGGAAACCCAGAAAGTGGAGTTAATTTTCACATACATGTATAATGAAATTTAAAGTGCATGTATGTTAAATATGTATCATACTGATGGATTCTTTATAAATGTGTAAGAGAGAGATTTATTATTTATATTGCTCCAGGACTGTACTGGGTTCTTTTCAGTAAAAAGCAGAATGATGTGTTTCCTTCCGCAAAGAATGTAAAACTCCACTTAAGCAAATAGATTGGATTCTGTACCTTTAAATTTGGAGCAAGCTATTTTATGGAGATGGGATGGTGTGCAAAATGAAATGTAGCCATAATTGTTAAGGTTTGTGACATACTGTGTATGGCTCAAGCTGTTATATCTATTCCTATATGCATTCAATTAAAGAACCCATCTTCAATGATGTATTCTAGCACACTCCTGGGAACTAATCCAATGTCTTTAGCTATCTGTTTTACATGAAACCAATTATTGTAATATCTCTAATGTCTAAGTGGTATTGTCGTGAGTGCCATTTTACCATGGTCCAAAGTATTTATTTCTATGAGATTATCTATCTACTCTTCAAATTTATTCTGCTTTCAAGAATATCCATAGAGTCACATTAGCATTTTTGTATCCCACAGCCAAATATTCAAGCAAAATTTAATACGAGATAAATAATCAGCTGACTAAATTCAGTGCTCTCCACTTCTATTTACATAAAATGACCTCTTGCTGGTGCTTAACCTCTCTCTATCCTCATTCTGAGTTCCCTGTGACAGGCTATGTGCATTATTTGTTATAATCCTCTGTTTTTCCATGGTGCTGTGTGATGCTAGCTCAGCTCTGCTATAGACTACAGTCACTATCTGGAAAACTCTGGGAACGAAAATGAAAGCAGTGTTAGAGGAGTTTGCAGAAGAAGGGATCTGTCTCATGTTACCACAAATTACTATTATTTTACAGTAATAATAAAAGGTACCCACAAGCACTGAGGTCTCAGTTGTGCCACTGTTTCACCATGTGTCTGAGCTAGTGCAGTTCTCCTTTGTACAATTCTGCCTTTCCAGAAGTACAGTGGGGATAATTATCTAGTCCAAAAGAGTGTTTAGACTTTGTGCATTAACATAATGCTTGTTTGTGGCAAAACAGTATGTCACTTTCATAAATTATTATTAGCAGGTTCTGACTTCGTATTTGCATGAAAAGTGCTGGTTTTGTGGAAAACTCCACACAATGGTGAGGTAGCTAAGCATCATTATTATTAATGTTGCTGTTGTCATGGTTTTTTACTGGTAGCTGACTTTTTCTAGTTGACACTGTACAACAGGCACTACACGAGCTCTTCAGTGACCTAATATAGCAGTCTTCTATTGACCTCATTTTATAACAAAACTTTCATTTATGCCAATAAGTTATAAAAACTATCATCAGAACAAGTGGAGAACTTTGATTTGGTGATTCTTTGGACTCACTTTATAAAAGGAAAATAGCTAAAATGTAATGGAGTGGCAAAACACAGTACTTCCATCTGAAGCCCAGAAATGGGAGGTATGCAATGATTCAGTGGCAAGGTACAGTGGGATGACCTGTTTCTTATTTGAGTGAATTTACTGTATGTCTCATGAGGAACTTGCCAACAAAGATTTAAAGAAAGAATTTGTGTTGGGGTCTGTCTTGTTAAGGAGGCCCTAGGATGATTTAAAGCTTTTCAGATGAGATATGTACATACAGAAAAGTGTATTATTTCAAAGGAAGAAAATGTACTTACTGGTATGACTATGGGGAGGCAGTAGTAAAACTGCATGAGTAGCATATTAAAGGTGGACTATAGCAAGACTGAATATCTGGCTGGAAGCTCATCTTTTAAGCTGCTCTTGTCACCTGCTAGCCAAGACATTACATGCCACTAGAATGCATTTCTAGTATAAAATCTCTCAATGAACTTTTATTTTCAATCTGAGAAAAGGAAAGAACAATTCTGCTCAATGAATACTAAGAAACCTTCTGTCCTTTGAATGGGCAGGGCACATTAATTTTTAAAATATCTCAAAAATCCCAAGATCTTATCTGTTCTTTCTGAGAAGTTTTCTGTTGGAAAAATGTGCTGTTAGCCTGTCCTCCACTAGGACTGGAAGTCTATTGAGTCTGCAAACTGGAAATCAGCCTTGAGCTGAATCAGACTTACTGACTCGGTATCAATGGGAAATACCCTTCTGTTGGCTTCTTCAGTCATATGCTTATCAAAATTGTTATTACATTAAGAGTATTTTGATTCTGTATGCAATGTGTAGTATAAATAATAAATTCTTTGACTTTCACTTCATGTGGGATTATGTATATACTACACAGCTGAACTGTAGCCATGTTTGCTTTCATTTTCCTAGTTTCTGTGAGTTAAATTCTTAATCACTAGCCTGCTCTAACAACTTCTTGAATTAGCTTCCTCAGGCTGGTGGTGATGGTGATTTTCAGCTAAAACAGTAGTAAACATGCATTGGAATAAACATTATACAATGGTAGATTTTAACAGAAAGGAAATTATTATTTATTGAGTGTTGCTGGAGGGGCTAAAATAGTATAAATAAACAGAAGAGAAGACAAAGACCAAGGGAAATACAGTCTACAAAGCTAATTTAAGCGTATTTGAAACCTCTGCAACATTCAGATGAAAAATGAAAGGGTTGTCTTACGATATTCTTCTCCACTTGGCCTGAAGTCCTATACTACACTAAAATATCAGAATTTATCAGCACATTCAGCAAGGGTGAGTATGTTGTTATGACAGAACATTATAGGATTCCTCATTTAAGATTAACTCTAAGAAGTTACTAAACACTTTAATGGAAAAAAAGCAGCTGAAACAACAGCAGACCCCACCCAAAAGAAAGCATATATCAGCAAAGGAATTTGTTGGGTATTGCTTTGTTCTTTTTTGCTTGTCTTTACAAAAGGAAGCAGAAACATCACTTGGATAAATAAATATGGAGTAGGACACACCCACAGAAGTCTGGTACTGTGGCCTGAGCAAAAGCTGAGAAAGAAAAAGATTTTTATTCAGGTTTTGGATATGAGAGACTTGGGGATGGGAGCTGTAGTTTGAGTTTTCTTGTAGAGAAAGAGAACCTGTTTGTAAATAAAGGGAAGAAACACAGTAATTGCCCCAATGTCAGCTCCCCCTTCTCCCTGGAATGACCCACCTAGAACCCAGAAAACTGGCTAACCTTTTCGATCAGAAGACAGTAAAAATGTGTGCTTGGAAGCAGGGGATAGGAAATATTAATAGGATCCAGAAGAAACCTGCAGTGTGCCAGGATGTCTGTTCTCACAGAATTCATTTTACCACCACAAAATCTGGAATCAGATGATCATAGCTTGTACACCACGTTGTCATTCAGCACTGAAGTATGAGCAATAGCAAAGCACTAAACAACATTTCAGCCTGTCCTTTTGGAGGCAACAGGGACTGCTTCCAGGCTTCCTCCTCCTTGTAGCACCGTGTGAGCACACCCAGGCAGTTGAAAGGAAGCAAGCGATGAGATTCAGGTACACAAATGCGCCAGTAAAAGGACCAAATATCTGCTAAAGGACCAGCAAAAAGAGGAGAAGCTTAGCAAAATGAACATTTCCATAGAAGGACTTAAGTGAGGAGTCAGGGATTGTTGAAGCAGTTCTTATGCTGATCTTCTATTTCATTGTTATCATTACTTTGCATAGTCAAATCAGATCATGCAGGTAGTTCAGTAAAATGGCTTTGATTGACAGAATAATTACTGGAACCATTCTAATGCTATCTTAAAAAACAGGAGGTGATTCCAGAAGCATTTCTCCAGAGCATACTTGTTAGTACAATACACTGAAGGACTTAAGAAGAGCTGGATGAAGAACTTAATGTGGTTTAGCAGTATTAAATCCACAGATCAGTGCCCAAATAGGTGGCAACATACTCTATTAATACAAACACAAGTTATAAAATATATCTGGTTTTAGTAAATATGAGTAATTAATTTTTATTTGAGTAAAATTCATTAAAACAAATTATAATAAAGGTAATTAAAAGAGCAATTGAGTAATAACTTGAAGACTGAAGAGGAACAGCATCAGTAGTATGGCCTGCAGAGTTGTCTGGGCCTCTGATTTCTGAGTGAGAATCCTTTCAGTGTAATAAGAGGGGACTCTGATTACAGCAATATCCTTAACTAAAGCCCTGTAATCCTCTATATAATGAATCTCTTTATTGCTTTGTCTGCTCTAGGATGCAAATACAATGATGTGTATTAATTATAAATTCATAAAAATTTAGGCAGAGGTGGCACAGCCCATCAATTCACCCCAAGATTGTACCACCATGTTCCTCATGAGGCCTTGTCTGAGCAGCTCCTAAAGACTTAGAATGAGTGTAATCACTGCAAACAGTTTATTCCAGTGCTCTACTCACATTAGAAAATTTTGAAGACTATTATGAGGCTTTCCTTTGTCTTTTCTCTGCAGAATAAATAGGCCTTATTCTTCCAGTCTTTCCTTATGTTTCTAGACCTCCAATTGCTTATTGCTCCCTTATGGATTCTGTCCAGGTGATCGTGTCTTCCATGCTTTTGTTGAAGTGAGAGAGCAGATGATGGAGAGTTAACGCCAGTGGCCAAGAGAGCGCTGCATTGGCTGCCACATTCTGCATATTTGCAGCTTCCTCCACCACACCGCCCTTGGCATTTGTGCCCCGAGTATGGCAGTTGATATATTTCCCCAGAAGACCAAGATTCCTTCTAGTGCTGAAAAATACCTCCTATTAAGGAACAGCAGATTGTAAGGGTCACTAGATGGGATGGTTTCAGTGGGACACATGGTGCAACATGCCAAGTCTGGGACAAACCATTGCAGTTGCCCATACGCTCTGTCTTTCAGAACTGCAACTGTCTGTGTAGCTCAGCCCTTTGTTACATTTTAACAAAATTTGTTACACTTTAACAAATTAGGATTGTGTTTGCACTTTTCTTTTGCCAAGCAGAAAAGTTGCAACAGTAATTCTGGGGGCTATTAAGACAGTGTTGGGAATAACAGCCTCTGGGATATAGGCTGTGCCAGCCCTATGCCTGGTCTGGCATAGGCTGGGGACCTATCATGCAAAGCAGGCCAAGCACCATTTAAAAAAGACTGGGAGCAAGATTTGCAGAAAACGATTGTTTATTGCTTTCACTCCAGCACATGCATAATTTCACAGCACAGCAAGCAGCAGTCAGGGATTTTGCATAAGATAGTAGTTCAGGGCATTCTGCACAATTTGCCCCTCCCGTTTATCCAGAGTGAGTGAACAAGCTGTGGCAGGCACAGGTGGTGACCATGGCTCCATTTGGGCTTCTCGCTCTCTGCCTTGTGCCATCTGCTCCTCTGTGCTCCTGCAAATACCATGCAGGAGACAGCAGCAAAGGGGACTCCTGTTAAGGTTAGTCTGAGATCTGACTCTCTTCCTTTTTAGGACTATTCCTCCGGCTTTCAGGTGATCAAGCACATTTTCTACAGCTAATCCCCCCATATTTGGAGATCATCTCATAACTATGAGACATCTCTTTTCTCATGGGACAAGATGGTTTTGGAGGGAAAGTCCCTTTATCTTCACGGCTAGAGTGGATTCTTCACAGAGAAGTCTTAGTTGAGTCCTCTTTCTTTTTACAGTGCTATGGTACCTGGAGCTGATTGCGTCTGGGCTGCTATGGTCCTGCTGTCCCTCTCAATCCCAGAGGCATGTTCCTGTCTCTTGTGTTGCACAAGTTCATACAATTTTTTGGTGAGCTGGCTCTAGGAGCTGCTCTGGCTGAGAATAATCACTTTCTTGGTGGAGCCAGCCCCCTGAACTGTCTCAGCATGTGTTTGCATTAGAAGCAGCGCTAGCAAAAAGAAAAGGATGGGAAAGTAGTTAGGAAGTCCTGTGGATGGCAGGACTACAGCAGCCCAGATTTAGTACCATTGACTGCCATACAATTGCACTGGCACTTTCGGTATGCACTCACCTTGATGTGTGTGATGTACTTCGAATGGGTCAGTCTCTTCACACAGCTCTCTGACCACTTCCAGGTAGTCCAGCCTGCTGCTGCTGCTGCTGCTCATGCTCAAGGTAGAGGTGAAAGTGGTGTGTTGCTCATGCAGTAACAGCTTACAAATGCTGACCTTAAACACTGTATCTGTTACTGAGCTAGGTGGTGGTGGTAGGTGATTGAGCAATTCACAGATCTCACACTTAGGACTGTGGAAACATGGCCTAGATCTCACACTTAGGGTTGTAAAAACACTGCCCAAGTATACAGCTTTGCATCACTTTCTCTGAATTCTCTCTCATATCTTCTGAATATTTTTTCCAATATGCCAAAATCACTTTGAATTCTAATCCTGTCAGACAATATCCTTTCAGTCCCTTGCAGTTTCATGTAGTCTGCAGATTTAATAGGAATGTTCTCTAGTCCATCATCCAGGCTGGAAATGAAACTTTGAATGAAACTGGACCTGGGCCAGATTCCTATAGCCCCAAGCTTGATAGAAAAATGTCACTTAATTGATCCCTCAATTTTAACAGTGGTCCATTAATAATTACTCTTAGCATATTGTTATCCAATTAGGGTTTGTACCTACCTTCCATTAGTTTCAACTAAATGCCTTCTAAAATTCATCCCTCCCAACTGTGTCCCACCTTCACTGTATTAATGTGTTCTCATATACCAAGATGATGGGCACTGTCAGGGACAGTTTAATTGACCTCTGAAGACAGTTTATTTCTACGCTTAAGGCCACTTGAATGCATAGTATCTAATCCTTCTACAAAAATGGGAAATTAATATGGTGATTTCACAACAGAATGACAATAAATAAATTACCTGTCACTGGACTACATTTTCTGTTAGCATTTGCAGAGTCTGGAAGTCAGCATCTTCCCCTACCCTTTCTATCGTGCCTACTGACTTTTTTTCACAGAAAAGCAAAAAAAGCAAAGTCTCATTCATGGTGACTGTCCTCCATAGTTTTGCAACCAGCAAGGCCATTTGTACTTTTCTTCATGGAATTGGAACAGGTATGTGGCGTCCCCATGGCAGTAAAGCTCACACATTGTTTAGAACAATAGCTCCTTGAACACATCGATAACAGTTGGGGCTGCAAACCCAGCTGCTCCCAAAGTAAGCCTTTATATCTACATGCTATGATATATCATCTTCAGTGTTGTTCTGTGAAAGACTACATTTGTTCTTTTATCTCATTGTTCTACAGTTCCCTACTTCCTGCATGTAATTGTCACTGAAGTGAAGGAGATGGCAGGTAATCCCAGCCTCATGGGTACTCTGTTTAGCCATTCCTTTCAGTGGTAAACTGATAGCCAAGGAAAAAGGTGCATGGAAATGGAGCTATAGAAATAATGTCAGTTAATAATAGCTAAAGAAAGAAAAAAGGCCACTCAATCTTTTCTTCCATAATTTTCAGAGGCAAGCTTAATTGAGGGCTTAAGACCAATGCAATTCAATTCCATACATAAACCTGTTGCCGCCTCCGTTTTCGCCCGGAGGCCAATGCTTGCAGTCTGGCTGCAACAGGTTGTGTCTAGAGGCAGCTTTGGGTTTGCTCAGTGGGAAGGTATGATTTGAAGTGTGCACATGTATGCTGCCAACCTTGAAGACACAAAATCTCCTTTACACATAAGCAATCATCTAACAGCATAAAATACTTAATTAGCTAATCACAATGACTTTAGGGTGAGTGAGGAAATGTTTTCTGCCACTGGATAGCATTTGTATGATGATACAGGTTCACTGTGGTGATGATAGTCAGCTCAGAGATGTTATTTTCTCTCTTCTTATATGAGAGAGAAATTGTAGAAATCACCAGATTTTTTCCATTCTAACTGAATCATTTTGCTGGTTGTGATAAAGAAGTCTCTGTACTAAGTTGGATAGAATTAGGTCATGGCACCATGCAGTCAGTCTCTGAGTCTGCCAGATATTTCAGTTTTGACCTTTACTGTCCACATTACTGGAGATAATTATGACTAGAGAGTACGTACCATTTTTAATCTTCACAGAAATCTCTTAGCCAAACTGCTTACTAATGATAACGTAGTGTCTGTTGGTAGCTTCTTGTATTTTTTTTTTTTAAGACTGTATGGCATCTACCACCATTGTAGCAGACCATGATAATGACCTTCAAAATTGCATTATGTTTAGATGCTACATGTGCAAATCACTTACCACAATGATACTATGTCTGTGTAATACAGGGGATATGAATTCCCTTTGCCCTGCACCTTGCTAGGTAATAGATATTGCTATAAATCCAAGGGAAATATGATACTGCTCTGATATTTACTATTTTATATTCGCTTTGTGGGATATAAATTAGTATCTGATTCAGGACAGCGATGAAAACATCTTCAGGCGGAAAGATGTTAAGTCTGTATCTTCCCCTATGGTTGGCAGAAATTCTGTGGTGCATGGTACTGCATGTCTAATTGTGACTTAGCAGTTTTGGAAACCGCCGGAGAACTTCCAGAAAGATGTCGATCCTGTCCCTCTACTTGGAACTAGTAGGAGAAAAAAATAACAGGAAATACAGGAAAGCCCCAGTCACCCACAGAAGACTGCTATCTTGAAATAGAGAAACTTAATCTGACAGCACCAAATAGGAACAGATCTTTCAGAAAAAGGTTCAAGGTCTCTTTCATGAGGATGGCTGCTGGAGAAGCATCGGATTATTGTCCCTGCAAGCAGGAAAAATATCACAGTAACAATAAGAGCTGTGTGGGAGGTTCTTCACAATATACCTTGATTAAAGAAAGATGAGTATGTTTTTAATTCTAATTTTACTGTCTGAAAGAAGAAATTAAATGCTTAAGAAAAATGTATTCCTAAACTCAGTGAAATTCACCACAGTCTAATAGCTTTAATGCCAAGATATCTGCCCACAGTCTAATCAGAGAGATGTTTAATGAAACAAACAGCTTCTGACACTACCATGGCAGTGTCAGCCAACTCTTGCTTGAATAAAGCAGCCAATAAAGCTACACAGTATGTAATTTAAGAATTTTCTAAGCTGACGATTTCACAGCTATGGAGATATTTCTTCTTAAAGCAAAGGAAGTAGGAATATTAGTAACTGCTATTGTAGGTTACCACCCTCCAGACTTTATATGAATAAGAGCTAACATTTCAAGCTTTAAGCACTCATTATATTTTTTTTTAGCTCCCAGGAACTACAGTACTCATTTTATTAAAAACCCTTTGAAGCTTTTCAGCAAGTTTCCTCATGAAATCCACCTAGTTAATTCTGGTACAATTAATTAATATTCTTGTCTTTCCTTAAAGATTACCGTTCTTTATCAGTTCAGATAAAAATCTAATTGGCCCAAAGCATCACAACAGAGCAATGATGCATCCCAGATGAAAAGGCAAAGTGTAGAGAAGGACTCTTTTAAGCAGGGGTTAATTTTAACAGTCATAGTTCCCACCCCCCCACCCCCAACCAGTACTTATTCTGGTTGTTTAAACATTGAAAGCATTCTTGGTTTTCTTTTTTAAAAAGACTTTTTTTTCCCTAAAGCTCAGACCTTAAGATAATAAATCCACAAATTTTGTCAAGGTAGCAAATATACTTCATCTACAAGTTTCCAAGGATATATTATAAACAGTTGTTGGCACAAACGTCATTTTAACACCTTTTCTTCATACGCATCCTGGATACTCATGTCACATATTTATTGTCAACAAATGTTTGCAACAACTTGCAAAAAGATTTGGGCGTTTGCCCACAGCCTAAATTTAATGCAACTCAAGATATAACTATCACTGATTTAAGCCTTTGCAGTATATTAGAGACAGCAACTAGGTTTTCAGCATTTGTTTTTATATGGTTCCCTACAGAGACTGCAGAGACTAATTTCTTTCCCCAAGCACAGGAATAACAGATGGTGTCAGTCAGGTAGACCTGCCAGAGTGCATATGAACAGACAATCAAGAGATGAGAAGACTTACTTTGGAAACACAATAGAGAACAACATTCAAAACATCTCTTTTCATAATTGCTTGGGCAAGAAACTTCACCTTTCTTCTCCTGAGCCCAGGACAGTGGCAGGGGGATCAGCTCAGATGTATTCGGATGCAGCGTGAAATCTGAAAAGGGAAGTTGGAGCAGGGACCAGACTCAGGCTCCTGCAGGAGGAGCTTGAATCCTAAAAGTTGAACAAGAGGGACTCTCACAAACTATGTAAACTTTGCTTTTCCATTTAAAGGCTTGTGATAGATGGGTAGTCAGAAGAGCAGACATAAGGACGTTCTGTCTCTAAACTCTAAGAATATGTTCAAGTGCTGAACCACTTTTCTGTGTTGCAGCAAGCTTCTTCTGATTGTAGAGTTCATGGTAGTTTTGTGTTCAAGTGGGACTTGTATTCCACCAAAGACGTCCCTATGGGAGCTTTGAGTCAGTGAGAAGCTGCTCATGAAATCAGTCACCATTTTCCAGGACAGGTGGGCTATGGTACAAAGTACTCTCTCAGGGTCTCATGCTGAGAAAGAATAGTTCTGGAAAATACATGAAAAAGGTGGAAAAATCCACTGGAATGGAGGCATTATCCTACAGGATTTGAAGTTTTCTCAGATTTACATTTCATTCTTCAGAGGATTCCTGACAGAAGAGGTTACGAGAAAAAACATAGGTTTTCCAAGGCATCGCTTCCTAGAAAACCATAAAAAATTGGAATATGCAAATCATATGCATAACTTTTCTCATTACAAAAGGTTTGGTGTATCTCCATTCATAGAGCATTTTGAGGGAAAGCATGAGTCTGCTTAACCTTGTCTGGCAAAGCTCTTTCAGCTTTTGGTCATAGCTCTGCCCATTTCATATCTGTATGACCCATTCTTGATCGACAAAAAGGGTGTGACTTCTTCTCACAGTGGCTGAAGCCAGGATGTATCTATTTGTGCAGGTGTAGACTATAGTGATACAAGGTGCCTGATAAGAGCCCAACATGGTGGCTGCATGGTGATGGTGTTTGAAGCAGATTGCTCTGTTTCAATACTCTCTCTTTAAAATGGAGTAATGTCAGGTTAAAAAAAAATAATTTTCAATAGAAAATTAATTTAAAAAAATGAACCGAATATTATTTTGTTCTGCCTCCTTAAAAGGTTAATATGTTAAGAAAAGTGTTTCATTACTTCTATGTTACTTTGTGCTTCTATGTTACAATGCCTTTGTATAACTTTTATATTTATAATTATAATTCAAAATATTTTAGAATTTCTCATTTTAGAAAAAAATGCTGCTTTTTGTCCTGATTTAGGGCAAAATATAAAAAAATATCTGTTTTTGTTTCTGACCAGCTCTAATTATTTGTTACATTATCCACATCTACATAGCTGCTCTATTGTATTTTCAAGCAATTTTGTCAGCTCTTCAAAGAAACTGCAGAATGTGTGAGGAGAGCGTAAGAGACATATATTTATAGAGCTCAGTTCCAAGTTGTCTTGAGCCTGTGACAGAAGTGCACAGGACAGCCTGGCCCTGAAATGCTTATGCAGGACAGCTGGTTTGTTGTCCATCTGGAGCACTGTATTCTGACACTTGAGATCATGGGATAGTGAAACCACAATTAGCTGGATATCGTTCCCCATGACCCACTTGACAGCGGTCCTCTTCACACAGCTACTGGCCTTGAAATTCCTGCCTCCTCCTAAATTCTCTCTCTCCCCCAAAAATGACCAAAGGCACTTAGTCCCCATTTGATAGCCTGGGTAACTGCCAGGATGTGGGAAAAGGAGCTTGAGGGAGGAAGTCAGGTAATGAGTAGCCTTTGTGGCAGATCCATCACAGGAGTTTGTCCAATACCATTTGTTGCAGGGATTCCAGGGGGATGTAGGTTGAGATTAACCAAGACCACTGACTGTTGTTTGACTTTACACCAGGCTGGCTGCTGTTCTTGCTGGCTGCTGCAGGAAGGATGTAGCTCTTTCCACACTGCTGCTCTAAAGCCACTTGCAGCTCTTCCCAGAGACCATAGTATCCTATTTGTTATTACAATAAATTATATTCTAGAGTACACAGGCACAGGTATAGAAGTATAACTACTTTTCAAGTAAATGTGAGAAAGACAGCCCTTTCTGAGCAGGAACACTTCATCCATTCACAGCTGTTTCCCTCCTTCTTGGAGCTTTAGTCTGTTCCAGTTTACCCAGAAAATTTACTTAAACTCCTAAGACAGAAAAAAAAAAAAAAAAAAAACAAAACCGAACCGAAAAAACCCCAACCCAAAACCCCCCAAAATTCCTGAGGGAAGCAAACTAGGTTATTCATCTCACTTCTGAAATCACCTAATGCTTTGGTAGTAAGTGGTGGTGTGCAGGAAGCAGGAGCTGAGGACCTTTCAGGAAGCTGCACACATACCTGATCTCTGCTTCTGTTGCTTCCTGAGGACTCTGGCACTCATAGAGCCACAAAGAGCTCTGGAAAACCCTGATATTTCAGGGTTTAAATTAAAATTCTAGTTTCTTACATATACAAAGATAACTTTTTTAGACCTTACCCTTTATTGGCATGATGATTTATAGCTCTGTCTGTAGTATTAGTCACAATATTTTGGAATTTATTTCAGTAACTGTTAAGAGTTCTGCTTTCAGATCTGACATGCAGCTGAAAACTACACTAATGTAAAGAATAGTTTTAGTGATGGGTAGGAAGAACAGGGATTACCCAGGCTACTGGAAAAACTTAGTCTATCCTGCAGTCAAATTCCTCATTCAAAGGGGAAAGCAAAGGCTTTTAGGGAGTATAAATTAACTTGGCAACAATAACTTTAATTATGGTACAGCCATGAGAAAATTCTAAGTCTACTTCATCCTTCCTTTCCAAAAGTCAATTCAGCTTTCTTCTGAGAGGCACATATTGAAGAAGTTAAAAACAATTCTGTGTCCCATTTCCTGCATGGGACCTTAATCTTGTCAAAAATATTCATTGCACTCAAAGGTTATTTCTGTCTTGTTTTGATGCTACAGATTTAAAGAATGAGATCATTTCTGTTGGATGCCCAGCTGTTTAAGAATCTGCATCTTTTTTCAAGAAGCTCAAGAAGAAAACACAGTGTCCTTGCCAGAAAAACAATCAGATAATAAGATTGCATTTTATTTAATTGGGAAAAAAGAATCAGACATTATGTGATGTGTGGATGAATCAGCACAGACAAGAATGCCTGTGACCCAAAAAATGTTTAATCTTGAAGTAACTGCCATACTGTGTGTGGAAGTACTTTTACCTCCTGCACTGTAGTTTTCCATCTTCACTGCATAATATTCCTAATATGCTACATATCCATGCTGTGCTAATTCTGATGATTTTATCACAAGTCTTAGGACAGTTGTTTATCTTCTTAAGACACAGTTCTAGAAGTGATAGAGGAGGAATCTTGGATATCATTTTAGTTAAATGTTAGTTTCTGATCACCCTGGCTACAGGAAAAAATTATAAATATAATGAAGATCAACCTAGAATTTCTACATTTCTCTGCTGCTCATTGCTTGATTTTTTTTTTTTTTTTTTTAAAGCTGGGGACTAGCAGAAGAGCTTAAGTGTTTTAGATCCTTACACAACTAAAAACACCAGTGGAAGTTAAGTAGGAGTTGCAAAATGCAACAAGATCATTATTCCAAATTTTATACCAGGGGAAGGTGAAAGAGAAGTGCTATGCAGTTTACTCAGTGGTTAACATAAAGACACTGCGTTGCTGTTGCTAGACATTTTGGATGGAATACAATACAGTCACTATGTTTCCAGAGAAATTATCTTTTCCCTCCCTTTACCATTCCTTTAGATTATTTCTTATTTAACCATTGTTTATGGGCTTTGGATTTTATTTAACCATTGTTTATGGGCTTTGGATTTAAAGGACCATTACCAGAGTTTGAGATACAAGAATTATAGTAATTTGAACACATTTTGGCATGTTGATTATGATGTTTGCAGTGCAGAGAGCGTGTTTAGTTATGGCAGAAGGCACTTTTCCTTTACATGGAGTTATTCAATTATGAATTCTGCAGTGGCTCTAGAAATGGAAAGAATGACTGAACTTGAACAATAAAGCAAAAGACAGACACTGATAATGCTATGCTGGGATGTGGTTAAAGACAGAGCTCATGGGAAAGCAAAGTACTCACACAAAGGCAATCATCATAGCATCAATTAATTATTATTCAGAATGTTTTCCACCAAACTCTTAATGCTGATAAATGAAAACAAATTCTGAAGCCATCCCCGCTGGTATATCCTCACCCTTCTGAAGGGATATGCAGCTTTATTACAACTGCTGAAGACAGAGATACAGAGAAGTCTGCTTTGATGATGTCTTGATAATTTGCTACAGTGGCAAACAGTTATACAAGGATATACTGGAAAGTAGGCAGAATTTCCAACAAACACCTTTGGTATTTTTATAACTAAAATGCTGTTGAAATTTTAAAAAGTTAAAGTTCCACTGAATATTTTTATTATGTTCCTACTCTATATGTTGGCAATTATAAATCCTCCTCTAACTTGAGAAAGCTGAGCCATTTTCCTCTTCAGCTGTTTCCTATATGTACTGAATTTTGCATCTTGATTCTAACACTGTCTCCTACTTACGAACTGTCACAACGGAGCTATCACTCTTAAACTGACAAAAGACATTTTTTTGCACAACATTAAATAACATCAGGAATTTTCAGCCACCCGTGGCCAAAAGAACAGCAGGATTTTAAAAGGAAAAAGAAAACAAACCTGTTCTCACAGAGATAATTGGAGTTTTCACAGGCACGGGATGTGAACACTAAGAGGATATAAATGACCCTGCATTTTATCTTTGTGTCCTGAACACCTACAGAGCATGCAATGTACTGAAGTGCTTTTCAAGTCCTTGTTATCACACACTGCTGTATTGTTACCATGTTAAAGTCATACCTTGTGTCCTCTCGACCTCTGGCCATGATGCCCTTTGCCTCTTTCATACCTTTTCTCCTTTTGGAAAGCTGAGAGTTTGCCAGAGGATGGTGAGCCCTTTGTGAGGACCTGTTGGATCAGGCCCCTTTCTGTGCAGCACTGTCTCCAGCAGTGACACTGGAAGGCGGGAGAGACATCTTGGCAGCACATCTTGGTAATCTGCTTTACAGGTCTGAAGAGCAGTGGAGAGATGAACTTGGAAGGCCAAACCATCCCTTGATCTTTTGTGGGATGCTGATGTAGCAGAAGAAGCAGAAGGAAGATATATATAAAAATTCTCAAAGTCCTTTGATTGGAACTGTTTTTTTTCTTAAAGTTAACTAGCAAAAATTATGTTGCAAACAACACTAATCTTCCAGCTGAAGACAGCTAAGTATAGCCAGGTGTTGTAATAGCTAATGTCTGAAAAGGACCTTAATCGTGGGGACAAAACTTAAAAGACTCTTCATCCACAAGAGAAAGCCGATACAAAAATCAGTCACAAATGGGAAATAGAAGGCAGAAAGGGATGAGTTTCAATTTGATGATCCATGTAAGCTGAGGCAACAGCTGCTGCCAAAATGGACACCCCCACTTGATCCCATCCCTGTGCTGCAGCCACCTGTTCTCATGCCCTCCCTTGCACTGGCTCTTGTCTGACCACCTAGTGCATGAGCTAAGGGGGTTGAACTAGCCAGAACGTATTGACTTGCATTTTTTTAACCGGTAGCATTAGGTTTTTTTTTTAAAAAAAAACCAACTAATTTTCTGTTAGCTTAGATTTTTATAACTGGCCTGTGGTAGGATCATGCAAGCACAAGGGCTAAGGCAAAGGGTGAGGAAGGGGGACTGCATTTTAGCAGCAGCTTGCTATTGGAATGGCTTTGCTATGCTTAAAACTACACCCTTAAACTCACTCCTTTGGAAAGTGTTTTGTTTTATAGTTCCAACATCACCAATCACAAAGGAAAAACTTGTTAAATAATCTGCAAGGAGTGGGAAGCAGTAAACATTGTTGTGATTGCAACTACTCTTTCTCCTGTGTTAGTTTGCTTTATTTCTTCCTGAAGCAAATGATGCAGAGCCTATAGCTGGAAGAGGCTTTACAAATGCATTTTATCTCCCTTTTATTTCTCACCGTTTGTGCTTTTTTTTTTTGAATAATGGAAGAAAAATAGTTTCAAAAGACACAGCTGTTGAGTTAGCTTTTAACAAGAGAATGATATACAAAGCAACTGTGACAAACTGTAAATCAATTTACTTCAGATTGTCATGTTTTTACATGTCATAGACTTTTTTTAAGAAATGGATGGTTTATTGCTTAATCAGTACTTACAGCTGTAAATTCTTCTCTGTGGTTCTTCAAGGAGTGAAGTACCATTTATGTTTCCCTTCCTCTTTTTAAAAACCATTTTGGAAGAGCCATAAGGACCACTTATCATTTTATAATCTGATATTTTTATCTCTGGGATTTTCAGAGTGTCCACAACAAGGATGGAAAGAGCAAACCAAATCAAGTGTGCTAAACCCAACCAGTACTTTCTACACAATGCATAGCTGGCTGCACCCTGGAGCTGTGGTCATTTTAGTCTTGTACTGATCATGAGTTTCACAGGTGCATTCACCCTCCTCACCTGCAAATCCTTCTCGAGATTCCTACCCTGCTTCATCCCAGTCCACATCCATCTTGCTGTGAACTCTGCTGAGAAACCTCCTTGCCAAATTAGAACAAGTTGTACCAGCTGGTAACAGTCACCTTACATGTATAAACAATTTTACTAATATTTATGTGTTTTTTTGGCTTAGCTATTTCCCCTCCTGAAACTCCATCTTTAAAAATGAAGGAGTAAAATATTCCTTAACACGCTCTGAGTATCATAGTGTAAAAGCACTATGAGCCTGTCCTTAGATACTTTCATGAAAATGGAGTTGATTCTATAGGTCTAAAATTCCTTTTAACATAATTTACCAGCTTGAGGACTTACACAGCCTCAGACACAAAGAATTTGCTGTCTGTATCATCATAACTTTCAGAATGATTTCTGAGATTGCGAGTCCAGCACAAAAACTTCCATAACTGAATGATAATAACATTTCTGAAAGGAAGACACAGCAGCCACTCAGTAAAATGTGGGTTTTAAGCTGATTTTTTTGTTGTTGAAAGAACAATATTAATGCAGACACATATATATATTGATAATACATACACCGTACAGCATAAAAAAAATATCACCCGTGTATTGCAGGTATTTACTCTTGACTACACCCCACAGTGTGGTGAGCAAGAGTAGCTCATGGATCTTATGCAGCAGCGCCTCTTAGTGATAAAAGTGAATTCTGCATTTAGTTAGTGTAGGAGCAGAAATATTTTTGCTTGCCTTTCCTTTTATTTGATTCCAAAGTCACTGACACAGGAAACAAACATTTTAACTTCCAATAACTTATATCTGAGAAGTATTTTTACTATTAATGCCATAGTTCTTGTTATATTTATGGCTATGCATGGACTTGCTCTGCAATCTCCACTTCAGATCACAGGTTGACATTTATTATTTTTTTTTTTAGCTTAGATATACTTTTAAAATCTGATAAAAATCCCTTATCTGTTATTAAAAAAAATTCTCAAGTGTACTAAAGATGCTTTTTGATTATGAGATGTTTCATTAGAATTTTAAAAGAGATTGCATTCTGAATTCTTTAGTCAGGAATTTTATACCAGCTAAACTTGAATTTCCCTTGCTGAAATTCAGTGGAAGCCCTTATTTATACACAGGTATTGATATTACAGTATAACTTTTCAAACAATCTTTGCAACTCACTGGGTTTCAGTCTGATGACATCCTTCAAAAGTGTAACAGAGGCCATCTTATTAATGAGATACCTGATCAACATGAGTTCAAAAGACTCATGAAAGTGAAAAAAATAAAGGAGTACAAGAAGAGTGAAAAGTACTAAGTGAAACTCATTTAATCCAACATGGTCTCCACAATAAAGGTTGATTCTAAATTCTCAATAGAGATTACTCCAGTTAACAGAAAAGAAGCATGTTTATTATTTTTAAACTCACAACTATAAACCTTTCATAACATCCAGAATATTTTGTTGGAAAAAACTCGTAGCCTATGTATCTTTCTTCCTATGCCCAGAAATACTTTATTGTATGCCAAGTATCTTTGAAAAAAAAACCAAACAGGGATCCGACAGCTCAGATGCGGGACTATGATAATGAACTAAGTATATAATTCTGTAATACATGTGCACTAATCCTTGAACATGTCTGAAGATCCAAGTAGTTAATCCTGTCTGTCTTTTATGCTTTTCAAACGTTTGCATGAGAAGCTTCATTATGGGCTGGTTTAGAGTTTCCTCTGGTTCTCATATTCTATCAGACTCAGATTCTTTATTCCCATTCTAACGTTGGTCTACTTGTCAGAGAAGCTGGGGTCGTTTCTGAGCAAAAATGAGGGAAGAGCCCCCGCTGCCTGCTTGGCAGCCCCTGGCCCCATGTCCAGCGCAGAGAAACAGCCTCATCTCTTCTCCCTGCTTTTCAGTTTGGGATGGAGGGGTAAGAGGTGTCTGTCCATGAGCTTTTGAAGCTGGCAAATTGCAGCCACGTTTGGCAGGACTGGGGTTCTAAGGCAAATCGGAAAGGAAAGACATCCAGTCCTGGGTGAGAGATCTGATTTGCAGCAGAAGTTTGGCTTTTCTAAAGCTGCTCTCCCACAGGTCTCTGTGAAACCAAGGGAGAGAAGCAGTTGCTGCTGAAGGCCTCCAGAGGGAGATCCTGGCTATCTAAACCCGAGTGCCTAAATGCAGCTCCTAATTCCACCCTGAATTCCTGAAAGTTTCATTAAACTAGATGGCCAGGGCGTGGAGGGGGAGCTATAAATACCGTGGCTGAAGGAGCAGCTGCAGCATGAGTTCACCTGTAATCGGTGGTGAGAAAGAATCTGAACTGGAAAAAACACCCTAATCCCTCCAGTCGTGGGAAAAGCTGTAACCAGAGTTCACAGACCTCATAACCCCACTCGTCTGGAGAACCCTTCATTAGGTCGAGTAATCATTCATTACATGAGAAAGCAATACTGAATTATCAGGCTGGATATGTAGACCTTACTGAGTGTTAGCAATTCTTTACATAGCTCAAAGCAGTATACAGAGACATGGAGGAACAGCTGTGGTGACTAAGAGATGGTATAGACCAGAAGCAAATCCCTGGCAAAACCAGAAATACATGTGTTCTGAATTCAGGGAGTTAAATTCACCAGTGTGGTTATACCTGTTTAAATGAAAATATGTTATAACAGTGTTTTTGAGATGCCATTCCCCTGGGGTGAGCTCTGGTAAACATCTACATCTTTTACAGAATGTTACTTGTACTGAACTGGCTTAGCAGTGACATAAATTGCAGTAGTTTGAAGACCACAAGTAAGAGGGGATGTTGAGGAAGGTTGCCTGCCCATGGCAGATGTGATGAAGCCCCTGACTGGGCAGAACCATAGTTCTGCATAACACCTCAGCAATTATGGTGAGTGGAAAACATCAGAAAAGATGGTCCTGACCAAAGATCCTCAAGGATGACAATAAACATAACCAACAACTGTTCTATATCAAAGAGCAGGACCAGAAGCAAAGAGCCTCAGACTTCCTTAGAGATGGGTAAGAGCTAATCGAATTGCACTTAACAGTAGCTGTAATAGACAAAGACTTAATTTAATCTATCTGGTAGTTGTTCACTGTTGTCACCAGCAAGGTGTGTGTGTCACTGTACTTGTCCTTTGGAGCTGGAATAGCTGACTGAGGGCCCCTTTCCCACCCTTGCCACCAGGATCAGCTGGTGAGTGAACCAAGTATTGCCTGAATCACCTGCCTGTGTGGCCTGCTGTGTGACAGCAGTCCCCAGCTGGTGCAGTGTTCATACTTAGTCATTAAAGGAGCACTCATGAAAGTTTATCAGCTAAAAACACTGAAGAAAATGAACCTGAAGGACAAAACGCGAAGCCCTGCTATGTGCGCACCAAAGGGCTATGCTCTGATTCTGTGCTGCTGTCCAGGGCGAGGGTGACCTTAACCTGCTGCATTTTTGTTAGAGCTTTCTAAAGACACTTTACTCCTAAATGAAAATGTCCAGGCCTTTAGCAAGCTTACATGCATGGCTTCACACTTTCAGTCGCTCTTGCCTTGTCTGTCTCTACTCGGTGTTGATGAGGCTCCATCTGAAATACACCTTTCAGGGGTTTTTTTTTTTGGTCCAGTTAGGATGGATGCTGAGAAGATGGAGGGGAGGGTGCCAGGATTGTTAGGGGCCTACAGCATATGGCCTACAGGAAGGGTTAAGTGACCTGCACTTGTTTCACCTGGTGAGAGGAGGCTGAGAAGAGACCTAGTGAACAATAGATAGAAGGGTAAATTCAGTGGAAAAGAGGCAGAATTCATATCACATGAAATCCCAGGCATGTCCACAGAGCATAGGTACACGGCTGAGAAGTGCATGTGAAATAAATCCACCATAGTCACTGAGATGGCGCAGTAGGTATACAACAACATCAGCAAGCACACATCAACACAGCAACGCATCGGGCACACGGTTTGTGTGATGGCCAGCTGTAACACACTTAGGCAGGAAGACCAGCACATCCCAGAGTTTACAGCATACACACAGACCAACTTTTCTCCAATTTCAGACCAACTTCTGTTTGAGTTTTCTGTGGAAAAAGATATTCTAATATGTAAGTACATTGATAATGTATTGCTCAGCCATAAGGATCTTGTGACTTCATATGACTACACTGATTCAATTAAAAATATTTTTAATTTATCTAATACAACAATACATAAGGCAGCATATGACACTTCAGAGAGAAATAGAATTTTCAATTATCAAGTCAAGATAATGTAGAAACCAAAAAAAAAAAGTAGAATGCAAAGTTTGGTAAATAACTCTAAAGTTGGGACTGAAAATAGAAAATTAAAAGTATTGATTAAAAACTTTTAAATGTTTTAAGAAAGTCCTGCTTTGTGAAAATGTTTATTTTCAATAGTTTTTGCCATGAAAAATATTTGATATGGGTATTATCCCACAACTGCATGGAGTAGTAGAAACCCCAAACCTCAAAACGAGGCTTTTCTGCTCTCTGCAAAGGTTGTGCACATCAGATATGTTCTTCATGAGTTATTCTGGTTTATTAGTTTATCTCTGATTATTTGGTTTAAGGCAAAGTCAGATTGTGTAAACTCCTTAACTAGTCCTCCATCTAACATTGTTCATTACGTTTATTTTTCCTTTTAATCGGCAGCCACCATGTTTACATCAGGCAGGTTGCAGCTGGGTTTTGCTCATTAGCAGCTTCCTGTACCAGAGAATAGTTACACTGCTTTGACTTCTTGCTTTGATACTTCTTTTTCTTCTGAGCTTTTGATCCCTTATTCATGCCAACAGTCGAGGCCGGTTTGAGTCATATTCTTGTGAGAATCTTTCTTGAATATTTGAGTATTACTACAAGATCTGTCACAGTGTGGAACATAGCGTATCATGTTCATGTCTAGAAATGACTTCCCAGAAAGCTGTGACCCTGATCCTGCATATACAAACATGAGGATGTTGATTCTTGAATAACCCCCAAAACCACTGTAAATATCTCAGGCATAAAGCTATTTATATAAGAATATGTTTGTAAGTTGTAGACATCTGTACTAAGGTGATTATAATACAATTGAATACATAATTTAAAACAATCTGTCTTCAGTTTAATAAGGTGAAAACAAATAGATAAGCAAGGTTCTTTTATTCATGAGCTCTTGAAAACTGTCATCAGCACGTATGAATCAGTGTAGAGTGGAATACCTGGCCCAAGTATTTTATAGCTTGGAAATGGAAGTGAGGTACAGAAAAACAGGATTGAAGTGCATCAGAGCACTGAAACTGATAGGAACAGAAGCAGTAATTTTCTCCCTTCCCTGAATACAAAAAATAGCCTGAACTGAACGGAAAAGCACATGTGCTTGTCACCATCTTAGCCTAAGTTAGGCAATCACAGAATACATTCAATTATCAAGAAAACAGTAAGTAATTGATCTATGAATCCTATTTTTGTTATGCTGGTAGACAGATAAAAAATATCTAAAAGAATAAAACTAATAAACTCCAAGAGTTTAATAATTATTGGGGCTGCAATTTCTAGATTTGTTTATGGAGAAATACAGGCAGGGGCTACATCTGACTGGTAAGGACTGTAAATTGCAATGTCTTGCTTGTGACAGAGGCCCATTTTGCCAGATGGTAATAAATCAAGCTGAAGGTTGACTGGATTGGACAATTTTTCTTCCAGTGGCAAGTGGTGTATATCAAGTGTTTGGGCTTAATATTTCTAAATAAATCACTGCATTTAAGCTTACAGGAACAATCAAGTGCCATAAAATGTTACTTATTTTTGAAATCTCAGTAGTCTGATCTTTTTAATTACTGAGGAAAATAAAAAAATATTAATTACAATATTGAATTTCACTTCCTTGGACTAAATAAATGTAGTTTTCTATGAAGTGATAAGAAAACAGAGATCTGAAATCCATTCTGGTTTGTGTCCATGGGTCCCCATCAACTGTTTCACCTTCTTCTGACCCAAGTGCAGTCACTAAACTCAGGGCACTTACCCTCAATTACATCGTGCCAAGAATGATACAAGCCAAGCATCACCATTGGGTGAAACAGAAAAAGAAGAAAGTGAGGAAAGGACAATCTGTGCATAGGAAAATATGATCCTGAGATTGTAATGGCCTGAAAGTGCAAGTTTCAGTTAGTGAAACCTCAGCCAATGACCTGGAGCTCATCCTGATGAACTTCACGCAGGGAAAACATGACTTCTCTGCAGCTTAAAGCAGTGTTGCACTGCAGGGTGCTGATGTTTTGCTCGTAAGGAGCACTGTCCTGGGCTTTGGTAAGCAGGGCATCCTGCTAGCACAGGCACTGATGGAGCTGAATTACACTTGATGCTTCCAGCTCCTTGCCAGCACCACCTCACATCTCTGTCGGCAGCACCTCATCATCATCAGGCCTCACTTGGGCCCCCATAAATGTGGTGCTACTTGATTTCCTAGTTCACGCAGCTTCTCACTGAAGCTGCACAGAGATATATCTATCGTTTGTCACGAGAGTTTCACTTATGCAAGATGCACGAAGAGCAAACTCCAAGTAACGCTATTGCATTTGTGCACTTGACAACTCTTTATCTCTTACCCATACAAGCACACACCTTGAGCACCTCTTTCTGAAACTCCTCTCCAAGGCTGTCAAGCTATACCTTTGTCAGTCCAGAGGTGCTACTCTGCACTGTTGACCTCCGTCCCAGCAACATTACGATGAGTATAGCAATTTGTTTTCTTGGCAGTTTCTGTGTGATGCAGTAGATAGATTAAGTCAAACAAGCAATCCATTTGTCCCAAATGGATAAAAAAAACCCATAAGAATTGATGTATTGAATTAAGCCAGAGGTCCATCTAGTTCATTAGTCTTTCCTTGAAAGTGACTGACACAAGACGCTTGGGAAGAGCAGACGAGCAAGGAAAGCATGTGGTCAGGATGTGGTCACTCTTCCCCAGTTCACTGTCCATCCTTCAGTGATCTGCAATAATTGACTTGCTGAGAGGTGACATATTTCTGTTTCATAACACTTGAAGTGTTTTTCTTCCATGGATCTAATTGCTTCCTGGACATGTATAAAATTTTACTATCTATAACATCCTCTGGAAGTGTTCCACAGCTTTTTGCGTTGGAGGCTTGCTTAATTTCCATTTTTTTCTTAACCTTACTAGCCTTATTTTCTTAATTGTAAGTCTGATGTTTTTATTACTTTCTGACTAGTGAGTTGCTAAATCAAAAAGTTGTGGTGTGGAATTTAAGGAATATAAAGAGGGTACTGAGGGATTTAATAAGCAAGTATTTGAAAATGTGTAAACACCCATGATGCTGAAAAATTTTGTGCAGTAATAACAAAAGACATGAAGGGAGAAAACTGAGGAGAGCTCTGTTTTGACTGTGAAGGAAAATATTTTCCAACAGTGCAATGTATTCCTGTGTGAAATATCTAGTAAGAGATCAGTTGTGTCTAAAAATGGACTGAACCAGAACTGCTAGGAAAGAGTGGCATTAAATAGCTACTAGATGCTTTCTCTCTCTGCAGTGAGTTTCTTTACATTCTTCCATATATATCATGTTTGTGTCACTGCTCTTTCTGCTTTGGCATCTGACCTAGTCTGGATTTCGCTCCATCAGTTTCAGATCAGGGTTATAAACAGATGATACAATGTTTTTATCTAATCATCATTACACGTTAGAGGAGGAAGTTATAAGTCCATTTCTTTGCTCATCCATTTTATCTCCCAGTATCTAATAAAGATACAGCTAGTTTAGGAAATAGTAGGAGTATAATTCTCTGGTCAATAGCTGCAGAGTATTAGCTCAATCTGCTCCAGCTGCCTCTCGTTACAGGCAGGCAATTGTCCTTCCTTGTGTCCACAGGTCCTTCTAGCCCCTGGACATACACATGGCAGAGGTATGGAATTAGCTTTTGCAGAGCTTCCTGTGCTGTAGGATTTTGCATCTCCTCCATGCTCTCTAAGAACACACAGGCAAATGCAAGAGAAAATAGTGAGGCTTTGCATGTATGTGGATTTACTGCTCATTAAAACACCAGCATTTCTGGAGCTCAGATGCCCAGACTGGAAATCTAAATAAATTAGTAAAAATAAACAGGGCAGACAGAACTCAGTGCATTAGGTCTAATCCCAATGATAGCGTGGCGTGGCCTCATTTAACACTGGGAACTGGCAGAGGTAGCAGATAAGGAGAGAGTGGTGACAGATGCCAGTTGGCACCAGATGAGGAAGCTTCGGTTTATAGCCTACACTGTGAGTTAATAATGGCTACAAAAGAGGACACACAGACCAAATTGTATGCACTGGTGAAAAAGCTTCTTAAAAGTCAGTCTCGACAAATGAAAGCTGGGGTTTTGTATGCTCCAATATAATGACTGTGCTGAACAGAATACATGTGTCACTGCAAAAGTAATTGCCAAAAACTTGTTTCAAGGTTCCTTTAAAATTTCTCTTCTTTAAAAACATCACATAAAATAGAGCAGGGGGAAAAAAAAAAGAAAAATAAACTTTCTGAATGACTGTGGCTTATGAGTGCAAATTTTCAGTCCTTCATTATAACAAAGAGTGGTAACTAGACAGAAAAGTGGGTTGGGATTCATCAGCTACAGACTGTCTTTTCTGAATTACTTAACCTCTACGTGCATCACTTTATATTTTCTTTGAGAAATAGTGTGCTTACAAATAACTGACTGGGAGAAATTAAATGTCAACATACATCTGTTGGGTTTTTTTATCCTGGTTTATCAGAGTAAATGGGGAAAATTTTAAAGTTTTCATTATTTCCTTGCAGAGTCTGAAGTGCCCTGCGGGGCAGATTGCTGTGCCTCTCACCTTCTGCAGTGAGTTGTCTGGTGTGATGTGGTCAGAAATCCAGTATGGAGTTCACTTGGAAAGAAATGCTTGAAAGTGAGATGTGGGATGCAGTTAGCATGTGGAACTAACTGCGACAAGATACTACTAAAAGGAATACATAGTAGGATTTTCATAGATATAAAAACATATATATAAATGATTTAGCATGAGATGTTGAGCAAATTGTTTCATGTTCTTACATGGTTCACAATGAGGATAATTATACTTATCCTATTGAGTAAACTAATTAGAGATCTAAACATAGAAAGAACAGTATGTTCCTAATGTGATTATTCTCAGCTCAAGGAAGAGAGCATAGCAGCAAGATAACAGGAAAGGGAAACAAAGGGAATGTCAGCCCTTGCTCTGGTGTCGGAGAGGCAGAAATGCCCCCATGGCATTTAGATGAGGACTGCGATGAGGAGTGCGTCGGGAAACCTTCACAGCTCTCTTTCTCCTTCGTCGGTATGGACTCGTGTATCAGTGGTTGTTCAGGTGTCAGTCAACTAAATAGAAATGGCATCTTCTTCATTTTGACCACTTGCTGACTCCAGGATAGGTCGAGCAACTTCATCTTTTCACCTTCTGTTCTTCAATGGACAGCACATGCTGCTGTGAAGACACAGTTTATCACTGACATCAAATATAAGTTGGGAGGGGGATATTTGATATATTTGATACCAGTGGTAAGTCCAAGAACTATGTGGGGAGAAAGCTGAAGATGAAGTTAATGGTTTGGTTTTTGAATAGACTTCAAAATACAATACAATACCGATATATAGTAAAGAGTTTGTGTTAAATGATTATGTTGGTACCTAACTACTGCCTACACTTGACACTATCAGGTGTCCAACAGGGCCAATCAGTGCCCTTCAGATACTGAAGACTGAATATAGCCCAGGGACACCTCATAGTACAGCTCAAATAGAAAAATGGGGATCAAAAGAAAGCCAAACCCTTTTGCAAACGCAGACTTAAACACAATACCCTCCATGTTACTCTTTGTTTCATCACTCCAGACTGAAACAGATTTAATCAAAGTCTTTATTATTCCTCCATGCAGTCTGCAGCATACTAATCTCAAAAACTCTAAAAAGGAGAGTAGCTTCATATCCTCCTGGTTTGGCTGGGACTGGCCTAATCTTTTAATTCCTTTTCTGACATATTACATTGAGGTGTGAAAGACTCAAGGTAACATCTTGGAAGGCATTACAGTACAACTATGCTGGTAGCCCCTGTCAGTAGAGTGCTTGTGATAAGTACCTGGTTTATGCAGGTAAAATTCTTTTTATTAGCACAGCAGAATGTCCGCTCTCCTCATAATTTTACTGAAATAAGTGATTTGGACATTTCTATATTGTATAACTGGATCTAAACCCAAGTCTTTAGTCAATACAAGTTTATCTATCTGCTGTACTTCATATTGTCACGTTGTTCTGGCAAAGTTCTGACAATAATACAGGGCTTGGCTCAAGTCAACTGGGCTACATCCCACCACCTCCTATCTGTTAATACTATTTCTTTGCACTACCTCTGCAGTTGTCTACAGAAAAGGAGACAAACCTCCATGAAGGGAGATTGTCTTCATCTCTGCTCACTCCTCGAAAGGGCACCTTGAGGTCAGTTCCTTAATGATTCATGCTCTTTGTCAGAATACAAAAAGAAGGGTCCTAGCATTAAACCATTGCTTGAATCGTTTTTTCATCCCAGGGTAAAAATCACCATGCAATGTGTTATGAGAAATAAATGCAATGTGTTATGAGAAATAAATACAGTATTCTGGGCAGATTTTTCTGAGTGATGATAAATATCCTCAGACTGCTAAATGTGAGACTGACCTGTTTTCTTTTCTGCTTTCTTACAATTCCGTTAGTTTCTTTTGTTTCAACAAGGTGGACACAAGATTTGTTTTCAGAGGATTCTTGGTAGATGAAATGCCTTGCTTTTTATTTTATGTTTTATTCAAGGCATGCAATAATCCCTCTACAATGCACTGCCTGTCATGTTCAATTACTTAATTAAGTTACTGTGGTGGACTCATTAGTACTATAACAGTTTAAATCTATTATCCATAGCCAGCCCAACATTAGCAATAAAATGTTAGTATCTTATTTTGGAGTCTGGATGCTACCTTTCTGCTAGAGGGCAGAAATAGTAAACTGACCGTGTAATTGAAAATGTTGGCTCCTTTTTACAGCCCAGAGTCAGTCTCCTCTCAGTGCCCACGTGTGTATGTCCTTGCTTAACTGTTTAACAGTAAACTGGTTAAAAATAAACTAAGAAATAGTAAACTGTTCAGCAATAAACTGCATAATGTGGTGAGTAATAGAAAGTTGGTGAACTACAAATAGTGAACCCATATGATTGCCAAACAAGGCATGATTTGAAATGAACATGGATATCCACACAAATCACAACATTTGCTAAATATTGTTCCAAGCTTGCTTATGGCCATATGGCTTTCTTTGGGATTGTAGCTACATTTGAAATGAGCAAAGAAAGAACAAAAAAGGTTCACATAAAAAATCTTGGTAGGCACATCATTAATCAGATCATTAGTACTAGAACAAGAATGGTGCAGGTCAAGTGCTTTTAAGAGCTCAAGGAAAAAAAACCTGAGCATTGAAGCTAATAATTCAGTTCACTTGTGGGAGAGGTGCCCAGAAAAAGCCCAAGATTTACTTTCTTCTGTGGTGGTCACACCAGACTCTCTGCCCACCATGGTCGTAGCACAGGAGATTCTCTTAACAATCCGGAGCTGTTGTTTGGTAGCGAGAGGGGGTTTGGGATCAGAAAGAACATTCAGCATTTGGGTGAACATACATATATGTAAGATCCTTATTAAAATTAAGGCAAATAACAGTCTGGGTAGGTAGACATTCTCATTAATAAATCAGCTCTAACAAGTTAGTTAAATGACATAATTTTCTGACAGCTTTTTGTGTTTCTTGTTTTACCACAGAATTTCTTGTGCTTGATATAAGGATTTTCACTGCTACAATATTTATTTGATTAGATTAGAGTCTCTTTGAATTAAGAGGGTGGAGTACCAAGTATAACAAAATATTTCCTGAATGTTCTGAGAAAGCATAAAACATCTACAGCTTTCCATATTGCGTAATAAGCTGCTGGTTTTTCCTCTGTGCTGGTCTATATTCTACTTTTCTTGCTTCATTTCATGAGTATAATCATTTGAAGAAAAAAATCAAGTTGTTGTAAGTGACAAGTCCATGTAGTTCTTCAAGTATGAAATCAGTGACCTTGTTCTATGGTGCACACCAGTCAACACTTCCTAGTTGACAGTTGTCCACTCTTGTGAAGCACTGTAGAAAAAAAGCTACATAATTTGGAATAAGTCTTATTTTAAAAAACTAAAGAAAAATGCATTAGGTGGATGATCCAAATGCAATTGTGGAAGTATTTTAAGGGGTAGATTACATTTAGCAGAGTCTCTGAAGCAAACTCCATTTGTTTCAGTGGAGCTGCACAAGGGATAACTGACTGGTAGCTTCTAGACAGGACTGGGTCTGCCTTAATAAATGGCTATGCTAAACACAGGGGAGAAATACCCCTCTACATTACATGCAAATGACACTGATGCTAGATATATTCTGACTATAAACAAGGAACAATTTTTTAACACCAAGACTATTTAAAGGTTGCAGTTCCTTGCTCATTTCTGTCAATTTTAACATCAAGACAGGGTATTTGTGCTCTAGCTCAGAAAATGCCTAATGCCGGGCAGCCCTGTGGTGCTTTATGCAGTAGGCCATATTACAACGAGAAAATGGTTTTCTCCAGACTTGTGAACAAAGAAAGGGCACTGTCTATCAATGACCTTATCACTTAATCAACAATTTTTTAACAAGGAACCTATATACAACATTTCTCTCAAACTTCAATGTAAAGCTTTTACAAGCATACAATACTGAGGTGGCTGAATTTTAATAGAGGTGGGATAGAGAAAATACCCATTACTCAGTTTGGTGGTTTAATTACACTACAGAATTTAAATTATTTAAGCAGCTATATGTTAAACTAAATTTTTAATCAGTCACCTTGAAGACTGTATAAAATAGTTGCTCATAAGCTTTAGAGAGAGGAGAAAGATTATGTCCACGTAGCGCAGTGAAGTTTTGTAAGAAGCTTCCCAACCTCTCTCTGACTCAGCTGGTTCAGCTAACCTGGAGAGCAGCATTAGCCTACCACTTCTGCTGTTATGACTGGCAAATTGCAGACACATTCCACTTTTCTATCCAGATTTGCTCCTCGCCAGTCATTGAACGGGCTGAGAAATGGTATGCACTCCAGAGCTGGTACGTGGCTGAAGGGAACTGGTGAAGCCCAGAGACAGCAACACGAGTCTGTAGTGAGCTCATTTAGAGCTAGCCTTAATATCCCTGTGCAGCACAAAGGCTGATGGAATGGAAATTAAGAATGCAAACCTAACTTTTATAGGAAAAGATCTGTATCACTTGGTGGACAGAGTGCAAAGAAGCATCTCGCATTTTAATATTGACAAATAATTTAAGAGGATGAAAGGTCATACTTGTGTAAAAGGGAACAGCTGCCTTGAAAATGCCAACCTTGAAAGTGCCAGCAAAGCAGCAGTTATAGTGAATGACAGTTGAACATCCTCTTCTGTAGAGATGCTGTGACTCAAATTGTTCAGACACCAAATTTATCAATGGATGCATGAACTGGCATTACGTTTGCTAGGCCACAACTGGAATAATAGGCTAAATACTTCTTCACATCACACTCCAAGTATCTCATGTTATGTGTCTAAGAAATTAAAAGCTCAGTTCAGTTGCACTGCTTGCAAATATTTGCCCTAACTATCCATGTAACTCAGGTTCTCCGTACATTGAAGACTAGTAAAACACCCGTCTATATCAAGAATTGATTTCTTCATGTACTTGACATGGAAGAAATGTGGGAATAGAAGTGTGGAATATTTTATTTGATAAGGTGCATTATGTTTTCCTCTTCAGATACACAGTATGTTTCCTCTGCATTCTCTTTTTTTTTTTTTTTTTGTCATTGAACTCATGTTCATTTTTAAAAGACTGCTTTGCTCTTCAAGTATATTATCCATGGATGATCTGTAAATTCCATTGGTTATGATCTCAACCAGGTAAACTAGTATCTGAAATGGTAGGTACATGGACATGTGAATCATTTACATCACATTGTTTTTATTAATGATAACCAAATTGATTAGTCCTTGCAGCACATGACAACAAAGGGCTTACAATACACAAAGGTGCTACTATAAAATATTCATTTTAGGCTCTGAGCAACAGAAATAAAGAATGTCGATGGAGAATTGCAGGGGTGTGATACAAAAGGGGAATTTTACATCTTATTAGAAAACATATAAAAAGATTTTTGATGCCAGGTTTTACCTTGTGGATTGAATTTTTGGAAACAAGTCAATGGTTCACAGAACATAATTAAATCAATCAGTTAATGCATATTATAGCTTTCATAACAGATGATGACTCTGCTCATACAACATAAAGTCTATGTCATGTAAGTGACTTGTCTACATGAAACAGGGATTTGTGCTTGTTATTCCCTTCCAGCCATTGGATTTCACTGTGTAGCCCATTGCCGTTGCTGGTGCAACGAGCTGTGGCTCATACGAAATCTGCCTCCTCCTACCAGCTCTCTGCCAGCGATCCTTCTCAGGTGAGCAACACTGCATCCACCTTTCGCTATCTGCACTGGCTGCTGTTATATATCTATAGGTGATTTCAAGGACTTGCATTCATCTGACTCTCTTTCCAAGAATCTAACTTCTTTTTCAAATCTCTGGCTGTAGTGGCCCCAAGCTGATAGAGCCCAACAATACTGATCAAAGTTAATTTGAGAATTCCTGTTTGAAATCACTAAGAAATGCCCACAGAATTTGAAACATCAAAGTAAATTCTGTAAAATGATAAAGAAATAACTGTTCTCATGGAATGTTCAAGTAAAAAACTGCACCAAAATAGTAGCATAACCTATATAATTCATCAGTGTTAGTGGACTTCTCTGTATCACTGGAAGATAAAGCTAAGTTTTGACAATTAACAGGAAAAAAACAACATGAATGGTTGAATGATCAGCATTAAATAGCATTTGCCTTCTGTATCTATTATTATATTGTTATCCCCTGGACATCTGTGATGATTCAAGCATATGACATCTAAACAGTTATGTTTTATAATTGTACCAGAAATAAAGAGCTTGTGTTAATATATACTTTTAAAAGAGTTTTCACACAAACAGAAATACACAAACAAGAGTTTTCCTTATTTAGGAGACTAAAGTAGAAGCTTGCTTTATGTAGATTAATAGTTGCATTGAATTTGCAAAGATTATTTATCTGCATTGAACTAAACCCTCATCTTGCAAAAACACAACACTTAAGTGTGAATTAAGATGCCTGATGACCAAGTTGCAGTATAGCATTGCAGTGTTGGTAGCAAAGTTACAGTATTAATCGCATTTATATAACATCTGTTGCCTAAGTACCTCCAAGCACTTTACGAATGTTAACTAACGAGAAGCCTGCCCATGCTCTTTTTGAAGTTAATGGCAGCATTCCAGTTGTCCTCAAAGGGAGCAGGCACAAGCTCTGAGCCTCATAATAACCTAAAAGTAGGTTAAGGATCTCTGTGTTCACTGAAGAAGGGAGGGATAGCAGAGCTGAGGAACAGAACCCAAAAAGCTTTTCTCTAACTGTGGGGCTGCCTTTCCCTGGAAGAAAAAGTAATATAATTTACTGGTGAGACCACAAAATGAGCCACAAAGAAGGAGCTGCTCGCAAAGGCTTAAACTATTGTTGCCTCAGAATGTGACCTTTTTCTTATTCCAAAAGCAACAACCGGAGACAAAGCTGAGCTTCCTGGGATGTTCCTCTCCAGTGGCTACAACGGCCCTACAAGTAGCTGGCCCTTGGAAAGGCATTTTTCTTCCTCTGCAGAGGTATACAACATTTCTAGAAGCCTAGTTACTTTGCCTCTAAGTTTTCTGTGTTCATGACTGACATGTTTTCAAATCAATTCTCTTGGCTTCTTGAGCCACGGTAAGTAATCTTATGAGGAACAGAAGTCAATACGTATTTGCACTTTCATTCTTAAGCACTTTCCTGGTAGCCATCCTCAGCACTGATTCCCATATCCATCAAGTGGTCTAGCATCTCATCTTCATTCAAATTCTCACAGGCAGCCAGTGGTGCCTGTTCTGTATCATGTACCTCCACACAGAAGTCCACGTGGAGGCACGAGGGTCACGACTCTGTCAGAAGCTGTAGGCTTAACTGTCCCTTGTGCAAAGATAAACAGCATTTAGTTAAATAGCACCATTTCAACACTAACTGGAACACAGTTGTACAGACTATTATCAGGCGTACAGATATTATCACAGCCAATAAATGAAAGGGGGGCTGTCACAGCCTATTTCTATGTTGTTTCAAAACAAAAAAGCTCCAACAATGTATGCAAAAAGAAGGAACCAGAAAATAGCCTGTAGCAATTTCCCTCTAGTCTGCCTATACTTTAGAAGATTGAATTAATTTTTTGTGAAAGATGTCACCAGGGAGCCTATGGCCTATTTCCAGGCAGCTATCCATCAAACACCTGTGAGACACAGGAAATGCACATGAAGACACTGGAAGTTCCTGTGATGCCATGTGTGTCACATTGTCCATGAGGTTCAGTGAGGAGAACGGCGGTAGCAGGTAGGACCAGTATAGATTAGATTATCTGGACTTCACAGAAGAAATCCTCACAGAAACTTTTTCCTGCTCAGCAGTGCTGTGGAGGGAAGCAATGCTCGCAAGCACCATATTATGATTCATCTGCACAAGGGGATTTAAATGGGATTTTTTGTGGGTACAGACAGGACCATCTTCCTGCCTTACCAGTCACATCATTCCTTTTCTTTTAATACACTCTAAATGGCCTCATCTTTAGAGATGTAAAAGTGTTACTTATCTCTGCAATACGACACACACCCTCCTTCCCCCAGTTTCTGGCCACATTTGTTGCTGCCTCCCAGTTTGCATTCTGCTCACCATCCATCTTCATTGACTTTTCCCCCACACCAATGCGAGATTAGAACACCATGGGAAATTAAACACAGTGCATATAAATCATGTTTATTGTTGCCTCAGATACAGAAAGATAACAAGAATCAATAAGAAAGGCATGATGAGTCACAGTTTTATTAGTATACTCGTTTTTTCATGAGCTGACTCTTCATAAAGAAAAAGGTTTAATTGGACCACTGAGGTCTTGGAAGAATTCATATATTCCTGGCTATTTATCTTCTGAAACCTCGGTTTCTGATTTTCTATAGCACTTACAATCATGAGGGAAACAACTTTACTTCCACAAAGAACCTGACAAATTTCTAAAAGTTAGAGTGGCTTGTGAAGGCAGAATTCATCTTAGCCATGGTACCTGAAACAGAGAGGTGGTGCTCAGGTCTCTGAACAGCCTTAACAGAGGAGGAAGCAGGCTGCCAAACAAACTGAAGTGTTGTCCTTCCATCTTCTACTCTCACAAAGCATAAAAAACCCATCATTAATGGAACTACAATTTCTTTCTGCCTAATTACAGGATCAATGGATCAGGACAACCTTATTTTGACCCATTCCTCATGATTATTGGTCTTTTATCGTAATCTTCAATAACTTTATTTCTATGAAAGATTCATTGTATTATTTAAATTTGTTGCTACTATTTTTCTAGAAAATGTTACTCAAATACAGTTTAACCTATGCGTATCAGAATATGGAGTCCATACAATTATCCCTAATAAAATCAGATACAAACATGTTTCCTTGCTTACAGCATAGTCCTTAACCATGGTTTTCTTATGGCAGCAAATGGGAGGATTTGTTTCCTTGACTGCTTCATACACTTCACCTACACCCTTTTGAGTCATTCAGATCGTACCCAGCTTTTATCCCCCTCCCAGAAGTAATCCTTTGCTCTCCCCAGTGTTGCACAACAGCAGGTGTTTCTCTCTGGAGCACATAATGATGCAAAGGCAAAGGCCAATTTAGTCTTGCCATAACAAAAACATAATTTCTTTTTCAGCTTTTCAAAAGAACATCCCACAGACATTCAACAGTCCCTTAGATTATGGCTAAATTCTTTTCTCATGGGCTAACCACTGTCACAAACTCCCAAAATAAGAGAATATTCCACTAACATTCCCAATAGCCTAAGGAGCAGATATTTCCTTCCTTGCTCATTTCAGCAAATGGTCCCATGTTTCCATGCAACTTGTTACCAGGGATCTTTATATATCATTCCCACCTGAGTATTGGGTTTGTCTTCTAACACAGCCAATCATGAGCTCCCTGCCTTGGATTTCCCAGTTCAGTGACAGGGAAACAGTGCTGCAAACCCCTACTGTACTGCCCTGGCAGTTGATTTACCATGACTGAACTTAAGTGCTAACAGAAGCGGTCAACAGCCATGGATGGGTGTGAGCGCTTGGGTCATGCTGTCAGTATGCCTTTCCAACAGGGTTGGTCTGTCGCTGCTTTTCTCCACTTATTTCTGGGAAAATGGCTTTTATCATCCAAGCTTCCTGCTTGCCTCATTCATTGCCTTCACCCATGGACCACTACAGGCTGGCTAGCATTAAGGACTGATGAGATAAACAATGAGATAAAGATGCTCTATGTATACTCTTTTCAGAAGCAACTCCTTCATTACTTTCTTCTATTCCTTGTAGAAGCTGCAGCGGCAGATATGTTTGTGTCCAAGGGACAAAATGAGGGCTCTTAATCCATAACTGATCATGTTAACAATGACTTTAAAAGCTACTAAGTCAAACAAGAATATGTACTTTGTACAAAACCAGTAGTCATTTCCTAGCACCTGTGTGCCATGCTAGGACTTAAAATTATATAGCTGTTGTTTTTTACTGAAATTGGTTATCTTATGAATTTAGAAAATGGTAGTATGTTTTGAAATTATAATGGAGGTTCGCACTAGTTCTGCTGAACAACCTAATTTTCATGACAACCAAGCTCATGAGAAATACAGAGAAGTAACATTCAAACATAGGATCACTCAGTAGCATTAGTCTTAAGTCACAGGTGGAGGCTTCCTTGTTCAATCCATGGTTTATTTGTCTTTTTACCTGACACAAAGGGGAACTTATTATGTTGATCAAGAAAAATACCTGCTAGATGCCTGTGGGTATTTTATTAAGGTGGGGAAAGGTGATGCAGCACTAATTTACCAGCCACAAATAGCTCAGCTTTCTGGGTCAAACATCAGCACAACTGCTCACGTTGGAGCACTTCCAGCAAATGCCAGAACAGTGGCAAAACTGGCCAAAAGTACATGTTGCTTTGGAAAGTCAGAATTTCTTCAGAACCTCAAAATGAAGCCTCAGAGTTCAATTGTCATGATGGTGCAAAGCTCTACGGAACATGGGAGAAAACAGTTGCCAATATGAGGTTTTTCAGCTGAGGCTTTTACCTGCCCAGTGGTGCTCCCTGAACCAGAGTTCAGCTCTCCCCAGGAAAAGGTGTCAGTAACAAGGCTGCTGACATGTCACAGTCCAAGGCAGCACTGCAAAGCAAGGATGAGCAATGTTTTGTAAGACACTGAATGGACATTGGAAGTGGGATGGCTCACACAAATGTCATTGGGAATGCAGAAGGCCCCAAACCAGACATGAAAGGAGCACACTGTCAGCTTCTGGAAAGCCTGCTGTCTGTGCTAAAACCTGTCCAAGCGATCAGTGAGTATTTGTCAACTGAAGCTGCAACATCATTCAATGTCTATCTCAATAGGGCTTCTCAGTAGGTATTTGACCACAAGAAACAATGATACCCCAGCAGTATGTAAGTTTAAAACAAATTTATCTACAGAACGACTTCTGACTCAACATGAATGCTACAAGCTGCCAACTTCATATGCTCATTAAAGCTATTATGTTGGACTTACTCCACAAACATAACCTTGTTTTCTAATAAGCTCAAGAAAAAGATTTGTACAGCTTCATCCTTAATATGTTCAAAGATGAGATTCAGCAGCTGGCCAGTTAGGAGAGAATGTGCTGGAAAACAGCAGTCAGTGAAAGAACACAAATATAAGAACTTGGAGGCATTAACTTTTACTCTATAGCAAAGAGCTTTGGAGATTTTGACCAATACTTCACACCACAGATTACTGAAGTGCCCTGCAGTGGTGGGCTGAAAATAAAGTGGCCAAACTCCCATTCTGAGGCGAAATGTTGCATAGGACAGAGTGTTTTCCACTGCTGTAACAAACTTATAAACAAACTATTATTTGCTTAACACACCTCTTTCGCTTGAAATGGTTAATCTTTAGTTGCACTCAGGAAGAAAATCTTGATAAAATCACATTGACTTACAATTCTTTATTGTCAGTATTTTTCAAGTACCAATTCTTGAATATTTTGGCCAATTCTTTCTAGTGACTTTTCTTATTTTTCCACAACAAAGTTTAATGACTGCAGCTAAAAGAAATTTCTTACTAGATTAATTACTGATTTGCAGTGCATTTTATTCAGAACAATTTTTCATAACTCTATCAACAGCCTACGAAGGGGCCACCTAGCTGCATGGCAAAAACTGTCTACCATACAACATGCACTCTTGCTTAAAAGTACTAGAATAAAATCATTCTAGTGCTGGAGTTATACTGGAAGATGTTAATAATGGAAGATGTTAAAAAACATCTGAAATACATGAGGCACGCATTGGAGTCTGTTAAGCTTAGGACTTACCTGCTTAGTGAGATGGAGTCGGTCACTGGCTGGTGACAGGTTATAATTTGTCAGGTAGCACTGAAAACTCTTGGCTTGTTTTTCAATCACATTCTATATTTGATTTTTAGCTGTTCTTAGAAAGCAAAATTAATAAGATATTCCCAATGCAAATGCAACATTTTCTTCTTAAGAATAGCAGAGCTCAGCAGTAGATTCCCCTAGCTGTCTGATGGTGGTGTGAAAATGGCTTAAATGGATTGAATGGCTGAAATGACCCAAAATGTACAGCATTTATTTAATGGCAGCAAAGGAAGCATAAAGGTTTTTTAATCTGATCTCCATTCCTTCTGCTAAGAATCCATGAACAGTGCCAATGGAAAAACAAAAAATCCTGTAATGCAGGGCAGGACAAGTGGACACTGGATTCTGGGCTGTCAATCCAATCCAGCATGCTGAGTGGCTAATTCAAAATAATGCAGAAATGTATGAATGGAATAAGTAAGGAAAATATCTTAAACACACATAGCAAAGTGATAGCAAATGTAATTCACTGTAGTAAAATTGTTGCACTTAGAGCAAATTACTTACACTGATTAGTGCACTGGCAATGAGTGAAGAAAACAACACACGGGTGACTTAAAATACTGGAAACAGCAACAATGCCAGGTGCTCTGTAAGGGCAGCTCCCAGTGCAGGACCATCAGTGGGAATGGGACTTTAAAGTAAATTTTGAGTTAAAGAAGCACATGAAAGGAAATGTGCTCTTCAAATTAAAGCACACCGTAGGTTTCATTTTTACTGACATTAGAACAAATTAGTGAATTTCTGAAAAAAGCTTTCCAATGGGAGTTATAAGCGCAAACAATGTTAACAGTGCTTATAAATCAATTTGATTCATTTATAAAAGGAAATATGTGAGGTGGTTGTCAAATAAAGCCAGAGACTGGCTTTGCTGAGGCGATACTTGCTGCTCCAGCGTTGCTCTTATGCTTTCTTCTTCAAATTTCCCATCTCAAGGCAGGTGCAGTTCTAATATGAACAGATGTTGAGCCCAACCTGCTCAATGATACATCCAGTGTAACCCATCACTTTCTGGAATTTGACAACCATAAAAAAGAAATAAAGTGAGTAAATAAATATATATCAATTCAAGCTTTCTGCCTTGTGTTCACAGTGTCCCGCCCTAGCAAACCCTCCCAGGCTGTACAGTCCTTGCCCCTTGTCCTACACAGCCACTCCCCAGTTCCTTAACCAGGTTTTGGTTACACAGTGAGTCAATGGGCTTAGTAAATCACCATAAACCATTACATGCTTTCATTACATACATGTATTACCAGATTTGTTTCATGCTGAGTGCCCAAATTTATGCTTACTTACATTTTCTTGGCACTACAAGACTGGCTCCATCAATATTTGTAAAGTCCTATGCACTTGCTGGGCAAGAAGAACATTACACATGCAATTAGTAGTAATTACTATTGTTTATCTTTAAACAAAAATTAGCATTTAGATCTGAACTCCTGAGTAATCTTGTGTTCAATCTAGAGGTTTACTTCAGAACACTGAAAAGAAGAGAAAAAAATAATACTAAGGATAATGCTTTCATGGTAGTGTCAAATCATAGAATCGTAGAATGGTTTGGGTTGGAAGGGACCTTTTAAAAATCATCCAGTCCAACCCCCTGCCATGGGCAGGGACACCTTCCACTAGATCAGGTTGCTCAAAGCCCCATCCAACCTGGCCTTGAACGCTTCCAGGGACGGGGCATTCACAGCTTCTCTGGGCAACCTGTTCCAGTGTCTCACCACCCTCACAATGAAGAACTTCTTCCTTATAGCTAATCTAAATCTCCCCTCTTTCAGTTTAAAACTGTTTCCCCTTGTCCTATCCCTACACTCCCTGATAAAGAGTCCCTCCCCATCTTTCCTGTAGCCCCCTTTAAGTACTGGAAGGCCACCATAAGGTGTCCCTGGAGCCTTCTCTTCTCCAGGCTGAACAACTCCAACTCTCTCAGCCTGTCTTCACATAAGGGAAGTCCTCCAGCCCCCTGATCATCTCCGTGGCCTTCTCTGGACTCGCTCAAGCAGGTCTATGTCTGTCTTGTACTGCAGACCCCAGATCTGAACACATAACTCCAGGTGAGGTCTCACCAGAGTGGAGTAGAGGGGAGAATCACCTCCCTCACCCTGCTGGTCACAATGTTGAGCTTCTTGTCAACCAGTACCCCCAAGTCCTTCTCTGCAGGGTTGCTCTCAATCCACTCATCACCCACTTGGCCTTGTTGAACTTCATGAAGTTTGCACAGACTCACCTCTCCAGCCTGTCCAGGTCCCTCTGGATGGCACATCCCTTCCCTCCAGCGTGTCGACCGCACCACACAGCTTGGTGTCCTTGACAAACTTGCTGAGGGTGCACTCAATCCCACTGTCCATGTCACCAACAAAGATGTTAAACAGCGCCAGTCCAAATACCAATGCCTGAGGAATGGCACTCGTCACTGCTCTCCACTTGGACATTGAGCCGTTGACTGTAACTCTTTGAGTGTGACCATCCGGTCAATTGCTTACCCACTGAGTGGTCCATCCTTCAAATCCACATCTCTCCAATTTAGAAACAAGGATATCGTGCAGGACAGTGTCAAAACTACATAATTAAATCGTATGTTAAATTAAGAAATATCAAGCTTAAAATCTGAGGGAAACAAGGGTGTAATCACAGAGTGAAAACATGGATGAATCAAGATGACGTAGGTACTTGGTTGCCCTCTGCCATGCATTTGCTAGTTGCCCTCTCAGCCATACCTTGGGAAGGTACCCAGGCTGCTCCACAAACAGCCCACTCAGGATAGTGCCTCTCCCTCTCTTCCTGGGACACTGCAAGAGCTATACAAATAAGGAAGATGTGTGTTCAGTTTTGTTATGGTTAAAATCTTGCTTATGGGCAAAAAAGAAGCATTCCTTATATGTATAAGTAGAGGCAAGAACTTATTGTTAGTATAACGCAAATCTTCACAGTTTATTTCAGGGATCATCATTAGTCTAGATCTAATTATTACAGAAAAACAAAGAATAATAATGCAGGCAGGGTATTTATGTATGGAAAAAGTTAAAGTAATAGCAATCTTCCTTCTACTTAGGGTCATATATGTATGTTTGCTAACACACATTTACATCTTTGTCTTTCTTAATTGGTCTGTAGGTCCACTTAACATCCAAATTACTATATATTTACATACATTAGATACTGTTTCTTAGTTTACGTATTTACGTATATTAGATACTATGTCTTAGTTTTCTTTGCTACTCCTAAAACCAGCTTTGCCCAGCTCCAGGTCTGCAGGTTCTTTTAACTGGCCTTTACAGAGCTGTTTATGGCTGTTGGGTCTCCAGTGCCAGACTGTGCCCCATCTCTTACCGCCCATCCCACCCTGCACTCCTCTACGCCGCATCCCGTGCACCCACTTCTGAACGCCCCCACCACCATACCAGCCCTCTTACTGCTCTACAGACATCATGGTGTCAGAGTTGTAAACACTTCTTTCTACCCAGAACAACTGCTTGTTACTGTTTATATAAAACTATTGGTTTACCACACAAAGATAAACTAAAGTAAAACACATTAGATACTGACACCTGGTCAGTGACAGAAATTGCTCCCACGGCTAACCCAAGTATAACAAAGCTTCAGGCAGGTCAAGAGAAGTTCAGGTAGGCCTTGCAGAGTCGGGATAAAGCTGATGGCCTGTTACTGGCCATGGCGATGCTGTATTGTGAGGTTGCACAGTCACAGATCTGCCTGGCAGCGCTCCAGCAGCTCCACAAGCGCTGCCGTGGCTGGGCCTCCTCCAGCACACAGTGGTAACTGTGTGTCTGGCTGGGCTTGGGTGTGAGCTCCTGCTCACGCCTCTGTCCAGCCCGCCTGAGAAGCAGCCCTCCATGCTCCTATATTTGCTCTGTGGCATAAGGGCAGCCTGACTTGGGGAGCTCAGATTTCACTCCTACACCTGCTTCAGCTGCTCTCCCAACTTTATCCTGCTCATTAGCACCATGGCTGCAGCAGACCCACAAGCTGCTGGGATTTAAACCAGTCCATCCTTCACTTGCCATCCCCAAATCTCCTGCTCCTCTGCCTTTTGGACAAACTTTCCCATTCTACTGCTTTACTGAGGCAGTACTGTACAACTCTGTGTTTGGCCTTCAGTCTCTCATTACTGTGGGCTGCCCCAGGCTGCCAGCCCAAGTCATACACGTTCCTGACATAGAGCTGATCGGTAGGAAGAGTGCAGTCAAATCCTGGTCTGAGCCCAGCAGGGACACGACAGGCCTCATGACTTCAGCTGATATATTAAGCACATTGCAGCAATGCCATTTTGAGGGAGGTTGCACATAGCAATCCGAGGAGAGCATCAGACATATGACCCTAACTTCCTGAAAGGCAACGGGTCTGAACAGTGCCTGAACATGCCCTGGCTTCAAGTCTGTGCTATGTAGAGCCCAGTAAAGTGATTATATTGCCTGCAGCACAGAACTTTCTGCAATCCTATTTTTTTTTCACAAGTCACTTTTTTGGAGGAAAAAAAAGGGAGGAGAGTAGAAGGGCATGCCATGAAGTGTTACCACAGCACAAACATGGCCAGGTGTCCCAACACATGATCTGGAGCAACCTCCTTAACAAACAATTCCCCCAGATGCTAGAAGAATTATTGGGGGACCTGGTGCACCAGGAGAAATCCTTCTGTGCTTTGAATGAGACCTCCAAAACAGCAAGCACTGATTTTGTTACTGTTTGAAGAAAAATTCTGTACAACAAAGGGGCGATTTCTGGATAGATGGCTACAGGGAGCCTTGATGTTAGAAAGGATACTCTTCTCCTCACAGACTGACTGGGTTTGATCTACAGAAGAAACCAAGTAATGGATTTATGCCTGCTGCTTGCATGGATGACTGCCAACACGAGGTGTTTTTATATATATAAACTGAGCAATTGTATCGCTTTGAATTGCCATAGTTTGTTGGGTTTTTTTAATTCTGTAATAAAACAGATCTCAGCAATTGCCACACAAAGGTTAAAATATTTTTAAATAAGCAATTATGTGCATAAATATTCAAATAGCAAAAAAGGCTGTTTTTGTCATGATTGCAGCGCTTGCAGACAAGTACAGTCAACTCACGTGGAAAACAGCTTTCAGAAGCAGCTGACAGCTTGTGCTGCATTACTTGGTTTGACTGCTACCTCCAGTCAGGTGTGGTATAGTGATCTGAAAAGGAAACAATCTAACCCAGTATTTTTCCCCTAAAAGAAACTGCCTTGGATACTTGTTGAACAATTTCTTCACAGTGAGACACCTTTGATGGATCTGCTGTTTGAGAACCCATGAGAATGACAGGCAGCTTCTCCAACACTGTCTCAGTGACCCAACCCAAAGTCATGTAACAGCACCAATGTTGCAGAACTGTTAAGTCAACTATCTCCTTAAACTTCTTTATCCTGGGTTAATTTATACTAACGATACCTGTTTTCATAGAGGGTTGTCCCTTAAGTGAAGACAGTTTGTGGTGTGTGGGAAATGGTGCAACCTACTTTACTAACGATAATCATCATCATCATCTGCATAAGCATAGTGTTTGTGAATTAGTCTAAGGAAAAGTTTTAGCAAAGTTAAATTGTGATTTAGCTTTTCAATTGTGAGGCTGCTTTAGTGGGTGACATTTGTTAATGTTAAAAGTCACCAGAGGTCTGTACTGCTGGACTGTTTTAGGTGGAAGCCATCCCAGGCGGTGCAGCAGCCAATGCTTTTTGGCAAGGTTCCTTTGAGGATTCACAGTTGTAGAGCTGTATCATGGGGGATCCTGGTGCCAAACTGCATACCACTGACTTCTCCCTCTGCTGTGGCAGATAGTTGTCCTTGTGGGAAGGCTGGTTGGCAGGTGTCATTTGAAAAGTAGTTACTTCAGTTCAGCACTCTTCCAGATCCAGATATAAAGTAATAATTGACAATACTTATGGGAGAAAGCATTTTAGGCAATGGATTTGGTCAATTAATAGTGCAATTTGTGTTCAAGCTCCTGTAGTTCAGAGTATTTCTCATTTTACTTACACATTATGTGTTCACAAGGCTATTATAAAACTTTGCATGGCCTGAAGAGAATGCTGAGGCCATGCTGGCCTTGGAGACTTCCTCTCTTCCCCATTCAGGGATCTCTAACATATTTATATCACCAGTGGGTTGCCCAGGCTCTGAGAAAGTCAAACAGGCCCACGACTGAGGCTTTAATTATCTGTTTAGCCACATTAATTCTGAGAGGCAAATATCACTTTCCATTGGAAGTCAGTAGGCTTGTACAAGTGATTCAAACAAAGCAACAAAAAACCCCCACCTTCTCACAATATGGTCTGTTGTCACCTTGATACATTTTACTAGAAACCTCTGAGGACAGCTGAGCTCGAAGGTGAAATGACACAAAATAAAATTAAATCTGCAAATTATGATCCTGTAATGTAGAAGTTATTAATTCTCACATGGATAATCCATGTCTTGCTATCTGAAAAAGAATACTGAAGGGACTGTTTTTTCCCACTGTAAAAACAGAGGAGTATGAGCACATGGTCACCACAATGTGAGGTCAGGAGAAAATGAACCTCTATACTCAAATTAAGAGGCAAAAAATCTCAAAGGTTATTGTAGGCATGTGAGAATTGCAAACCCTGGCAGGATTCTTGAAAGAGAAATCCTTTGGTGGAGGTAGACTAGAAACACTTTGAACGTTTGTTCCATGATGAAGGTCCATAAACACTCCTGCAGGAACAAGAGTATGTGCAAGTCCCAGCACTGGCACTTTTTCCAGGGCTCTGAGAAACAGCTCCTACAAGACACGAGGAGACATGATCCTTGTCTCACAAGTTCTCCTCCAGGTTCAGAGACAGGCATCCCAAACTCCTCTGAAACTTTGTTCTGTTGCTTCTCAGAGAATGAAAAAGGCAAAGATAAGCATTTTATGAGATGCTTGTGTGACCTCACATAGTGGTCAGGTGGTCTCTTTAGTACATGCCAAATAAAAAAGAAAACCCTCAAATGCAGAAGAAATCACAACTCATGCCCCAGACCTAGCATTTGAGAAGCTGAATTTTGGCTTGTTTCCATAAATTCCCACAGTTAAAAAGTACATTTTCTTTTCTTTAGCAATCTGACGGGGCTCCTTAAATATTTTCTTGTATGCTTTGTGGATTTAGTAATTTAGTATGGTTCTCTGTTTAAATATGTCATATTGTTCCCCACAGTAATTAAATGCTTGCCTAATGAAATCCAAAAATTAATCTGTGACAAAACACCTCAGGCAGAAGAATTGCCACAGACACTAGAAACTTAAGCAAATACAGACCACATGGCCTGCAAGAAATGAGGACAACGTGTTGCAAGGTATTTTGCAACTTAACGCTGTACGTGGTTGCAGGCAATTACTTATTAAAGTACCTGTAAAGAGCAGGGAAGTAAACATGTTCAACATTAATTCCACTAGCCTCTCTTGGACTAGGTCAACATATGACTGTGGAACTCTGCTACCTTTGAGCAACTAAGAACAAAATGTTCTGCATGTCCCATATTGTGTGAGGTTGCTTTCAGGCTATGTCAGAAGATGACAGGCTCACTTCCCCCTAAACTGTGACAGAGAGCTCTACCTGTGGCAGTAGGTTTCAGCTGTCCAAGGATGTGAGTGCTCACTTGTTTCAGAACTTGTTGATGTGGAGCCTTCATCCAAATGGGTGTTTATGCTTGTTCCCCAACAGACTCCTAATCCTGCAGGACAAAAGAATACTACATTTTGAGGGTAACTTGGCTCTTTCAAATGGCACAATCAAATGGACGTTTGTATCCTCTAACTAGAACATTCTAAAAACTAGCTAATATTTCAGGCATGTTCCTGATAACATGGTTTATCTATCGACTATCTAATAGTTGACTTGCCAACACCAGTCCAGGGTAGCCATTCTCTACCATTTCTTGACTGAGACACTAGAGATTTGAGGCAGGTTCCTCAGGCACAGGTTCTGGGATCATTAATATTGTTCTGTCTGGGAGAGGCATGAACAATGTAGGCAACGATAGTTATCCTGCTCTGAAAAGCCCACTATGTAGTCATGTATTAGATCTTGCACATCTGTACTGCTTCCTTCCTTCCTGCTTTACCTCCTCCTCCTGCTTTTGTACAATATGTCTGTGTGTTTTTCCCCCAAAAGAAAACATGACTTGCAGGCATAAAGAAGATCCATGCTTTTTTTTTTTTTTTTTTTTTTCCCTCCACAGCAGTAAGCATGAAAGTATGAGTCTAGATCAGTAAAGTGAAGACTTTGGAGGATTAAAATAGCCTCTAGCTTGGGGCTAATAAAGAAACACAAATCACTTTCCCAAAGGAATAAGACTGTTTTATTGGGTCTTGTAGGAAACAAGCAATGCTCCTCCCAGGGTAATACAGCCAAAAGTTCCAAGCAGCACAGCATGCACATGGGTATTATGACCTTGCATAAATTTCAGAAAGCAGTGTGGGATTAAAAAAAAAAAAAAGCTTTGCACTTTTGCACTTCCCAACTTGCAGGGCAAACCTAAGTATACACATGAGCAAGTGGGAGAATGAAGCAATTATGCAGCACAGACCTTGCAACCCCTTCCAACACAAGCACATCTGTCAACAGGCTTTTTCATGTCAGGCATAAAACACATACATATGCTTCTATTCTATAGTGCTGCAAAATTTAATATCTGAAATTTTGGCAGGTTTTTTAGGATCTGTGGGGGGAATCGTATACATGAGAGAAATAATTATGTATTGCAAAGATTGAATTGATGAATATTTTCTCTCTTACATAATGCAGCTTTATCCCTGTTAAACTTACATACCTGTGTCAAGCCTCAATGATTTACCTGATTTTCATGGCATTTCTCTCTTTTTACTGTAAAATTTTTGAGATGAAACCATGCCTTCATGTTTATGTAGAACCATCATGCTGGAGACCCTGATAGTCCTCTTCCATAACACAGTTTAAAGAAAGAGGTCATCAGGGAAGCAGATGGCCAAGAAATACCGGTCCAGCCTTTATCTTCCTTCCCAAACACTCAAGCATCTGTCTGTTACTGAAGAGAAAAGGGAAAGCCTTTGCAGTTGTTCTGGACAGACTAATTGCACATTGGCCAAAAACTATTGGAGCCTAACCTGAAGGAAAAGGGAAGTTGTTGAATCTCTGCTAAGGCCCGCACACCTGACAATGCAGATCCAAGAGAAATGTCTGAATTGCTGAAGAACAGCTGTAGAATCTCTCATCCAAGGGAGAACCTGAAGCTTAAGCGTGGTGTGTCTCCAGGTATGTGCTATGCCATGCTACAAGAAGATGGGAGGGGAAATAAAGGACACCAAAAAAAACCCCCAAAAATAGGGAGAGAACTTAATCCAGAGTAGGTATAACCACATCTAGTAATAAACTGCGGGAGAAGAAGTGATATATACCAAGTACCATGCCTAGCACTATCCAAAACATGACATCAGCCCAGACAATTTCAAAAGCCAGAAAGTGTGCGTGAGCTACTAAACAAAGATTCAGTAAAAAGGTGGAGAGAAGCAGGTTTACGCTATTTCCCCTTTATTTAGTGGCATTACTGCACATATACATAAAAGCCACAACTTGCAATTTCTTGGACTTGGCAGTTAGAGTTCTTCAAACACACATTAAAAATACAAGTCTGTGCATGGTTGAATCATAGCGTTTTCCAGCAAATTCCTTGAATTAACAGATTTCAACAGAAATTGAAAAGGACTTAAAATTACTTTTTCATTCAACGGTCTCTCTACAATTGGAAATTCCAGCCTGGAGGATGCCTATTAGCAACTTAGCATAGAGTGAGAAAAGGAACTGTTGAAATCTTTTCCACAAGCATTTGTCCATTTATATGTATTTCACTCCTGATATGCACAAATCCTATATTCTTAGAATCACAGAATGGTTTGGGTTGGAAGGCACCTTATGGGTGCCCCATAGGCAGGGACACCTTCCACTAGATCAGGTTGCTCAAAGCCCTGTCCAATCTGGCCTTGAACACTTCCAAGGAGGGGGCATTCATAACTTCTCTGGGCAACCTGTTCTATAGTGAAGAATTTCTTCCTTACATCTAATCTAAATCTACCCTCTTTCATTTTAAACCCATTACCCCTTTTCCTATCACTACATGCCCTTGTAAAATGTCCCTCTCCAGTTTTCTTGTAGGCCCCCTTTAGGTATTGGAAGGCTGCTATAAGGTCTCCCTGGAGCCTTCAACTCCTGGACAACAATGTACCTCAAAACTTTGCCTGGCTCCTTATGGTCTTACGCTCCATTTGTAAATGATGGAATTTATCTCAAAGCTTTCTGGCTACCCTAATTCGATAGAATCACAGAATAGTAATAGTTGAGGCATGAAGGGACCTCATCAGATCGTCTAGTTCAGGCCCCACCCTGCTCAAAGATAGGTCAAATCCAGCAGGTTGCTCAGGACCTTATCCAGTTGAGTTTCAAGGATTTCCAAGGCTGAAGACTCCACAACCCCTCTGGGAAACCTGTTTCTGTTTTTGACCACCCTCACTGGAAAGAAGTTATTTCGTGTATTTAAGTGGAATTTCCTTTCAATTTGTGCCCACTGCCACTTTCTGGGCAGCACTGAAAAGACGATGGTTCTGTCATCTTTTACTACCTCCCTTTCAGTATTTACACACGTTGATAAGATATCCCAAGCCTTCTTTCCTCCAGGCTAAACAATTCCAGCTCTCTCAGCCTCTCCTTGTATGACACATGCTCCATTCTCTTAATTATCTTTGTGACCCTTCACTGAACTTTCTCCACTACACGCACATATCTCTTGCACTGGGGAGCCCAGAACTGTACACAGCACTCGAGGTGCGGTCTCACCAGTGCCTCACTAGAGAGCAAGAATCACTTCCCTTGACCTGTTGGCAATGCCCAGGATGTTACTGGCTTTCTTTTCTGAAAGCACACATTGCTGGCTCATGGTCAACTTTTTGTCTGCCAGAAGCCCTGGGTCCTTTTCTGCAAATCTGCTTTCCAGGCTTCAACGTGTACTAGTGCACAGGGTTAATCCTCACCCACTGCAGGACTTGGCATTTCCCTTCGATGAACTTTATGATGTTCATAAACAGGAGTTGGCCCATTTCTCCAGCCTGTTGGGGTCCCTCTGAACGGCAGCACATCCATCCAGTCTGTCCACCTCTCCTCCCAACTTTGTATTGTCTGTAAACTCACTGATGGTTCACTCTCTCCTCATCATCCAGGTTCTTAATGAAGAGGTTAAACAGTACTGGCCCCAGTATCAACCCCTGTGGTGACCAGCCTCCAGCTGGACTTTGTGCCCAGCCCCACTCTTTGAGCCCAACAGTTCAGCCAGTTTTCAGTCCACCTCACTTTCATTATCCAGTCTGTACTTCATCAGTTTGTCTATGTGGATGTTATGGGAGACAATGTCAAAGCCTTGCTAAAGTCAAAATAAACAACATGCACCACTCTCCCCTCATCCATTTTCCCTCAGTTGCTTCATCACAGAAAGCCACCAGATTGGTCAGGTATGATTTCCCCCACTTACTTCCATGCTGACAACTTCTAATCATCTTGTCCATGATGTATTTAAAAATAGCTTCCATGAAGATTGGTGATATTACCCTCCCAGAGATTGAGGTGAGGCTGACAGGCTTGTAGTTCCCTGAATTCTTTTTCTTGCCCCTCTGGAAGACAGGCAGGATATTTGCTTTCTTACAGTCCCCAGGAACCTCATCCAATTTCCATGACCTTCCAGACAGAATTGAGAGCAGCCCTGCAGGCATGGATGAATCCCACCAAATCCTATGGACTTGTGTATGCTCTATTTGTTTAAATGTTTCCTAAGTCAATCCTCCTCTATTGGGTTTAAGTCTTCAGAGCTCCTGGCTTTTCCACTGATCTCCACAGCTGGGGATCCTTGAAAGCAAATCTTACCAGTAGAAACCAAGGCAAGTAGTTTAGTTCTGCAGTATAAATAATTCAGTTTTATTTAGCTGTAATATTTATTTTATCTATATTAGAAGTAGCAAATGAATACAGGCAGTGACTGAGGGTTGCCACTTGAACAACCTGCACCTGATAGTTTAACGGTTGGACTAGATGATCTTCAAGGTCCTTTCCAACCTAGATGATTCTGTGAAATTCTGTGAAATTCTGTGAAAAATATCTGTCTAAAACTACTATTCTCAGTGGTAAACCACATATGGACATTAAGAGATGAAAAACAGTCAGAAGTAGCTGAGGGGATTTTCCTGCAGAATCATTGTGATATTGGCAACATAAATCTAGTCTAAGGAAAGAAAGAAGAATGACAAATCTCTTACAAAGCTGGAACAATATTTTAACAATCATAAAAAAGCCAGAATCCTCCTTGTGAAAAGAATATGAGGAAAACATTTTTTTTTTCAAACAAACCCCATAACTTTCATACCTAAATACTGGAGATAACGCAAGAATGAAAGCAATCACCTTCATGTCTTCGAGAACTGAATTTTGAAGTTTCTGATCAAATTCCTGTTATTGTATTGTTAAGGAAGTGGCCTTGTTCGCTGAACTGAAGCCATACTGGAAGAGCTTCCTGTTTAAAACAGCAGGGAGTGCAGCCCCGAGGACATCAGTCACACGGTTCATGATATTAGCGCGACTGGAACATTGCAGGAACAGGGCTCTATTCAGCTTCAAGGATCCCCTGCAATGTTATATACTGCAGGATCCTGAAGTCAGTATTTCTTCACTGTGACACAATAACTCTCTAATAGAAATGGGTATAGTTAGGAAGAGATGGAACAACTTTACAGCGCTAGGGAATCAGATCAGTGGTCTCGCATCCTCTCTCTCTCTCTCTCTAGTATCATTCAAAAAGGTACAAAAACTCTGAGAAGTCAATTACATAATAACCTACACATAAGTTTCTTCCACAGAACAGGTAACAATTGCTTAGCTGCTTAACTAAAAGTCCACAGCTTAAAGATTTATGTCCCTTGTGATTTTAAACTACCATTGATGGAATTTTTAAAAATACCTTTGAAATGGCTTTTATTTTCTGGTAGTGATTTCCACAGAATAACTACATACTTTTAAATCTGTTGTCTGTTCTACATTCTTTCATGGAATTTCACATTCATGTGGTACTTTTAGAAGAAGACCAGGAACAGTTAAGCTCTTCATTGTTCTCTCAATTTTGTAATAATTGTACTTCACATTTAAACAAAAGGAGATATAGCCAGTGCTCCTATGAAATCTTTAGTACTCACAGTTCCTTATTAAAAGTAAATGTAATCATAATTTGTCAATAAAAATGTCAAACCTAGGAGAAGGATGAAACAAAACAAGCAGCAAAGTCAGACAGATTTGCTCTCTACAACAAAGATATGTGGACAAAACATTATGGAATGGACTGTTCTGATCTCCATGACGGAGTACAGCAAGTTGATGTTATGAACAGCTTTTGTTATATGCAGACATATATCCTAATCTTCATAGAAGTGATGAAGGTGCTACCGACTTAAAGCAAGAGATGGAATATTGCCTATTCATACAGGCTGTTTAATCTTTCACGGCCCTAAATATCTCCCCCAATTTAAGTACAGTTTAGAAACATGTTAAAGTTACTGTCATCATAAATACTGATTTCAAAAATCATGGAGGACATAATAGCCAAACTCTGCTCTTACATACAGTTTAGGGGGTCAAAAGACTGAAGCACTGTGTAAACTACGGCAGGATAAATACATTTAATGGGATCATCATTTAACTGAACTGACAAGGAAAAAATTTGAATTTATACATATCGATTAGTACACTCAATTTACTAAAATGCTTCTTCAGTTTCCTAGATAGGTTTTCTGAAAAAGAAATTTATATCCTAGAGCATTTCAGGTTCACATAGTGCAATTAGTAAGAGACTACTGCTTGACTGAACGGTCGAAGAAGCTCATGGCTTTACTTGTGCAAATAATGCTGCTTATATAAATGGAACATATATCTGAGCTTGTATATGACTTGAAGTAACTCTCACAAACATGAATACTAATGTGCATCTTTGGTGACTGTTCACAGAATGCTACTCACTAAAGTTTTGGGAGTGTTGTGGGGAGGACTACATTATGATGACTATTTTCTCACAAATTTGTGCCTGGACAATGCTCACATGCTTGCAGAGGGACACTCAGCAGATGGGACATCAAGCTAAGATGCAACTAACAAAATTAAATATCAATGAAGTATTTTTATGCTCAGTGGCTCACTGGTGTGAGGCTCTAGGTGCATTTCCTCTTGAGTCTCTAGATCCCCGAGTTGAGCAAAACTTCCCCTATCCTGCTGCTCTGAAAAGCAGAGGCTTACCCACTAGAACAAACGGCAACAGTTTCTTGCTTGTACAAAGCAAGAGAAAGGCATTGGGGAAGCAGGTGGTCTTGGAACAACTGCAGAAACATGCAGGCTCTGAACCAATGACAAGTTCAATTGCACTGGGCTGTTCCAGGCTGTGGCTGACAGGTCCAACATCCCATTCATTACCTGACACTCGCCCAGATTCCGACACACACCACCAGTTCTGGCCACTAAACAGTCCAGCATGACTTACTGGCGGGCAAAGAGGAGGTACCTCAAGCTGTGTGGACTGACACTGTTGGAGTCGGAAGTAGCAAGGGAGGAATTTTAAGAGCAGGAGCCTCAAAACTGTGTGTGGATTAGGAGATAGTGGGAATGATGAGAGGGGTGGGAATAAAGCATCATATGACCAACCCTATCCTTTCTAGGGTTGGTATGTGCAATTTTCATACAGAATTTAAAATGAATGGCAGACAATAAAGCTAATAAGATGCATGGATACTGAAAATGTCTTATGACAAAAACTTGCAAAATGTTCCAAAAATAGGAGGGTAATTCAAGCTCAAATGAACGCACAAGGACTAACCCCAGACACCCCTCAAGGAAAAATTCCTACTTCTTACTGAATAGAAATACAATCAGGATTGAACATGATAATTCATAAGAACAGGAAGAACCATCCCTAACCAAGTAGCAATGACCGTATGGGCTGAGAAAGCTATTTAGGGTGAGGCAGTCTTGGGGGACAGAAAAAGAAAATTCCATAGTCCTCCTTTTCTCTCCCTTAAATTAACTGTGAACCTGAAGCAACTGAGAGGAAAACTTACTTAGTGAGCTTAATTTTAAATTTAATTTTTGTTATTTACTTTGCACCCCCTCCTACATTTCAACTTTTGCTCTTAGAATAAACTCACTTTACTCTGGAAGCTTATCTTGGCATTAAAAGCAACTCTTAAGCAACTCTGGGATGAATAAGGCATATTATTATTTCAGAAACAATCCAAATAAAGAAGAGTCTTAGTCTTATCTTGTTGCACTCACCTAGGGCAAGTGGGAGGAACCTTGGAAACTGAGCTCTCTAAGTGGCAAGGATCAGTTTGAGAACCTGAAACATCAGATATGGAGAAAAGTCAGGTCTCCCCTTTCAGCCAGGGAGACACAGTACAAAGACAGCCCAGAAACCTGAGAAACTTGTTAAAAGCAGTTATTTCCATACCCTGCTGTTACATTATGACAGGAAATTAAACTAAAAGATGTATTCACTGTACATTTATTCATATGCATTTAATATGAATGAACTTTTTTTATAAATCAATAAAAAAAGGTAGACTCGTCAGTTCTTTACTACTGTACTAGGTTCCTTGCAAGGTTATCACCATCCTCTCCCATTCTCCGTATTTCCCATAGTCTGGTAAATACCTAATTAACCTCAAAACAACTGTTCTTAAACTCATAACTTAGCATTGAAGTTCACTGCTTTTATTTCAGTTCTGGAAAAAAAAAATGGCTTTTATTCACCAAACTTTTCAATCATCAGAGTGACAACAGTACCCCAAACGCATGTGGCACTGGTTATTACACTTTGAAATGCTGTACACTGTCAGTTTGTACTGTTTCCCCATGTTAGAGTAGAATTTGCTTTGAAAAGGCAACTCATTTATCAGAGTAACTTCTTGTTGAAGTCAGTTGGTTTGTCCTTGTCATGAAAGCAGGAAGTTTCTTTAGCAAGGAAATTATCATTTCTAAGATCTGTACCTGAGAGTTGATATTTACAGCTGAACAGTAAAGTGAGCTTTCACTCATCCTTCTTTAGAAGCTCTGCCTGATTTTGTTAACAGACTTTGTGTTGTAATTGAAAAACAAAATGGTCTGAGCTGAACATGACTATGTTTTTGAGACACCGATGGACTTCGTCATCACAGAATTTATGAAACTTAAGCACTTAAAGGAAGTTGGGCCAAATCAGTTTTAAGATAGAAACCAATTTCTCCCTTAAAACCAGAGAAGCTTGCTCTCTCTCGGAGAAGCTCTAAGACCGAAACAAAAGAACAAGTCAAAAATCTAAAGCCAAACTGTTCTCCTAAAAGAGCCAAAGTGAGATTTTAGCTATTTTGTAGCTAAACTGGAGAAAGGTATTTATAATTTTCCAATTAGTAGAGTGCCAAACAAATGTTACTTGAGCTGGCAATCAACAGTATCATCATGAAGAATTCCTACTAATATTAACAGGAATCACACTGGGCACTAAACGACTATTATAACAGAACTGGCTAATTAAGGGTTATTTTCAGAAAACATCTGATGCATGTGAGGCTTATTGTGCTGTAAAGAATATTTGAAGGGATGGCAAAAGACTGCTTTGGAGGAAGAATGAGACAAAGATACAAACAAATGCCAAAATTTCAATAGTAGATTTTTTATGAACAGTAATTCAGTTTGACTGGCAGCAGCTTTTGCAGAAATATTCTCTTTTGGAATGAAGTCTCAAATATTTTAGGCTAAGGAAAGCCAGATAGGTAAGGCTAAAATAAGACTTTACTGTGGAAAAGTGATTGCTTCTCTGTAGCTAATACTAAAACCCATTTTCCTTTTCATCTATTTTGCTAAAAGGAGTTTCAATAATTGTTCCTATTTTCTGACTGTGAATGTGTTCCCAGAATGACCTTACCAAACAAATACAGGAACAAGAACTGTACACAATGGTGCATCTTGTAACTTTGACCCATTGTCCCTCCCTGTCCTCTGCCACAGATCTTCTTTTTTTCTTCTTTATTGTATAATGTCATATGGGAAGACTGGTATTGTAAACACCTGAATATCTTAAATTGTCATTCAAATAAACAGAGCTTACAGGAAACTTCTAGTGTTTGTTACATCATTCTGACAGATTAAGTAATCTCTGTAGGGGTGAGAGATGCTTTTGTGATTGTTTTTATATGAGCACTTATGGGACCATAAAAACTTAATCGCAGAACATCAGAAGAAGTTCGTGGTATGCCAAGCCACTCTCCAGGGATTATTTAAATCAACACATCCTCCAGCATTTTGACTGACAGCCTTTGGTGGAAAGAATTTCCCTGTGGAAGACTCACTTCTTGTTCACTTACATGCAAATATTTAAAACAGTAGGAAAGTAAGTAATGTTTACTGAAAACTGTCCCACTTACATGAAACTTTATAGATTCACTACTCCGGCTATATCAGCTTCTTTGTATCACTCACCAGCCTTCTATTTCACAGCGTTGTTTAACTTTCAGGACTAATTGTACTGTTACTGTGTCAATGTGATGTGGAATGCTACCTGAAGCCAGTGCTTCATCTTCCCACACACAACATAGTATTCTCGCACAGGCAGGAAGTTCTCTGAAAACGTGTGTAATGAAATCTTCTTTCAAAAAGAAAAAAAAAAGGAAAAGCAGAAGGCCTAGTTTTACTGCAGTGCCTGTGAAAGCCTTTACCATACATTTTACAGCAGGCACCAATGACAAGCTACTTTTTCTCTGGCAGAAATTGTTTATTCTTCTGTTACTTCCTTCCCAACCAACATTTGTATGCTTCACTTTTAATTGTGAACATAGATTTTATGCTCTGTGGGGCAGGATCCCTTTTGTCCTTTCACATAACCAATCACTACAAAGGGACTATTATATTGTGACTATTTTCAAGATGTAGTTCTTTGACATTGACTTCCCCAGCACACACCTTCCTAAATAAGAGCACAAGAACATCTTCCCAAAACACCACACTTCTCCAGTGGAATCTTGTGAAAGATGTAATTATGTAACTTAATGCCATAGATGCAAACTATTTATGATACTGTGATTTACAGTATAGATAAATGTATCTTTTAAGTACGAACTCCTAGAGTCACACAAGAAAGCGTATTTTTGTACTTTCTGAGCATTGCAAGTACACTGAAAAAAAGAATAATTACCAGAAAATTAAGGTCTGTGTTTTAAAACCAACTGACATTTATGCTGTGATACCACGAGCTTGTTCTCAGGCATTTTGTTAATTGAAAGTAAGGAGTTCATTCAGTAGGTCAATTGTGTGCTGCGAATATTTCATGAAAGTCTCAGTACCACCACCTCCATGGATTTATATAGATGCACCAGAATAATTTCTTGTGACTAGACTATGATTCAGAATTAGCTATCAGCCTTTTCTCAAGCAGCTCTTTTGTGGCTTCATTTGAGAATGCTTAGGTTAAGATTTCCAAATATTTGTGCATAGGTATATGTGTCCTTACTAAATCAGGTAAGGTGAGCTTAGTCTTTATATCCATATATGCATATGGATAGTGTAATGCAGGCTGTACTGAGCCTAGTGGCACTGCACTCCTATGAAGTTATTCACACATATATATAAGTTGCAGGTTTAGGTTTAAGGGACTGATTCAGAATTCACTGGGAAAAGGTTTCTTTTCTCCACCTTTCTGAAAGCAGCTCTTTTTGCTTTACTACAAAAACATCACGATATTACTTCTGAAGCTGCAGATGCTACCACAATTGTAATTGCCTGTCATGCAGTGAAGAAATCTAATTAAAACCACTTATTTGTACCTATTAACCGGCCTCTTTAAATGCAGACAAAAAACCTTACCACAAGCTAAAACGTAAGTACAGAGTGTGGTCTGCAATTCAGTAAGAGAAACAACGGATGTTTTCAGATAATTACACCTACCTCCATTTTCCTGCTACTACCAATTAGCATTAACCGTGAACTTAAATGCCTATGTAAATCACTATGCCTTGCCAGTACTCCAGGCACAGTTCAGACTGTTAGCATGATATTGGACAAGGCATTTAATCTCTCACATACTTAAAAATGGCGAAATTTTTGTGTTGAGGGTAAATTACTGACTGCACCATGGTTTACAGATATTAATATACAGCAATTATAAAAAATAAAACTTATAGAGTGCAAGGAATAACGCAGTTTTCTCTCAAGAGACCCAGGGCTCTCAAGAGTTTTATGGATAAGAGCAGTATACTCCTTTGGAGCCTCCTTCACCCCATTGTTTAGAACCATTAAGGTTACAGTTGTTTCAGAAGAAAAAACTCTACAGAAAACTCTGACCTAAGAGGCGGGCAGGGCACTAAACCAGAACATTTAATATGTAGCCTACTGCACAAGCTCATCTGGTAAGAGTTTGCTGCACTTCCCAACGTGAAGCCTTCACTCAAGACTTCACTCTTTCACACTGGGTAGTGTTGACTGGACAGGTGGAAGAGTTGCGCTGCGTAGCAATTCATTCCTATTGGCATAACCACACCACTTCTTGCTTTAAGGAAACTGCACTCGTAGGCTGAACCTACTGAGTTCACTACTCACGCTTGTACCCTTCCAGGTTTCTGTATTTAAGAAACAGGCCCTTAATAAACCAAAAACTGCGGCTTATAGCCATGATAGACAGACTTAGTTAAGTCAACGAGTGGCTGCAGGATCGGGGTTTTTTACCCATTTTTTGCGACTCCTGCAGGGTGCCAGGCCACCCTCGCACCCTGTGCGCATCCACCGCTCCCCCACCGTTGCGCACGCAGCTACCGAACGCTGCGCTGCCCCCGTGCCCGCCCGGGCGCAGGGGAGATGGTCAGGAGCGCAGCGGGGGGTGGGGGACTGATCCCTTCATTACCTCAACATCCGCCTGCGCCCGCAGGGTTCTGCGCTCCCCTCAGCGACAGTACGACACCTCCACAGCTGCCACCCGGGCCGACCGCCGCCTCCCACCGACCCTGCCAGCGCGGCCAGCCCCCCGCTCCCTCGGGGAGCCCGGCTGTCCCTGCTCCCCCACCCCGCGCAGGACCGTGCCCTTTCCCCTCAGGTGTCCCCATCCGTCCCTCCCCTGCGCCTTCGGGGAGGTCGCGCACACCTCGGCGAGGTCGGAGCTCCGCACGGCGCGGAGGGACGAGGCGAGGCGCGGCCGGGCCCCTGCTCCGCGCAGCCCCCTCTGGTGCAGGGCGAGGCCGCGCCGGGCCCTGCGCGGTACCTGCGCGCTGCGCGCAGCTTCATCCGCCCTCAGCGCGGAGCGGCCGCCCTGGGGCCACCTTCTCCTCGCACCTCTGCCAGGCCGACCCCCGCCCCACGATTCACCTCACCGACCCCCGCCCGCTCGGGCACCATCTTCCCCCTCCCACCCGCCGAGCCTGCCCGCGGCCGCTGGCGGCCGCCGGAGGGGAGCCGCCTCGTCCCGCCCACCCCGCCGAGGGGCGGGGATTGGGCGAGCCCGCCTGTCGCTCCGCGGCGGCGCCGCGCGCGGGTTGGCCGCTGGCGCTGTCAGTCAGCGGCGGGGCCGCGCCGGCCCCTTGTTGTCACGGCGCCGTGCAGGGCTGGGGCTCTTCGCGCTGCCGCCGCTGTTGTTGCCGCCGCCGCGGGAGCCCGGGAGGGGAGCGGTTCCCCGGCTTCGTCGCCCGCTCTCCCGGCGCGGGAGGAGGCGCCCTCGCCATGGCCACCAGCACCACGGGCTCCACGCTGCTGCAGCCCCTCAGCAACGCCGTGCGGCTGCCCGTCGACCAGGTGAGGATAGGGAGGCGCCTGCCCCGCCGCTGCCTCCCGGGGGCTCACCGGGGAGGGGCGGCGCCGCGCCGCGCCGGGCGAGCGCCCCCCGCTCCGCGCAGTCCCGCCCCGCCCCATCCCCCCGCGGCCCCTCCATCCTCCCCGCCTCCGCCGGGCGGGGGGCCGGGGGGAGAGGGTGGGCAGCGCCCGGCGGGTCGGTGGGGCGGCGGTTCCCCTCACGCCGCCGCGGGTGAGGGCGGGGGGGGGGGGCGCGGGCGCGGCCCGCGGGGGGGCGCCGGGGAGGGGAGCGGCGGCCGCGCTCCGCGTGCAGGTGCGCGCCCGCCGCCGGCCGGTCCCGCAGCGCGGCCGCATCCCGCGCACGGCCCCGCTCGGCTCGCGCCGCCGGTGCGCGCCCTCGGGCGTGCCGGGGTCAGGCCGCGGGGCCGCGCTCGCCGCCGGGCGGGCGGGCCGGGGGCATCCCCTCGGGCCCTCCGCGGCTGGCACCGGGGCCGGTACCAGCGCAGCGGTGCGGAGGTCGGGCAGCAGCGGCGGATGCGGAGCGGCTGCCGCGCCTGGGGGCGCCTGCCAGTGGTTTTGAAATGCGGCGTTCAGGGATAATGCGCGCTGCGCCCAGGGCTGCCGGGGATCCCTGGGCGCTCTGTGGGCAGAGCGGTCCTGTGGTATCTTTTGTCTGGGTGGTATAAAAATTCCTGAAGGTTGTTAATCCTCTCTTCTGCACAAAACATCAGGAGATTACAAAATCGGGTTGGGAAACTGAGGTTTGCAGAGTTTAATGACTGAAGTTGTACAAGAATGTTTGCTTATGGGGAAGCGGTCTAGACCGCCTGAATCTACAGAATATTTATGTGCGTATGAATACATAAGTAACCTTAAGTAACTTTTGCAAATTTTTTGGCACCAGGAAATCTCATGTGAGGAATTCTTATTAAAAAAAAATTAATCTTCATTAACGTATGAATGAGTGAAGCATGTCAAGGAAAACAGCGTGTGCTTATGTAGAGGAGACTTTGATGGTTTGTTTTTACAAAAGGCACCTAATAAGTGAGAAAAGTAACTTGAAACGAAACACAGAAGAAGGAGCACGTCTAGTGGAAGAGTTTTGGAAGTGACTGAACTAGAGGCTCTTTTTTTTCTCCCCCCAATCCCATCCATTTGTTTGAATGGAACCTTAGGTTAAGGACACACATGAAAAAGTATCTTCTAGAAAACTGACAAAAGTGGGCAAGTTGAAATTGAGCTTGCTGTGTTGGAATAGATACTGCTATGAATGGTACCTGCATCTGGGATTAATGGCAACACATGGCTCGGTGCCTCGTACATGCAGGCTGTGAGCTGCTCTTGGCAGGTGCCGTGTATTTATTTCCATAAAGTGTGTAGCTTCTATGGGGTACTGTAAAACAAATAAGAGATGACCATCTTTTTATGGCATCATGCTGGCGTCGTATAATTATCTATTAATAACAGTAGTCATAAATTTAATTGTTTCATGATGTAGTGCAGGTTCTATCAAATTTATTTTAAATGTTGTGGATGGGGCATTTTGATGATAATAAAGTTGCTTCTATCAAAGCCTGGAAAACTTCCCTGTATTGAGTATTTTGCAACAGGTGCTCCTGTGAAGTCAAGATGTTTTTACAAAATACTGTTTGAGATCTGTTGAAGCTTTTGGGGATAATCACAATGGAGGGTGACTAAACTCATGGTTTAAAAGATTTGTCATAAGCAGCTAAAAATCATACATACTTTGTTTTTAGACATCAGTGGACTGTACATAATATAGGTCCAGTTGTGTAAGAAGAGAACTGATTATGACATGAGTATGAATTGAAGAGTTACAAAATCATGCTGCACTGAGGAGAATGCATCCATAACTGATCTAAAAAAAAAAGGCAAAGTTAGATTTTTGTAACATCTCAGTTTAAGAGCCTATCTTGATATTAAGTTTGTAATTCAGAAAGAATGTGAAATGTGTTCAGTGTAATCAAAGGTAGTAAAAGAATGAGGCAGAGAAGAAAGAAAGTGCTGATACTCTGGTGTGTCTGCTCGAAGATTATGCGTGACATTTGGTCATACTATATGCATACTTGGTATGAAAATGTAGCAGCACTTTGAAAAAAAAAAAAAAAACTAAAAGAATAAAGGTTTTCTGATTAGTAGGTTGTTTCTACTACTTGATCCCGATCTGTACGGTGGCTACAGTCATACCAGTACAGCAGGTACTTGAAATGGTAATGGAATTGATACTATTCTGGCACTCCAGAATAATACTAGCGTTCAAAACTGATGGAAATGAATGGGTTTTGTTTCTCCACTTCTGTGTTTCAGTTTCGACAAGTAGGTACTAACCTTCGCATCCAAAATGTTGCGACTGTGATTTACCTTTAAGCCATTGCTGTCTAATTATTCTGCTACAAAGTTTCAGTGAAGGTAAAAGCTTCTGGAGGAGGACAAATCCAGCTAGCGTGTGTCAATGTTACTCTACTGCCTGGGTATTCAAACAAATGGACCTAAGAACTTTGCCTATTTGGCAGTGAATGAAGTAGAAATTTCAGTTAAAGGTGAAGCTGCTATTGCAAAGATTGAACTAATGCATCAGATCCGCATCTGTGTGTGGATTGAGTGTGAGAAATTGACTTAATGCTTGGCAGAACTAGAAGCACAGATTTGAGAATGGTGTTGGTTATGTGCTAGTTGGAGATCAGTGTAAAAGATGGAGGATGACAGCTCCACCAGAGCCATTTGACACACTTGTAAGACAGTCTCCTCTATGTGCCCAACTGTGTTACAAGAGAAAAGCTTTGTTGCTTTAACAGATTCCTAGACCTTTCTTCTTGGTACTAGAGTACTAGTTAGCTATAGGAATGGAGAAGAAAATGTTTTCCACCTCTGTGTGTATCCCCCAAGGTATTATGTGATAATTTGTCACCATGTTAACCCTTCCTTTTGCTCTTATTTTGTTTTGCACCAAGTTAACTGAAATGGCTACTTGGAAAAGCTAATGTGTTTTTAATAGGCTTCTTGTTCCAATTTTTCTATTGTTATTTTCAGTTGTTTGGTGCAAGAGAAGGTGCCTGGTCTGAACAAGAACCTATGATTATCTCTGTAGATTTGGGAAGGCAGACTTGCACACCTTTCTTTTGTATTTTGTTATAGGGGAAAAAAAATAATCACTCCTTGGGGGGTGAAAAGCCCCGTAAGAACTGTACCTTTTCTCTTCTTAGAGAACCTGAGTTTGCTGCTCGGCAAAGGAGGCATCCTGTTGACAACTCTCACGTTGGGTCCTTAAAGTTAATGAGTGAATGAGTGTTCATGTACTGCAGTATTCCTTCTGTCTTGTTAGGGGAGAGAGGGAGTAAAAGTATCTGTCGGGGTGGGAAGGATGTAACTAAAGAAAAGTATGGGAAGGATTATCATAAAAACTTGGCTGCTAGAAAATCATGTGTTAAATAAGGCATCGAGGTTGCAACTTGAATTATTTTATTATCGTTAGGTCTCTCACCTAGCCTTCTGTTTTTCTTGATTGTACTCGTGTCGTATTTGTCTCTGCTGCGTTAGTCTTTCTCTGTGGTGAAGCCTGTCAAATAGCGCATTGGACCTTGTTCCATTTCTAGTTCTGGCGCTATCTTGCTGATTGTTGACAAATGGCTTCTCTAGATGACATGTCAGATTACCTGTCATTAAATTGGAGATATTTAAATTTGCTGTGAGATGAGTATGATTCTAGGAGAGCAAAGCTTTCTTCTTGGCTTTAGGTCTCTACAGAGTCAGGTGAATTTAGAGAATAATCTTTGCTCTCACTGCTCCCACCAGAGGGAGCAAATTTTTTATCTGAAAATGGGCAAAAATTATATGGGTTATTACTGCCATTTGTTTGCCATAGAAACAGATAACTGTAGCAGAGGAATAGCTGAGCAGGGTAGATAGGAGATTGACCATGACAATATGTGACTGTCAACTTTTTGCATGGGTTGTCTAAGAGATTGATCTTGACATCCTCAAATACAGTCTGAACAACTGGAGGAACTAAGCTAACTTCAGTGATTATCTTCCAGATAAGAAGAGTATAGCTCCAACTGCTAACAGTATAGCTATGTGAAGATGTGTGGACTGAATAGAACGTCATGCTTATGATTATGCACTTCACTTAAAATCCAGGATGTAAAGATAAACAGTGTTTTCTCAACAAAAGTAAAAAAAAAAAATCCTTGCTATTTCCACACTTCTCTTGTTTTTTTGCAGTCTAATTTTAGCTTTTATTTGAATAAATTTGCTCATTTGTGTAGAATATCATTTTCTACATGAGTGCTGTTGACCTTCAAAGAATCCAAACTGACCTTTTTTAATAAGAATAGGCATAAAAATCCAAATCCTCCTAAACATGGACTGTATAAACTATATGAACATCCTTAATTTAGCGATCACAGGCCAGTCTGCTGCATCTATACCTTTGCATAATTTTCTGTGTATGCTTCCTTGTGTAGAGCATCATCCAAGTTGCTTTCAACATGTCCTTAACGCACCCAATTCCACATAAAAGCAATTACCATTGATATATGTTGAGCCTCTGTGTTTCACCTTGTTGCCTTTAAGGAGAGTGGGCAAGATTTTTTTTTTTCCTTGTGTGTATATATATATATATGAAGTGTTTATTTCTTCCATGCATGTGATTGGCAAGGTGTATCTGCAAATTTTTTTACTTTGTTTTGGTGCTTTAGAGATGAGCCACAGCTGGAGTTTAGGTAAAAGGCTGGGCTTGGAGGTGGTGTAGGGAATCATTTTCCTGAGAAGCTGTATGTGCCTGATTTGCCTGCAGGGAACATCTGGATGTGTCTCCTGGTTAGATCTCTTATTTCACAAGGTTTTGAGTGTTAGTAATGCCTTAGCTTCCCTTGTTTTCTGCCAAGGCAACCTAATGTAGCCTCCTGAGGACTGAAATGTCTTAGTCTGATAAAAACCTTTTTGTCTAAACATGGAGGGGAAATAAAAAATTTTGGCTTGTATAGCTGTCCAGAATTCAGATGGCCTAATATTTGTCTTAAGCATTATGAAACTATAAAAGAGAATAGTGAAGTGTCATAAGTTTTATTATCTTTCACCATTGATTCTTAGACCCTTGTGTGCAGCTGTGAAAGAGCAGCATGTTACTGACTTTTCTGATGTGACCCAGGAAACTTAGGCGTAATAGGAGTAAAAGTAGCATTCACGGGTGTGTAAAATCCAAACACTGAAGATAAGGGAGTGGTAGGACAAGAAAATTGTGCCCCTACTTTGACCTGTGTTTTCCTTATCTGTTGCTAGCAGCAGTCAGAAGAATGAAGGGTGGATAGCAAAGCATGATCTCCCATGACAATAGATGGAGACCATAGTGGGTGAGAAGAAACTGGAAAAGAAGTCCCATTCTCCATTCTGTATGTGCTGTTCTCAATGACTGGATGTTTTGAATTGTTTGGATTCACTAGCAAAGTTTTTAATGGTTTCTTAACTTCTCTTTGAACTAGTGGAAGGGAGGGAATATATAATCAGAAGGCTCCTAGTCTCTGCAGTGACACCCTTCCCAGATTTTAGTATAGTGTTTAGGTGTTGACTTAACTCTTTATGTATTGCTCATTGAAATTGTTCTGGAATGAAAAATGTGTAGAGAAGGATGAAACTTGGGATAAGAGAAAAAATTGGCAAGAGAAAGTGACTGTCTTGAAGGAAGGAGTGGAAGCTGTAACAAATAGAGTTGGAAAAGAAAAGAAGGCCAATGTGGTTACAGTCTTGGAAAAGATAAGACATTTATTAAGTGGTAGAAAGATTTAGTGCAAGAAGGAAATACCTCTATTTAATTCAAGTTCATGAATATTGTTGTGAGGACATAAAGTACAGAGCTACTTTTATTCTTTGAAATTTAGGGTGGCAGCAGTGAATTTTCGTTCTGATATACTCTTGCACACTTTCATATTGGTTATGTTTTCTCCAGGTTTTTGTGAAGCCGTGGAAAAACGCAAATGTAATTACAACCCAAGGTTTCCACAGTAAACATCTAAAACAGTCTTTCTGTGAACAGCCTATAGTCACCTGTTTTGTTTTGTCAAATTGTTTTTCCCATCCTTAGGCAATTAATATAGTTGGTGTAAGTGTGAATACTTAACTGACCTACGTTCAGCACAGTACAAGCCCTTTCTAAATTCACAATGTGATTCAGAAATTGCTGCAGAAATACTGCAGTTCTGGGATGTTGAAAAGAAATACTGGAGTGACTGGAGAACAGGCTAATAATGAAAAAACACTAAGGCATAAGGAAGATGACAAGAGTCACTTACTGAGTACATGGTTACCACTGTGTTGCTTTCTGTTTGTTTTTGAAGTGTTACTGCTGTAAATCTATTGTACCACAGCTATGTAGATATTTTCCCTTTGTGGGCTTTTTCTTGGGTACAGTGCTGACTTAAAACAAGAGTTCTGAAAACTGATAAAACTGAAATAAATGTGTCATCTTTATCATTCATTAGCCCTGATATTTGTTGACTTTAACTCCTGTTTACCTGCTCCTGTGTTGACCTAATGAAGTGCTGCGATACATCCTTTGCAGCCTTGATAACGGCATGTCTTCTTCACATTTATTATTCTGACTAACATGCACTTTGCCTGACTAACAGTTGCCCAGGTGTTTTTTTTCTTGTTTTCCAAGCCTTTGAATGAGGGAGTCTAGACTGTGGGGTTTTATTTTTTTCCTGGAGGGTGTGAAAAAATACACGTATCCAGGTGAAAACGTGTTTGCTTACAGTATTTATTTTACAAAGAATGTTAATGCAGTTCTTCAGTATGGATATTTAGTTTTTCTTCTTTCCTTTGGAAAGTACTTTAAATTCAACATTAGTTATCATTATTAGTCTTTTAGCACTGTTTCAAGTGAACTGAGCTGTTTGGCAATTTCAATTTGTCTGCAAATTTAGATAAATGCTAGTTGTGCCTGATTGTTTTAAGTGATGTTTTAGCCGCTAAGCCATCTTTTGCAAAGGAAAACATCCGTAGCTCTGCCTTTTATTCTGGAATAATACATCCAAAGGTGAAGAAGCTATTTTGGTTTGGCTCTAATGGTGTAATTTGCTGTAGTTGGGATTTTGGTGTTTCCTTTTACTTCTAGTTAAAGTGGCCTAAGAAGGAAGTACTCTTATTCTGAAACAGCTTGTGAGCAGACTGGTTGTATAACTACAGTGGTATATTCAATACTGGTAAAGCTACCTGTACTGAGCGTTCTTAATCTTTCTGACCTGCTGCCTTCTGACCGGATGAGTAATGCCCTTGATTGTACTGCTTTCTGTCAATCATTCATTCATGTATATATATATATATATATATATATATAAAAAACATAATTCGGTGAAGACTAAGCATGTCACTCAAAGTTGACTGACAGTCCAGGCTGTAATGAATGAGTTTTTATTCTTCACGGTGGAAAAGCTAGAAAGAAGTTGAGGCCACCATGAATCTGCAGGAATTTATTAGAAGCCCAGTGATGGCTACCGGATCTGTAGACAGTCTAGTCTTAGAGTATATTAAGAAATGATTATCAGTAATGGGATTGAATATAAGAAGTTATATAAAATATTTTAACATGGAAGCATAATTATAAATGTTACTAAAATATTATAAAAAAAGATGGAATTAATTTGAAATGCTGTAACAGCTTGAAGTAGTGTCCATTACTTCTGCAGGTTGCTGTGTATTGCAGATGTTTACAGGACTGTCATTGTGTGCTCAGAGTCTTTGTAGGTGGCTGATTTCATGGAGATGATTCCTGAATTGGGAAGAGCAGGAGGATAATAGACATGGAGGAGTAGAGGCTGTCGGAGTTGAACAGTAGTTCATTCAAGGGAGAGTGTGGTGAAGTCCTATTTCTTTTTTTTTGTTCTTTCTCTTTTTTGTTGTTGTTTTTTTTTTTTTTTTTTCCATGGAGAAGACTGAGAAGCTGACCATTTTAAAGATGGGGAACATTTAATTGTCGAGTAAACCAAAATGACTACTGCTGTTACTGGATTTCTGCAGTCTATATGGATGAAGAGTGTTACTTTCTATGTTTTGTTGCTTATTTGAAGATCGATTTCAGTTTCTCACATACCAGCAGGATACAATAGTACTGAGGTAGATCTCAATGGAGAAGTGTCTGTTTCTGGTTGCATTTGAGAAGGATACCTCCATAGATGGTAGGTATTTTGGTTTATTTTTAAATGGCTAGGAAAGCGAGTAACTTTTGAAGTTTTAACAAAATTACAGGCACTGTAGTGGTTCTTTGAGCAGTTCAAATAAACATTTGAATATCCTGTGTACTGCTGATACTCATGTGACAAAGAATAGAGATTTTGAGGTTAATCACTATGTGTGTGTGCACCGTGAGTGTGTGATAAAAAGACACACTTCTAAAAATGCAGTAGCTGAGTTGGTCTTTGTTTGGAACTGTGTTTTGCCAACATAATGCTGGACTGTTTTGTTTTGATGTTGTAAACACTCTTTCCCTGGTAGTCTGAGTTCTGTCACCCTTAACTGGACAAACCAGTTTTTGCTCAACAGAAGCAAATGTCCTTATTGTTTCTGAAGATAGAAGAAAACAAAGGAAAACACACAAGGAGAAACCCCAAGCCAGCATTTTAAGTCCAACTTCACCTTTGAACCAAACTCGCTTCTTAGATTTTGGCTATTCTGGTGAATAAATAGCTGTTATGTGTGACAGCTCAGTATCTATAATGCTGAATCCGTAAGAGCCCATCAGAGAGAATGCCCTTCAGCTGACATCTTCCTATCCTTAATGAATTAGTTTTGGTTGTTTTCACTATAAAATGTGTACATTGCTGTTTCATTTTACATCTTTAGTCATACAGTTTTTCTTTGAGTAATTCTGAGTAATGATTTAGTAAGCCCTGTTTGAAAAATCTTTTTGGATTTGATGCTCATTTATTGCACAAACCAGATTACTACATGTTCTTCATGATGTTCTTCGCTCTCTCCAGCATACTTAAGGATTACAAGCTAGAAATTGGAAGTTAATACTAGAAATAGAAATACTATGATTAACGTATGTCATGACTGCCTTTGATGTTTTGGACTGAAATCATCTTGAAAAGAAAGCATTCAGAATCTGATTAATAGGTCCTTACAACTACCAATGAATTCATATGAAGATGAAGTATATTCGTGCAACATTAAAAAGCTTTTGCCAGTGTTGTTAAAGTTGACAAACCCAAATGGTTAGAGTATGCACTTCAAGGAAGTGGCTGCTATTAGAGGGACTGTGCTTGCAACTCTCTTCTGAAAATGAGTGTCCCTTCACACTGGGTACTGCATAAACATGCAGTAACACAGCCTTTGCTGTAAAGAGCACACTGCCTTAACATAAGTGTCTCCCATACTGATACTACCCCAACATAACCAGTGCTGCTTATTCTTTTCTTCATATTTTGCCCATGAAGTTAGGTTGAGACCTCAGGGTGGGAGTGTTAATTACATTTTCATCATGTAAGATGCTGGTTATTGTTTGGGTCAAAAATGCATTTGAAAACATTGCCACAAGACTTACGATCTTTGAGTTGAAAGAGGAATACCTATTTCTTCCTATCAGTTAGAGAAGAAATGTTCTCTGAATTACTCTCGGGTATCCTTCAGCTTTATCAGATACCTGTGCCAGTGTTTCCAGACTGCTCTTTCTGACACTTCCCAATAAATTGAAGAAGATTACCAAACACTTTGATTTTTGATTCATCATGGAATTGCCTTTTTTCAGCTTTACTCTGGAAATTGTTCCTTTTTTTTTTCTTAGTATCAGTGCAGCAATTTTTAGGAAATAGTTGGAAAATTGATCTCTGGTTTCAAATAATAGTTATTCTTACTCTTCAGTTCTTAGTGGTTTGGCAGTAGGCAGTTATTGCATAATTGTACAAGCTGTTTGTTCCTTTTATACTGGATGAAGGTTAGAAATTGGACAGAAGATGATCCATCTGTACTGCTGTCTGGTTGCTGTGGAGAAGCATCAGCTCTCCTGTGCTAAAGCAGCTTTTTGTGAACATCTGTATATATTTTTAATTCCTCAACTGATTGTTTTGCTGGAAAAAGGAAATGGTTTTGACCTAACTGGCATCAAGAACAAGAAAATACTGCTGTTTGAGAAAGAAGGCACAACCCAAGGCTTCATTAATTGTGATAAGGGTTGGAAACTTTTGACAAGTATGTGTCAACAAATATGATGATTGGAGGGGTTAGTGTTTAAAAGGTTACTGCTAAAATAGCCCTATAGATTTAGAAAAAAACAAAGCCTCAGCTTTTCGTTAAAGAAAAATGTACGCTATTCTGTCTTGATCTCCTAGCTCTTGCAAGAGCTCTTTTCAAAGCATTTTTGTAGTTCATCTTCTAAAATGTTTTGGGTTTTTTAAAATGTCTTTTCTTTCTTATAACTACAGTTGCTGAAAAGTAGGGCTAAACGTGGGAGTCGCTCACTAGCCCTGTCAGACAAAGCAGGAAGTGTGTGCAATAACTTTGTTGCTGTGGTGGAGTGGGGGACCAAAAATGGCTATAGACAGGGAGAGAAGTAATGCTGGCATCTTGCAGCTCACAACAACTGAATTCTGTGGAAGAAACATACCACAGTCTGGTAAAATGGGCAAAAAAATCCCCTAAATCTCTGGCTGCAGAATTGTTGTCTCTATGGGTTCTTGACTGTTACCAATGAAACATCTTGCATCTTAAAACTGTTGGTTTAGGCTCTGTGCGTGATCAGGTAGGCTTCAGTGCTGCTTCTTATATTCGTGTAATGTTTTTCCAAGGCCTATTTCATCAGCAATAAGAACTAAACTGCTGCCTTTTTTTTTTTTTCCAAGAACAGCTTCTAAAAACCCCACAAAACCAAGCAAAACAACCAGACAAAAACCCCACATCATCTTTAATTAATCCAGTGTGTTATTGAGGCCACAGGCATTCCTTGCAGTTTACAGGTTTGAATATGTTTTTCCTACTGACTGGAGAACATTTGTTAAAAATGAGAAAATAAAGAAGCACAAAGACAAGGTAACTTCCAAAGAGTTCATGGGGTCTCTGGCAGAAGAGAGAGTAAAATGCAATATTCCTGAATCTTATTTGGTGCTCCACCCGCTAGACTACTTTTTCTCTTGTGAGGTACTTTTATAGTCCATGTTGTTCTTCTGAGTGCCTCTCGGTGCCTTGCTAGAGCTACTGAGCAAAACTTTATACAATCATGTTGTTACTTCTCAGTGGATTGTAGGCTGTGTGGGCCTGTATGATTAATTTGTGCCATCCAGTTAAGAATTATCTATATTGGTAAAATTCCCTCGCTGCTTTGGCTGCTCTTCTGAATGAGGCAAATACCTTCTGTGCTGTGAAGTAGCAGGATTCTGGAGGGCTTGGCTGCAATGATTGGCTTTTGATACTAAAGTAGAGCTGATATGAAGGGGAAGCTTAACCTAAGATCTGAATTAGTGGATAAAAATTGCATATATTAAAAATCACTTTCATAGGAAAAATAAGCTTTTCTTCTATATTTCTTTTTAACATGGACTTAAAAAAATTCTTTGATGGTTTATTAAAGATGCTGCCTATGTTGGAAGGTTGGGGATTTCTAGCCATTCAAATCAAATGTTTTGCCAAAACTTCCTCTTGATGATGAAAATCCTTGTAGCAGTGACCTTTTTCTCCTTTTATTTCACTTTATGTGAAGAACTGATCCCTTTTTTCCTAAGAAATAACTTCATTTTTACAAATGCATGGCATAAATTACATCTACATTTTTAAAAGACTAGAATAAATGCCTTTAAAAGTTTTATTATAAACTTTCTATTGACTTCTGCACAGGTCATGCAAATGGAAAATTTGGTATGTAGATAGCTTAATGCAGTTAATGATATAATGTTTGGAGTAGCTACATAAAATGCAAATCCATTAAAACTGTGGATTTGTGCTCATGTTTTACAGTTACACTTGGCACAGAGTGTGCCTGTAAACTGCACTGACTGTATGACTGGTCTTGCACCAAAATAGTGGATTTAATGTTTAAATTGCTAGAGTACTTACAGCAGGTTTTGTAATAGCTTAGTATGTCTAAGTGGTATTTAACACACACCTACATTAATCATTGCTGAATAACCAGTGCTGATAATTTGTATTATCATTGTAAGATTTTTTTTTATTCTTACGTTCACATAACTTTCCATTACACATTGCTCTCTATATGGGAGTTTGAGGTGTTACTGTCATAAGGTGAGCTGTTGATCTGATCTGTACCTGAGGAGGTAAAAAATTCTGTGTTTGTTTTCTTATACATGTGCTGAATTGTAACTATTCATGGTAAAACTTGCCGTTCCATGCATCTGCATCAGAATTTTCTTCCCCTAGAAGTCTCAGCTTTAAGTGGATCGGGTTTTTTCTATTTCTTCAATAAAAATGGAGCTGCTTATTGGAACAGGTTTTATGACTTCGGGGAGACACGTTACAATTTGGTTTGAGGAATGAATTATACAGCTTTCAGGAATGTGTCATTTTCGCTCTTTGTGGGTGTTCTGCTCACATCTGACCAAGTCATGAGGTGTTTAAAAGTTGTATTTTGCCCATGCTCACAGTGTTACAAGATCTCAACCTAAGTTTTCAAAAGGTACACAAGTATACCACTTCCAGACATCGAAATTACTGTATATAACATCTGCCAACATAATAACTGCTTGGTTAAGCCCCTCGTTTTTGTGGAGGCTTTCAAGGTGGTGATGTCCAGCTCTGTTCTTGTTCCTTCTTGCTTGCTATCTGAATGGCTGTTCTGTTTGTCTTCTAGGAAGCCAGATAATTTTTGCGCTCTATTTCAAGGCAAGTTGTGTATCTTCAGTTTTTCATGTATCTCAGTGTGTGGATATGGTGGAGCTGTATGTCAGCTCCACACTGGTTGACATGGGTAAAGATAGGAGATGTGATTAGGGAAAGGATGCATGTTAAATTTTGTCTTTGTTTACCTCAGCAAGTAGTGCAATAGAAGAAGATTGTTTCTGTGGAATGAAGTGATTGGCATTGAGGATCCAATACTGATGCTGTCATAATTTTGGGAAATACTGGTTTCGCCTAGGTCAGTCAATGGGCTAAGTGTCCCCTTACCTTTGGAGCAAATCTTTTAGTTCAGTTCAGCTTAAAAGAAGTCAGGTTTGTGTATTCAGACACCATTGTACAGTGCGTGTCAAAGCATCTGAAGTGAGGATGACTGAATCAGAATACCAGGTTGGAAGAGACCTCAAGGATCATCGGGTCCAACTTTTCTTGGCAAAAGCTCAGTCTAGACAAGATGGCCCAGCACTCTGTCCAGCCGAATCTTAAAAGTGTCCAATGTTGGGGAATCCACCATTTTCCTGGGGAGATTATTCCAGTGGCTGATTGTTCTCATTGGGAAACATTTTCCTCCTGTGTCCAGTTGGAATGTCCCCAGGAGTAACTTGTACCCATTACCCCTTGTCTTTTCCACGTGACTCCTTGTAAAAAGATAGTCTCCACAGTCTTCGTAGCCACCCTTTAAATACTGGAACATGGTGATAAGGCCTCCCCTAAGCTTTCTCTTCTCAAGGCCAAACAAACCCAATTCTCCCAGCCTTTCCTCATATGGCAGGCTTCCCAGTCCTTTGATCACCTTTGTGGCCCTCTCTGGACCCTCTCTAGCCTGTCCACCTCTTTTCTTCTATATAACTGGGAAGCTTGCTTCAGAAGCCCTCTCCTGATCTGAACTAAAATGCTGTGTAGATGCACGTGTTGTCTTGCTGCTGGAATTGGAAGTGCATGGGATGGAATTTGGGAGCCCATGGAGTCTGTTTCTCTTTCTACCCCCTGTAGTATTGTCAAGGGATTTAATTGTATTTCTGTGTGAAAGTGAGTACGTATTTCTGATAGCGGAAGTGGTAGAGATTTGTGTTTTGGACTGAAATCCACGGGTAAGCTTTGACTTTATGGTAGAAATGCTATGTTTTCCATTTCTTTTTAAAATGTAAGAAATTGGATATTCAAAATGTTTACCAAGTGTGATAGCAGATGATCAAAAGTCAGAAAAAGTGTCAGATGAAGATGACTTAGGTGACTATAATACAGTCCAGTAGTGGTCACAAACTCATCCATATGAGTTCCTTCCCTTATTCGGAATACAAATCACTAGTAAACCAGAGTTTTAGTGACCTGGAGAAACAATATAATGAAAACATGTTGTAGTGATGGCTTTCAATTTTGCTTTACGTGTTGAGATACTTTGGGCCTCATTTATAGTCATGCTGGATATTCAAAATAGCAGCTGAAGTTATATTTTCAAAGCACAGCTTCAGCTAAAGTTCTGCTAGAAGTACTAACTGAATAACTAGGCACTGAGTGTCTGATATTGGGAAACTAAAGTTAGTTGGCATTTATTTTACCCTTTGGGTTTTCATCAGTGTGCCAGTCACCCACCTTTAGAACAGCAATAGAAATACTGATCTTGCAAAGTTTACATTTACTGTATGTAGTCTTCCCCACATTACAGACAGATCTGCATAAACATGTCTATGGGGAAATGTAAGGTTTTTGTATTCAGTGTAGGATGCAGATGGCAAGCATTTAATGGGTCATAGGATGAGGGCAAGAATTGGGCAATTGTCCATTTGCTGAATTAATCAGAAATCCTGCTGGGGAAAATGCAATAAAGGAGCAGAAAGAATATTATCAGAAGTAGGTATGTATAAAGGCTAAACTGAAGTTGCATGGCTTTCAAATTTTAACTGCTGCATTGCTTGATTTTACAAGTATGTATTTAAAACTTTAGGAGGATTTGGTGTGATACAAGTCTGCAAAACAGTTGGTGCTTTGTAATCTGCATTTCTGTGCACTGTGAGGCAAGTGTAAGGATTGGATTGGTAAGAGTAGAGAAGGAATGCAGGGTGGTGTGTGAACATTGTGGTGATGTCTTTTATGTATCCAAGTATTCATATGTTTGTGCACTTTTTCAGAACAGTTTAAAAATACCTGCTGGTAGTTTTGGAGTCACTTGTGAGGGAGGCTTTCAAAAGAAGGTTGTGTTGCTTGAGTTGTTTAGTTGTGTGTGCAAACACCAACATCATGAATTAACATCCCTGGAAGTTTTGCTTGTGGGGTTGGTCTAAAGGTATGATATCCTGCATGTTATTGTTGTTCTCAAACTATTCTTATTGGGGAAGTTCTGGGTTTTTTGAGGGGCTTGTGGTTGGTTTTGTGTTTGGTGGTTTGTTTGGGGTTTTTTGTATTTTTTGTTTTTGGTTTGGTTTTTTTGTTTTAGTTAATTGGATACTGTTTTTCAGATATGGATTTAGTCATTTGTGTAAATAGTTAAAGCAAGAGCAAGTGCCCAGGAAAGGAGTCAGCAGGTAGGGAGTGAAGAGGGGGCACTTTTCTTTGATTCTTTTTGCATGTTTTGTGTGAGGATTTTCTACATTCCTAAACCTGCAGGCTCATCCTGAATTGTGAAATTCAAGGTTTGTTGTTTTGCTTGTGTCTGCTCCTATAGATATGATGATCCAGGTCAGAGATGCCAAGCACTTCTACCCTTTGCCATGGTAATAGTAGGAGACAGGTGATGACTTTTCTTCTTCCTTGGGTCTTGCTAGCTTGCTCTGAGGGGTGATCTGAAAAAGAACATCATGAGACATCAATTGGTAAATGATCTGTAATGCAGCCAAAGCAGTTATGTCTGGTCATTCAGTAAAACCAGCAGTGTTAACTTGTCCACTTACAGACAAATATTTATGCCCATTTTGTCCCTTTGTCTCTTCATCTCAGCTTCACTGTGTACCTGTCCTAATTTTTCTCCTGTCTCCTTCCACCTTCCAGTCTGTCTAGGGTGTGAGTTCCTTGGGTCAGAAACATGCTCTGTGGTATACATAGCATAATTTCTGTAATAAATATCCAAACCAAATGTCAATACTGAGTTAATAGTTAATTACTTTGGCTTTAATTTTTCTTTCTTGCCCTCTTTCTTTAAAACATTATCAGTTTGTTTCCCTTTCAGTGGTTCATTAAACTTGACTGTGTTGTATGAAGCTTTTCCATTAAATCCACAGACTCATCCCGAGTTATAAATCTCGCTCTGTTTCATTTGCATCATTGCTTATAAAGGAGAGAAAACAGGTCAAGTTATGCCCTGAAAGAGTATCTCCTCATTTATTTAGGATTTTTCAAATACTGTTAAAAGCGTAATGAAAATGTGGGAGTAAGAGAATGGATGGCAAAGTGTACATGACTGTTTAGTTTAGGGAACTGCTCCTCTTAAAAAGAGCAGTCCTGCCTTCTGAGACTCTTTTCCCTGCTAGCACTTAATGCTTGTGTAACTTGGTATTACAGAAATTTTTAAGTGGTTCAAAAAAGAGGACTTATCCTTGGATTTGCAAATGGGGAATCTGCGCAATTGTTACAAGGATGAGACTTCTGTAGGTAGTTGGTGTTACTTAGCTTCTACATTAAATATAACCATGTTCTCATACTCTCACCCTTATCTGTTACCACCTGAAGCTTGGCTGAAAAATGATGGAATGGGCTAGCTGAATAGTACTAGAGGTGGGCACTGTGTTGCTGCAAACATCAATATTAGGCTTGCTGTCATGAAAGTAAAAATAGTATTGTCATTGTACCCTGTGGTATTAAGTATGTATTTCAGCTAAGTGACATCAAACAGGCAAAAACGCTGTTGTGGTAAGGACTAGTGGAGAATACAATGTGTGCAAATTTCTTGTGTTGAAATGATTATGACCTGAAGCAGTAGTCCCCAAGTTATTGCTTGTGATGACTTGGGATGATGCTATTAGACACAGAAAATTGTTAGGTGGTTTTCTGTGAAAGAAAAAAATCCATGGAGTGGGAAATGTTCTTTTCTAAATAAAGGATTCATCTGGCTTTTTGTGGATTAAGCCAGTTTTGGTAGTGGTTGATGTATTTGAGGAAATTATTTCTTTATCATGCCCTTACTGTTAAATTTTTTACAGGCCACAGTCAGAATGATTCTTTTACTTACTGGTTTGTTTTTTTTATTCCACTTTTGCTTTTGGTGCTCTAATGTCTTTAAATATTTAATATACAAGAGATTTTCTATCTTCTAGAATAAACGGCCTGAAGGGAGGAGGAATTTCTGAAACTATCCTACTTGAATGTACGAGAAGAAAATCCAGTGTGCAGCCAAGCTGTTTATTTGATTACGTACCACTGAACTGCACTCTGTTGAGCCCTGCTTCTGCAAAGGCAACTGAAATGATCTGCTAGTGATTTGTGTAGCTGATATGTATTTCCAAGTCACACTCACTTAAAACCAGATAAAAAACCCAACCCAGATCTTCACATTACTGGGAGAGTAGAAGTGATTCCATGGTTGATAGAGTGGTTTGGTATACAGAACATTTGCAGGAAAATACGTACTTTTGGATTTTTTTCTTTAATTCGCGCACAGATTGCCTCACAGGTTTGATGTATGTTTTCTTCTTGGCTGCTCATGGGAGCACTGGTTTGTGCTTTAGGAGGGGAGGGGTTCTCAGGAGAAGCTCTTTGAGTCTGACATGCTGTGGTAAGAGCCATGGTAGAGCCAAAGGTTCTGCAAACTGTTAATAATGTGTGGATATTTCTGTTTAATTTTTAATACATAAGTGTGTGAGAACTTTTTTCTTTTCTTTTTTTATGCAGGTCAACTTTGTAGTGTGCCAACTGTTTGCCTTGCTTGCGGCTATTTGGTTTCGAACATACCTTCATTCAAGCAAAACTAGCCCATTTATAAGACATGTTGTTGCAACCCTCTTGGGCCTTTATCTTGCACTTTTTTGTTTTGGATGGTAAGTTGCACTTAAAATCACTTTTCAGGTACTTGTAGATTTTTCATTTCTTGTTTGCAGGGAAGCAAAATTTTGTTCTGAAAAATCTTATTACCTAATTCTGTGGGTTTTAGCTGCTGCATATGTACAAAAATTAGCTTAAATTTTCTGATGCGGTGCACAAATTTTGAAAGATCTACCATTTGCAAACTGGTAACTAACATACTGTCTGCCTGTGGTTTTGGAAGGATGGAGCAGGTGCAGTTTATTTAACTTGTACCAGTTTTTCTGTAAACTTGCTTGAGAAGCATTCTCTTGAGGCACAGCACAGGTGTGATGACTAAGAAAATTTATCATAGATATTCATTGCCTGAGAGAACTCGCTGTGTCTTTTTCTGAATATTGAATATAATCTGACTTTTTGTAGGAAGAGTGGCTGGAACTGCAGTACTGATGATGCTCCTAGTAGTATAAAACACCTGGAAAGGAGCTGGCCTTTGAGAGGTTTTTTTGGGGGGATGTGTCTTTTATGTTTTGGAGGGAGGATGTGGTGGTTTGGTTTTTTTGTTGTTTCTTTAAACACAAATTTTCTGTGACTGCTGTTTTTATATCTTGATCTTTTCACAGTGTAACAAGCCAGAGTGTCAGTAGGACTAGTAAAGGGTATGCATTTAGTTTGGTGAAAATTTGTTTTTCCTTCAAAATTAGCTTACTAAATGGCTCTTAGCTTCCCAAGATGGCTTAAAATTAAGTGCCAGTTTCGTTTTATTGCATGGTAAACAAAGCGCTTGCTCAACTTTAAGTATATAGAAGACTTATTTATGCTGACTACTGTAGAGTATTATTGAACTAGGGGGAATTAATCAACCTGTAGTGCAGGTGGGAAGATACGCACATTGCGTGCACGCAGGTGTCTGTGCGCACACAGAGAGGGTATAAATAAATTTTGGAGTTCCAAACCAGTGATTTGGCCTCTACATTAGCATGTTGCAGAGGCTTCTCAATATTTGTTGGTATGTATTACTTTTCCTAAATTTAGAAAAAGAAAATCGGTAAGTTTTACTCTTTGGATTTACATGTGCAGTTTACCTGTGTATATATAATTCCATAACTCCCATTCATTTCTTAAACTTTAGGCCATGGTATTCTGCTTTGAGAGAATGATCTGATGTCAGAGCCTTCCAGTCAGCACCAAATGAGGAGGATGATATGAGAGATAGGTGATGCTGCATGTAGTTTTTGTGAGAGCTGTGTAAGCTTTAGAAACACGTTCTGTATCCAGTGGTTTGGAAACAGAAATCATTAATTGTAGCTTGTAATTAGAAAGGGTTAACAATATATCTGAAAACATCTGAAATTTGGGGATTGGAGACTTTTAAAAAGAAACAACCTCCACAGCCAACAGATGTAAATAAAGATTTGTGGAAGCTTCTCACTGACAATATGCCCTGGAGAAGATACCTGAGGAATTTTATACCATGGCAGAAATCCAGATTACTTTAATTTGCTTTGGATCATACTTAAAGCAATTATTTTAGCAATGAATTTCAGTTTTAGTAAAAGATTTTTTTCCCTTACAATTATGGAACTAAAAGCTTTTTAAAAATGGCAAAAAGAACATAATTTGAGATGTTAAAAGTACCCGTTCTTTAAAAAGATGATACACTTGTTACACTTGTACCAACTCTTTTTCCTATTGATTAAATATGTATTATGCAAACATGTTTTTTGAGGGGTTTGGTTTGTTGGGTTCCCCTCATCCCTCCCCAAGGAATTAAGTATACATACATGTTACAATCCTATGGTATATCTTCAACAGCTTTTCAATTGTGTTACAATGTGTGTGTACAAGAAGGAAACTGTTCCTGTTTTCTTATACAGTGTTTATAGTAAATGTAGATTTGCAGATAATCTCATGCAAACCTGAATGTGGGAAGTACTTTGGAATCTACACGGTTATAAGAATATTTATTAGTCATTATGTTGTCCTCTTCAATTTCAGGTGTGTTAGTTTTCAGTCACCTTTGCAGTGCTTGTGATGGTGATGTGGAACAGGAAGAGAAGGGATAATGCCCTTGGGGATAATAACAGCTAGCATAAAAGGCCTAGAATACCCTTTGTATGTAGCTTAAAATTTACTACTTCATGTTGTATTTGAATGCATCCCTTTTAATTTTTGAATCAGAGATCAATCATATTGCTACTGTTAACAACTCTGAAAGAGAAATGTTTTCAGAGACTGTAATCTTGATACATTACTCCATGTCAACCCTCACTTTTTCAGGCTTTGATATATTATGTCCCTTTCTCCGTTTAAGAAGCAAATCTCCATAATTTTTGTCATTTCACTAATGCTGTCTTTGCTACATAGTGTTGCTAATATGTGGCTGATACAAAAAGAAAAAGTAATTTTTTTTTTAATTGGCAATTGCTTATATTAAATGTGCATTTGAATTTTAGGTAGTCATATCTTAGATGAGACTAGCTAGTAGTGAAGCATGGGAACGTGTGCAGATTGGATCTTCCATAAAAAGTCAAGCTTTTCAAGGTCAGTTAATATCCAAGTGAATTGCTTTCCCTTAGTTCATCATGTGTAGACTTTGTAGGATTTTAGCTGGATAGAACTGGGTTTCTTGTTGAAAATCTCTGAAGACATCTCCTTGTGAATAAATGAGGATTGAAATTAGGAAGTTGCTGGTGATGAGCTGAAAGAAAACAGCATCAGTATAACAAAATAGTGGCTGCTTTTTAGACTGTTTTTTTTATGGGAAAAGTTCCAAAACTAGAGCAGTGTGTCACTTGAGCACATGTAAGTATGCTACTGAAGCACTTAAAGTACCAGAGTGAAAGGGAATCAACTTACTGCAGATCAGATACTTTTCCCCAATCACTGGCAATGGTTTACCACCAGTGTTCTAGTTTACTGAAATATCACAGAATCACACAATCGTCTAGGTTGGAAAGGACCTTGAAGATCATCTAGTCCAACCATCAACCCAACATTAACAGTTCCCAACTACACCATATCCCTCAGCGCTATGTCAACCCACCTCTTAAACACCTTCAGGGATGGGGACTCCACCACCTCCCTGGGCAGCCCATTCCAACGCCTAACAACTAGTTCTGTAAAGAAATGCTTCCTAATAAAATTAGGAAGTATAAAATTCCTTAAAAAAAACAAAACAAAAACCAAACCCCCCAAACCCCAAAACAACAGTGGTGTGGGTAGCTATGGTGGTAAGCTGTGGAAAACAAATAAGGAGAAGACGTTAGAGCACCTTTGTGAAATAAATCTGTGTGTTGTTGGTGTGTAGGTTTTTTGTGGTTTTGAGGCCATCATCACCATCATCCCTTCATCAATTATTGATGATACGGGGCAAAGAGACTGGCTGGACAGAGTTACCATTTCTATTGACTGGGAAATCTTCCCATATACTGATATTGTGGATACTAAGATATTGTTGGCCTTAACTGAGATACCTGTTGTTGCAAACAGGTAAAAAGATGAGTATAAAAATTGAACCACAAAATGTTAGTGTTATTTACACACAAAATAATGCTAAGTGGAAGTATTATGAGCCATATTTTTTAAAATTTTTTTTTAAGGATTATCAGCATTTATTATGTTCTTGTTTATGAGCTGGAGAATTCTAGCTAAGTCTGTGGTTTTTGATCATTACTGCTGTCTGTGCTATGCTGAAGGGGGAAGCTTGCAACAGAAGGGAGGGCTGCAGAAAACCTAAATAGAACAAAAGGTTTTTTTGGAAGCAGTAATGGAGTTAAAATTTGAACCTCTTTAATTTCATGTTAAATAAATGTATGCTTAAATAAAAAATGCGTGTTCTAAATAAAATTATTTTTTTTCCTAGGTATGCCTTACATTTTGTTATACAAAGTGGAATTTCCTACTATATCATGATCATAATAGGAGTGGAAAATATGCACAAGTAAGTTTCCATTCTAAAATTTTTTTTTTCTTTTACAAGACTGCTACTGTTTAGGTGTTTTTGTAACTGTGCACACATGGCATACTTCTGGTTGTATCATAATAGTTCAGTATTTGAATGCTGCTAACCATGGTTTTATTTCCAGGAGAGAAAATGGCTTATTTGGATATTTTTGCCAGCTTTTTGGAATATCTAAAGCTTGTTAGAATTGGTAATATCCCACTGAGATGTCTTTTGTGTTCTCAGCATTCTGATTTTTTGTCATTACTTAATCATGAATAATTCTAGGTGTCTCACAAATGAATTAACTTACCAATGTAATTTGATAACAGCCAGTGCTTGTAGAAGAAAGATATCTGAAGGGAACAGAATTTGTGTGAGCAGTTTTTTAGGTACTAAGTGTTTGTAATTACCTCTTTTTTTGGTGGTGGTTTTTTTTTATAAAAACACAGTGTGATTGCTCTTGGGTTAAAAATACTATCGTAAAATTACATATGTAGGGCATTATTTTAGGTTTGCTTGAACATGTGATTGTATTGGCAGTATCTGAATCCATATAGAATGGCACTTGTTTCTCTTTTAGCAGGAAAGACATTTATTTTATTGCTGTATGCATATGTTTTACTATTCTCCTAGTCTGGAGATCAGAACCAAATTAGGTTCCCACTGTGTTAATTCCTGCATAAATGTTTAGAAAAATAGCAAATTCTTGCTTGAATAGGTTCCTGAAGTATGTGAGGCTGTCAGGAAAGATGCTGGTGGAAGAACTAAAAAGGAAAATTGCTTTACACAGAAAGGGCAAAGCCAGGATGTCCTTAGTTCATGATCCTGCCTGTTAGAACACTCTGCTTCTTTACAGTCTGTTGCTGAATATAATTTTATTGTCTTTTGAAATACCCCATATTAGGCTGTTATTTTCAGGATTTTCTACAAAGCCTGATGTATTAAAACCACTGCAGATGTGAGAGAGCTTCATTTGGTTGGATGGCTGGGTGATATTCTAATGGTTTATTTGATTAGAAGTTGTCTTAAAGCAACTTGTTCCTAGCAATTTCTCTTTAGACATGTAACAATGTAAGTTATAACTTACATAGCTTAATATTTAAAAAAAAAAAATTATTGATGTGGTTAAATGCTGCAGAGGGAGATACCAGACAGGAATACCTTTGGTCTTTAACATAACAAATTACATAGGTTTGTGGTAAAAGGAAATCTAGCAGTGGTTTACTTCCCTAATAGTGGGAGGCAGGTAGGCATGTGTGTATTTGACATTCCTGCATTGGAGCAAGGGAACTCGCTGGTTCCTGATCCTCCCAGTTCATACCAGCTGATTTAACTGCATGGCCTGATCTGCTGAAATGGTTGCTGTGCTATACACAACTGTGTGTGCATGTTCCTTGTTACCCTCCCAACTACACAGTAACTAAGAGTAAAACCTGGATTTGACTACTGTGTTTACATTGCTCTGTCCGGTATGAGTTAGCATGCCGTTGGATAAAACTGGAAAGCTGCTCTTTCAGTGGAGGAGAAAATGTAACAAATGAGGTAATTTGTTACTTCAAGTTGTGGACAATGTTTGGATGCTGTATGGGAAGCTCCAGGAGCCAGTTCTAGCAGAGATACAGGCAAGGTTGTACGAGGTTTGCTCCCGCCATTGCCACAGTATTCCAGAAGAGGTGGTGCCTCCTGGTGTCCCTATATGCCTGTACCTTCTACTGAAGGAATGCGCCATGTACTCTGAATTTTCTGCTATGAAAGTGCCACTTAGGGCTTTCTGTTTAGCAGTCTGAACAGAAACTAATGTGAATGACTCCTCTCCCCACCTAAATGTTTGTCTTCAGGCTACAAATGTGCCTCGTGGAGCCCTGGGGAGATTTAAGGTTAAGTGCTCTATAACAGGATGTAGCTGGTACCACCTGGTCCAGGTAAAACCCCTGGGGATGGGAGGGGTAGGGGAACAACTGACCTCATTAAAGACGAATATATTTATATTTTATATTTTACCAACTTTATTCTAAAAGTTCATTAGGTGAAAATGAGTTACCTGAGATTGGGATTTAACTAAAATTGATCAATTATTTTTATCCTTGAGTCTTACTTAAGCGATGGTACTTTAAATGAAAGATGGAGTGATAACACTAGCTCTCCTGAATGGTTCAAAAGCTCTTATCTTTTAATTTGTGACTAAGCTATCTTAATATTTATTTGGTGCTTTCATGGCTTAGTTAATTGTGAAACTGAAAAATGTGTTTAAACAAGTTCTCAATTCCAGTGAATTTGCATTTGGTAGTTGATGTGCTAATATTTATTTTTATTTTTTTCATCTCTTATGATTGTGGAATTGCTACAAGTTTTTTCCTTAAAGCATTTGGCTACTGTTAACTAAGAGCTATGTATAGCAGTGCTAGCACAGGTGATTTGATGATAAGGTTTTTAAGGTTTCTAGGTAACTCTTTCTCTTTTGACTTGATTGTTCATTTTATGGTTGTTAAACAATGTCCCTTAACCTGTGGGGAAAGGAAAGTTAATTATAGGGTCTCACAGGCGCTTAACTGAAGTCAGTAGTTTTCTCAGTGACTTCACTGACAAAATACAGAAGTCCCAGCTGTGTCAGTGTGGAAAATAAATCTGTTTATTTAAAATCTTTCATGTTAAACTGTTCACTTAAATTTCTTAAATATGTTAATGTAAAATCAAGTGATAGACATGCTATTCATGTCTGATCTTCTGTGTTATGCTTACCGTTGCAGGATGATACTTGTTCCAGAAGTCTGGAGTTGAACTGCTAAGACTGCTTATTCTGCTTACATATAAGACTGGTTATTTCTGGCTTTAGAAAAAAAAATTCATGTAACTGTTTTCTAGCATATGTAAGTTGTGAAAAGTAAATTAATGAAGGACACAGAGACCTGAGATAACTAATAGCAGTAAATACATAATGAGCCGATGTGTCTGTGACACAAGGGCCACAGAGATGATCAAGGGACTGGAGCATCTCTCCTGTGAGAACAGGCTGAGAGAGCTGGGACTGTTCAGCCTGGAGAAGAGCAGGCTCAGGGGAATCTCATCAATGTTTATAAATATCTGGGGAGAGGGTGCCAGGCTCTTTTCAGTGGTGCCCAGCAACAGGACCAGAGGCAATGGGCACAAACTGAAACACAGAAAGTGCCAGAAACACTTTTTTACTATGAGAGAGGTTGTAGAGTCTCCTTCAGAGATATTCAGAAGCCATCAGGACGTGGTCCTGGCCAGCTGGCTCTGGGTGGCCCAGCTTGAGCAGGGGGGATGGACCAGATGACCTCCTGAGGTCCCTCCCAACCTCAACCATTCTGTGGTTCTAATTTACTGTGCACATACAGTTCTTTGTACTGTACCTGTACTCATGTATGTGAGATGTTTGAACATAGTAATGTAAAGAGATATTTGAATTTGTGTAAACAAACTTTGATTGTAACTGGTTTGGCCCCTGTGGAGGTGCTTCCTGGTCATCCCTTTCCTTAGAATTTGGGAATGTTAATCCTCATTAAGTTTTCTTTACCCTCCTAGCCATAGCCAGGACAGAGCAATGGCTTGCTCCCCTTTATCCTTCACTCTTTGCTGTGGCTTCGACAAACAGTGGGAGATGTGGCAAAGTAGGGAGGGGTAGAGAAGACTTGATCTTAGAAATGTCAGATTAAGAGACAAATAAATCCTGGTTCATCTGAGTGAACTAATTCACTCAGAGTGTTAATTGAGGCACTTAATTTGTCAGTCAGGTGTTTAATAATGCTGAATGACATGACTTGTTGATAGATAGGTTTGAGTGCTAGTTAGCCTACAACTTAAATTGCTGTGAAAATTAAGTTATATATTTTAAAGAAGTTGTGGTTTCAGTGAAATACAAAATGAATCAAGCAAACTATGCTCACTCATGTGAGGTATTGGCAAGGTTTTCGTAAGCATCTTTGTATCTCTAGAAGTGAGAGCATTCATAAACTGAAATTATTTTTGAAAATGGGAGTTAGGCTGTTTTTTGAACTTTTGTCTTTTCCAAAGGCCCTTAATCAAGGTAAATGTAAGGGTTTTTTTGGTTTGTTTTTGTGGGGTTTTTGTTGCTGTCTGCTGCTGATTTGATCACAGGTGTCTTAGTCTATGAAGAACATATGTGATGGGGGTAAAGATTTTTTTTATCTGCAAAAAAGGATCTGAAGCAACATCTAAAATTAGTTATCAAATCAACAGACTGAAATAACAATATCTAACAATTGTTAAGGGTTTGACTAAGAAATGCTAAGAAATTTCTCAGTTACAGATTTGTAATTTACTTATTTAACTTGAATAAAAATGTCTGGTACATAGGTAGCTGCCAAAGGATAGAGGGCATAGCACTGAGAATACCTGGATTCAGATTTTGAAGTATTAATAGCTGTGAAATGTTCTGCATATGCAAACACAATTTTTCTGTATTTCTGCTTCTACAGTTAGTGCACATAAAAAACTTATTTGAAGTTAAGAAATTGAGAGGTGAAAAATATTAAGTATGTTCTTACTCAGCCAAGGATAAATGCAAGATGGAGAAAGATGAGATCTGGTTCTGTAGCATTAAATAATGCAAAGACTGAAAAAAATAGTACAGTTCTGTCACTGCAAGCAATTTTTGTTGTCTTATCAGATCTATGTTAAATGAAAAAAACCTTACTTTTATAATTACAAAGCTTGTATTTGATTAAAAAGCAATTGAAAGGTATTTTTTGTAGATGAGAATCAAATACATATTAAACAGTATGATTTCTACAGTATGCATAGAAATCTTATCCTCCCCATTTAGAAATAAACAGCAAGGCTAATGAATAGCTGTATTTAGGAGCATATTTCAATAGTTATCTGCTAAAAAGAATCAGTTTTCTATTTAAGTGGTATGTCTTTTCCCAAAGAAAAGGAATTGCATATGCTGAGTTCCCCCTAGGAAAGGGTAGATGGTCTTTATATGCATCTGTCTCAGCATGAGCAGTGTTGTGGCTAAAGCAGCTAATGCAAATCTTCAATATATGAAAAGATCATCAGGGGTTTTTTTATCTCCAAAAGTTGAGGTGAGATTGCCGAGTTTTGTCCTGTTCCAGTAGCCAGGATTAAGGAATCATTTAGAAATACTGAATTTCATGTTAAGAGCCACAGCAATGATTTGGGGAACTGAAACCTTATTGGATTCTTATCAAGGAACTACAAGAGAGTAAAGTATTTATGTTGGAGATAAAAATGCAGAGAACTTCTATTTTAGCAGACCAAGAATTACAAAAAGTGGAGTTATTGGTATCGAAAGCAAGATTGCTGTTTTCCTTTAGATGGAAACTCTTTTCTGCTATCAGAAATACTATTATGGCTTTACGCAGAAGGATGCTTCAATTCCTTTGTTGAATTGGTTAGTACATTTATTTTTTTTTAATAGGAAAGCATACGGTCTGCTGCTAGATGGTATTCCCACTTAGATAAGATCTTTGAGGTTTTGCTTGCGTAATGGCAAAGACTTCTTGTTCGTTTGCAAAGGTGAACGCTAATTTTTTTCTTCAATGTAGCTTATCTTGTACACATATTGAAAAAGTAAAACCAGAGTTAAAACAGAACTATCACAGATAACTGAAGCCTGTGATCTGCAATAGGCTTCATGTTTTCATTAAAATTTCTCATGGCTGTTAATTTTGTCCTTAACTGCCAGGTTTCTTCTTTATATGGTTAAATCAGATGATCTACTTGTGAATGTCTTAACTGGAGTTAACTGTGCAGATGAGAGCTCTGCACAGCTTGGATTCTTGTATCCTGCGACCTTGGTAATCTGTGGGGATAGGACTTACATGGGGCATAACCTATAGTTCTTTGAAGTTTAATAACTTCCTCCCACATGCATCACTTCTACATCAAATTGCTCATCAAAACCACTTACAGTTAAAAACTGACCTACCAAAATTAAAAACCAGCAACAACAAACCCCCCAATATCCCTGTTTCCTTTCTGGAGCTTGGAAACTGAGATTAATAGTGTTAGAAGTTTGGGGTTTTTTCTTGAGTGTGCTTTATAGATTTATTAATCTTCATAATTTGTTGTATATTGAATTTTTCTGATGCTTACCTAGAGATCAGACTTTTGTATTCTGAAGAGTGTGAATAGAAACACGGAGGAGCACCAGGCAGTAATTCTCTGTATTCTGAAGACTTGACCATTACAGATATAGCCATGTAAATGAATGGCTGTCTTCAATGACTTCAGAAGTGAGCACTTGTTGAAATAAAGAGCTGTGAAGGAATTTCCTAGTAATCTTTGTTAATTTCTTTTGAAAGTATTTGTTTTAAGTAGTTATTACAAGTTCATCTGCTTTGATAACTTCCTATAACTCTCCTGGCTGTGCTTGGATAGAACTCAATGCATTGCTTAAAGCAATAAAGGTATAAATTGAAAAATAATTTGATATATTATTCTTCTTAAAATTGGAATGTTTGAATGGAAAGGCCTTTATTGATCATGGTTTTTCTAATTACAGAAATGGACTGCAAATTGAACTAGAGTTTTCTTTAGTGCTTGTCACTTTTGTCTTATTTTTAAATAAAGATTAAATACATTTATCTTTTGGTCTGTGTGTGTGTCCCCCTATGTGTATATATAGGGAGAAGGAAGGAAAGACGGGAATCATGTAGTGTCTGCAGCTTTGTGAAGGTTGACACTTAAGTAGAGAGGTTGATAAAGACCATAAACAACAATGCAAAATAAGGCATTTTTGAAGTGTTGTAGCCACTTCAGTGGATTTGGTACAAAAGGGGGATATGCTGCCTTAATGCAACTAGAAAAAACTCTGATTGTATACTGTGTATTTTCAGGGAGAAAAGACTAATGAGCTTGTTTTTAAATTCCCTCTTTTTAATTTTTTTAATTTTATTTTTTACTTGGTTGGTGATGTTCAAAGAATAGAGTTCTCAGAAGAAAAGTCATTTTAATAATGTTTTTGGCATATAAAACCTCATTACATTTGAGAACTCAGGTGAAAAAATTTCTGGACTCCTGTTTATAAACTAGCTATACATTATTGGGTATTGATTTTAAACTGAAAAGGGCTTCTCTTACTTTCCTAAACTTTAAATTGATAAGTAGTTTTTACACACTGTGTACTTGGCTTCTATAAGCATATAGAGGACAACCTTTTCTTGGAAGGAAGCAGTAGTGTAAAATGGCTGGGTGTGTTAGAAATCTGTTGGGACTGAATAGCTATTGCTTTTTGGCTTGCTTGCATAGATCTCAATTTTTTTAAATCTTTGTGCTCAAAGTGAAGCTGGGCACAATCAATCAAGTAAAAGAAAATTGATAGAGTCAGGTCATGTTTTCTGGGCTCTGCATTTGTTTGGTAATCTCTAAAAGCTGTAGCATCTATATAGGTACTTATTCAAGGCACATTACTCTGCCTGTCATGCTGCCAAGCAACTTGACTGCTAGCAAATGAGCTCTGAGTCATGGTATCATTGCTGCATGGTTTATTACCTCAACAAACTATTGATGTCAAATAAATCAGGCTTCCTACAAAATGAAGTGGCAGAATAAATTGTACCTAGAAGAGTTCAGTGAAAGCTGTGTTCTTCAGCTCCTGGCAAACGCTGCTGCTAATAAGAATTGATTAAAAATTCTGGTTGCATGGCATTGACTGAATTGAACCAGTGATGTTTGATAGAGATACTTAGATGCTAGGATTCTGTCAGGATGCTAGGATAGTCAACTTTCTTCTCTAAGTGCATGCTTCTGCATAGTTTTTTATTCTTCAGTGAAATATCTTGTATTTGAGACAAATTTCACTCGAGTAATTATGACAAGTTCAGCACACAATCATTTCATTGTCCTTAATGGAACTGTTGGCTGTCAATTATGCAAGTCTGTTTTGCCTGCAGAACTGCAAGTGGTGGTGTACAGAGTGATCTGGGTTGGAGTTAAAAGGTGTTTGAAGAAATTAAAAGATCGTGACACTTTTTGTTACGGATGCACAACGAAACAAAAAAATCTGTGGTTTGTTTCTTTTAAGGGAAAGTGGATGTAAATGAAAAGCACTGATATTTCAAAAATACAAACTTCATTTTAAAATCCAGTATCTCAATTAAACATGTGAATAAGTTTCATATAGCTTTTCAAGCTGATTGGTTTTGCAGGTCTAATGCCTTTACTGGAAGTCGAAGATGAGATCACAGAATCATAGAATAGCTGAGGAGGGAAATGTTTTAGACTCCAACCCCCCTTTTCAAAGCAGGATCTACTAGAGCAGGTTGCTCTGTGAAACCCAAGTCTTCCTTAATATGAACATGATCCTGTGTGGCTCCAGTTGTCATAAGCATGCTAGCCATTTCCTTTTGGTGTCTTGCTTCAGTGTCTTATAGCTTAAAATTTATCTGTGGTGACTTCATGTGGCTTAGTTTTCTGATCTGATCTGGACTTGCTACAAAATTTTTTTTATTCTTTTAATTTCCCCCTGCCCAGTAATTGCACAGTGTTGTTAAATATCAAGAAAATTGCACAGATTTAACATTGTTAACTTAAAATTAAATGAGTCTAAAAGATTTAAAGTGAAATAAAATAACTACAATTGAGACGATTATTTTGGTAGGAGGAGACCACATTAGGCAACAAGTAGTAGAGTTTGTCTTACTATCCTTATAAGAGATAGTATCAATAATGAAAAGGGCCTGTAGAGTCAAAACACACAATGCAAAGACTCTGCCAAGAAATGGTATGTAACTCTTTGTGTGTAAGTAAAACCAGGTGGAAACCAGGCTGAGTAAGAAAGAAATAATCAGAGGAAGTATTTGATACTTCAAGTTTGGTTTTACTTTCAATTCACTTTTCAATTGCATTTGAAGACAAATGTGTTTCCAGTATTGAAACAAGAAATCCATTCTTCTATGCCATAAGATATGTAAAGGATTTATTTATACTCTCTTCAGTATGGATGAAATGCTTGGAAGTTTTAAGAGGGTTATGTGCAAGAAGTCCTATTGCCTTGTATATGGATTGGCATATTTTTTAGCTGGGAAGCTTATTGTTTTATGACAGTAAATGTCAACATTTGCTGTTTAAAAGTTGCATTTGATTATGTTGAAAGAGAAGTGGGTAAATAAAAAAAGATACTGTAACTTACTCTAATTCCCATCTTAAAGCTGATTTAAGTGATAGTGGAGCTTTTTGGTGTTCTGTTTTCTGGGAAATTTTAGCTATATGGTGCTGAAGCAGGTTTGCTGTGTGTGTCTACACCTAGCAAGAAGATGCAAGTACCTTGGACAATGTAGCATGGTGTTAATTTTAAATACTGGTGATGAAATAAAAAATACTCAGTATAGCCAAATGCTAAGCAGTTTGCACAGTCATTACTAATCGCAGGCACAACAGGAACTGTGAAGTCAGTAGGCTTGCAAAAGGAGGCTCTGGGTATTTCAGTGTATGATTACTTAGAGTGAATAATCTGTTTTATTAATAGATCATATCACATGGAAATGCACAATGCATACAAGTAATGCATAATTTTAACCAACAGTCACGTAACTGGCTTTCTTTTTCTTGGTGTTCTGCCCTTTCTAGGAGTGTCTAATGTTTTAAATACCATATCCTGAGAACTCTTTAGTAAGTCTCAGGCTTTTTGGTTCACCAGGTGTTCCTCTTCTCCTTCCCTCCACATGGTATCCATTTGTGATACCACATTTAATGTATGCTGTGGCATCATCCATGTGTCTAATCACTGTCTTCTGCCTTTGATACTGAGTCCTAATTTTTTTGTGATTGGTATTGTTGCTTTTGTAGAAAGCTTTTCATTTTCAATGTAGCTCACAATCTGTTGAATGCTTTAAGGACATCTTGCGAGGTATGAATGAGGTGATATGCATATAGTGAGAACTAGTAAGATTCTGCCATTTCCCTACATAAGGTATACAGATGCCCCCTGAAACCTGGGAAATGTATTATAATAAATCAAAAGAAAACCTACAGAGTCATTTTCTGTTTTTTCTGCAGGATGAAGGTAAGTCTTGCTGATCAGCAATATCCACTTTTTTCTCCAAGTCCAGGCTCCTCTGACTTTCATTCTCTATGTGACCCTGGTGCTCTGGAAAGCTGACCAGTGAATGCCATAGGCACATTCTTCTGCAGGCAGAGGACATTCATGTAAAACTGTGGTCTTGAGGGCATTGTTTTTCAGTTATCTTGACTGCAGTAGTTTCACTGGAAGATCTGCTTGAGAAATTCATGTAAGCAGTGTGATTGCAATTTCTTAAGCATTGTCCCCACAGTAACTTCTTACCACTTTATACGGTAGCAAAATTAGAATCAGTCTATGTGAACATGATGTGGTATGTTATATTACTAGGCCTGAGGGAGTTTTCCAGAAGAACAGGAGGGCCTTGCTACCGAGTTGCTACCAGAGCTGCAGTCAGAAGCCAGTGGCTTCTTCATCGTTCTTAGCTGCTGGAGAGCAGAATAGCAGATCTGGCTGTGTTTTATATAAATGTCTGAAGTAACAACATCCGTATCCAGGCAGGATATCTCCAAACTGAAATAGCTGAAGCTTTCTAAACCTTTCAAAAGGGTGTGAAAGCAGAACTTGGTTCATAGGTGGCTTCTGAAAAGCGGGTTGAAATAAAGCTTTATTCTGATGTTGGTTTGATATGTGGCTTTGAAAGCTGGTTAGTTTCTCTGGCAATTCTCCACACTTCATGTGTGAGCAATTAGTGTATGTGACACAATCTGTATAAACAGTAGAAGGGTCTAAATAAAGGAGCCTAAGGCACCTAGAAGCAGATTGAGTTTAGTTTGTTGTGCCAGCTATGCTTTGCTATGTTTTGTTATTCATATAACTATGCAGTGCATTTTTCAATGATCGTGCAAAGGTATTCCCTTTGCAGTGTAGAAGTGCAAATGCCTGAGGACTATGAAATTATTTCTGCTTCTCAATGCTCTTCTCTTATAAATGAGGACTGAGATACAAAGTACAACATCAATCATCTAAAACACACACAGAAATCAGAATTTCTGAAGGGCTGGAAGGAATGTCCTATGAGGAGCAGCTAAGGACCTTGGGTTTGTCTAGTTTGGAGAAAAGGAGTCTGAGGGGCAACCTCATCACTCTCTACAGCTTTGTGAGGAGGGGTAGCAGAGAGGGAGGTGCTGGTCTCTTCTCCTTGGTACCAAATGATAGGACACATGGGAATGGTTCGAAGGTGCACCAGGGGAGATTTAGACTTGACATTAGGAAACATTTCTTTACTGAGAAGACTGTCAGACACTGGAACAGGCTTCCTAGAGAGGTGGTTCATGTCTCAAGCCTGTCAGTGTTTGAGGCATTTGGACAATGCCCTTAAAGCACATAATTAACTTTTGATCAACCCTGAATCAGTCAGGCAGTTGAACTAGATGATCATTGTATGTCCCTTCCAACTGAAATCTATTCTAGATGAGAAGTCCAGATGCAGACCCTCTCCATTTCTTATGGTAGAAGAGATCCTTTTGCTGGAATTAGTAAACCCCATGTATTTTAGCAGTTAATAATGCATTGGGTTATGAGGCAAGTGATGCTTTCTAAAATTGGTAAAATGGGCAATGGTAGAAGTAATGCCAGTGTGGGCTATTACATCCATTCCTCACAAGCACCACCTTCTTGTGTTTATGAGCAGAATCAAGGAAGAAGTAAAATCATTCTTTTGAATCTTCTACTAAAGGTGTTAATTAGGTGTAGGAACACTTATTATTCAAGGTATTTCTTGGAAACTTATTCTTCAGATCAGCACTGAGAGCCAGTTGCTTAAAGTATCTTTTATCAGAATGGTAATGACCTGCTGCATACTTGTGTTCATTGTGAAACGAAACCATTATCTGATTATCCATAGTGTATTTCTCCAGTGTTGCTTAATCACATATTTGATTTTCTTTCCTCATTTTCTTATAGTAAGAGTGAAAATATGTGAGCAATCAGCATAGTTTGTGTCTTAATTGTTCTTTTTCCTCCTTCACCACTTGCAAACACACAGGAACATTGTGGCAGACTGTCTGGTTTGTTCTGGATACACTGCCTCAGTTTCCATATCACAGCACATGAACAGTGATGACATATGTTTGAAATGGCATTTGATCAAGTCACTGAGCAGATACCTGGCCAACCTGGGTAGGTCACTTTCCTTTGCTCTCCTTGGCAGTGAGTTCTTGCAGTGTTCCTGTCCCTGTGTGCAGATATGCTTAAGAATTGTAGTGATTAACAGGTAACTCTTGCAACTGTGGTTCATTTGGCAGTTGAGTGAAGATAGGATGGGAAAGAGGAGACCAAATGATCCAAACAGAACAATTAGTACTAGAATTATGGACTTTGTGTATTTATTGTTGTCCTGACCTGTTGATCTCTTATCTTTGAGTAATCAGGCTTTGTCATTGGGTAACTTCAGCAGACAATCCTTGGACTATCAGTGTGGTCAGTTAAGGATTCTCTGTCAAAGGGAATCTTTTGCAAATGGAAATATTGATTAGTTTTCCCAGAGAAGGTCAGAGTACCCCATCTTAGAGGGAGCCTGAAGAATTCCAGAATGGGACTTCTGCCAGATGGATCCTGGATGCTTTAAGATGCCAAGAGATCTGAGGAGGCAGAGGGAGAAAATGGGTGGTGGCCTCAACATAAGACAAAGTTCTCATTAAAAGGCTAGACAGTGAACCTTTCCCTGCAGCAACTAGTTGCTTTGTGTGTTTTGCCAGCATTCTATTTTTTAATGGCAAAATTTTGGGATTGGGGTTCCAGGATTAACTCATACAGGAGTAAGTCCTAGTTTTCTGATGCTTGCCTGAAATTATTTGTTTTATTAATTGTAATAGGCTGAAAAGTCTCTTCAGAATCAGAGAATGATTGAGGTTGGAAGGAACCTCTGAAGGTCACACCCCTAGTCAAGCGGGGCTACCTAGAGCCAGTTTTCCAGGACCATGTCCAGATGGCTTTTGAATATCTCTAAGGAGATAGACTTCACAACGTCCCTGGGGAACCTGTGCTAGTGTTTGGCTACCCTCACAGTAAAAAAAGTGTTTTCTGCTGTTTAGACAGCACATCCTGTTTGTGCCCGTTTCCTTTGATCCTGTCACTGGGCACCACTGGAAAGAGCCTGGCTCTGTTCTCATTGCACCCTCCCTTCAGGTATTTACATATATTGATGAGATCCTCCTGGGCCTTGTCTTCTCCAGGCTGAACAGTCCCAGCTCTCTCAGCCTTTCCTCATTAGAGGGGTGCTTCAGTCCCTTATCTTAGTGGCCATTTGTTGAACTTACTCCAGTATGTCCATGTCTCCCTTGTACAAGAAAACCTACCGCTGCACCCAGCACTCCAGATGTGACCTTACTAGTGCTGAGTAGAGAGGACAGATCACCTCCTTCAGCCTGCTGGCAGTACTTTGCCTAATGCAGCCTGGGATACCAAGTGCCTTCTCTGTGGTAAATGCACACTGCTGGCTCATGTCTGAAGTGGGCTGTTATCTACGTAGAAGGAACTTTTCTTTTGGAAAACAAACACCTGAGTGTTTACCCTTAAGAAAACATATTAAGATATTGAAGTCTATCAGCTTCAAGACAAGCCCAACTTGCTTTTGTACAAATCTTTCTAGTCACAACATTTATTTGTCTGTTTGCTGTCTCTGAGGCCATACTGGTTTATTCTATTGCATGACTAATTTTGCTTTTTAACTTTTTAATTCTAAAGCAATACCTTAAGACGCTTGCAGATTTCCAAAGATCGGGTCCTCATTTTAGTATTAATGGGGTCAATTGTTCCTCCACAGTTCAATCCTTTTCTGGTCCCCTTCCATTTTTAAGAAAAAAAGTGCATGATGAGTTTTATGTGCTTGGTTTCTTTTTTTTTTTTAGTTAGTGAAAGGAAGTTAATGCTTTGCTTGTGCATTTGAAATTGGCCTACTGGTTCAATCAATATGGGCATAAATTTGTCTTTGTTCAAGATAATTTCCTTTGCATGTCATGAAAATTGGATGCTTAGTGGAGAAGGGAGTGCTGACTGTCCTAAGTTTGTAACACTTTCAAAACCTTCACCTCTTGCAGACTTGCTTTGTCTTGCAGGCTGATCTTAGCCATCCTCTTGTACACGCATTCCCCTTCATTAGCTGGACCTTCCATTTCTGATCTGAGAATCTGCTAATGGTTGCATTCCTGTGAATGTGTGCAACTCCTTGCTGTTTTCCTTCCACCTACTGCCTGCCTCTCCTGTCTTTCCATAGAACACTGTGTGGTGCCTCGACCTTTTTTGTCTGTTGAACACCCAGGCCTTTCCATGGTCTCCAGTTCATGAGTGGCATGTTCATTTTTCTTGAATTTGAACTGATGATATTTATTTCTTAGATACTTAGTGCTCTTGAGTTTTCCTGTATCCACGTCTGTTATAAACATTTTCTGCGGGTCAACTTCTGACCTAATTTTGGGCAGAGGAAGGCCCTTTTGGCTTCAGCCAGGAAAGAAGCTGTTACATATAGTCTGATGTAGTTCAGCATAGCAAAAGCTAAGAGGAGGGAAGTACAATGTGAAAGGCGAGCTGGGAGGTCTGCTGCCTTAATTACTTTACGTATGGACTTTGGTAGCTGTTACTTTTTTCTACAAATATAATTTGTGGGTTTTTTAAAAAAAATAATCTTTGCATCATGCTTTCCAGCTAAACCTTGGGGAGGGGTTGACTTAATTTCTAAAAGGAGACTAGCAGCTCTACCCTTTAAATGTCATCGGCTATTTTGGAGGTTATTTGGCTGCAGCAATGAAAGATATTATATCATTCCTGAAACTTCTCCCTGCTACTTGAACTAGATGAATACAATGAAATGTGATTTCCAGAGGTTGTATAAACAGAGCTCCAAATCCACAGGAAACATTTCTAGAAAGTAAGAGAGTATTTCTGGACTTCCTTGATGACCTAGGAATGATTTCGGACATCTGGCTGTCCTATTCCCAGGTATTCCACTGGGACACACAAAGCTGTCTAAAATACAGGGTGCAGAAAGTCTACTAACCAACTACTAGTATGGAGGTCAGCATTTAAATGAAGCAAGTATAAACCTTCCCTTTAGATGAGTTTATACTTCTAGAAAGAGATTGATTCTTGATGATTTGTCTCTATTAAAATAATAATTGGAAATTGAAGGCTTTTTCTGAGCTGAAAAGTATTACAAGTACTTTCAATTTAGTGGGTTTTTTTTATTCTTAAAAGCCAAGAAAGCTTCTCTAAGTGCCTTACCTTGGTTTTGGTTTTTATACTCTTTGATAGACTAGATAGACTATGAACAGACCAGCAGGAATAAGCAGGAATAGACCAGAAACAGTATTCCATTTCTTCCTACACTGTTTTCTCCCAGTTGCTGAAAAAGAGAGAACTTTAAGACTTATGTCAACAGATTAGCAGTCCTGGAAGTACCTTTTTGAAGGAAGAAGCTTTCATCTTTCTTCATACTTCTGTAAGCCTGCTTCTTTCTTATTGTGCTGATCAGGGCATGTCTTGTGAGAATCAATGTGTGGGTGCAGTTCTGCTGCAGAGTCCAAGATCACCGCTCAAGGAGGAGGAGCAAAGCTTTTGATGGAATGTAACATTCAGGTTTTTAATCCACAACTTGTTTACATCTGTTCCTGAGGTAAATATGCATATTTGGTTTTTTTATATAAAAGTTTAAGGAATAACTTGCCTCACGGAGGACTGCTGTCAATGTTGCTTTGGCCACAAACTTTATATCCTCACTTAGGACGGCTGGCTCAAATGCCATAGTTCTATTACTAGATTTGTATCTTGCTTAGTATTCTCTCCCTTTTTTATGGAAATTAAGGAATCCAGTATTCTAAGCATAGAATTTGGATTTCTGAATCTTCAAGACTCTGTCTTCTTTCTTACAGTCCCTGCTTTCTCCAAGGTATTAATAAGAAATGTTCCATCTGGCTTTTCCAAGAGAAAAGCACATAAAGTACATGAGAGATGTGGAAGGAAAAAAGTGTGTGTGAGAACTTTCATTCAATTTTCTACATTGCTTGCATTTTATTTTTGCATTTCATGATGTGTCCTGTGGCTTATTGCAAAGATATTTGATGCACAAAGTATTTGAACAATCTGCAAATTAGAAGATAGGAAAAAGGTTGTGGGTTACCTCCCTCTTACCAAACAAATGTTCCTGGAATTACTGGTGCTATAACCTCATTCTCACTCAAAAATATTTGTTTGCATTGATCGGGAGATACAAGAGGTGTAGACTGTCTGCCGTGGCAGCATAGCTGAACTCCTTAAACAATGTTTAACATATGGAAAATGTGTTCAAAAACAGGTATGTGACTATATAATGCAAAATGTGAAATATCCGCAGCAAACGTAACCTTGGTTTGATAAAGTTGGAAATATTTAAAAGAAATCTGAGTAGTTCTAAAATACTAAAGACACAAAAAAACCTCCTGTGGGTGTGTCTCTTTCATTCCTGTTCTTGAGTTTGTCTTGCCAGATCATCATCATCTTGACTGCTTCCACAGCTGTTTTGCCTCTCTATTGCATCTGAGCTCTTAACAGACTCTAAATTATAAATACTTTAAATACAGATGTCTTTTCATCTACATACTGGACAATTTTTTTAGGCAGATTCCTTTTCTCTCATTTCTAAAAATATTTATTTGGGAAACAAAGCCTGGTAATAGAATTCTGGAAAAGGATGCTGGAAGGTATTTGAGACTTTATCTGGACCTCTAATCAAAGGCAGTTTGAGATCTTTTTAAAATAATAATTTTTAAAAAAACCACAAAGAGTTTCCAGTCTTCTTAGGCAATCTGTATAGGTACTTAACTAAGCTTGTGGTTAGGTTCTCCTAGAATTAGTCTAAATTTAGCCTAGATCTTCTGTAGTTTGAGCCCCTTCATCTGTGTAGGGAAGTGTATTCCCTTGCCATTTGCAGCAGTCTTCTATTTATATTGTCTCCTTTCAGTCCAGTAAATCCTGAACCAGTCTATTTAAATCTCTCCTCAGGTTGTGTTTTCAAGGCCTCTTTCCATTTCTGTGTAGCTGCTTTTGGACTTCTTTCAGTTGTTCTATGTCCTGTGTTCTATTTAGAGATGTGCTTTCCAAAATGGGTTGAGGTACTTGTAATGCTAAGCAGAGTAAAAAGTTTATTCTGTCTGTTTTGCAATGCTATGACTTTTCACAGATCCTTTTCTGCTCTAGTGCTCATAGTTGGTTTCCGTTACAGATTTGTATGGTTGATTATTTACAGCCAAAACTGTGCTTTGCACACAATTTAATCAAATTCCATCTGATGCTTTTAAGCCTTTCTTCATATTTTTTCAATGTAACTTGGTTTTCTGATTGACTAAGTATTTGCAGTTTTTATAATTTAATGTCCACCTGCAGATTAAATTAGTATACTTACTGTTAGCAAAATAATAAATGTTTCCTGTTGCTTTGCTATATTTTGAGTTAGTACAACTATATTTGATACATGGTTATGATTTGATGGTGTTTCTTCAAGACCTTTTTTTTGTACAATTTGAATATTGGCAGATAGTTTCCAGCAATTTGTGGACGTTAGGATTAAGACAGAATAACTGGTTGTATGCACATTTGTACTGCACACTGGCTGTGCTAGTAGGGTAGGTTTGATCATGGCAGTCCTTAGCCTTTGGGTGTGCATGGTGCAGCTCATATGGCAGACCATGTCTGTTGGTTGCAGTCATCTAACCAAGTCATTAGGTAAAGGCTATTCTGATAGTTGTTCTGGACAAGCCTTTGACTCGGTTCTATTGCACTTTTTACCTTCTAGGTGTTTATAAATATATACTAGGTTATAAAAAAAAAAAAAAACCAAAACACACAAACTGACAGGAAAACTCTTTATAGTATTAGATATCAAGTTTACAGGTGTCTGATTTTCCAAGTTCCCATTTCTACTTTTAAAGATAAGGTTCTAAAGAACCTTAGCCCCTTTTTTTCCAGTTTTCAGGAAATCTTACCCATGCTAAATTTCTCAGTGAGTAATTATTAAATATGACTAATTAAGCTGCATTAAATATGAATAATTAAGCTGCATTTAACTTATCTTTTAGATTTTACTTGTATTTTGTTTTGTCAACTCTTATCCTTCCACGTTGTCTCTGAACCTTATCTTTGAATTTGTTTTCTGAAATGGGCAATAATGCCTTTATGATTTATAGGCTATTGGATTTGCATGTTTTTGAATGTATTGTAACTGTTAGAAGGAAAGATGGATCAAAAGGCTGTAGGAAAATGCCAAGTAGAGCTTCAATATCCTTGCTAGAGAGAAAGGGTCCTGGAAGATTTATAAATGCTAGGCATCAAAATCTAAAATGGTTTCCAGCTATAAGGAATTAAGATAGAGCCTTCATGAGGTAAAGTTTTAAAGGAAGATTTTTAAGTTTATCTTAACACAGACATAGTACTTCCTGCGGTTAAACCAATAACTTGTTTAATTAAATGTAGTTTAAAATCAAGACTGGATACTTTTGTGGAAGATTCTGAGAGACAGAAAATTGCTTTCCATTAAAAGCTGATTCCCATAATCACTTTTATTGGATCTAATCTGGACGTCTTTGAGCTATATTCCTGACACTATTTCTTGTTATACTTGCCTGATTTTTGCCTTTTTATTAGGTCTCCTAATGGACCTCCCATTCTTTTGCTATGAAAGTAATGTTTGTCTTCTAACCAGGTATTTTCTACTCTGAGTTACTGTGCTATGTGGTTCTTGCAACTGCTTCTGATTTATCTGATCCTGACAAGGATACTGAGTTAAGTGAGCCATGGGTTCGATCCTTTTTATAAAATAAAAAATGCCTAAGTACCTCCAAAATAAATTGCAATGAACAAAATGCTTTTTGACTAGTTTCTTCCTTTTAAGACAAGGACAGGTGGATCTCTTGTATGGAGGGGGAAATTGCTTCTTCCTGAGAGAGTTTATTTAGGGATTAAGCGACTGAGAAATTGCTGAAATGGGGTAGAAGGAGTGTCGCAGAGGGAGCTGGTGATGCCCGTGGTTTACCTAGAGGCTGTGAGGCTTCGGTGAGGGGCCAGGAGCAGGCAGCCAGGCCTCAGAGAGGACAGGAGAGCTTATGAGCGACTGGGGTAACTGAGCAGAATCCGCCACTGTTCAGAAAATAGTAGAATTGGCTGGAAGCATGGGCCTGTCTGCCAAGGACACAATGAACAGAGGGAGGGATGTGCTTTTTTGTTCTGTCTGCCCTACTTGCTGTCAGATTTTTCTGTTTTAAATGATTTAAGCTTCTAGTTCTTGTTCTAGCGATGCATGTATGTGTTGTTTTTGTTTTGTGTGATGCCCATGTGCCCCCAAAAAAAGTGCCTTTATAAGACTTCTGTAAAGCTTTCTATAAGGGGGGGTGTGTGGATCCAGACATGTGATTTTTAAATCTGTGGCTAACTCTGGCTGCTTTGCATAACTCCTGTTCTTCTTTGACTAAGTGGTTTGGGGCATGCACATGTGGAGAAATTTTTAATGATGTTTTCCCACAGCAAATACTAGTGACTGGTGAAGCATATGGTTGTTAAAATAAGTAATCTTTTTGACTCTTTTCCTCTCAGATGGTCCCCTGTCATTGCCCCAATTTCTTTCAGAGTATCTTTACAAATGTTTGGCATGTTTGATAAAAATAAGCATTTTTGTACAATCTCTGCCACCTATACTAAAAGTTGAGATGACACGTTTGCTCTCATAGTTACAGGCTTCTGCAACTTAAAAAAATATGTATTTGGAAGTAAATAGTTTGGTAGCTAGAGCAGTAAGAAAAATCTGAGATTTAACTGGGATGCTTACAGTGCAATAGAATCTTCTACTGAAATTAATATTTTTGGAATTTGCATAGGAGGTATATGTTTCTACTTTAGATTAAAATATTGGGATTTTAAAGCTTGGTGCTTTTTAGTACAATTCCATAAATACAGTAATATTTTATAATTTACTATAAGGTGACATATAGATACTGTAGAGATTAAACTATGTGCAAAAGTATTGTTGCATTTATCCCAAGCGGCAATATCTGAGTTGTGCTCCAGTATTGACCACTGCAGTGTAACTTCTTTCAGTAAGATCTGCTTCACCCTGCATTCTGTGGTACTCTTTTTGTGCAACACTCTTCTCTCAAGTGCTGGGAAGAATTTTGATTATTTGAGGAAAATTAACTTGTTTGTGCACAAAAAGCTATTACACACTACTATTTTATGCTAGGAATACAGGTATGTTGTTATTTGATGGCAAATTTTAGTAGGAAAAAAGTTACTTATTTACCACCTTTTATTAGAAAACTAACAGTTAAATAAACTGAATAAATTCATATAATGAGAGATTTCAGGTGGAAGGGACCTCAAGAGGTTTTTGATTCAGCCCCCTGCTCAAAGCAGGATCAGTGTTGGGGTCAGATGGGGTTACTCAGGACTTTATCCTCTTGGGTCGGGACAACCATCACCATCTGATGCTGTTCTCCTTCAGGCTGATAATCAGCTAGGAGTAGATCTATAAAAGATCAAAGTGGACCTTGAGAACAAAAACCTATCTATGCTCCATTGTCCACACTGAACTAAAATTGACCACAGTTAATATATTTTATTACCACTTCATAAAACATACCTTACACTAACAAAAAAAGTGCAAAGCTGTGGGCTTCTTAACAACAGTTCTGATAGTCTGAGGTTTCCCTCTCTTCCTTGCAAATCTGGTTTCATGGTTTTTACAGTGGTCCAGTATGATTTAGGCAGTGATGAATAACCTTTAGATTAGAGACTTTGTCCCTTTATTCTTGCAGTCATAAATTTCATAAGACACATGTTTGTACTTTTTTCTATGTCATTATGCTCACAGGCTTTATTGCTTCACAGCTGAAATAATTTGAGAAATAAATTGAGTCATTGCAGAAGTGTAGCATGTCGGTATCTAGTGGCAAAAATGAGTTTAGGCTAAAGGTGTGCCAGTAAGTTCATGATCTAAAAGTACTGGCAAAGGTACAAATAGTTTAAGGGAAAGCTGTTGATTTTTTTTGGTGATGTCACTGACTTTAATTTACTAATAGCTGAAGACAAACCTATGTGCTGCTTTCAGTTACAAAAAAAATACCTGATCCTCATGGATCATGGCCTTCATATAGAGCCTCCGTGCAGGCATGGTTAGGGCCTAATTCATATATACTGAAAATACTTCAATAAACCAGCAACTGAAAAGTTTAAGACTGTTATCTTTAGCTATTAAGTAATTAATCCACTATGAATTGTGACAAGACTGAAGCTCCCTCTTGCAGGTGTCACAGTTGATGCTGCTTGAAGTAGAATGCTTTTTCTCATAATGACTTCTGTTGATTCTTTTCCCCATCCTTTTTCCTCTCTACACTTTTCTTGCTATCTTTGCATCTTCAGAGATGAAGTATGACAAGGTTCTGGCACTCAGCTGAACTCATCAAAGCAAAATATGAATCTTACAATCTGTTTGCTTGTTTTTAATTCTATGTTCTTCTCACAAGACTGCCACCAACTTTTTTCTTCCTCTTGCCTCTTTCTAGTATGAATGTGTGTGCTGGCGTAATACTATGTGAAATGGTGTTACAGTAAACAGTATTTGTCCCTAACACCTAGCAGAAGTTTGAAAAGCATTACATCTTGACATTTTTACAAACTAATGCCACTTAAATTTTATCTTCTAAGTAACAAAAAGGCCTAAACAGAATATGTTTTTAGACTAATACTGTCTTTACAAGAACACTTTCTCAACTATTCCAAGAACTGAAGGTGGGAGGAGAGTGATTACTAGAGCAAGAACGTTATAAATGGTTGCAGAACTAGGACTCATGAGTATTGAATAGTAACTAAAACTTAGCCCTGGCTTGAGGGGATACCTAGTGGTCTTAAGATCAAGCAATGAGATGTATTTGCGTTTTGAAAGTATAAATGCTAATCAAATAACTAAGGCAGAAAATAGGAATATAAACACCATGTTTTTTGTTTCACATGGATAGAGTACAGCTGGTTCAAACCCCCCCATGGGGGAGTTCTCATTAACTCTGGTCTGTGATTATATAGATACCTATAGATTTCAGTGGCCAAAACAGTATGAAATTCTGTTCACTTAAAAGATACACAGTCCACTTACCCTCACATTCTTGAGGCACTGGTAAGTGTCATAAACCCCAAACACATTAAACTGCTTTTTTTTAAGGCTTGTAGAATAGGGCATGCACATTTAGCAAAAACTTTTCTTCGAATTTGGTTTATAATGAAAACACAGAAGAAAGCTTAACTGCAGTGACACTGCCAGGCATCACAGTAATGAATAATCAGAGGGTGTGCACTGTGTGCTTGTGTTACAGATTAGTTTGTCTTGACTGTTATAATATATGTGATTTTTCAAAGTCTTGACATTCCTGGCAAGTGCAGCGTAGGAGCTTCTGGATGCATGCTAAATTTCTGGCTGACTGGCAATCACGCTATTTTTAGGCTTGAAGGATTACAGTGTGAAGTTTTAACATGATTAGAATTAAATTAAAAGTTCTTTTCTATCTGAAAATTAGTGATTAACTTGAACACAATTTATACCTACATTGGATGCTTTCTAACAAAACTTATTTTGGAGAGTAGACAAGTTTTAGGTGTTCCTAGAATAGTTACCATAAAGCAGTTCAGTGAATTGTAATCTTTAATACACTTACTCATAGAATGCTCTTGTGAACTAGGTGTTTCTATTCATGTTTTATAGATGGGATAGTGAGAGGGATTGAAATAGCTCTGTAAATTTAGCTCCTAAATATCAAGGTTCTGTGGATTTATACAATGGGAATTTGAATGCCTAAAGAACAACTATATAAATAGGAACACTTGCATTTCTGGATCTTGGTTTAAGTCACCTGTTTGTAACAGTATGCTGAGTTTGTGATGGTTCTCCAATGCTACTAGAGTTCAGTTCTCTTCCTTGGTCATTCTGCCTGTCTGTGCTGGCTGTTGAGTGGCATTATGGTGAACTATCTAATGTGCAGTGGGACCTTTGCCACTGTAATAATAGTAATCTGCTTCTATATGTATGTAACATGTATTTCTTGCTATGAACAAACAAGTATAAATTATTTCATGTAAATTACTTTTTTGACTGTTGCTCTGAGTTTAACAAACTTCTAAGTGGTAACATTTGGCTTTTAATAGTCTAAATACAGAGTTTTTCACTGCATAACATCTAGAATTATGATTAAAAATATATTTAAGCATATTTCCTAATTCAGACTAATTTCAGTCATGAAAAATACAAATCAAGACAAACTCTGTCTCTTTTGTAGTTCAGGTTTAAAATTCATAAATGTCTCTTTAGAATTCTCTTGTGACTTTTGTGTTACCTGTAGATAAAGGAATTTAAGTAATGAAAATTTTCATGAAGGAAGCTTTGAGCTGGCAGAATGATTGCAGATACCTTCCTTGTACATGACTTGCAGCCTCCAGGCAGTCCTGCTAGCAGCAAAAGATTTTGTTCATCGATAAGTCAGTGTTACAAAAGATTTGGGAACAAGAAGTTCATTTGCTTGGACAACCCTGTTTATGATGAGAAAATAACTGGTCTTAGCTCACATCAAGAATGGCTCATTGTGTTTGGTCATATTTCTACTTGTACAAAACAGAATAAACCAGTAGTATGAGGAAATTTCCAGATAATGGGTATGAAAAGTGTTTGAATGTTGGAAGAAAGAAATTGTTGATGTAAGATTGATTATTATTTATTTCCTTGAGAGAATTTTAAGTGACTTTTCTCAATTATATTAATTCAATGAATTGAAAGTTGAGGTATGTAGCAAGTTTTAGGAAATATGAGAGAGAGAATAATTCAGGAAGGTAATGGAACACCTTGATGAGGAGTGATAGACAAATGGCAAATGGGTGTACATATAGGTCAATAATTCATGCTTTTGATTTCATATCTCAAAGGATAATTGATGAACAACCTGACATTCCTTACCCTTAGCACTGAAACAAAACCTACATTTATACAGAAATCCACTAGCATATATTGTGATTAAATCTACCCAAAAGTTTCTGCTAGTTGACTTTATACAATATGTTTTTAGGGACAGATCATGTGATTCTTCTGCCTGGAATAAACTGAGCAATTCTGATTTTCATTTTTTAATTTGATTTGTTTAGTTAATTGTGGGATAATTTGATTGCTCTAGGCATTTAGAGGGAAAGCTCTGAAGGGCATTAGAAGATCATAAGCACAAGTGGTTTTTGTATGTCTTTGAAGAGCAGGGAGGTTACAAAGAGGAGTGCAAGCAGTTCAGTGGCAAATGTGTAATGTATAAATACATACTCTGAGAATACAGTTACTTCCTAACTTAGGGATCATAAATGTAGCTTTGAACAATTATTGTTTGCCAAGGGTTAACATGACACTTCCATGAGTGATTGTGCCATGACTTGGACTGTCACTGAGTAGTTAATTTTCTTTTTTCAATTTCCCATTGTTAACTGGAAAAAGGAAAAATGTTCCAAAAATAAATGCAAGGCTTTTTGCATAATGGGTTCCTTGTGTACTTCAATGCAACAGTCTACAGGTACTGATTCTTCCCAGCAATTGGTCTGAAGCATTTGCTTATGAGTGTGCAGTTGGCCTGCTGTGTGCCACAAATAACCATCATGCATAGAGTTCACTCTTGCTAAGGACTGGTTTCTTCCATACCATTTCTATTGCATATCACTCTTTTTGTGGAGTATTTTAAATTCACCCCTGGAAATAGTCAGTACTGTTTCTGTCATGTGGGAGAAAAAAAACCTATGTGAAAATAGAAGTTCCATCCTGTATGCAGGAGTAACCTGTGTCAGGCTTCACCGTGGACCAAAGAAAATGGAACTACTGGCAGGTTTTCTCCAGACTGGGAGCAGGGGACAGCTGACTTCAATCTCTGCAAGTGATTCTGCAGGAGCATATGACAAATACTGTGACAGTGGTGAAGTTGATGCATCATGTGAATGATATATACATTGTCATGGATTGATTAAAGGATGTAGAAGATACATCCTTCTATCTAAAAGATGTAGAAGCTGGGGGTGTGTGTGTGTGTGAAAATTTGACACAAGTCATCTGAAGGGATAGGTTTTTCCAGATTAAAGGAATGTTAAGTGTTGGAGAAAAGCAGGGATTTCATTTAAGCTATATTTTTAAGTAAATCAGATTTTTTAGAAAAGCTTTTATTCCTGATGTTGTGCTGCTGGAGATGCATCTCTGATTGCAGATGATGTAAATAGCTTGGGAAGGGGTAGGGCTGCAGCTTTGGGGCAGGTCAGACTAGCTGTCTGACTTGCAAGTCAGCCTGCAGTTGACTCAGTGGCCAGTTGAAATCAAAGAGCTGTTTGATTTATTTTTGAAGGTGAAACAAGAAATAGGGTGGGAAATAGAGTACCATCATCCCCTCGGATAAGTACCTCTGTAAAAGAGGGCATTTTGTTTTAAGAAATGATTTAAAAGGAAATGCAGCTGTGTTAGGTTGTTAACACAAACTCCTAGCTTTCCTTTGATATTGGAATCATTCAAATATTCTGTTTCTGTAACTAAATTTGATTCCTGTGGCCTTTCATTTTGCATACTCCACCTTGCAGGGATTTGGGTTGTTTATTAATCTGCTAGCTGCCCAGTGTACTGAATCTGGCTGCACAACCACCTTCTCAGCAAATCACATCCCGTATGTTTCCCAGCTGCTGCCATCCTTAACACATGCAAAAAATGTCTCTTGGCTGGCTGAACACAAATTCCAGCTGGCATCCCCTCATGACAGAGCTCCCCTCCTCTCTCCTGGCTGTGTTACAGTTGTGCTGTTTCTCTGTCTCAGGTGTTGTGTCTTCAGGCAAGGATGTGGGGTTGCAGCAGAGCTTGGGGGGCTGAGACAGCCAAGAATCTGTTCTGCTCTGCAGCCAGGAAGGAGCAACAGCTGGGGCACATGGGGATGTGCATGGGGTATGAGGGGGGTGTGTAGCTAGAGCAGGGTGATGAGTGGGTGAATGAAAATAACAGCTCACTCTTATCTTTATCCAAGATGATACTTGCCAAGTACCCAGTTTACGACAGTAATGGGTTTAATGATTGACCTCACCATGGTTTTGCCAGTAGAGAACTTGTTCTGTTTTACTGGCTGTGAATTCTTGTATGAAGCTTTATGGTCCACTGAAAGAAAATTTCGTCTTGCATAATATTTTGTATTTAGCAGTTTTAGTTTACAGTTGCTAAACCATTATGACTAGTCGGGCTATACTTCAAAATAGTAGTTTCAATAGTCCTATTATTGCCAGTGTTCTGTAATAACATCTTTATTTCCTTAAAAATATTCTATACAAGTTGTGTTGCTGCCTAGCTCCTAAAAGGAGACCATTTTCTGGCTAAGTGCTCTATGGGTTTCTTCTGGCTTGCAAAAGTAAAGATACTGGGCATGGTTCTGATGTTTGAAAGAAGGTTAATTGTGTATCCCATGGGAGAAAGAGGAAGGATAAAATCATTTGCATGCTGTGATGCTGAAGCATCATATAGCTGGCAAATATTATATAGAAAAATACATAGAAAAATGGGTAAACATTCACAGTGCCGGCATAGATGTGTTTGTGGAACTTAGCAGCTATTTTATTTCAGAGTTATGAGAAATCATCTTTGTCAGAGGATGTGTCAAGAATCTCCTTCCTTCATCTGAGTTTTGTAAGGCAGATTCCAGCATCAGGGAGTTCTGCCTTTAAGTATTTTGTGTTATGAAGCTGTTAGGCTTTCTTCTTTGTGCGTGTTTTGAAGTGCTATGTACTGTTGTCAACTTTCTAAAATATAAAGGTCAGACCTGGTGCTCTTATCTGCATTGTTTACTGTTAGTTTTGAGTGATTGCAGAAATAGGGGTGATTGGTATGACACGCTATGGTTTTTCAAGTGAGAGAGAACTTAGGTGACCTCTCATGTCTCATCTCAGTTTAACATCAAGAATTTGGACACAGTGAACCTCAGCTCTCAGCTTTGAGTCTGATAAGGGATAAAATCAATTTTTCTTTTCCCACCCTTCCTGGTTCCATGTTCCTTCGGAGACTTACAGGAAGAATAAAGTGCACAACATGTTCCTTCCATCCCAGGGAAGAAGTGAAAGCACCCTTCCCCCCTTTTAGTTGTAGATGATGTTTCTCCCTTGTACAAGAGCTTGGGCCTGATCTCCTCATTCTTGAGATGTTCCAGATTTGGAGGGAGTGGGGTGTGAGATGTTGGAAAACGAGAGAATATAAACTTAGGGAGCATGTGGAAAATACCAAGTTTTTAGTATATGTTTTTGACAAGAATACTGGTTTTGTATTTGTCATATATTAGTGTTATATTTAGAATATGGCCTGTAGCTATAAATGGAATGATCATTTGATTTAGCTTGATTAAAGATTTACTTTACCAAGCCATTATGTTGCCATTATGTAGCAAAACATCAAAATACATTAGGCAAGTGAAAATGTCTACAGTGAATCTGTAGTAAACAAAACTAGCAAAACCATCGCAAATGGTTCTGGATGCAGTTGAACTAATGAAGCCTCGTGTCCCATGGCTCTGTGTGTCTCGTATGCAGGAAACCAATGGGCCTGGATAGCTTTTTTTCTCTACTGGCTGAGCAAAACCCAATGTAGATACTAGTAATCCAGAGGTGTGGCTTGCCATGTGACCAGCACATGCTGACCAGCTCAGTAAACCACCGTGTCGTAGCGACAGGCGGGCCAAATAAGTAGCATTGGAGGCTGCATGCAGCTATTGTGCCATATGTTGTGTAGGACAGTTGTTGGTTCTAAATATTGGACAACTCTGTCCACTTGCTAAATTTTCTTTAAAATGGCTATCAGACCCCAAAATTAGCTGAGGGTTGAGGAAGGATGGAATAGCTGGATTGGTCATTACCAAAGCATGATGATATGAATGCTTCCTTCTCTGGAAATGGGCTCATAGGCAGTCCGGTTTTGTATTTTTTTTTGTTGGTGGTGGTGTTTTTTTCTTTTTCAATGCATTTTGGATCTCTGCTTGAAGTAATCAGAAGGGACAGGCTAGTGTGTGGATCAGAAGGCTTCAATCTGGCTTGAAAGGATTAATATTGCTTACATTTTAGAGAGCAGTTTCTTGAAATACAGAGAGGATTGGGACTTTAAGGCCACACACTCTGTGTTACAAAGTATGTCATAAAACCGATCCATGTTCTACGTAATACTAATGATGTATGTGAACAGTGTGTCCATAGTTTGAACAGGAATTGTGTAAATAGAAATCTCTTCTTGGTGTAACAACAGCTGGTTGGGGCAGGCTAGCTTACCCTGTGACTCTTAAACAGTCAAAACGGAGCTAATTCTAATCAGTATTTTTATTGGCTTGTGCTTGATTACAGAATTAGATAGATGCTTAGCTTTGGCACTTTGGACCTTTTTGCTTGATGTATATTTTCCCCCTGAAGTTTTGCAAATATTGTATGTTCTAACTACATAGAGTTGAATTTCTCCATGTGAACAATGAAAACTAATTATGCGCATTAGAATTAAGACAATTAATATAGCTGCATTTTGATAAGAATTCAGTTCTGACCCTATAGACAAGAATTTATTTTTTTCAGGTTTTTGATGTTGGCACAAGCAGTAGCAAAAGAAAAGAAACCCAGGGAGCAGCTTTTAGCATAGGGCATGTGAAAACTTGGGCTATTCTGTCACCTTTTCTAAAAATCAAAGCAGCGTAATGTTACGTGGTAGACAGGTCTGCCTTTTGAAACAGACTAATTACACTTTTTTTTTAAAAAAAAAGTATTTTTTCCTAACATAATGGAAGGAGTGGATCTTGACTGGACATTAAACCTTTATGTCAAGGCTAAATCTGTCGTATGTGCCAACTAGCTGTTGTGCCCTGTGTTGATTGGTTGGTTTAACTTTCTTCCAGCAAAATAGCATACTGTGCTGTTGTCCTTCCACTCCATGGGAAGAGCTTAAAGTAACAGAAGCTGTTATGACATCTCCCAGAGCGTGCCTCTGTCAAGGTCACAGTTCTATTTTTGCTCCATTTTGTGCACACAGAGATAGTTATGGTTAGATACTCGACCAGATATTTTATGACTAAGATGCTGAGTCCCCCAAAAGTGTAAAATCAAACAAAAATCCAACTCCCACCCCTGGTTATGCAAATACCATTAGCTAATGTATGTTAGGGTTAGCCTGGGCCTGTGTGCAGCCCGGCTTGCCTGTCAGCTGGTACAAAGCTCCAGAATTAACCTATGAATGTTCACAGAATCACAGAATCGTCTAGGTTGGAAAAGACCTTGAAGATCATCCCGTCCAACCATTAACCTAACAATGACAGATCCCAACTACACCATATCCCTCAGCGCTATGTCGACCCTGCTCTTAAACACCTTCAGGGATGGGGACTCCACCACTTCCCTGGGCAGCCCATTCCAACACCCAACAACCCGTTCTGTAAAGAAATACTTCCTAATATCCAGTCTAAACCTTCCCTGGCACAACTTGAGGCCATTCCCTCTTGTTCTATCGCTTGTTACTTGGTTAAAGAGGCTCATCCCCAGCTCTCTGCAACCTCCTTTCAGGTAGCTGTAGAGGGCGATGAGGTCTCCCCTCAGCCTCCTCTTCTCCAGACTAAACAACCCCAGTTCCCTCAGCCGCTCCTCGTACGACATGTGCTCCAGACCCTTCACCAGCTTCGTTGCCCTTCTCTGGACACACTCGAGTAATTCAATGTCCTTTTTGGAGTGAGGGGCCCAAAACTGAACACAGTAATTGAGGTGTGGCCGCACCAGTGCCAAGTACAGGGGTAAGATCACTTCCCTGTCCCTGCTGGCCACGCTATTTCTGATACAGGCCAGGATGCCATTGGCCTTCTTGGCCACCTGGGCACACTGCTGGCTCATGTTCAGCTGGCTGTCAATCAACACCCCCAGGTCCCTCTCTGACTGGCAAAGATGTTCTTGCTCTTCCTTAGCCAGTAACCCAAAATTTGAGACGCACAGGTAAAAGCTGGGGATTCTACTGTTAAACCACAGAATATAAAGATATGGAAGCTTTATATAAGCAGGTTCTGCTGGCCCATTCTGTGCTATCAAATTTGTAGATAGTTATGCTGACAATGTAGAAATTAATAGATCTTTCTCAAATGTATTTGGAGCCACAGAGGGTGGCAAAGATGAGGGTGTGCTTTGGAACAAAAAGTTGATAGATTAGTATGCTGAGGGTTATTACATGCATGGATGTTGTGGTTGAGTTGAAGTCTCTGAGTCTGTGAGAGCCTAGGAGAGCATTGGGAAGTCGTTTCTGTGCTTGTTCCACTCATCTGCTTTCCTGGGCATCTGTTTTAGCTGCTTCTTTGGGGAGGACACGATCCTGGATCCTGGACTAGATGGAAACTTCTCCTAATCTAGTACTGCGACTCATGTGGGCCCTTTATGTCCTTCTTGTTACAGATGATGTGGTGGACAGGATAGCAGGTGTATCATGTGGAATGGATTTATAAGGCAATACTGGATAAAAAGGCTTTGCCTGCAGGAAAAAAACCTCAGCTGTTTACAAAATCAGACCACTTTACACTGAAGTAAACGAGCAGCGCTGGTGTGAATGTTCTGTTGGCTCTGCTAAACTTGTGAGGACAATAAAAAAGGGTAGTACAGAGATGAGATTGAGGCTTTCTGCATCAGCAGAAATGGTGCTTCAGAAGTCTATTTAATGCAGCTACTCCAGTTTAGCAGTAGAAAGTGTAATAGAAAATGTATATCGAATTCTATCAAGATGTTTGGAAACTAAACCAAAATTCATGTAATGTGAAAGAACTGAACTGTCCGTGTGTCTGTGTGTGTATATATGTATATGTACAGATATAAGGAAGCTTTTTGGCTTTATATATATGCAGGTAAAAAAACCTGAATACTTATGTTGATTGATGTTACTTGACAAAAAATGACTGGACAAGAAGTAATTATACAGGGCAATGTATTTTTGCTAATAAGAGCTTCTTTTGCATTTTTTTAAATAGAATTAAACAGAAGTTCTCTTGATGAGCACCTTCTGTAGAGTACTACATCAAGAGGCTGCTTAATATTTTCTATATATTGTAATATATATGTATACAGTATGTTATACATTGTTTGTGTATAATGTGTTAGAATTAAAAGCTCTTTGACTTACACAAGAAAAATCCTCCTGTATAATAGGTTACCTAGTCTTGTTTGCTTAAAATATTTTTTTAAAACTTTAAATTAGAAGTTAGACAGAAAATCTGTTCTGCTTTCTGCTACTTCGTTACTGTAATGTCTCCCAGACATGTCTGACTTTGCATCTGTTGATAGATAAAGTAAGGTCATTTTGATAAAGATCCTGTGAATTAGTTTCAAACATAGTCTAAATGAATGTCTTTGTGTCTTTTTATTACAGTACAATATTAATTACAGGTTGGTTGGTCTTAAAGTTATTTGTAATAATAACAATATTGTAATTTGCTTCTGGTTGTTTATGTCCAGTGCGAATTATTGTCATTCTGCTCACAAGAACATTATTCACTGAGTAGCAGGTATAGAGTAACATTGACTCTTAAGACCAATTGCTTTCCTATTTGAGGTAAAAATTTAGCCTTCGTAAAACCATTCTGTTCATGTACAACCTGTAATTAATTTTGTTGTAGTTGGATAAAACTTCATGTGGTTGAACTTTGCAAAACCTTACTCAGTTTTCTGATCTAAGGGGTGTTTTTGGTGACTGAGACTTTGAAGAGGATAGGAAACATGCAGTAGGAATACTTTAAAAAGTTTCCAAAGCTTTTTCAGATCTGTTTTGAATTTTGTGATGAATGCAATGTGGCATGGCTAGTGTGCAGAGATGCATGTGGAAGGTGAAAAGCATTGTATGGGTTGCAAGGTCCTCTGTTTTCTTCATCAGTTAAAAATCTGAAGTCTCCCAGGCTGTGTGTAACTTGGAGCTGGTGGCTGAGATAGTTGGAGGATACTTAAAATTCATGGCTGTGTTTTGTGAATGCATAGCATCAAGTTTCACTTCTCTGTGGGAAGACAGCTTTTTGTTTTATATTGTAAAAAGGAATCTGGAATCTCAGCAAGAAGTTTAAGGTGGTTTGTTGTTGGGTGGTGGGTTTTTTTTTCTTCCACTTCTGCACTATAAAATCAGTAAGGATACTAACCAAATGTTGAGAGAAATACCGTGTTGGTCATGATGCACCTATTTCGAAGGACATCTGGATGTACCCAGGTGGCTGACATTTTGGTCAGCAGATACCAAAACCAGAGAAATGCTGTATGAACACGAAAGCAAGAAAGGATGCTCTCATTTTGTTGCTGTTCGTTCTAACTGAACTTTTCATACTAGTTAGATTTTGGGTTGGAAAATGATATTGGAAAGGACAGGAGATGTTAGATCTGATAGATGTTTCTGTCTTTCCTCAAGGCAAGGTGCTAACTGGATTCCTGCTCCAGTGTCATTTCAAATGATGTTTTCTCCTTTAAAGATGTTGGGAAAGCTTTGTCCCTTCCCCTTGCTTTCTCTACTGCAAGGGCATGTTGCTGGCTCATGTTCAACTTGGTGTCCATGGATCCCAAAAGGACCCCAAGTCCTTTTCTGCCAAGCTGCTTTCCACCTGAGTGCCTACCAGCTTATATTGGTGCCTGGGGTGGTTGTTCTCCAGGTTCAGGACTTTGCACTTCCCCTTGTTGACTGTCATGAGGTTCCCATCAGTCCATTTTTCCAGCCTGTTGAGGTCCTTCTGGATAGTAGCAAGACCTTCTGGTGTATTGGCCACTCTTCGTAGTTTGGTGTCATCATCAAACTTGATGAGGCTACGCTCTGTGCCATCATCCAGATCATTAACAAAGATGTTAAAGAGGATCGGACTCAATATTGACCCCTGGGGTACAGCTAGTTACTGGTCTCCAACTCAACTTTGTGCTACTGACCATCACCTTCTGGGCCTGGCCATTCAGCTTGTTTTCAATCCATTTGACTGGCTGCTCATTGAGCCCATACGTCATTAGCTTGTCTATGAGGATGTCAGGCGTCAAAAGCTTTTCTGAAGTCCAGGTAGACAATATCCACTGCTCTCTCCTCATCTACCAGGCCAGTCATTTCATTGCAGAAAGTTAACTTGCTGTAGAAGTTGAAAGACATTTAAGCCACAGGAACCTGCAAGCGAAGCAGTCACCTTTAAACTGGCCTACGCTTTTCACTGTTCTATAATTGGAAAGCATTGCTGCCTCGGTCTGTGTTCTGAAGTGCAGGACACTACAATGTGGTTTAAACTACTTGCATTAGCTACAAGTATAATCTTTCACCTTTCATGGAACACCTGTGGTTAGATTTGTAGGAGTAGAGAGTGCTTTGTGTGTGTGACTGAAATGTACTGCTGATGTCCTGTCAACTTTAAAAAAAGGTAAGTTTGCCGAAGAATTGACCTTGCATCTCCCCAGTTTGGTATTCAGACTCACATAATCTCTTTATTTCTCAGTTTCCTCATATATGTAGAACTGGGGCAACACTGAGTTTCACTAAAACTCGTTTTAAAGAGGAATGCAATTTTTATGAAACTCTTGAATGCATGGCAAATAACTGAGGAGGTGCTCATGGGGAAATCCCAAACTTCTTGAGTGCAACATGTGGAAGGTATGCAATAAGTAACATCACTGGATGTGTCTTAAACTTGAATGCAAAGCCTTTAGAAGATATCAAGAATAATGACCTGTTTCTTCAGTGGGGCAGGAATTTGCAATGTATGTTCGCATAATGCTGCAGAACTGTATCATAATGACTATATAGAAAAGAACCTAAAGTTTCCTGACTTCTCAGTGCTTTTCTTTTAGGATATTTATTAGTTTTTCTTCCGTTGTACTTATCAGCATAGCTTTTCTGCTTGCAAAAGGAAGTCTTCATAATGTCTTGTTTAAAAACAGTGTAAATGTTTTATGACATAAACTATATGAGGTAGAAACTGGTATCTATTTTCTTCCACCTGAGGGTTTGTACCTAATCCACTAATGTATTAAGTGTGTTTCTTGTCCTAACAAAGTACGTACTGCTGCTAGGGATGGCATTTTAAGATATGAAAGCTGAAGTTACCATTACTTTTGTAATTGTGTTTATATCTATTGCAATGTACTGTGAGTAGACTGTTAATAAGTACATGATCTTGCCAGTGGGGATAAAATGAGATTTGCTTAAAGAAAACTGCAATATTTTATTTTTTCTTGGCTTCTTAGTATGGTATCTTTGGGTGGGTATGTAGGTATCTACACATAACAAGTTAATTTTAATCTGGGATTGTTCAGTATGTAAATCGAGAGGCTGATAAAGCTGAAAATCTTACTGAATTTTTTAGTGAATGGAAACACTGAGACTGATTTCTGTGTGGGCAAGCCAAACCCACATATCCCTCATTTGTGTGAAACCTGGGTGATTTGGGGGAGGGGGGTGCGGTAGTAGTTTTTCTGAAAATATCTCAAGAAAATTTTAATTCCAAACTTTTTTAAGAGTTCTACATTATATCATATTCCTGATACCTGCAGTCCACTACATACTGCTTATTATGTTAAATTGTTTTTCTTGCTGAAGTAATTTGGTATAATTGAGCCAATTATTGTGTAATTTTTTAGATTCTTATTATAAACACTTTTGTACCGATTAGCCACCCAATATAATAGTGTTACTGGATTATTAATATTCATGAAAACAGAAAATAAACTATTGCTAACACAGGCACTCTAAACATTTTTTTTAAACTACAAGTGTGGTTTAATCTAGCTACTGATACATAAAGTAATCTGTAATTTGAAAGTTGGATGTTTTAAAATATTAAATGGTTTATATTTAGTACAATTCTTAATTAAAGGTTAAACTGCAAGTGTTCTGTGTGGCAACTTTCAGATTGAAGAATCATTTCTAAAATTTTAGAATTTATTAACACTTTTTTTGCAAAGAATCTTATTTGGAGAAGAAAGGAAAAGCATGTTTCAATGTCTTCCTGTATTATCCCTCACTAGTTCACCTAAATCCAGTCCTAGTCATGATTTTTCGTTTGGTGTATGAATATTTTGATTCCAACTGGACTTTGAATGTATAATATGCTCTGCTCTAGGGGTTGTACATTAGTCTTGTGAACGTGAAACAAGTGCTTGATTTCACTACCATGAATGCTTCCTAAGTTATGTGAAAAAGTTCAAGACTCAAGTTCATACGTAAGGTCCTAAAGGCTCTGCTGGCATTCACCATAGTTAGTGACTGCAAAGATTATCTGGCAGATTTTGAGGTGTATTGCAAATCAGTTCTCACTAGTGTAGTGTTGTATGTCTTAAAAAGGGGGGATGGGGGGAGAATCTCAACCCTGACCTGAACAAATGATATGTAAAATTAAATTTATCATACTTGTATAAGGTGGTTCTTATCTATGTTTTTCTTACGTTTGCCGAGGATCAGGTTTAACAGGAGGCATAAAGGCATCCTATTCCTTTTTCACTCAAATATGTTTTAATATGTGTATTTGAAAATTAATTGCCTTTTCTAGTTCCTTTGAAAACAGCAGCAGTAGGATTTGTCGTGCTGAATTTTGAATGTATAGAAATACATTCAATGGAAACAACGTTCATATAACTTGCCAGATTTCTATACTCATAGACAAAAATTAACTTTGAACTAAAAACCCCCAAACTTAACAGATTCATTCAGATTCTCTTTATAGGACTTCCAGTTTTACAGTGGCACTTGAAATGATAAATCCTATGCCTGCTTTATCTGAATGAATATTTTGGCTAATGACAACAGAATTTGTAAGTTAGTGCTGCACGCTTTAAAAAAAAAAATCTTATGTGCTTGCATAGAATAAATATTACAAAAAAAACCCAGTCAGAATGAAGGTGTACTTACACTAAAAATAACTGGAGATTAAACTCTACTTAAAAGGTAGTTTATTCAATGGTAACATGTTTATGGCTTTTAATTGAAAAGATTTTTTTTTTTCTCCTTCCAGGTATTGTTTTGTTTTTGCTTTGGGATACCTCACTGTGTGCCAAATTACTAGAGTCTATATCTTTGATTATGGACAGTATTCTGCTGATTTTTCTGGGTAAGAGAAAAATAATCTTTCCATTTTGTCTTCCTAAGTGGTACTGTATCTGTTACTGTGGGTGGTTTTTTTTTTTTCCAAGTTAAGTGTGTCAACCTTTTAAACTTTGGGAGAAAGCTGGGCATGTGCATGTGTATTGGCACACATACAGATATATAAGTACCTATGTTTTAATCATGCAAACTGAGAATTTTGGGAACAGTTGTGTCTGTTAAAACCATGAATGTGTTATCTGCTGCCTCCTGTTCTGTCTGAAGGGCACAAAGCATTTGATGGCTGTAGGGTTGTTTTTGCTTTTTCCCCTAAAATATCTGTTACCACTCGTGACAGTATGATGAAACTTGAATTGTATCTGATGTATTTGCATGCCTGGCACAGTCTGATACCACTTTGTGAGGAAAATCTGAATGTTTTGTGGAATTTAACTTTTAGCTTCTTTCTTATTTGCTTTTATGTTAGACGTTCCAGAAGGAGAAGGCTAAAGAGAGAGGCACCTGTATGGTGGAGTAGTCACACAGTCCTTAAAAATAGAAAGTTTGGTCTATATGTGTTCTCGCTTTATCTAATGAACTTAAACCTATATTTCTTGAGCTGTATAGGAGCAAAATGGAATTAAATAGGCAAAGTAAGAATAAACCATATTGGTGATTCTTCTTTGTACTGCAGACACAGAAGTGAAGCACAACATTTCCTATAAATTAGTTTCCTGATGTGATGGTGCTTTTGTTTGATTTAGAGGAGAGTATGTATTTTGGAAAAGAGATGGGGAGTGTGTGTTAGTCTGCTTTAAAAAAAGCATTAAATACTTCTCAGTAATACTATGAATAACAGTGGTCTTTGTAGCTTAGTATTACCTGTGTGTGTAGTACATTTGTGCTTGTTGGTCTTGTTGTTTTTCAGTTTTCATTTGTAAGAGGCACATAGTCCAGAAACTTAACTTGTAGGCTGAAGCCAAAAGCTTTTATGGTCAAGTTCATCTTCTCTGTCATTTTTAGCTGGGTCTTACCTTATGAAACATCTTTATACATTTATACCTACATCCAAGTGTCTGCCTTCAAGCCAGATGTCAAGTTCCAATTATAGTCAATGGATATCTGACCAGTGTAGACAATAGAGCCTGCGGGGGCATTTTGGTTGACCCACTGCTAAGCATATACCTTTGTGTCAACTGGGTCACTTGCCAGATGCCCCTGAGTATTGAATAGACTTCCACTGGCTATAATGAGAGCTTGCAATATAGCCGTATGCATAAAGACACTTTAAAACTAGATTTACTGATGTTGAATTAAATTTCACCATTACAAGTGGAACTGTAATCCAAATGCTGTCCCTTCCAGTTCACTGTAGGGCCAAAGTGTACAACCTTGGCAGTGATCAAAGCTCTAAGCTGACTCTGGAAACAGTATGATTGCACTTCTCAGTAGAGCTTGAGCACACTATTGCTCAAATGTGACTGCACTGCTTTCAGATAGCAGCTGTCTTTGTGGCTCTGATTTGGTGTTAGCCTAGAGATTTCTCCTAGGTCTAAACACGTCTGAAGATTTACAAGATCTGTGCTCTGGATAGAGCTGTTCTGAAGCACAGATCCAACTTTCTGATTGTTTGAGCTGCCTGGTTTAAACCATCCTTTCATGCACCAGTTTGGGAGCTTGATGTATGCTCATCACATTAAATCTCTGGCATATACTGCATCTGCTCCTTGAGGCCTGAGACAGAGGTTACTTCCAAGTAAGGAGGACAAAGAAAATGAATCGAAGGGGGCTATTTTCTGTCAGATTTCTCTAGTTCCAGTGGAAGAGAGTAAGGTCAAGAAAATAATAAAAGTTACCTAACCAGCTGTTGAACCCCAGCACCAGCAAGCTCTTCCAAAGATGTTGGCATGGATTCACATAGTGATTAACCTCAAAAGAGCTTTGAATGTCTGTTTACCTAGATATTTATCCTAGCATGCCATGCCCATCTGAAGTGTCCAAGCCCAGAGAATCTGCAAAAGAGTTGAAGGAAGGTATCAATGCACTGACAGTGGAGAAAGCTGAGGAGACCTCACGCTGGAGGTGCAATTGCTTGTGCAGAGCTGTGTGGTCCTGGCTTCAGTACTAACACATCCCAGCTGCCACTATCTCCTTTGCCTTTCTGCCAGCACCTAAAAGGGACCATTAAAATCCTGGTTCACAGCCTCACTGTTCCTCTTTTAGTGTTTAGATTGTTGCTCCTCAGCCAAATCTGTGAAGGTATGGAATAGCCACTTGAGAAGGAAAAAAATACTGGGGTCTGCTATGATAACAATGACAGACGTATTAGCTAGAATTAATGTCAGCTCTGACCGAGCTCCTCCTGGGCTCCATCCTTCCACCAAGCAGGATCCATGCTGTCACATGTCCACTTACAAAAGGAAAACCCATTATGTTCAGAATCACTTGGGGATTTCTGCCAGCACCAGGCAGGTCTACAGCTTAATTGCTAGAAAGAGGTATAAGAGATTTCCCAGACTGTCTGTTCTTGTTTAGTTTTCTTCCTTGCTGACCCTTGCTTGTCACTCTAGTCTTGATATCAGGATTTTGGGGCACTGATAATATAGTAGAAAAATTTTTTCCCTGATGGCATTTTGAGGACTAGAAATATTGTGTGCTTTGAAATAACCATAACCTAAAAAAATATGAATTTGTCAGACGGAGCCATTTGGCAAAATGCTGTTATAGCCCTGTCAATGAGGGAGGACTTGACAGCTCTTGGATTTGTTTTTCTGTGCCAACTTCAATATGTTAAAAAGGCCAAGTGCAGTCAAAAGACTTGAACAAAACTATGTGTCCATCCTATAGTATGATTATTTTGTTGTGGGTTTTTTTTGTCTCTAGCTCAGATACTAGTAAGTAAATACACTCTCTAATGTATTTTTGAGATTGGATTTCAAAGTTAAATTTCTAAATTCTGGTAGCCTACGTTATGCTTTCCCCCATCCCCTCCCTCCCCCCAGTTAGTGGGTTAACAATGCTGGGATTTACATCAGTCAAAAATTCTTAGATACTACAAAGACGGTATAATTTCTCAGTATGAAGCTGACTTGCTTAGCCAGGGAAGAATATCTCTTGGACAGTTTAAGATCCGCTCAAGTGTACCAAATTCAAAACAAACTAAACTCTGTTGGAGCCTGCATAATTATGCTGGGTTTTTGTTTTGCCAGATATGTTTACTTGAAGCAAAGAATAATTCTAGATGGAAAAATTCAGTATAGGACCAGCTGTTAGTAGAAACAGTGGAAGTGGTCTGCATATCTAAATTTATAGTACTGTTCAACTTCGGTATATTTTTATTGTCCTTTGCTTACAGTAATTTACAGTGTATATAATCACTCTTACTACCCCTTTTTCTTTACTCTTCCCACTGTAAAAATATAAACTATGTTAGTAGAAAATTAATGTGAAACACTTTGGCTGTGTTTGTGGAACCTAATGCAGCGATCAGAGGCATGGTTATCAAATACTATATCTAAGGATTAAATACTTTTCATTGCTCTGTAATGGTTTAAGCTCCAAAAACTAATCACTTTGTCCTTGCATTGAAAATATTCCAGTTGAGCGTAATTAACCTGGACTATTAGTATAAACTTTCCCTGATATTTACATGTGAAAGAACACCCTGAACATTTTTCTAAATTATTCTTTCTTCCTTTTTTGTAACAGTCCAATGATGATAATTACTCAGAAGATCACTAGTTTGGCATTTGAGATTCATGATGGTAAGATTTCTTTAAACTGTGTTTAATTTTCCACATGAAATAAATTTAAGGAAATTTAGTCATGAGTCAATGACTTTAGTCCAGTTTGTGTTTTAGAACAAAATATATTTTTGTGTCTTAGTTGATGCTTTTGATGCTTATAATGGAAGTACCAAGAAACATTGCTCAGACACTACAAAAGCTCTGAAAATGCTTACATTGTGCAGAAGATACTACTTATCAGAAGTCTAATGACACTTCTGGGGCCAGTGACCAAAGGCCACTGACATTTTTTCTGGGCTGGGGTATTTATCCTGAGAGTTAGCTAAATAATTTCCAAATTCAGAGATCACTGTTGCTGACAGATTTGTAGAAAAAGTACATGTAATTTCAGTTGCTGAGCACCTCTTGTTTTAAAATGCTGTTAATCTCCCCCTAATTTGTGCCATGTATACTGATTTTTGTAAAAAGTTTGTGTATGTTTGATTTTATTATCATAATTCCACTCACTGCTAACATATCAGTGTGAACAGGGAGATTACCTAATTATGTTTCTGTCTTTTCTCCTGTCAGGTTTATCCATCAGATAAGTGGGCCCTAGTTGTGACAAAAGTGAATGCTAATGTTGGCATTTGTGGGTAGGGTATCTAGATTTTTAGTGACCTTTGAATTTAAAGGAGTAATTTTCATCTTGAAGTTTGAAAATATCATCCAATAAACCTAGCCAATTAGCTTGAATCACTTGGAGCTACAGCTGTCACTTGAAGATTTGGGAGTGTAGCCTCAGACATCTGCATCAAGCCACCTGTTTTCCTAAAATTTCTTTGGTAACATTATGTATGGAGTTTAATATGTTTTTGTTTCATGCATCCTAGCTTTAGTGCTGTTGCTGTTTTGTTTTTTTCTGTTCTTGTTAAATTACACTGTCTAGTGAAGCCTGTAGGCAACAACATTAATGAGTGTGAAAAGTCGGGAAAACACCTTTTTGTAAGAATTCTTGTATGAATGAAAATAATGCTGGGCATATCTAGTTGGTCAGAGAAGTTGATGTCTAACTTCCAGAGAAAATATATTCAGAAGTATTAAGTCTTGCACAAGCTATAATCAGAGTACACAAGTTAGAGGAAACAGCTTATTATAAGGAAGTAATAATTCTAGTATCAAAGATAAATGCTTCCTCTTACTGTTATTTTGCTAGGGGAAAGGTTTATTCTTGATTTACTAATATCATGCACAAATAGTGGAGTCGTGGCAATGGGACAAGCATGTGAGTGTTCCTGGTAATCTTGAAACAAAGCCACCTCTATTCTTAACTTTCATCACAAACTAAACTAGATTTTATTTTCCTACTTAAAATCTGATAATTTGTATTTTCCTCATAAGCCAAATTTATTTTTTTCTCTGAATTTTTGGTAGATATCATTGAATTCTGCATATCAATCTTGAAATTTTGTTCCTTGTTGATCTTATAATCAGGGATCCTCTAGAGTCTTTGTCAGCCCATGAGGAGTAGCTGATAATATATTTCTCCCTGGTTGCACTTGCAGTTTAGCTGAGTCCTTGACCTGAGCTGGATGATCACTGTTGCTGGGAGCACAGTGTGAACATGACTTTCAAAAGTTGATGTGACCAACGTGAATTCAGGAGCAACTGCTAGCCTGGCATCAGGAGATGCTAAGAAAAGATGTACAGGGGAAACTGAGATCGTGTTAAAGCAATGATTTTTAACCACAGACAACTGAAAAGGGGTTCATCACAAGAAACTGATGAAAAAAACCCTGCTGTCAATGGGTTTTTTACACTGTATAAAGGTCCATGCTTCCATTGGAAAATACTTTGAGATAACTGATGGGGGAGGAAATAATGTTGAAAATCATTCTGTTAAGTTATTAATGGAACTCTGAGTCTCTAGTCACATCAGCTTGGCTATATTAATCACCAATTATTTTATTTTTGCCCCCTTGTTTTCTACCAGTACATCCAAGGAGAGGTAATGAAAATAAACAGCTGAAAGAAAGGTGTTGGTGGGTTGGAAGACCTTGGTAAGCTTCAAGACTAGCTGTAGTTAGGTTGGGTTTGTGGAAAAGGCAAGTCTTCCGGACTTGATCTTTTCCTGGCAGCCTGTTCATTGTGTTCAGCTGGTTTCAGTGTTACATTTGAAGGTCCTGGCGAGAACTGAATGTAATCATGGAGGCTGCTCACTCATGCTGCATATTAAAGAGTCTGTCTAGCTAAGTGGATATGCTTGATTCCAAGTTAAACACTAGTATGGAATCCCATATAATAAATAACAGCTACCCCTATAACTGTTACAACCGTGTGCACTTCCTGTGGGCTTGTTTTAAGCAGGAAAATTCTATGCAAGTTGCATAAGATTAATTTAAGCTTGCTGTATAATACTGACTTTTCAGAAGGTTGCAAGGATCACAAATTTACACCTGAGTAAATCTGGAGTATGCCTTTGGTGTAGTCTGACTGACATTTTTAACTGAAGCCCGTGATAGTTCTTGCCTTCTTAAGTTTCTTATTACTCAGATGAGCACTGCCAAAAACTAGTAGTCAGTATGTTAAGATCTACTTTGTATTTCTTGCTGATTATCTTTGGCATCGCACATGTATATTCTAAAGGCAAAAATGTTTTTACATGATTTGGAGACAGCTTGTGTCCATATTCATTCTTTATGGCAAGATTTAGATTTGTTTATGCAATGCTTTAGGCTAATGACCATTTAAGGGAGAAAATGAATTTTTTTGTACTTCAGATCTTACATTCTAGAGCATCTTTTTTTCATCAAATTTAAAAGTAGCGTATTTTGGAGAAGGAAAGGTGCATTGCAATTATTCTAGAAGCAGGGGGCTTGTCTAAAGTTGCAGTTTAGAAGGACTATAAAATGGAGGTTTGTACTTGCACAAGAAACTTCTATCTAAGAGATGATGGCAAGTAGAGAAGGTTTTGCAGTTATAAGGAACTAAAAGCTAAGCAAGGGAGAGGAAGAGAGATACTGTCACTGCTTAAGTCTGTATCTTGCAATAAGTTCTTACGGCGTTTTCCCTTTTTTGCTTATAACCCACTCATGCCCACAGAGCCTCACACATTTTTACCGTGGTTCTGTATGAGATCAGGGATCTTTCCAGTAAAGACTCGAATCCAAATCTAACCTCGCTAATCTGTATGCGCTTCAGCAGCCTGTTTTTAATTCTGGTGCTTAATGAATCTTAAACAAAGAGACTCTTCAAATGTTTATATTCATAACCCATTGAAGTGCTGGAGCTCACAATGTATTTATTTTTAAATCTCCAAGAGATTCAGCCAGCAAAACTAGGGAATGTTACACTTGATATTTGATATTTAAAAGGAAAAAAAATTCTCACAGATTCTTCCAACCTTGTTCTTATTTCTTTTCTCAAATTTAAACTAAATAATACATAAAACTTTAAAGAAAAAAAAGTGTTTTTTTTAAATGTAATGCCCATCTACTAAACATGAAACCTAATTCCAAATTATTTCTTCCATATTACTATGTTGCACTTGTCCATAAAAATGTCTGGCTAGATACAGGTAAGAAACCAGAACCATAACACTCTTCTGTTGTGTTAGCTGCTGCTTGGTTCCCAGGGGCTTATCTCACATGCTTTCCGACCACAGAAAGATAAGCTCTTTGTTCCTGTGTGTACCCTTTTCCCATCCCTGATGCCTTGGGTTTCAGCTCTGTAGTTGCTAATTTTTAAATGAGCTTTTCCTGGAATGCTACTTGCTTTTTTCCCTAATTATTATTTCCTCCAATGTACCTGGTGCTCTCCATTTTTAAAATCAATAGAGTAGACATTGATGCTGATCTGGTAAGGCGCTGCATTTACTGTGAGAACTAAAAGAAGATAAAGAGCACAGTGAATATGCAACTCAAAAGATTATTTTTTTTTCTTTTACCTCTGCCTTTTAGTTTGAATGATATATTGGCAAAATATAGTTAAAAGCTAATCTTACACCAGGATTTTAGGTCTCATTTACTTTGCTCCAACAGCAGGCTATTAGGACAATGGCTGGACTTTTTAATGCTCTTTTCTCTCATATTGCTGTTGTACTAGTGCAAAGTTGTAAGATTTCCAAATAGTCTATTAAAGCTTATTTCCCCCTGCAAAATAATGAAAGTATAGTCTCTGTCCAGTATGGCCCCTCAGAGGAATGGTATTTCAGTGGATAGATGAAACACATAGAGAGTGGGAAGGAGATGAGGAAGAAGAAACAAAAGTGATGTTGGAGAAACTTATGCACAAATGCTGTATTAGTTGCCATGGTCTTATATATTGCTACCTGCCTCATCAGGTTGTGGTATTACAGCATATACTTGGGAGATTTTTCAGACAATGCATTTTTTTACCTTTTAAATTAGAAAGTGAATTTGTTTTACAGCTAATGAGCAGTCTCATCCAAACTGCAGTACCTGCTATTATATTAGTAGCAATGGTTTTGTTAGCTGTTCTCAAACAATGTAATAGTGTCAGAAGTACTGAAGAATGTTTCTTGATTTAGTTGATATAAACATTTCTTAATTTTCATTTAACTAGATTCTTTGCCTTTTACTTTTCTCAAAGGTGAATAATTCCCATATTCAGCGGAAGGATGCTGCATCTTTCTAAAAGTTTGCAGACAACTTTAGTATTTGTCTGCCTTGGCTGAAAGGGTGGAAATGTGGATGTACTGAAGCATTGAACAGCTTATATATTTCTGTACATTAGATGTGATATTTCAAATTTATTTTAAACGAATACCTACAAAACCAGAACAGGATTGCCAGGCTGAATTGCCCATTGTCACAAGTCACCCTGTGGTAAAAGGGAACATACTGTGTTTTGGCCAACTTTTGTGATTAAGTGGGGTTTTTTGTTCTAGTGAGAGGCAGTCCGTTAAGAATGTTGAGTTTATGAAAATAAAGGTCTCGTAAACCATCAGTGTGCTTTTCTGATTTCAGATAGGTTTATTATTATTATTATGTCTCTTTAAAAGTGTATTTGGATTGTTGCTGTTGTGAAAGTATAAGCAAGAGAAAATTGAACAACCCTTGAGACAGAAATATGGGCTTAAGGATTTTTGATAGGTCATCATGACCCAGTTCCACTTCCTAAATACTAGTATGACAGCAAAAAAAGTTGCAGCTGTTTAACCAAGAATGTTGTTTTCTAATTTGTTGATTATGTCAGTGAAACTACTATGGTGTGTTGGTGTGTGGGTGGTTTTTTTTGGGAACTTGATGCTTTCTTCTTATGTCTAGGAGTTTCTCTTAATGCCCTGTCTCCAATTGTCTCTTGATCTACATTTATTATTTTTAAGTGCTCCCTCTTGTGTTAGTGAGAGCATGGTCATTTTTGTTTCAGTATCAGTTACCAAATCACTTTGATTACAGTACATGTCATTAGTGTTTAAAGGAATTATGTTGTATGTCTCCCCTCCTAAGTCTTCCACGTGTTGTTCTGGGCCTAAGTTTGCTTGCACAGAGCTCTGGATATCAAGACTTTTGATTTTTCTCACTTTTTGTAGTTTCTTTGTAATTTTTATCAGCTGGCATCCATGTCTGTTTGCTTTTGTTGCTGCCAATGTGCTAGTGACAACTTAAACTGTTATTGTTTGTCAGTCGTCTTCAAGTCTTAAAATATTTTAATAACCGCGTGCATTTGGGCTCAGCTGGTGATCCACTTCAGAACCTCAGATTAAAATTTACTGTAATTACAACAGAGCCTGCAATATGATCCCCATGCTTAAGTATTATTAATGTAATATCTTATGTCTAAGCATTATTAATGAGTTACTGATTAGTCAGATTTCATGCAAATACAAAGGTGGATATATTCAAGCAGATTAACCTCAAAGTTGGGGTGGTGCTATGATATGATTGTAAATATTGTATTATGGTGGTGAGAGCATGGTAGTAGTCATAATATGCCTTAATAAAGCCTACACGGCAGGATATTGGTGCATACCTGAAGATGTTGATTTCATTACCATTAGGATGCGGTCTGCTAAGGAGGAATGAAAAGATTCAACTTCCTCATGATCTAGACAAATGGGTATAAATTTTGTTACTGATGATTTACAACATTTTTTTACCAAGGAAGGAATGTAGGAATATTTCCTATTTCACAGGTGAGAAAACTGGGTTACAATTGCTGAGTGACCAAATTATTTCACCTTTCTAACAGATGTTCAATGAAACCTATTTTCTCTAATCCCAACTGTGTGATTTGGTAGCAGCTAAAAGCTGCAGCTATTGCAGTAGTCTCCTGCTTTAGGACAGGAGAAAACAGTCCTCATAATCCCCAGAGAAAGGTTGCAAAACTTCACAAGTTCCCTAGCAGCAGCATGCTGCTGAAGTGGGGTTTCTTCATCTCCAATGTATAGTTGGTTGGGAAAAACTATGATTTATGAGGCCTCTGTTCCCATGGGCAGATACACTGCCTGGGAAATATTGAATATATATATCTATATTAATTCATCTGATATTAGATAAGCATCAGTGTAAGAGTACCTTTTCCATATTTATTTTCTATGAATTAAAAAATGTTAACAGTGGCTTCCTGAAAGCTTTCAAGAATGACAGAAGCAGAGATCAATGGTTTCCTTGTTCTTCCATGCTATGCAAAGATGATAAATAGGCACTGAGAAGACATTTAAAAAAAAAAAATATATATATATATATACAGGGAAAGCCACTGAACTGACCTCAAAAAAGCTGCTGCCTAAGGGGGAGATCTTAGTGTGATAGGGAAAGGAAAAATTGATGGAGGCCTGCTTCTGTGCTGCATCTTTGAGACAGCAAGTGTATTGCTCACCAGACTTTTAGGCCTTGAGTGAATTCTTATGTATGTATGTAAGTTTAAACCCACTTTAAATATGCCAATTCTTTCTTCCTCACCCTTCCAAAAGTATAGGTCATATTTCAGTTGCTAGATTCTTCTACTTCACCTTTGAGGTTTTTTCCTCCTTTTTCAAAATGATGTGAAATCTTTCATTTGACTATTTACCTTTATATAGTGGTTAGTCTGTCTTTATGCAAGTTCATTTGAACACACTAGGTGACTGCTTCCCTGTTCTGACTTAAAGATAAAATAGTCATGTGGAATTTAACAGTGAAGGAGGCTCCTGCTCCGGTCAGTTTGCATTGTGTACACTGTGAGAGACTAGAGGCTCTGTGTGGACTACTTCCTTACACTAGTTGTGTTGTGTGTTCTACACCTATCTGTAGGAGACTTTGTGTTAAATTTCTGTTTAAGTTTGTGTTAGATTCACTACCTGAGAACTGTAATCTTATGGCCTTAAAGGTTAAAGGACCTTTCAAAATGCTCCCACATTTTTTTATTCAGTACAGTTATCAGCACAGAAATTTTTGCTGTAGCACCAAGGAGGAGATGTGAAATGTGGGGAAAAGAAAGTGCCTGCATGAAGTTAGGGTGTCCTTCAGTTTCTTGCCTTGAGTGGGTGTGAATATGGTTGACTTTCTACTGTGAAGGATCAGGACTGAGGAAGGTATTTTTCCAGGTTATATTGGAAGAGGGGAGGTGGCAAGTTGCTAACCCCTCTGTATTCTCAGCTTTCTTGAAGACTAAAAGTGGAATTTTAAAGTCATAAGTCTGTATAGGTTACAGTTCCTTGGAGTCACATAAAGACAACAGAGTTATCTTATCTTTAGATAACAAGCATTTCCATGAGTCATAGAATTAAATGATGTTTGACTTTACCCTTACCCCCCCCCCCCAGTCTTTTTTTGTCTTAAGCCTGACTGATTTTGATATCTAAAAAAAAATTGGCTCCAGTTAAAACTTTCCTTGTGCTTGGATCAAATATAAGGGCTCCCCTCTGGATTTGCTGGCATCAATGGGTGGGGTTGAAGGCAACCTTTCTGTGAGTGGAGGAGGCTCTTCTATAGCATCACCTATTTTCATGAAGTACATTGGGATTTCATATCTATATTACCTCTACTCTTTCATCAGACATGGTTACAAATTAGCTGTTGGGTTTAGGCCCTGCTAGGGAGGAAGATAATTGAAGTGGGATTCCATAAACTTAATTTCCTTTAGGAAGCTCTGCTCATAAAAATAAATTTTTCACTGCTTATGATGGCAAAGAAAACTTGCAAATATGGATAGCAGGGAATGGATACATGCGCTATCTGAACCAGTGGGGAGGCTGCAGAAGGAGCTCAATCAATCATTTTGGCAAGCAGTGCTGGCTGGTATAAACCAGGGCTGTCTGAAGGAAGGAGCTCTGCTTCTTCTGTGCCCCTGAATTAGTGTATTTGATGTTAATTTAAAGTGTTTTTTATGGGGGTACAAATTTTGAAGCCTATTTTTCAGGGGTAGGCCATTTCAGAAAATGCTGCGTATGGCAAGAAGGTAAGAAGTTCAGTCTTGCTGCTGAACTTAGACTTGGCCTGCCCCCTTCTGCTAGCAGGGGTTAGGGCTTCTCTTTAGTGCTCATGAAAAAGACTTGAGCACCCTTTACTGTTGTGCCTACTTCACTGGGCTTTGTTTAATCTTTACTTGCAGCATGAAGGTGCTCTTGAGGTCTCCCTTAAGTTTTGAATTGCTTAAATCTATCTTGGACTGTGTTCATACTATACATTAAAAGTGCAATGATTAGTGTAGTGTCCCTGGGTTAGTGCAATGTTGAAAGGGGTTTGGGGCTTATCCAGTTTCCAGGGCTGAGAATAAAGGGTTTTAAAACCTGAAGACGTTGAAATGTTAACCAATATAGGAGAGTTGCATTTGTCGACACTTACTGCAAGCTGCCTTAATGCTTTCCTGAGATCCATGTGATTCCAGGTTTAGGCACTGTTGGATATAACTGAGGGTACGAGAGTTTGTAATATCAACAGTAAGAATTGTTTTGATCCAACTCCAGCAAAAATGTTATGTGACATAATACCTCTGCAATTACTTGAGGACTTAAATTACATTGCAGCATGATGCTTACTCTACTGAGTAAAGAAACTGCTAATTAATGTGTGTGGGTTTAGCTTTTCCTTATTTTTTCCTTTTTCCTGTCCTCTTCCCTAGGAATGTTTCGGAAAAATGAAGATTTGACTCCCTCACAGAGGTGCTTGGCTGTAAGGTAGGCTTTCAGACATCTCAGTCTAGTTTCGGGGGTGGGGAGAAGCTGGTGTCTTGTGTGCTTTATTAATTCTCTATGGAATTGCTACAGTGCACATTCAAGAAAGAGTTTACAAACCCACGTAAAACTGAGCCATGCTTTTTATATTTGTAGCTTAATTCATGTATCTATTCTCCTGAAAAATAACACTAGAAGTAGGTTTTATACTTATTTAAGGATAAACATTCTAAGTTCTGTGCCGTCTATGCAAATTAATGCCATATTACAGAGGAGAATAGTTAACATTTAGAACACATATTAAGTAGCTGGTGAAGGAACATGCTTGTTTAACTCTGTTTTTCAGTATTTAACTTACCTCTTCTGCTTTCTTTATTCAGGAGACTTGAAAATAGTGTTGTTTAGGGCAAAACAGTCTTGACTTGAGGCATTTTCCTTAACTGAATTATTGCCAGTTAACACAAGCCTTTGTTTACTGATTCAGTTATTGAGGGGGGAAAAAAAGAAAACAAACAGTTGAACAAGCACTTAGGGAAACACCCTTCCTTCTCCTTTCCCAGGCTCAGCTTCAGTAGATATCTCTAACGGGGCAAGGAGGGAGTCACCAGAGTTCAGATCTGTCTGAAAATACTCAGTACTGATTGGAAATAAATACTATGTGTAGAATGTTTTAAGCTGTGATTACAAGAGACACACAAACTGCTTTTCTACACGTGGTTTTTACTGCAGTTAGAGTAAGCAATAACATGGAGTATGACTTTTCCTACTGTGGAAATTCTGTAGAACTACACATTCCATCTCACGAGTTGCTTGTCTTTGAATTACAGACGCATGCCAAGTCTACTGGAGTATTTAAGTTACAACTGTAATTTCATGGGTATCCTGGCAGGCCCGTTATGCTCTTACAAAGACTATATTACTTTCATTGAAGGCAGATCATACCAACTGCAACAGTCTGAAGCAAATGGGAAGGAAGATACAAAATATGAACAAACGGATCCTTCTCCAAATGTAAGATGTATGACTCTTGCAGTGCTGATGCTTATGTAATCATTGCATGAAAGGCTTGGTTTGCACTGTTCATTTACAGGCATAACTTCTGAGCTGTATCTGGAGTTAATTCATCAACAGTGTAGTTCCCTGTTCAAAAAGTTAAACACTTATTTTTTTTAAGGCAGGTTTTCTCCATGGTTTTCGGTCTGCATCTTGTGGATAAAAGCAGAATAAATTGGAGCTTCCTAACAAGCTTACATGGTAAAAAGCTGTCTTCAAATTAAAACAGTTCATGCATGTTTCCTTCAAAGCATATGCTGTGCTTAAAAACGTTCTGGTAAGGACGAACTGCACATTTTGTTATTTGAAAGCTGATGAGACTTACAAGTTCCAGCAAGGTTTTGTGAACGTTCTCAAATTCTGCAGTATTTTAATGTCGTCTTACAGCAAGTAGGAAGCATTTGTATGAAATAAGTTGAAAAACACTTCATAGAAATAGTTTCATTTTACTTGCTTTCATTCATGTAGAGAGGTATTTTGATCTGAAGGTGCAGTAAATGATGTGCTAGCCATAATGCTATGGCTAGTAATCCATACAACATATTTCTTTTTTTCTTTGTTCTCTTATTGGAAAAGAGACCAAATACATACATAAGAAAGTCCAGTTGATCATACCTTACAAGAGATGCCGTATGGCCTGAACTAAAATCAAAAGCTCCTGAAGCTTGTTAATTTTTTAAATTTAATCCAATTAGTTTTATGTTCAGGGTACTGAATATAATCTCTTCACTCTTTTTATATTCTCTTAAATAGGAGTGTATCAGACTTTTAAATTTGTGTGTGCCGAAGATAATTACTACCACACATAAAAAGCAGAATTATCATGGAGTTGACTGGAACACTTCAGATAAATGGCTTTCGCTAATTCTAGTGACAATTACCTGTTCTCTGCTTATCTTGAGGACCACCAACTGTTGCTGGAGCGTACAAAGGCATTCCCACATGCAGCTGCTTGTCTTGTCCTACTATCTAGAGGTTACCATCCCCACAGCTGGGCTAACAGGGAGTGCTTCCCAATCTGTTGTGTCATCTCCAACCATTTCCACCCTTTCATTGTGGATGAGGACTCTTTGAACGTTCCATTCTACCTATCTTGTGTGGGTGTAGTAACTTGCACCACAGGAATGTAAACTAGTGGCTGGAGGATGGTAACACTTTAAACTGCTCCACACGTTGACAAAGCATCTAAACTCATAGAAGTGTGCTGTGGAGCAAATAGTTGGGAAGGGCAAAAGACACTGGAGAATCCTTTGCATAGATTGGCACCTCATAGTCTGTAGTCTGCGGTTGTGTTATATTGGCAAAGTTGCAGACACTTCTTTTGTTTTTAAACATTGTTTTGGCTCAGTAAAGGCATCACATATTATGTACTAAAATCCTATTTCTGCAGGAAAATATTATGTAGCAAAATTATTGCAAATAAAAGGAACTAACCAAATCTGCTAGTATCAGTACTTCTGGACATGCATCTACTGACTGCCTGGTAGGCCTTCATAGCTTCTTACCACAATCTAGCTAGCAATCTGAACAAAATCAATAGAAATAAATGTAAATCTATGATGGATTCTTCTTTCAGGTAAGCAGTTTTCCTTAAAATGAATTGCTCTTAAGATGCTTGAAACTTTTTGCAATTTATGCTGCATTAGCTTTTGACATAAAAATAAAGACAAGCTGTCTATGCTGTTGATTACTTCATCTCCCAACTGGTGTTAGAGAAATCTGGCTGCATTTTATAACACCAGAGTATTGTGTGCTTTTGGAGAAATATGGATGATATAATTTTACTGCATTTGCTGAATCAATTGAAATATTAATTGTCTTGTTCTAGAAGAATGTTTAAATACCATTAACTTCATATTAATGCTCTAAATTTGTTCATTGATTCTTATTATTTCAAGAAGAATAAATTGTTAGGTAACTCAACAAAAAAAGAAATGTAATGGGGATCAGCAAATGTTAATGTAGTAAATGAAAAAAAAATCGTTCAGCTGAGATACAGTAAGTTGCATTTCTTGTTAAGTATAACTACATAACAAAAGTAGTTCATGCCAGCCTCCTCCTCTATACTGTGTTGACTGCATGATGTTAACTTGGTTTAGTATTTTTGCTGTGTTCATTGCATGTTAAATTAATCAAGTCAACATATTAAAACTTATTTCTTATATCCCTCCTATTGTGCCTTTTTGCAAGCTATCAATTGTTGGTGCTCAAAGTGGTGTCAGCTCTCAGACATTAATAGCTGTCTTTGTAAGTTTCTTTTTATTATGGCTACCCTTAAAATACAAGATTCCTGTCAGCAGATATCTGCTTTCTTGCTTATTATGCAGACTTCTCCTACAGGTTACAGAGTTCTTGCCTAATTACCTATAATTTTTACCTGAGGTGCTAACCTCCCCAAAATAACATGCTTTAATATATTTCAATATAATATTGAGCTCCTCATTGATTCTTTATTAACCAAGAACAAGTTCATTCAAATAAAAGTTTTAAAGATCCTTTTCTACTTTTTGATACATTTTTGCATATTATACATGCTTACACTAATTCCTGAGCTCACTGAGTGTTTTACCTTTATTGCTTCAGTTAGAAAGCTTTTCTTGAACTCCTTTCTCTGATTAGGTGTCTAGCTTTCAACCTAATTATATCCCCATGTAACTTATGCACATTTGGTGTTGTCTTGGCATAGTCTTTTAGCTTAAGTACCTTTTTCCCTTCCCAGTGTTGACCTATTTGATACTTTTATACAAGTATGACCAGTTTTTATTCATCAAAACTAAATGAGCCAGGACTTTCTTGATTTTGGTTGTAAAATAAATTGTATATTCTATTTCATATGAGGTCAAAGTTATCCTGCAGCTTATGGCCTTTTAATTTCTTAACAGAATAGTTACTTTGATATGTTGAAAACTTTAAATAGTGAATGAAATTGAACTTCAAACTTAAATTTAGTTACCTCATCCTTGTAAAAACTGCCCAACCCTCCCATGAATGTGCAATCCAGTGATTACCCATTTATGCCTTGGCAAAGAAACTTATATCAATAACGTAGTTAATTAAGCAATAGGAAGTGAAATAATGTTTTTCCAAATGCATTTCTATAGGTAATTGAACTATAGATTATTTTGGTGTCAGATGAGGACTTTTATTTCTGTGTAAATATGTTCGAAACTTAAGTGCTATAAGCAAGCCTCAGACTGTAGTTTAATAATGTATTTAGGCCAACTGAAGTTGAATATGGTAGATCCTGGGTCCTTTGCTTATCCTAGCAGTGTTAACATGCATTTCACTGTGTTGTGGTCTGATTCAGATCATCTGATCCAGCCTAAAATTAACTTGTTGAAAAAACCAAACCAAACCACACCTTCCCCCATGTGCCCCCCCCCCCCCCCCCCCAAAAAAAACAACTCGCAAACAAAAGCAACAAACACCACCCAAATGCCAAAAGTCTAGTTTTTCACCTGATTTGTTTCTCTAATCTGACTTGCTAGAAGGAAAAAGAACAAAAGTTTGCAGCCAAGGTGAGGAGACAGGGCAGGACTGTTTCTTTGCATTACAGCTTCTGTTTGGATTGTCCTTCAGAAATTCTGCTTACTCCAGTCCTGAAACTGCAGCTCCCAGTCTTTGTAGAGGCAGGAGATTTTCTCCATCACTGTTTGCTAGGGATGCTAATATCCATGATACTGATCCCTGTAAATGGTATCAGTGTGATTGATTGGGGTTCTGAGATTTATAAGAGTCATGCAGTTTCTGGATGTAGTTATGCTTGTCCCTGCACCTAAATATTGCTGATAAAAAAAATTGTAGAAATACATCATTTAAATGCTTAATAAATAAATTAAAATACCTTCTTCTTACGGTATTTTTTTATACAACTGTGAATTGAAAACTGCAGCATTTATTTTTTAAAAGTACAATTTACAGCAGAGCCCTGTATGAGTTCATTATTTTTTTCTTAAGGTAAATTTTGGTGAAATTCTGATGCTTTTCCTTGAAGGGCTTTCATCTCCACAATTTAGTTAAAAACCTTCAAAGAGGTATTAAGCATATTTTAGGTTGAATAGGTGGTTTAATGATTTCTATTTACCAATAGAAAAACTGGTAAATAGTGGCAAAAAGTGGGCCTTTAAACAAAGATAAGATTACTTATAAGTTGCCATAACATATTTTGAGACTTTGTAGAGAGATTAAGATGGAAAACACCTATTTTATACGTTTGTGCTTATATTTTAAGTTGCATGTTAATGTTACCAGCCTATAAATACTGTTTCTCATGCTAAATTGAACATTACTTTTAATTATGGCTTAGACTTTGAAGTTAAATCCTTGCAACTGTCTTCAGAACTTTGGGGTGATGCCTTTTGGTATTAACAAATATCTAACTTTTGCCTGTATCGGATACTGCATACCAAAATTAAAGGTTCATTAGTGTTAATAATAACTGATTTTATGAACATACACTTCTATTAAAATTCCTGAAGAAGTTAAGCCAACTGAACTTTTCCTCTGCGGTGCCAAAGAGAGAGAGGGATTAATAGTTGCTAAAAAAACCCCAAAGGAACACTTTTAGAAAGTTAATACCCCTTACTTTGAACTCTTATAATAAAGCAAAATATTAAAATGAAGTTCATCAGAAAGCAAGTAGAAACAAATAATTAAACAGCAGCTTTAGTGTTAATAGGTAATTGCCTCCTAAAATATCCAGATGGTTTGTTTAATTAGCAGGGTTTTCTGATCCTGTCTGAAATATCTTCAGAGATGAGCCACATGAAATATATGCAATATCTGAAGTTACCCTCACAGTTTTATAGCTTTTCCAAGTCTAATTTTTTATCAGGTTGTACCACCTCTTACATCTGTGTGACTGTGTGGATCTTTGATTCTGTATGTCTTGCAGAAATCTGTGTTTTCAGTTGGGCACTTAATGCTGCATTCTGTATCATGGAGCAGAATTACTCTCTATTCTGGAACTAGATATGTGAAGCTGCACTCTAACTGAAGCAGGACATTATCTTTAATACTTTGGGCAGGTATACTGGAAGAATGGATAGAAAAAGGATTCTGGTTATCCCTTTGTTCTAATGCTTCAAAGAAAAATAGCTAGATTGACTGTTTTCCTGCCAAGTTTAGTGTCGGGGATTGTAATGTAAATTAAAACTGTAATGTTTAAGTTCAAATATTGAGATTACTTACAATCAAAATCTGAAAATCACATTTAAATGAACTAGCTCTCAAACTTCTGTTGTAGGTGCCTGGTTACTGCGTTACTTCAGTAACTTGCACAGACCGTGGTATCCGCCCTTGGGATGTGGATCAGACTAGTGGCTTAAAGCAGTCAATGTCATGCATTATTGCTCTGTGTTTTATAATAGATCCTTAGAAATGTTTTCCTAAAAATACATACTCTTTAGTGTAGCAGTTATAGCAAAACTGAATTTTGAGAAAATCTGAGTCCACATCCTACCCGAACAACATATTTTTATATGCCTGTGAGCATCTTTGATCCCTTACAGCTTGGTCACTCTAGTTGGGAAAATAGGTCTATATAGAACTGAGGGGGTTTTGGGCTGAAAGTTCATAAATTATCTCAGTTGATTTAGAATTTAGATATTGTAATAATCTAACAGAGATGATTGATATAATGAGTTGGGCATCAACTGAACACCTGCATTACACCAAAGGTAACTGAAAATGAACTGAAGCTTTACCATTGTTTTTGGAATCTCTGCAATAATTGTACTCATCTTGTCCTAGGTTATATGCTTTGTGTTATGACGTCTTAACAACTTACTTGTTTCAGCAATTTGATGATGAAATAAGAAAAAATCTGAAGCTGCAAAAGGTGTTCCACTTACTGAAGGGGTTTTTAGAGGCTCACTGTAGTTGGATTGGATTTGCTGTCTGCCAGAAGTGGTGCTCACAACTTAATCAAGATAACACTATTCCTTGAGCCTCTATAAAATGTTACCAACTATTTTAAAGTTGGTAGTATATATTACTGAAAAATTGACATTGTATATACATCTGTTTAGGGAAGGAAGATTATAATTTGCCTTTGTTTCCAGAAGATAAACAAAAAATGAAGCTTACAAGGTCTCCCATCTTAAACTTTTCAGATAGCCGTGGCACAGAAACTCTTAATCTGTGGACTGTCCTTACTCTTCCACATGACTATTACAAAAACTTTGCCTGTGGAATACAACATTGATGATAACTTCAGAGCTACAGCATCATGGCCTGTAAGGTTTTTCTACTTGTACATGTCTCTTATGGCTGCCAGACCCAAGTATTATTTTGCATGGACTTTAGGTAAGTATATATATTCAAAAAATAAAAGCAAGTGTATGTATTGAGTTCCATTTGAGATGCTGCATGCTAAGCATGTATTAAAAAGTGACAGTGCCCTCTTGAGGCCTTAGAAAAACATTATTACATTTAAGGAGTATGAGATACCGTCAAAGTATATTGAATGGCATCTCTCTTTTTGAGAAACAAAACTTACCATAAGTCTAAGCACAGTGTTGCAAATGAGATCATGGTCTCTTGAATATCTTTGAGTGAAATGTAAGGTTTTTTGGAGAGAGATAGTGTTTTAATGAGCAACAATGTTTTTGTTTTTTAAAAATTGTTGTAAATCTAATCTGATGTACAATCCTTGGGTTTTTTTTTTTTGATACCTTGATTTTGGCATATCTGAAAAGTTATTCTAAGCCTCCTCTGTGGTTAGTTATCAGTAATTTGCTTGATGTTATTTAAGCATGAAGGAAAAAATATATTGAAAATCAGGTATCTCGTAGTGTTGTTAATAGTAGATGGCATTCGCAGTAGAATTTTTAGGATTTGATGGGTGACGCTACAGTTTTAGTCTTTGTTTACTAAAAGTTCTAATGACCAACAGGATAATGCCCATAGTTACTGATTTAAGACACTGAATAAATGATATAGTTTAAAGAACGTTTTGCTTTTCACTTCACATTACTTGGAAAAAAAAAAAAGATACATACAACAGCAAAATGCCGTATTTATGTAAGATGACATCTTGGAAGTGGCTCACAAAACAGATTTCATCAGCTTCCTCCTCCTTTCCAGTTTTACATATTTGTTTCATAATTCTTTTGAGAGAGAATCTGTGGGAAACAATGCAATAAAGAAAGCTTTGGTGTAGCAGAGCAGCATGACTCATTTACAGCTGCTGGCTTCATTCCTGGTCAATGAATGAAGTGCTTTCAGCTTGTCTGGATATAGTAATTCTGGGGCTGCTTGTGGAATGAAATAATTTTGAATATTGTGCTCTTATGCGCCAGTATCATTGTCTGTAAAGAGTAGGAGTCATCTGAAAAATGAATAAACTTTGTTGGTTTTTTCCCTGTAATACTTCAGATGGATTTCTCCTCATGTGCTTGCTAGCAGTGTAGAGCTAGCGTTCCTTTAATAAAATACTGAAGAAAACAAAAAGTATCAACTCTTGTACTTTTAGTTTGCTAAATATCTTTTTTACTTTCTTCCTTCCACTTTACCTCATCTAAACTAGTGGTATGAGCGGAATGTGAGGGGACCTTAACAGTTTTACTGGATGTTTTACTTTTGAGTTGTACACTACTATTTCTTCACTTAAGAAAAAAAAAATCTGTTACTAGAATGAATTACTTAAAATGAATTCTTACTAAAATGATAGTTTATTTATTTATTAATATTTACTCTAGCCTTAGTCTTTGTATTCTGGCTAGAAAGATATTATGGAGTTCAAGTCTTCAGCTGTTTCTAATGGAGCATAAAACCATTGTCTAATGTTTGAAGTCAACATCAGTGATATCAGATGTATAGCAGCGAATGTTGTTGCTTTCAAAGATGTTTTTTAAAATTGTTTTTGATGAGGAAATAAAAATATTGTGAATGACCCTATATTAAATCAAATTTCACAAGGCCCTCTTCCAGACTGGTAGACAACTGGAGAAACTGAACTTCAGGAAAGCAACTGTTTGAGTCAATTGTTTCTTTTACTTCCCAAATAAGCTGGATTAATACCTTGAAAAGGTTTTGAGAAGAAAGTAAAATGCAAAAGATATGAATTTCACTTACTTGTCACTACTGTATAAAGTAAATTCTTTTTAATATGGTAATACAACTGAGCAATTTGTCTTGCCTTGCTAGTTGTAATTTAAAAGGTGACAATCTAATTACAGTGCTTTAGATTCATTCTGAGCTAACAGAGGGGGCTCATGCCCCTGTAACTAGAGGACTAGATCTGTATTGCGTCTGCAGAGCCTTTTGCCTACCTCGCTTCCAAGTCCTCAGGACTCTTCTGAACTGGGAGAGGAGCTGGCATTCTTCTCACATGGTCATTTATTTATCCACATTAGTGGATGCATCATGAATGTGTGTGTCCGTGTTTCGGTGCATGCTACTAAACACCTGGCTCAACAGAGGCAATATTTGGGCGGGGGGTGGGGGGGGGGAATCGTTTCCTTGTACATGGCTGTCTTCACTTGAGAAGTACAGCTGAGGAAATTTTAGTGCCTGAGCTAAGAAAGCTGAGAGGTGAAGGTGATGACTGAAAGTGACAAGCAGTATACAGACTGACATCCCTTGTATTTTCCTGCATAGCCCAGATGATGGTAGCAGCTTTTTCTCCTAGAGAAAAATATTGTTTGCTTTGAACTATTTGACCTTGGACATGCACTGTAAACACTTTGCATTCAGAAGTGTTGTTAACAGCAGCCTTGTGCCATTAGAAGTAGTCTGACAAACTCTGCATTGCTTAGTAAATTACTGTTTCCTTCTGTTAGGTTTGCACTGCTCTGCTTGTGGTGCTGTGAATGTGCACCTGCTGGCAGTGAATCGTGCAATTTTATCTTTGGTCTTCATTATGCAGCAACAGTGATGTTTAAAGAATAAAGACATGCATCTGAGTGTTGAGCTGCTATCTCAAATCATTACAACCAGCCACTGTTTTGTAGTCTTGATGCATCTCATTGAGTTTGTTTTTCTGTTAAATTGCCAAAGCAAATCTAAGTAGGTGGTATGAGAGAGAGGAGACATCTGTACTGTGAAGCAGATAGTGCTACCTTTCATTCTTTTGCTTTTGTACAAGTTTTTGTATTGAAAGCTGGTGTGTTGCCTGGATTATTTTCTGTTTGTTCAAGTGTATAACACAGTGATCCTTGATATTTTAAAAAAATAAATACATAGTCTTGAAGATGTGATAAATATTTTGAACAAACTACATGTTGTGCAGTACACAATTTGTAATACAGGCAGTTTCTAATTAATTTGTTTCTTTTTGTCTCATTGCAGCAGATGCAATTAATAATGCAGCAGGGTTTGGTTTTAGAGGCTATGATAAAAATGGAGTTACACATTGGGATCTAATATCAAATCTGAGAATCCAGCAAATAGAGGTTTGTTTCTGTCTCTTTCAAATAAAATATGTGCTCATGTAGGTAGTTGCTTGTAATTTCAGTAACTTTTCCTACGCATTTTGTTCCTCGAGATAGTGAATATGTTCTAAGTCAGAAATGATGTGTTCACACCCTTAGGAAAAGATGGAAAATAGTCTGTTTTGAATATCTTCTACTTGTCAGTTGACTTGCAAAATATTTTGTGGTTACAAGTAGTTGAGTAAATACCTTATTCAATTCATCACAAAGTCTGGGGTTTTTTTATAATTTATATGTCAAAATTTTGAAATATTTTGTAACACTTTACAATCACGGAAATAATTAGTTTGTTTTTACTTTACAGTTTTCCACAAGCTTCAAGATGTTTCTTGATAACTGGAATATCCAAACAGCTCTTTGGCTTAAAAGGTATTTATTTCTTAAAGGAAAGCTTTTCTTCACTGAAGTTTCTTAGATAAATATTTATTTGAAGGTAATTTAACATTTAAAGCTAAACCCTCAAAACCATCAGTTCTTTAGCAACTGCACAGGACATTCTTCTTGTAATACTTGAATTACAGTCTCTGAATTTAGGACCTTTCTCTTAATGTAAACTACCAGGTTATGATAGAAACTGATTTTCTTCACTGATCATAGGGAACCTAAAACTACTAATCTGTGGAGGTGAGGCATCTCTTTCCTTTCTTTTTTTTTTTTTCTTGTTTCTTCTCTCTCTTAGCATTCAAAGCAGTGCATGTTGCTGAGAGCAGTTGGCAAAATGTGACTCTTAGCCTGTGGAAGCTTTGCGTTATTTTTAGCCACAGTGATACAGGAACTTCCATACGTTCTGCGAGAGAACTTTCTGCTCTCCTTCCATAATGAGTGCATGGCAAATAACAAACCCTACAATGTGCTGTCAACAAAAAAGCAAATTAATATTCCACAGATGCACTTTTTTCCTTGTCTGGGAAACGGGTATAGTGCCCAGTGAACTACATCATTCTGCTTTTACCACTTTTTTGTGGTAACTAGAAATTTAAAAAGTGTTCTTGAGTAGTGTGCAGGTGTTGTTTCCCTTCTCCCAGTCTTTGTTTAGTTGATCTTTTATCAATAGGTGCAAGTTTAACTGAGACTCCTATCTTGGGATCACTCAGAGGATTTTATATCTTATTCTAGGATGGCTGGCAACAGGATGTTTCTTCCATCAAATTTCTTTATAGTGTATTCTCTTTCTTCCTTAATTTATTTCCTAAATATTTTTATGACCCAATTAAAAACAGAAATTGAATTTTATGTGATTATTCTAGTTGGGTCAATAGGCAATAGAATCTATTGCTAGGGCAGTCAACAAGGAAGAATTGCATGCTTGCGGATATTGAAATGTATCATTTAATAAAGAAAATAAGCTATTTAGTGATTTTTAAAATGCATTTTAATTTAGAGAACAGAAGTTGATCAGTATTAAAACTTAATAGGAAAAGCTTGTGTTCCAACAAACTTTCAAATCGCCTAAATGAAATGATTCTAAATAAAAACTCCCTTTAGTGGAGTACTCCTTAGTAACATTTCTGTTAAGAATTGAAAGAAAAAAATGAAAATCAGATACTCAGAGTGACCTTAAAAGATGTGAAGAAAAATTAAAGCACCTCCTTTAATAAATATTTTTAAGAACAATTGTAGAACAATCTTTGAGGATAGTCTAAATCCATATTGATTCTGCCACAGTGAAATGGAGAAGGGTGGATATTTTCTTGAAGTTTTTTTGCAAGTAGAAGATTGTTTTAATGATTATACATGAGGACCATAAATAGTGGTATAGAATATATATTATATGGCCAATCATTTGGTTAGTTGCAATGCTACAGTAGTTTGAATGGAGGACAAGCTCATATATGCCATCAGAATTGCAGGATTTTAAATCCTGATTGTGTGTAAAAGCACAGTTAACAGACCTACAGATCATAAAGAAGCTTAATAAACATTTAATGTAGATCACAAAATACAGCAGTTTAAAAGTATTATTGTTAAAAGCATGCAAGTTAAAATAGATATTTACATAGTAATATATATCAACAATAAATATCGTGATAATGTTTCCTGGCTGGGGAAGCTGTTATGTTCCCCTTCAGCCTGTTCATTCTTTTTTCCAAAGAAAACATCTAATTCCATTTGTCTTTGGACATGTTTGCAAAGCCTCTGTGGTTCTTCTTGATCTCTTCTGGCATCTTTCCAAACTTCCTGTCTTCTTACAATAGATGTAGTACTTCTAAGACCTCCAAGGTCTTTCCCTGGCTTATTACAGGCAGATTTAAATGATTTGAGTGGATTAATTACCTTTATTTTCTTTAGATAACACATTTAATACATCACAGTATTACATCCATCTTTTTGCAGCAGCAATCTACTGTTGATTCATGCTCAGCTGATACTCGGTGTTTCATACTGTTGATTCATATTCATACTCAGATACGCTTTTTCAGTAATGTTACAGGAATGGGTAATGTTTTGTATCTTCCGCAGTTCTTGTTAAATGTTCTATACTTTGGACTTCATTTTGTTGATTTCAGAACATTATTCAAGTCTGTCAAGATCATTGTGGACTCTAGCATTCTATCTGCTAAGAAAACAATGCCAATCTCATCCATCCCACCTTCCACCCCAAAAAAGGAAGGGAAGACAAGGTGGAAAAATACACTTCTCAGTCTACCGCCCAGGCTAGTAATGAAAATAGAGAACCAGACCAAAGGCAGTGCCTTGCTGAACTGATGAATCTTCCCACTTCTAGAGCAAATTATAGATAAGATAACCTGAACCACCCATATTTGAATAGATTTTCTCAGCTTGTTCTGATGACATTCCTAAAAGCAAATCAAGAAAATAATGGTCAGGTGAAGCATTTCAACACAAGTCATTATTGACAAATCCATGGAGGAGTTTAAGCTTACTTTCTACTCTGAAATTGATGACTGATGATTTTTATCTACTATATCTTACCTGACTTGCATTGATATAGCTGAAATTTGGGTAGTTAATTTAGTTAGTTTTGTTAGCTCCTGACTGCTTTGCAGGGGAAAACTTGCTTAAAGTAGTTTAAACCAAATAAAGATTCAAGACATTTATCAATTTATTAATGAAACATAATTACTCACCAGTCAGTGAAAAAATACATCCAGAATTAATACCAGTACTAGAACAGATAACATTTTGTGTGTGTTTTGTGTTGTAGTTTAATAAACACTTCTAAACACTCTTCTGTGACTAATCCCAAGGAGTTTAAAAAGAGCACATGTACACACACAGTTATATGCAAACTGCGCCTCCACTCCCAAGGACGTGGGACACAAACACACACCTCCTTCTGCAAGCGTGGGCCCCCTGCTTGTACACGCTGCCTGTGGGAGGTGTGGGTGCTCCAACTCTGTGTGAACCTGCTGATTCACATGCTGGTTAGATCAGCATGCCACGAGTTCACATGCAGCAGCTGACAGGGATGAGAGATTGCTGCCTGTGTATTGCGTACTGCACTGACAGTTCCCTAGCTGCATGCAGGCTACACAGTGTCTGCCAGGGAGGTCTTGGCCAAGACAGCAGTCGTGATGCTGGTGGGGTGACTTCTGGCAGTGTCAAACCAGGTTTTGATAATTAGTATTTTGCTCCAAGATGTCTCTGACATGTTACAAATTTTCCTGATGCTCTTGTACTTTGTAGGCTGTCAGATTCTTTGTCTGAAAAGTCTCTTTGAAATTCACTGGTTACTGTATAGACTGGTCAATGTTGCTTTCCTCTTTAAAGTGGTCTATTCTGGGCAAATGTCCTCAGATAGTTTTGTGTATTATGCATGTGTGCAACTGAACCCTGCTTAACCCCATGTTCTCATCTTAATAGCCTTTGTTAGCAAAGCCCTTTGGCAAGGGCAGGGGGTTGTGCTGGTACCCCGCACTGAAGACCTCATAAGTAAACTAAATTAGCAAAATACACTTTTGATCCTTCCCTATTCAGATCCTGTCTCTTTACCTTCTGCTCTTTAACACTGACTGTATCATTTGGTCTCGGCAACCTTTTGTATATATGGAAGCTGTAGCAAAGTAGATACATTAGTAGTGAATGTTTTGGCCCTCTATCACTAGCTTGTTGTCTTATTTGAATAATAGACCTGCATTCTCTTCTCTTTCTCTGTTACTTGCTGTGTGTTTATAAAACCCTTTTACATATTGGTGTCTATGGCCTTCTATTTTAGTTGAAGCTCACTTTTGTATGTTAGCCTTAGATTTGTGTTCATGCATGCTTATGCTGTTTATTTTTGCTTCATGTTAGTGTGATCTGTTTCCATATTTCCTATTGCTTTTTGGTTTTCAGATCATTAAAGACATTAAAGAACTCTTGATGAAGCCATATCAGGACCTTACCATGTTTCCTATCATTCTTCCACATCATCATGGTTTGTCACTGTGTCATTTAATGTTGTCTTCTAGAAAGTCTTTCTTGGATTCCTTTTTCCCTTCTTCCTTCTAGAATTCCTTACTGTAGGACCTTGCCTAATAATTCAGTCTCAACTTTTAAATAGCAGAGTTCAGCATTCTCCTTATTTGATATTCTCACATCTCTAGAGTAATTAATTATAATTTCATCATCATGCTTGCCTAATTGCCCTACACAGACACATTTTCAACTGTAGTCTCTCTATTACTCAAAACTGAAGGTAGTTGTTACTTTCCCCCTTCTCCTATAAGCTGCTTTCATTTTATGAAAAATGCATATATGATTCATCACAAGAGTTTGCAGGGTAGTCTGTGCCTTCCAGTGTAGCTTTTCAAACACATTCTTGGATGGCTCAAGATCCCTTATTAACACCAAAACCTGTCTTTGGATGCTTGTGTATCACTTCATTATAAATAAATATGGAATGTGGTGGCACTAAGCATAGGTTAGCACTGAGGGGTGAAATCAGGAGTTGCGAAGAGCTTTAAGTATTTTCTGTAAGTTGTAATATAGTAGCAATGTTATTAAATAATAGTAAACTGCAATTGCATTGCAAATGATGTGTTGGAGATGAAACTGCTAAAAGTATAAATGTATAAATGATGATTGGGAGGATTGGTGGTTTGTCTCATGTTATTTATCTTGAATTCTCTTTGACTTACTAGAGTGTGCTATGAGCGAGCCACCTTCAGCCCAACGATCCAAACCTTCATCCTTTCTGCCATCTGGCATGGGGTTTACCCAGGATATTATTTAACATTTTTAACAGGAGTACTAATGACACTAGCAGCACGAGCTGTAAGTACCAACCAAGCATCTTCTTAAATAAGAAGTTTTGTAAAACAAAACTGATCATGTTCTGTAGTCCAAAGATGCACTTTGCAGTTGATAAGACAGTCTGTCTGACAGTGGTGTTTACTTCTTTAGTTTGAGAATGGTAGGAATGATTAATTACAAGGAGGGGCTGAGTGGTGGAAACAAGCAAGACTGTACACAGCCTATAATGCCTTTGTAGTATATCTTTTGTGGAAGCTCTTCTTCTGTAATAACTGATGGTGTATTACTATGCTATGCTGAACAGGATGATGTTATCTAAGATCATTTTGAAAAAACTTTCTGATGATGAAAAAAATCACTGATGATGAGTAGTTTCAAATTTGGAGGTCAATGCCATATATTTATGGAGTCCACCCCCTCCCTAATTTCTGTCCAGTACTATTGCAAAGATGGTAACTAAAGAATGTTCCTCTTCAACCAGCAGATTCTCTAGTGCAGTTACTATTTAAAATTGGCCAGCCAGCAGTGCGGTCACATTAAAAAGCTTTTTCAGCTGCTATTCAGAACCATATGGAACCAGCAAATCTGCCAAGAAATCTCTCACAGTTCTGCTTGAGAAAGCTGTGTAAGAACAGAGGCAGGTTTATCAGTTATGTGATGGGAAAGAGGAACAAAGAAATTACATGTCAGCTCTGAACAGCATAACAGACCACTTTTCTGTTGAAAGAACCAGGAGAATGAGAAATGAAGCAGACTGTTCTTTCTTGTGATAATAGCTAGGGAAGGTGGTACTTCAGATTTAGATTGTTATTAACAGTAATAAAACAGATGCTCCTCCTCTTTCTTCACAAAGATGCAGGTATAGTCTTTGTTTGACAGAATTGACTCCTTTCTTTACAATAAGTGTAGCTCCCTTCTCCTTTCCAGACTCTATCACAGTGAACTTTTGACATTTATCAGCCAGGGGCTGGTGCAAAAGCCAAGGTTCAGGGACAGTTCGCAGGTAAAAGTTGTTGTGTTCTGTCAGTGAGGTGAGTCCAGTAAATAGGAGCACTCACTGCACTTTGTCCTGAGCTTAACTAGTAAGTTGCGTTGTATTCACATTTTATACATATCCATCAATAGGCTATAAAATAAAAATATTTTGAGTTCCCGTATTAACAGATACCTAATAACTGATAAGATATGTTATAGGTACTTCAGCGTGTTTATTATTTAACTCTACTAGCCTTTAACAGCAAAGTTTGGCAGCTCTGATCCACACTTTTTTTCTCTTGTCATGCCTAAGCATGTATTCAACTCATTTTACTTCCTTTAATCATTACACATGTCATAATCAGGTATTTACTAGGGGCAATTATAGATTTAACTTAAAAGTTGTCATTCAAGTCCTAAAATACTAGATTTCTCTACAAGAAATTCTGTGAAACTTCATCCAGGTTTTACAGAACTCAGGAACAAGTCATTGCATGTGACCATAGGAGAAAATGGGGGGGAGACGGCAGGATGAAGGGTATGTGGCTAGCATTACTTGTTTACTTAGTTTAACTAAACAAAGGCTGAGTGAGAATGCGGTATCTACAGGGGAATTCGGGTAAGAAGGACAAGAAGGACGAAAAAGTTTTTTAATGTAAAGAATGAAATCAGCAGGAGCTAGCCTTGGATATGTTCTTTAGAACCGGGAGTTCTAAAGAAACTCTAGGTTGAAGAAGCGAAACTGTGTACTTTGGTGTGCAGCTTTTCAGAGAGGACTGCCTCAGTGCAGATAACTGGAAGGTGGCAACTGTGATACCAAGCTACACAAGGGCTGAATTGAGCCCATCTTGGCTTGGCAGCAAGTAAGTGTGAACAAGGATGACAGTTCAGTCAAAGGAAGGAGAGGTGAAGATCTACTGATATCTTTTTAATTATAAACTTAAATAAAACTGAACCTGGACCTGTGTGGGTTTTGGATTTTTTTTTTTTAAATACCTCTGGTATTCCATCATTTGAACAGAATTTTATGAACAAAAGAAGACTCAGCATAGGAAATTGAGTCATTTTATAATAATCCCACTTCATATTAGTTGTTAAGACTCCTGAAATATGTTTTAGAATGGATATTTTGTATATTCTGATTTATACCCTACTTGTCCTAAAATATATCTTAACAGTAAGTATATGAAAATGGTTTACCTTATAGAAGCTTTCAGCAGAAGCATACTGGCTTTCATTTACTCCAACACTCTATATTATACAGAATGGCTTGATGGAATAGAATGTCTGTCTCACTCTGACAAGCAGGCCAAAGTTGCATTGGATTTAGGGGGGATTCATTTGCTTAAATTCATAAATACTTAAATTCCTGTGCTGGATGAAATGCATTATCCTAAAAGGCAGGGAATTTGAACTGCCTCCTCTTGAAGTTCATGGGCATTTTGAATAGTTCAAAGACACTTGACCAAACTGCGGCATTTAAATTCATCCTGTGAATTTTGTGGAAGTGCAACAAATTCTGTACAGTAAGATAGCTCTCAATGTTTATTCCTCAACTAACTGAATATTATCTGCTTTTTCAGATAAGAAACAACATCAGACACTATTTTGTTGAATCTCCTGCTGTTAAACTATGTTATGATATTATAACATGGGTGGCAACTCAACTAGCAATAAGTTACACAGTTGTGCCATTTGTACTGCTCTCTGTAAAACCCTCTTTCACCTTTTACAGGTAAGCAGGTTCTACCTGTTTCCTTTTTCTAACTTGGAATAGAAGTATTTTCTGTGGTATAAGATTTCTGAAGCTATTTTAGCGATAATTATAAGATTGATTTGTTAGCTGAGCAAACTGTATTTCTGTTCTAGTGCTTGAATGTAGTTTGTGTTGTGTATGAGAAACCATAAAGTGATCTCGTTTTCCTGTCATAATAAACTTACTTTTCCTGGGGCAGGGAAAAAAAACAACCAAAACCATGACCTTTGAGATTACTATATGCACATGGAACTATTTTATACCAAGACAGGTAATGACTTTCCAGACGTAACTTGTGAAAATAAGTTGAACACGGACTTCTTTTCATTTTTTACATCTTACAGCACTAGGTGCTGTTAGGGAAGACTTCATTTCTGATTCCCTCTTACTACTTTTCTTAAAGGAAATGTTAATGTCTTCCTGTCTTATGTGCAAAGTACTGTATGCAAGTAGGTTTTGACAGTTTATTCCTTAAGCATCCTGTAAAGAGTGGTCAGAGTTTTATTGAGTTATTATTTTTGTTTGTTTTTTAGCTCCTGCTATTTCTGTCTTCATATTGCCAGCATCCTGGTGTTGTTGGTATTTCCACTGAAAAGAACTCAAAAAGGAAGTAAAAAGCATGAAACCATCCAGCCCGTGTGGTCCAAAAAACTAGAAGAAGAAAATCTTTTGCAAAAGAACAGTTATTCCACAACAAATAATAGTTTCAGTCAGAAACAAGAAATAACCTGCAGATATCAAGCATTGAAACAGTGATTGAGGAAATACTATGATGAATATATTTTGTATGTTTTCAGAAACCCATTTTTAGCACCTTTTAAAGGGGTTTGTATTTGTTTGCAAAGATGTTTAGTAAGAAAAGAATGCATTACCTAGGAAAATCACATACAATAGCAAGACTGGAAACAGAACAAATTAACCCCTCCCATGCCATGTCCCTGTGGGTCACGCCTTATATGAAGATATTACCATTATTTCAATGGGCACTCAGGACTTGCAACGTATGTCCATGGGGTCATATGTGTGCCCTTTGCTGAATGTACGTTGTGTATCCCAAGGCACTGATGGGGTGGAATAAAATTGTGTCAATCTAGGATTAACAAATGGAAATTAATTTTTCCAAATGAATGACTTGCCTTAAACCCTCTATTTACTGAAATATTGTTTCTAAGTGGGTATTGTCAAGTTTGATTTTACATGGAAAGCATATTTCAAATATGTAATACTATATGCTATAAAGAAGATAAAAATAGGAAATGCAAAGTCATTAGAAGGCTTTTGAATCTTTAAAAGGGAATTGCAATAAGCATCTCAGTATTTGGAGGGTTTTCTTAAAGTATCTCAAACTATTACAGTACATTACAGAACTGTAAACATTACTGATGCCAAATTTAGAGTTAGATTTCTTTGATAAAGAGTATAATTACACATAGCCCTTCTGAATGGATTAAAAAAAATAAAACAACTGAAGGTTTGCCTTTTCCAGGGCTTTATAGCTCTAATCTAGGTTTCTTTTACCTTTAAGTACCTAAAACCAATAAAACACTGCCAAGTGGGCTTTGCAGCTAGAGAAGGAAAGGCAGCCATAGGACACAGCAGACAACGTGCAAGCACCAGGATTTTAATGAAAGTGCATTTTTTACCCTTAAATACCAGAAATACTTGTTCTAGAATACAGCTGTTTTGCAAAAAAATATTTTTAATACTTAAAGATGTTTTGAATTTCCAAGCATACAGTAGTTAGTTGATGATGCTTTCAGTATACAATAGCAACATTACCTTGAGCTCTAGTGCATAGGTAGTCAAACATGAAATTACTATCATAACCGATTTCTGTATGCTTGATAAATGATGGCCCTTTATCCAAAAAGCATATGAATTTGAGGAAAAGCTTTGTCTTCAAACTAGAATTTTAGATGCAAAGTTCACATCATATTTGTGGGTAACATAATGAAAGAAAGAAATCCTTCAGAATATCTGGCTTACTGAATTATGGAAGTGTGTCAGGGGAATAATGCAGTGGTTATATCTATTCCAGACCATTTATTGTGATGATGGTCCCTGCTAGAGTACTGCTGTTAAAGGGCTACATTTTAATTGCTTATATTCTGTATTTTCGTATAATTTTAAGTAAACACAAACTGTTTATCCGCATGGGTTTTTTTAGCTTTAAAACTGACACAAAATACTACCAGAGAAAAATAATGCAGCTTGTTGATTAATAAGCTACAAGTGAATGAGAAAAATTTTGTCATAATATTTTGAACCTTCAATTTTTTCATCAAATATCTAACACTAGTCGGGTGAATATTCTTAGTACCAGATGGCCGTCAGCTTTGGGGATACTACCATGCAAAAACAGTCACAGCACTTCTGGCTTACTCTCTAAAGGACCAGATCCTAAGTCAGGTCAGAGTTGTTTCCTTGCTGTGATAGTTCTGTGTCTGGCCTTTGGCTCCTTGCCTAAAACTCCAGGAGGATAACATACCTTTTCCATATATGTAGGTTAGCACTAATTAACCTACGCAGTTAGAAAGGGGGAACTAAATATGAAAAGAGAGTGGATGAGTCTGCTTAGATGAGCAAGGATGTTTATTGTTTCAGTGACAGCTGTATTATCTTTAAGATAAAATAATCTGACTTCTAAATCCTTACTCTGGTTACCCAAGTAGACCTCCCCTTACATGGTGTCGTGGTTGTCATATGCCTCTTACAAATGGCATTATGGTTCTTTCTGTTGTTTATAAGTAAGGGCACACTTTGTGTTTGATTACTCTTATTAGACAACACAATCAGGAAAGACATTTTTCCAGTTTCTGTTCTTGAAGGGACATTTACATAAAATAACAGATTAGAATTGCACATTTCTGGGTGGGTGAGTAGAATTAGGGTTGATTCTTTCAGCATTTGTTGCTGTTGAACTTAAATTAATCTTGTTGGTGCAGTCTATGTATCTACCCAAACAAGCACTTTTGGATGCCAGTACAACATCTAATGTGCCATCTTTCCCATTAATGTTCTGGTACTCTTGTTTTCTTGTTTTGGCATGTGTGCCCATATGTGCAATGGAAGCTTACTAGTCCTTCATCATGAAATATGAAAACAGTTGTAAACACTCCCAGAAAATAAGCAGGTTTAGGATAGTGAATACTGGTACTGCAGTGTGAGTGAATTCACAGGTACAGTTTTGTGCAGACCTTTTGTATATGAGGAAGTTAAAACAGCTAAAGAAAATATGTATGGGCTTTAGTTGAGCACAAGTGGCAAGGTATGAGCCATTGGACATGACTGGTGTCCGCGTGCAATGTAATGACTTTTTTCTTCATGATTTGAAACCCTTAAATAATTGCAACACAAGAAAAATATGACAACTTATTAGTTCTGCACAGAATTTATTTTTAAATGTAGTGTCCTAGAATTTACCCTTTGCATGTCATTGCTGAATATAAAAGTACTTTGAACCAAAATCTGCTCTTCATGCAAATGAATTCTCTTGGGGACTATGGAAAGAGGTTTTTTTGTTTTAATGGCAGCACACTGATTTTAGTCAAACTGGGGTTTTGTCGTTGATGTTTTCCCTCTGCTTTCTAGTTTTCTGCCTTGCTATCGCACTGCATTCTTTTTGTCCATTCAGTCAGAAAGTCAAAGGTGGCCAGCCCTGATGCTTTAGATAACTTTTAGGTTTTACACTCATCATTTTATAATACTGAATTTGAAAGGATGGAAGTGATTTACTATTGCTCTTGCTGAGAAAAACAGTAGAAAGTACATTTCCTAGAAATCTTTGGGCATGAAGGAAACATAATTATAAGTATTTTTTCACTTTTTAACTTTTTGGATATACATTAGTTTTCTGTATTGCAGATCAGCACACTAAGAAAAGTAAATACAACATATCAGTCATAATTTTATGGTGCTTCGCAGATACTTGCCCATTGTGAACAATTCATTCAGGCACTTAATGAGTTAATGTTAGTAAATGTAGTCACCCTGACAGTAACTATTTGTTTGCTTAACCTTTTTTTAACCTTTATGATTCTGAATTAATGAAAGAGATATATATTATATATTTAAATAATACTTTCAGTGGTGCCTACTACTGTTGTAATCGGGAAGGCTTTGTTAGCTTTACAGTTACAGATATGCCCTTCTTATTCAGGAAACTTATTTTTCCATGGCCATTCTTTAAGTTGACATGTAGACAAGATTTCAGTAATAGGTGACATATTTTAAAATATATTACCATGTAAAAATATTGGTATGCATTTCAGTGTGCTCTTGATAACAAATGATACTTTAGTGAGAAGACTTTACGAAGAGGTCTTTGTGTATTCCCTGCTGTACACTGACTTGTGGTATGAGTTTTACCAGTATAGTATATTATTTACTAGAAGAATTTTACATTTAAATAACTTGTTCTGTTTCCCCTGTGGGAATAAATAACATGAATATAAATGCTATGCTTGTATGACAGGATGTACACTAGGTAGTTGTGCCTCTCTTGATGGCATTGATTTGGTTAGTGGTAAAATGTTCTCTGATACAAAGGAGACCTTTATGAGAGCCTCACCTCCTGTCAAATTCATATCAAAAGTAATTTTAACAGAGTCTGGATTTTTTTCTCAGAAGCTTTGCAAACAAATTGTTGACAATTTGTTTAAATACATGGTGAAATGTGTCCTCACATTTGCCTGCAAATGTGTCACTTGCTTACATGTAGACTTTCACATGCTCAACTTCGTAAGTTGGCCCTGAATGATAAAGAAATTTAAAAGCACAAGTTACAGTAATTTAGGCTTTTGCTTCCCGTAACCTTAAGTCTTTCACTTTGTAATTCTCATTGAATTCTGAAATAAGGTTTGAGAATTTTTCGCTTTCGATGAAAATTTGGAAATACTGCCATTTATGTTGAAAAGTGATCAGTGTTAGAAAAACAGATGGAAACAAATTTAAAGATTTTAATATGATGCAGACTCTATGTATAAAAAATTATACATTGGTTCTGTGCTGATTCATCATAGCATTTCACTACATGATTAGCCTTTATGTATTAATTTAGGTCCAGTAATACTCTGAACAGCATTTGGGAGTATTTTTAAATTTTCCTGTTTAAAAAAATCAATTGGCTATAAGTTCTTAAGTATTTAAATGCTATGCTGAATAAGTATCAAAGCAGATACTCTAGTGAATTGAGCCTGCTCTCATTATATTACCAGATCTGTCTGGATCTAAGCTAGTTTGCGCTGTCAGTCTTCTTCATAGTCATGGTGGAAAAGCTGGCTGGGAAGAAGTCTCTGGTAAGAACATGTCCCATCAGTGGCCAGGAGGCTTTGCCACAGAGTTCTTGGGGGAAGCTAACCCTACCTGCAGAGCTTGACAGAAGACCTGTTTGCTTGTGACCCAGGATGCAGTGGCTCTATGCTACATCTACCTGGATTTTTGATGTGTTTGCTGTCTTAACCTAGACATTTTACAACACCATGAAGTCTAGGCATCCACAAAGTCACCCTGCAAAGTTACAGCTGCAAGTATTGCAACAGTTGCTTATTATGGTCAGAACCAAATGGGAAAAAAAACTTAATTTCTTAAAAACTTGGTTTGAGATGAGCTTTTTATGTTTTTTACAAAATCTAACCATCAACTGTATCAATTTTCATCCCATTAAATATTTAAAACATAATTTTGCTATACAAATGTGCAAAAGCAAATTCTGCCACTTCATCTTCTGTGCATTACCTGTGTGTCCAGTGACCTAGGCCTGGTTTTGGTTTTAGACATTTTTAGATTTTTCTCGATTCATGTGCATATCCATATAAACATTGTGTAAAATTTATGAATTGACAAGCTGTAGTTACATATAGTGTGCATAAATTTACTTAAAATAGGCCATATCAATATTTACGTGAGACTAGTGTTGAGCCCTCCAGTTGTACACCACATCTGCTGTGAAGGCTGTTGGGCTCCGTTCTCAGAGTACTAAGCGTTCTGCTTCCTAAAGAGAAAATAGAATCTGTTGGTTACACTTTAAGTGGAAAGTGAAGGGCTTCTTTCACTCTGTTGCAAAACCAACCCTTACAGGATATTCTGCTGCAGGCTATGAATACGAAATTTGACTTCAGATATATGACTGCAATCTGAGTTAGGGCCACTTTCAGAGGAAACTTTTTACATTAATAATGACTCAGCCCAGCACCTTATTCCAAACGAACCTCTTGGCAAAAGAGACCTCTGCACAATCTTCTTCCTTCCTTTCGTTCTCTGAGGGAGAAATATCCCAAGCTGGATTTTCATTTTTGTTTTGCTATGCTATATCATATGAACAGATAGCTGTGGTCCATGCTCTAGTTGGATTAGGCTTCCAAACTGATGATGTAATCTGCAACAAAAACCAGAGAAACAGGGTGCCTAGAGACCGGTAATCAGAATAGTGCAACACTACATATTAAAGGTGCAACAATCTTTTGTCACAATAAGTTAAGGAGTATTTGCCTATGCATATTTTGCCTTTCTATGTGTTTATCAGTTCTCTTTAATTCTTTTCTTTGTAACTTCTTTTGTCCAGTGATGTTGACTATTTCTATGAAGAATATTCTGATGTGTCTTACTGTGACAAAGGTGTCAAAACGATACAATAGTAATTAGGTAGTTATTCTTAAATCCCAGACCTCAGATGTGTTCTAGATCAGTTAGAGGAGAACATTCAAAATGTACTGAATGAAAAATAATGTAAGATGGGTAAATATAGCATTATTCAAAGATGTTGTAATAAGTTATTCAATTTAAGAATTTAAAATATGGAACTTTGTTCTTTCCTGCCTTGGTTACACATTCAAGGGAATAGTTTTACCTCAATGCAGAAGTAGTTATGCCTCCAACTACCCATATGTTATGGTGAGAAAACACCCCTAAAAGTGGATAGCTACAGTATTCCTAAATTTGCCTTTCCTGGTTCAGATTATAATGCATTGTCGGTGAATTTCATTTTTATTATTCCAAAATATATATTTTTTAAAAAGTGTTATTTTTCAACAGATCCATAAACTAAGTGTTGGTGTATGGTAAAATTAAAATACCACTGTTAGTTACACTGTGATTGTGATATTTTAATAATTACTTATTTCTAATTTGTCTCAGCAGTGCTGCAGAAGCAGCATGCTGTTATGTTTTAAAGGTGTTTTTAACTTGCCTATAAATGTTTTTTTCTAATTTGTGTCTTTAAATCTGATTAAACTGTAGTTTAAAAAAAGTGAACTTGTTTTTCTGAATTTTTTGGTGTCTCTTTAATGTGTGCTAAAGAACAAAATTATTTTAATGCAGTTTCTCCTTTTAGATTACTAAACATTACAATGCATGCATTTACACTATTATTTGGAGTGTTCTGTTTCAAAATTGCTCTTATTTCATTTGTTTTCTAGAGCTTGTATATAAATATATGTATGTAATTATTTTCCAGTAGAACTGGTAAATAGAATTTTAAGTCTAGCCTCGTGTTACTTGGTACTCATACAACTTTAAACCGTCCATCTCAAAGCATCTTGCTACCTCATGTGCACTACTTCTGAATATGACAAGTTGGGTATTTTTAGCTGGAGAAATGGAAACCTCATAACAAATTAAAATCAGTGTTTTGAACAAGCTGCTGCTTTAATTAATGATTCCAAAGAAGCAGGACTAAATGTGTACCATACTTGTGCATATTTTTTGTTCTTTTTGAAACCTGACTGTTTGGACTCCACTATGATAGTTTCTGTTAACTGGTGACAGTATGTTAAAGCAGGCTGAGACTCCTTGACTGACAGGTTCTTTACCATGTGTGTTTAGATTGTTATAGAAAAGAAGGGATATTATGTATCATTACTAAACAAGGGCTGTTTCCATCACTTCCTGTTTCATAGTGAATAATTTTCTCTCTTCTCTTGATCTGGTATTATTTCTGCTTCAGTACAAACCTTGTAAAGCAACTGTAACTTTGTGAAGACATCTTTACAAAGATCTGTTTCTGTAAATGGTCCCACCCTAGAGGAATACTGAAATGTGTGTGTGGTCTCTGAAAGGACCTACTGTAGTAACGGTATTTTTTAAGCCATGTGTGTTTAGAATTCTCTTTTAGCAAGCTGTATTGTGGGAAATAAAAAATACTTCCCATTTCACTGCAAAGGACTACAGATACAGTTTTGGAATCTCCGGTGATTTTTGTCGTTTCAACCAAAAGTTAGAGACTGCAGTGGAAATTGCCCTCTCAAATATGCATTCAGAATGGAGTCAGTCAGGAGTGCGAAAAGTATCTTCATGAACTAAACGTTTATTACTGCATTTAGTGAAAAACTCATTTGAACAGATTAAGAGAAAACACAGTTTTCTGCTACTACTTCAGGATGCTAAGACTTGTTGGTGAATGTGATTATTCTTATGGAAAATTTTAACTCTGCTCTTTTAAGGTACTGAACAGAAAGAGTTCTGATTAAGAACATCCCAGAGCCAGCAGATATTTTCCTGTGCCTATAATTAACTTAATTCCATCTGAGTAACTTCCTGAGAACATGCAGGATGCTTCAGTATAGAATACAGAAGTAGTTCTAGGGGAAGATGTTTTCAGCCTAATTAGTAGAGACCTGTACCCTCAGCAAGGTTTGCCAGTACATCCTACAGAGCTTCCTAGGATGGTCATATGTAGTAGCAAAAGTTTTTTCTCTGTGTGGGTTACTCATTATCTCTCCAAACTAAATAAACTATGACAGTAAAAGGACTCTCCACACTTCTATTCTAGTTATTCTGCTGTCATAAGAAAAACATTTGAATACAAATCAAGCATGAGATAAAAACCAAAACACTCTGTATTGCACAGGCTTAAAGGAATGTTTTCCCTGTGGTTTCCTGATGGGATACCTAACTTACTTGATTGATAATTAATAACTTATTTCACAGGGGAGAATTCCGTGCCAGCTTTCCCTTTTGTTTGAAATATATTGGTCTTTGTGTTAAATCTTCCTGGTTTTCCCTCCGTTACCTACTTCACCTTTTGGGTTGTTACACAATGAGTAACATGGCTGCTCATGTAGTCTACCCCGTAACATCCTCTTCTCATAATAATGCTTTTGTCAGGTGGCAGAAATATTCATGTTATGTGGTCATGATTTTGATCAATTTATGTTGAGGAAATTGGAGGAAGGAAAGAAAAGCATTTTAAGTATTATAGTAATTATAATCAGAATAATAAGCTTATTAATTAAAGCATAGCAATCATTTTTAATTTGTATTGGGTAGGTGTTGAAGTTTGAAATAATGGGGCAATTTTGTACCTGAGACAAGCTTCGTTACTGTGACAGTTAAACTCTTCAGTTTGTTATATAATTTTTAATCTTTTAATTTTTAAATCTATTATGAGGGAGGCTAAAGAAAAAGGTTAAGAATTACTTGAAAAATGCACTTAATAGTTGGGGGGTTTTTGGGGGGTGGGGGTTGAGTCTTGCTAAATTTTATCTATGATTTTGGAGTCTTGAATATCAACTAATCCTGGAAACAAATCAAGGCACCTGAAGGACAAGAAGGTTGGAAATAGTGAGCATAGATTCACCAAGGGCAAGTCATACTTGACCAACTTGCTAAACTTCTATGATGAAATGACTGTCCTGGTAGATGAGGGGGGAACAGTGAATATTGCTGCCCGAACTTCAGTAACGTTTTTGACACTTCCACCTCTAAGCTCCTCATAGAGAACCTGTTGAAGTATGGGCTGGATGAGCAGAGAGCGAGGTGGATTGAAACAGGCTGAATGGCCAGGACCAGAATGTGGTGATCAGTGGCACAAAGTTGAGTTGGAGGCCAGTAACTAGCAGCGTACCTTGGGGGTTGATACTGGGTCTGATCATCTTTAGCATCTTCCTTAATGATCTGGATAATGGGGCAGAGAGTAGCCTCATTGGGTTTGCCAATGACACCAAACTGGGAGGAGCGGCTGACACACCAGAGAGACATGAGCATCCCCTCAACGGGCTGGAGAAATAGGCTGACAGGAACCTCATGAAGTTCAACAAGAAGTGCAAAGTCCTGCAACTGGGAAGAGGCAATCCCATGCACCAGTATGTGCTGGTGGCCACCCATCTGGAAAGCAGCTTCGCAGAGGAGGATGTGGGGTCCTGGTGGTCACCAAGTTGAACATGAGCCAGCAACATGCACTTGCTGCAAAGAGGGGACCTCCAGAGGTCCCTTCCAACAAAAACCATTCTGTGATTCTGTGAAATTCTGTAGCTAGATGGAAAAGCTAGAAAGAGAAAATTGCTTAGAAGAAATCTTTTGTCAGATTATATGCTCTACTGCAGCAGTTTATAAATGTCAGCGTTTACTACCTTGTAAAAAAGCATCATAAAAATCAAGTATTTCTATTCACACTCTGGAAAATTTCTAGTTGGATTTAAGTGTCACTTTAAAAAGCTTTTGGGGACAACTGTTAAGAGATTATTTATGTTTTACCAACCAAAAAAAAGTATTTGATGAGAAGTGGACTGCTTTGTGTGAAATCTTAACTGTTAGATTCCAGTTTTGACCCTTCAGTGGGACAGTGTTTCATTGTCTATGTGAATTAATCACTGGTGGGAAAGTGTTGTTAAATGTAGGTTACAGATAGAAGAACACAAGGATGTCAGGAGTTGGATTGATCTGTAGCAAAAGGGGAAGAAAGTGAAGAACCACCATACAGAAAATGGTGCCTTCTCTGCCTCCACATGCCCAGTGTGCGTGCAGTTCCTTCGTACACAGGAGGGAAGGAGCTACTGTCTCTGCCTGACAAATTTGTAGCTGCAGGGTAAGAACACAGCTAACACCTGATGGGTGGAAATGCTGGAATACTGGAATAAGGAGTTGTGTGATGAGGTCATGAAGTGAGAGATTAATATACATTTTAGTATAAACTCTCAAAAAATAATATTTTGAAAATACATTGTCAGAGTGTAGTTTCTCTTACATACGTAAGATTATATGGATGCTTGAAATATCAGGCCTGCACATCCCTGAGTAGTGGCCTTTATGCATACATGCAGGTGGCACAGAGTGAGCACTTTTCAGCCCAGCAGTAACTGCAGGGATTTATTCATCCTCTGTTGTGTAAATGAGAAGAATGTGCTTTATATCCTTAATTTCTCCCAGCTGTTCAGCTCAAGCGGTGTTTTAGTGCAAGATCTAAGTGGATTTAGCGTTTGATTTTCATAGCTTGCTCTTTTACCTTGTATTAACAACTTCTGTGCATGTGAGAAAGTTATTTTATCTGGGTGTGAAGAATTCATTAAGGTAATAGGAGAAATGCTCAAAGAAGTGAGCGAAAGCACTTGCAGCACACTTTCTGGGTATAAGTATTTGGGACATACAGGAAGCACTCTTAGATGTTTCTTTAAGAAGCTAACAGTGATGGCTCTTTAGAGACATGGAAGATCTCAGTGTTGTAAAGATTTTAAATGAGTGCTTTGACCCTTGGGAATCAGTAACCTTAGAAATAAGCGTGAGTGCAGGGGCTGTACTCCCTTCCCTTGCTGTTTTGTTGCCATCCTGGGTTTATGCTAGGTTGCGTGATCTCTCAGGGAGATGTTATTTCTGTAGTCATTAATCTCTCATCCAGTTGTTCAGATGAATTAACTAAAGATGCATCTGCTACCATGGATTTGGACTGTGCTGAAGACGCAAGCGACCCTTTACCGTCACTGGATGCATTTTATAATCACAGAAAGTACAGACTGAAGAATTGTAAAGCATGCTGGAAATGGCATCTGAAGGCCACAGCCCCACACACTTCGGCATGGGCCATGAGGTGAATTTTCAAAGTAGCCGCGAAGCGGCTCAGGCACCCTGGGGGAGGTCTGAGAGAGGCTGCTGTACATCGAGGTTTGCGGTGTGGTAAGGAAGGTGAGATTATTTTTTTTTTTCCATGTTTACTAACAGCAGTCCTCACCTGCAGTACGAAAACCACGCTTTCGTCGGCTTATTTACCAGACGGCAATTGTTAACAGGAACTTTTTTTTTTTCCCCCCTCCTCTTTCAGAGAGCAGCCGGGGGTGGGCGCGCAGGCGGTCACTGGCCTCCAGGTCCTCTCCCCGGCGTTGCCCCCTCCCCCCACCCCGGGGCCGCCCAGCCGGAGGGGCGCTGGGCCGCGCTCCGCCTGAGCCCCGGCACGTCAGCGCCGCCTCCCGCCCGTGCGGCGGCGGCGGCGCGTCGTGACTCACTGCCCTCGGTGCTCCGGGCAGGGTTTTTTTGATCCCCGTTATTAGCGGCTTATACACGGCTCCTGGCGCGCCAGCCCTGTGGGCGGCTCCACGCGAGGCTCCTGCCGCCTGTGCAGCGCCCGTCCCCGGGCTCTCCCCCGGGCGCAGCGCCTGTCCCCGGGCTGTGTCGCTGTGTCCCCTCCCCGGGCTTTTCCCCGGGCGCGGCGCCGAGGGCGGCCCCGCCGCTGCCGCCCTCCCTCATGGCGGCGGGCGGCGCCGCCCCCCAGTCAGGTGACGGGCCCGGTGCGGGGAGGAGGGCAGAGGGAGGTAAGATGGCCGCCGCTGCCGGGGGGAAGTGAGGAGCGCTCGGGGCCGCTGCCGCCTTGTCAGTCTCGGGCTGGGCCAGGGGAGCCGCCCGCAAGGGCCGAGTCCCTCCGGCTGTGGGGTGAGTGGCGAGAGGAAGGCGGGGAGCGGGGCCGGCGCGGGCCAGGCGCGGAAGGACGGGGGAAGGGCACGGGGGAGGGGGCGCTCCCGGCTGACAAACAAAGGGCGCCGCGGGGCCCCTCCTCGCCGCCGCGCCCGCCGCCCCCTCGCAGCGGCGCGGCCGCAGGGGACTCGCCGGGGGCGGGGAGGGGGACGCTCGCGGTGTGCCCGTGGGCTTGGCCCCCACCCGCCTCGGACCGGGTGGGGGCACCGGCCCGCTGCGCCCTGGCCAGCCCCTGGGACTCCGGCAGCGCTGTGCGCGACCGGCGGGCAGGGCCCTCTTGTGTGGGTGACGGGGACATCTTACCGGGGATAAAAGGGCCCGTGGGGTGCAGCAGCACGGCCAGGTATCGCTGCCGGCTCCGCCCCCGGGAGTGAGGGAGTCTCTTGTACCGTTTTTTTTCTCCTTTTGTTCATTGGGGAAGATAGATACGAGCTCGACAGGAAAGTTTGGCATCTAATTTCCAAGGTAAAGAATCACAGAATGGTTGAGGTTGGGAGGGACCTCCGCGGGTCATCTGGCTCAGGCGAGGACACCAAGAGTGGGCTGCCCAGGACCGTGTCCAGATGGGTTTTGTTTACCTCCGAGGATCGAGACTCCACAACCCAACCTCCCTGGGCAGCCTGTGCCAGAGCTGGGTCACCCTCAAAGTAACGGAGCGTTTCCTGCTGCTCAGACGGCACCTCCCGTGTTTCAGTTTGTGCCCGTTTTCTCTGGTCCTGGCACTACTGAAGAAGTTGAGTTTGAATAGCAAAACCCCTGAAGGACAGGGCTTTGCTACTTCTTACGTTATGCTTAAAAATTCGTTGGGGAAAGTGCTTTCCCGTCTGTAATTTTTGATGAAAGATTGATGCTGTAGTAATATAACATGTTTTTTGCTGGAAAAGTGTTTGAACTATGGGAGTAATTATTTTACATCCTCCCCTTGTCAAATAGTAAAGAAATTGAAAGATTAAAAGGGTTTTTTTATCAGATCAGAATACATAAGAAACCCCACGTATTTGTCTATTGAATAGATGTATGTTCTTTGTTCTGCAGTGGTGGTTATTTAAAGTAACTCGGTTATCAAGAAATTCAAATCTGCTTGAAATCCTGTGTGACCACAGCTTCTGAACTGTGGCCGTATTAATTTAAAAATCTTTTAAACAAAAAAATCTTCATCACAACCGACTTTTTCCTTAAGTAAAAGAACTCCAATTGTTAGATTTTGTCAAGGTCTATTGTGGCTGTGACTAGCAAACCTTATGATGCAGAGAAATCTTACGATAAAGAGAAATGCGTTGCCTTTGTGAGACAGTATAAGATAATATTGTAGACTTTCTTGCTGAACTTGTATGTGCTTTGTACAGGCTTTGACAGAATTGATTTATGTTGGTTAATATTTTTTTAAAAAACACTTAATGTTGACACCTGTTTCTGTTTACTTTCTCGTATTTGCAGTATTTGAAACCTGAAATAGTATTTTGTAGGACTGAGTATTTTGTACAGGAGTTGACTTGTTCCTTGGAGTTCAGATGTGCTTAGCACTACTTTATTGTCCATTGGCCATACTTCAGGTAGACTAGTTTGTCTGATAAGGTTTAAATCCCATTACCAGATACTTCACAAAACCTTTCTTTTAACTGATCTTTTTAACCAGGATAGAACATACCTGATAGTTGCTATCAGATAACAATGGTGACTTTTTGTTTAAATGTATGTTGCAGCTTCCCAGTATTTTGGATGTAATCTCTAGTCTTGATTGTTTTATTTAAAAAAAATAAAAATCTTCTCAATATTTGGAAATGACTATTGCCTTGTGTGCCTAATATGGAAAAGAATGACTTGTGTATCTCCTGTTTTCTGTATTTCTTACAGTGTACTGTAATAATGGTTACAAACATAGGGACCTCCTTTTGTGCAAACTTCTTTTAGTTCTGTTTGTTACAGGTTTCAAAATAAGAATGTATGTCTAGCTTTAGTTATCTTCTTGTGTCTCTCAATATTTTCTAGTTACACTATTTGTTCTTTGATCTAAAGTAACAAAAAATAAGGTAATTATTAAAATGTTTCTCATGTGGATAACAGGAGTATGACTAAGAAGTAGAATAAATGTTCCCACATAAATAGGGAAAAGCTGTAAATCAGCATAAAGTCTTTAGTCATACTGGAACTTCAGGCGCTGGAAAAGAGGTGTGGGTGTAGACTTCTTATGAAAACTTAGATTTGTTATTTCCTTCTGCCTCTGAATACCAGAAATTAATATTTTAGAGACTTATTTCAACTGTTTTGAAAACTTGTTCTTTAAACAGAACCCTGCTTGACTCAGTCCTTATAGAAAGAATAGTTAAAAATATTTACTGCTTCATGTGATGCCTGACTTGTGATCTCTTAATGTTTATGAAGTGTGTCCATTTAGCAAGTAATTACAGTGAGGTGTCATAAAGGATGGCTAATGCTTGTATTAGCAAGATTCTGTGCAGCATGAGTAAAAGTGATGTTCCAACTTGTTTTTCATTTCTCCTGCCATCATAAAGTATAAAAATATGTGAGAATATGAAACAGATTTATATTTGTCTTTTGTAATAAATTTTATATATACAATTCCTCTGTCTTCCACGTTTCTTTAAATTCTAATTTGGAAGGAGGGCATTTCCAGTTCTTAAGGGCACAATACTGCATGTTTCTGTATCTGACTTATACGTGCTCAGATTTCAGCAGCACTATAATTATTTCCTTTTACAGTTAACTGAAAGATCTGCCACCGTATTGCATGTTGGGAAGGTAGCTTTTGTGTCTGGAAATAGAAGGAAACGTGTTAAAAAGAAGGCGACAATTTTTTTTCATCATATGATGAAAAGTATGAATTTTATGTAAGTCACTATGATTTTACCTATTGGAAACAAAACAAGAAAATAAATTCTCAATAACACTAGTATTTGATTTTGATATTTATTCATGAACGATCACAGCTCACACAATAAAAAAAATGGGGAGAACTATGAAAAAGATGGTGATGTTTGGAAAATTTAGTGTGTAATATTTTTTAATGTAGTTAGAAACTGTACAAGATTCTGAGAGTACATTAAATATCTGCAGATTTGAGTTACCAGGTTCTCTACAGACAGCATTGGTGCAGCTGAAACTAAATTTTTGTAAATCAGCAAATTTTTGCTGTCTTTCCAAAACAGCGATAAAATCTGCTTCAGCTAGGATGTGAGAGCCTTACAAAAACAGGTCAATCCTTGTGCAAACATTTACCTTCACCTAAGCATTTGTGCTCTTAATATATCTTTTCATAGTTCTTGGTGTGTTGTTAGTCTTATAAAATACCAGGATTTGCTGCCCAAGGGCATTGTGAGATTTCTAAGCTTTGAAGTTTGGATTGTGAATGAAGAGATGGTTGGTGGCCTGGGAATTGACTTGCTTTGGTGGGAGAAAAAAATAACAGCATTAATACTTATTGGAAAGGATATCAACCTCCAGATGGGTTCCTGGTTTTGTTATAGGTTGTGAAAAGAGTTCTGCTGTGTCAGAACACAAAGTAAATACTGTTAATTGAGCAATTAAGGACTGTATATGTATTGGATGCTCTTGAATGGTACTGGTTTTCACTAGATGTGTGAAATTTGGCAGGGATTAAGTTACTGTCTTTTATTTTGGTAAAGGATGAACTATTGAGTTTTTTTTTATTCTAGGGTTGTTTGTTTTGAAAAGTGTATGAGCATATATTTCAGGAGTTTTTTCCATTCAAGGAGCCAAAATAGTTACTTATCTAGCTAGAGACTATACCTCAGAGTCTTGGTTTATGACAATTTAAAAGAAATCTTAAGCACTGGAAGAAATCACACCTTAGTGTCCAGTACCCACACGGGCTTTGAGTACAGTGCTTAATTTTCAAAACCTTGTAACAGATCTTATTTAATGAAAAAATGCCTGTGGCTGTGCTCAGTTTATACTGAGTTGCTGTCATGAGTGAAAATATCATAAATGAACTTCAGCCTAACTTCAGGCATGTTTATTGTTCGGGGGGTGGGGTGGGGTGGTGTGTAAAACTTAAAAAAATCTTAACACCAACTTTTTTTTCATTTTGTTGGTAAGGTGTTGGGGTTTTGGGGTTTTTTTGTGCTTTATTTTGCTGTGTTTATTTAAGGATGAGAAGAATACTAACTCGTAGATTAACCTGGTGAATTCCAGTTGCATTTTAAATGGAAATTTCTGCTACTGACTCCTTAAACAGTGCTTTCCTAAAGCCTTCCACTGATCTCAGCCTTTTGGATGCTTTAAGAAGCTTGCCTGAAAAGTGGCAAGTGAAAGCATGAGAATATAAAATTCATACTTAGAGTATTTGATTTTGTTGGTTTTGTTTTTATAAAATAGACCATTATTCATTCTAAGAAGATATTATGTGACAGTGAAGTCTGGGTGGCAAAGAATATTAATATACTTGGAGATGTTTCACCCCTGCAAAGCTTTTATCATTTTAAAAAAGTAGTATTAACATGTGGTTTGTAAATGCAGCTCTAGATGTGTTATTTCGTATCAGGTATTTTGCTGTTAGTCGGAAGTTTAGGTTGCCTCTAAAGATTCAGCTCTACATCAAGGCAGAAGCTGCACTGTCTCAATAACTGGGAGTTCAAGTAATGATTTCTGAAGCAGGATACTTATCTGCAGTGCAGCAGGGCTGCCTTTGCCTTTTTGAAATATGACAGTAGGGAACATCAAGGGAAGAACCTTACTTTGAGGAGGAAGCAGTACTGAATACTTTTTTCCCTTTTCATGCTAGCTAAGAATTAATTGGTGAAATTTTGATAGCAACTGCAGAGTATAATTCACTTGGTTAGACCTTGTAGTCGTGTTTTGCTGATGATTTTTAATATAGTTTTCAGTTTGGTATTTGGTATGGAAAATAGCATGGGGCTTTAAGGTGCAGCTACAGGAGAGAAGCTGGGACACTGCACAGGGAAATCTGAAAATGTCAGTGGTAGCAGTGGAGCTAGCAGAGAGTCACATTTCCTGAACTTGTGTTAAAATACATAAAAAATGACGGGAGGAATTCAGGTGCCTGCATGTGAATATCTAAAGTAATTTTAGGTGCCTGAGAATATCCCAGACATCTGCTTAGGGCTGTAAGGTACTGGCGCAGGCTGTAAGGGAGGCGGACCGTTCTGGACTGGGAGCTGGGTGCCAGGCAAGATGCTGACTTTTCTGGTATTTTTGTGTCTGAAATGGCAGTAGGACCTTGTGTGTGGGCACTGAGTCACTACAATCACTGTTTCTTTTCAGTCTTTCATTTTTGGTGTGGTTTAGGTTTTTTAAGTTTGCAACCTTTCCATTAGCTCTTCCTCCTACTGAAAAAAATATAGACAATTACATGACACCGCTGTTGTACTGCTCACCGCCCTTTGCATGATGGTACTGTCACTGTACAGTAAACGTGACAGACCTTTTGTTTTCTTAGTTTATTTATAATGTTCTTGTGGGAGAGACTGGCAATTTGTGCAGTGCCTAGTAAAATTGTTGCTGGGCTTTGTATGTCAAATCTAGATTTTTTTTAAACTGATTTTAGGTTTGGGTTTTAAATAATGTCTGAATGATGTGATCTGATTTGTATATTTTTCCATGGTATGTGGAAATTTGGAATATGGAGAGTTCTTTGGAATTTGTCCCTTAAACTGCAACCCAACCTGGATTTTAAGCCCAAATTTAACAGTGGGAGTCACAGTCCTTCGTTTTCCTCTCTTCACCCTCTCATGTTCTTCTGCTTGCATATTAACACGTACGTGGTTTATGGTTTTTTTGTCACTAGACATTCATGTGTGCCTAAAGTTCTTATGCATGTACCCAGAGTTGCTGTCATCTTAACCGAACTGAGCGTGTTGGCTTCTTTGACGACATTTTTATGAAGAAGGCATTTGTATGTGTGGGTCATCTGATGGCTGTGGTGCTGCAGGTGAGCTCAGGTTGTGTCTTGACATATCCTGACAGCAGCGTGTTTGTCTATATATGCTTACTTGCTAAAGGAGAAAGGATGGTGCGTAGTGTTACAGTCTATGTAAGCAATTTAAAGCAGAGCTAGATTGTTTGGTTTAAATCTCTAAATCTAAACTAACTTCTCCGTGTTAAGTGTAGTGAAGTTCCTGCTGGCTTCCTCTTGTGTCTTTTTAGCTAATGTTCCACTTCAGTTGGGAGTGCAGAAAAATTCACTGGCTGCTTTTATGTGAGAATAAAAGTTAGAACATTTGCCTGGGAAAGCCGCTGGTCTTTGGCTTCTGCTTGGTAGAGAATAGCCTAACCAGTAGGGTTTAGCTAACACTAAACTGGAGTTTTTCCTCTGCTGTTACACAGTGGTCATGCAAGAAAAAGCCAGAGAGAGAGCAATCATGTCATCCACTGGTGAGAAGGGTGGTAGGGCATGGGTGGAGTCTTGTGTTTAGCCCCACGATTTGTTCTGCATCCAGTGAAACTTGATTTAGGTGCAATGAATAATTTGGTTTCTGGAGCTGTATGCGTATAAATTTGGTGCAGTAATACTACTGGCTCTCTGAACTTATTAACCCGCAATTTTTTAGGAACTCATAAATGGTTCTTAATGGTCTGCCTTAACCAAGAAGAACCTTTCCTGTCTTACATATTAGAGGTTAAAAACATATAGTCAGTCAACAGAAGCTATGTTAAGTTTGACTAGCAAGTTAACAACATGCCATCACATGCAGGCATGTCTGGATAAAGTTGGTGATAACTGATTTAATAAATGGTGTTTCTCAGAGTTCCATATGGCTGCAACTTAGATATTATCACTGTATTTCATAATGCTGAGTAGTCTCAATGTTCTGCTATGTATATAAAGGGTAAGGGTTATATTGTAAATAACTAGGTATATAAAGTACGTAACGTAATATGGGTGTTCCTATAATGTTATATATGCAGAAAAATTTATGCAAATGAAAGACTACTATGCATTCCATTCAAAATACATATTTAGACAGTGCCTAAAAATTGGAATAACTTGTGTAATTCTCTAAGAACTAGAAAGATTAAACAACTGACTCTTCATTGAAATGTACTGCATTTCCATGCACATCTCCACAGGCTCTTGTTGGGGAGAATGGCAGGTATTTGTACCCAACCAATAACTTATTGGCATGTACAATTCATGCTTTGTAATATCAGAGTTAACTCTTACAGCCTTTACTTATGCTTTGCTTTTTTTTTCCTTTCCTGAAATACAGATAAGCTTTGTTATAGAAGAATTTTAAATACTGTACAAAGATGGCAAGTCTGATGAGTCAGAGTCTGTTGACCTACGTAGAAGAAGGAAACGTTCCTGCTCTGAAAGCGCTTCTTGAGAAATGCAGGGATGTAGATGAGAGAAATGAGGTAAGATGAGTTTTTGAAAGGTCGGTTTCATATTGCAGCTTGTTAGTTACAGAATGAATAATTAGTGAGATCACACTGGTTATTTCATATGCAAATTTCAGTTTTATTTTCAAGTGATTGTTTACCTCTGCAGAGTGAAAACACAGTATTCTGTCTCTGTCAGCACCTCAGCATCTTTCATTGTATTTTTCTGAGTGTTCTTCCAAGCTGGAAACTGCAGTTCCATCCTTACTTTGTGAATGGAGACTATATCTGTATTTCTGCAGCTGGGAATTGTTTCATAGTTCACAGATCCAGCTGCATGTACATTCTTGCCCTGTCCATTTTGGGGTGAAAACTGGGATGATAACAATTCTTCCCCCACATCCTGGTTCCCAGGCAAGAGAAACTTTGTTATACGATCCAAATAGAAGCATATTTTGCAATTTACTCTGAGTGGATACTCATCTGGATGAAAAGATAGGTATTCAAAAAGTAAGTCTAGATGTAACCGGGAGGATTAAATGACTTTACCAGGATTACACAGGAAGTCTTGATACACAGAAGGGAGTTTAAATGTGGATTATTTGGAATCCTGCAATAGTGCAATAATTGTTAACTTCTGCTTTGTCATCTGATTTAGTCTGATTTGAACATATCACCACCAGCAATTTTAAGTGAGTGTGCTGTGGTTTCATTATATTGTGCTAAAGATTCCTGAGAGTTCTTGGGAGATTTGGCTCATGCAAATGTCTGTTGCTAGTGACTGTTTTCATAGTTTTGCACGATGCTTAAAATTCACATTATCTTGATGCACTATTAAGTTTTCTGTGTATTTTACAAATAAGTTTTAGATGATTTGACTAGTTTGTTTCATCTTCTGTGGTAGATTTTCTGGTTTGTAAGCATCTGCACTTTTCTTTCATCTGGAGGTACAGTTTATATCATCAATTTTTATTTTAGTTCTGATTTCCTAAATAGTGTTGTGGAACTGGAACCTTGTTGACTTATGTAGTATATTAATTCATTGGATTAATAGAAAAAATCAGGATAGAAGGGACCTCTGGGAGGGGTCATTGGATTCAGCCTCCTAATTGAAGGACTAACTTCATTGTTACATCAGGTTGCTCAGGGATGTAACAAGTAAAATTTGTAAGTCCTCTAAAGGATGGAGAACCTGCAGCCTCTCTGGACAATGTTCCAGTGCTTAACCATTCTCTGTTTAAAAACATTTTTCTTACGTTTTATTGGAATATCCTTTGCTGCATCTTGTGACTGTTGCTGCTTGTCTTGTTGTGTGTGTCTGAGAAGAATCTGCCTTTATCTTCTAAGATTCCCCTTCCATCTAGGTAGTGTAAGACTGATAATAATTCCCCTTATTCTTCTGTTTCCCAGATTGAACAAATCCAGCTCTGTTTCTGCTTGCATGTTTTGTGCTCCAGTCTCATAACCATCTGAGTGACCCCATTGCTGGACTCTGCAGTTTGTTGATCTCTCTGTTGTTGGGATTCTCTCTATTGGGAGCCCAAAATGGGGCGTTGTGTTCTGGATTCAACCTCACCAGTGTTGAGTAGAGGGCTAGCTATGCTCTTGTTAATGCAGCCCAGGATTTGATTTGCCTTTGTCGCTGCAGGGGCGCATTGCTGACTCGTGGCCCTCTTGTCCATCGGGGCCGAACGCCCGTTTCTGCAGCGTGGCTTCCCGGGAGGCAGTCCCTACCCACTACTGTTGCATGGCGTCGGTCTGTTCCAGTCTCTGCCTTTGCCTTTGTTGAACTGCAGGGGTTGTCAGCCCATTTCTCCAGCCTGTTGAATTTCCTCTAAACGGCATCCCAGCCCTCTGGTGTGTCAGCTGCTCTTCATAGCTTGGGGCAGTCCGTAAACTTTCTGAGAGCTCTTTCTCTTTCATGGTTCTGGGTGTTGATGGAGATGCTACAATGTTAGCCCCAAATCAGACCCTCCCAACTGGGCACCCGTTACTGTGAACAGTTGACCGTTACCCATTGAGTCTGACAGTCCAGGCAGTTTTTTCACTCACCTTGTAGTGTCAAAGACTAGCTTTCCATTTCATATCTCTTTGCTTTTTTTTTTTTTTAAAAGTCAGTCTTGGAAATGTATGTTTTGTTGCATTTTTTTTTTTAAACCTGCTTAAGATGGAAAGAATATTTTTGGAAAGAAGTTGAGTGGTGTATATTACTCAAAACCAGAAAGCATCATGCAAATGTGAAAACAATGTACAGAATTTAGCCTTACAGTAGTTATTAGATCTGTTTTCAATTTAAGACAGTTTTCTTTCATTGTTGGCACATTCATTTCATGCTGTGTATGCACGTATGCTGAGGTATTTGAGATGGGAGAATTTTTAAGTTTCAGAGCATACACATGAACCTCACCACCTGGCATGCTGTGTATCTGAGAAGGGGAATAGTCTGTTCCCTCTGCTGGTAATTCCTCTCAACAACATGGCCGAAATCAGACAGGTAGTCTGTGTTGACTTTATCAATAGTGTCACTGTCTTCACCTTCTTTTCTAAATTTTTCTTCTCTTCTTGATGGGACTAAGTGCACTTCTGGGTTTCAGTAACTGCCTTTTTTGCAGAGGTCATTTCCGATACCTGATTTTTTTCAGTCTTCTGATATGTTGCATTGGGGAGGGTAATTTCTGGAGACATGTATGGTTTGCATCAGTTTTGAACTCATGGGGGGGGCTGTTCAATGATAGTTTTGTTAAAGTGTGAGCTTTTGTGGTGGTTTAGTCCCTGCCGGGGTCTGAGACCACGCGGCTGCTGCCCCTCCCCCACAAAGGGAGTGAAATACAAAGCCCCGGGGCTGAGATAAGGGGAGGTTTAATACAACAGTGCAACAGCAACAAAACAAACAACAACAATAACAGTAATAACAATGAACAGAGCAAAATACCTACCAGTACAGCAGTGAGAACAGAGATGGCATGACACACGTGTTAACCGACCATCTCGCTTCGGGGCCCAGACGTGATGTCAGCATGGTATCTGAATAACCTGGCTAGAGCTTCCCCCCACTGCTGGGGAAACTTAACCCTATCCTGGCTAAACCAGGACAGCTCTTAACTGGAATTCACTGGCATTGAGTGAAATTCTGTTTCTAGTTTTCAATATGCCAAGACATCTTTTCTTTTTGGGTAAAAACAAAATACCAAACCAAGAGTGCCAGTGGAGTAGGCCTAAAAAGATTGCTGGCAAGCCAAGGTTTGTTAGTGCCAGGACCTCGCAGGCTGCAGTGTATTGTCCAATGGTAGGATCACCCCCATTGTTACCAACCCTTTATATCTCAATGTGATCAGTTCCCAGAAAAACTGGGATGTTCCAGTCAGTTTGTGTATGGATGGTTTTGTTGGATTAACACCAGCAGTTTCAGTTAAGTGGAGTAAGTCTCAGTCTTGCTGCCTTTTCTCTGTGCGTCCTTTACCCCGTATGCATTCTCTCTCATACCAGATACACTGATTACTTAACAGCTAATGATAGATGCTTGCCTTGTGTGATGCACTTTGATCCTAACAGCCTCAGCTTCCTTTGATGTGCTTTTCTTTCTGCTCTTCTGCTCTTGTTACTCAAGTACCTTCTGCATCTTCAATTCTGAATCTTCTGTTCTCTCACAGACTGTGAGAGAATGCTAATCTGTAAGGTAACACCACTGAATGATTTCCCTAAAAAGATGCAGGTGTGCTCCTTTATAATGTGGATATACCAGTACTTAGACTTAGCTGTGATGTACAGATATACAGTACTTGATGTGCTTGTGACAAATAGGAGCATTTAGTTGTTGTGGAGTGTCTAGACTCTTGGGCAACTTTTGAGAATTAATCTGGATGTCACAGGTGTAATAATTATCTTTTGTTTCTGTGTTGGTGAAATGTTAATGATTTGCTAAAACATTGAACCTATATTTGAGAATCTCCTAGCAAAAAGGGAAGGATGTTTTCAGTACCCCTATAAAAAAGTTTTACATCTGTCTAAGAATACCAGAGCCAGTCTACAACTGTATGACACGTCTTACAGGAGGAGATCATTTTCCCATCCACAGCCTCCTCTTGCCCGGAGATAGTTTTGCTCGGTTTGTGTTATCCTTTTGTGTTACCTGCTTGTGGAAGACGATCACAGTGATAACAATAGTAACCGTTCAGAAGGAGGTAAGAAGAATGCTCATGGTAAGATAGGGATTTTTGTATGTATTGCTAAAGCACTGCTTGGGAGGCACCTCTGGAGACTGACTAACCCTGTGTCCTGAGGTGGGTTGGTTGGAGCCAGCTGGAATCTGGCACCGGGCAGTCCCAGCCTCTCTTCACGGAGACCCTGTGCAGCTCCCTCCATACCAAAACCAGGACACTGACACGCAGTACAGTGAGGTTCCTGTCTGCCCATTTCTCCAGCCTGTCAAGGTCCCTCTGGGTGGCAGCACAAGCATCTGGTGCATCAGCCACTCCACCCAGTTTTGTATCAGCTGTGAAGGTGCTGAGGGTGCCCAGGTCCTTAATGAAGGGGTTAAACAGGACCCTAGTATTGACCCCTATGGTACTGCGCTAGGGACGTGCCTCCAGCTGGATGTTGTGCTGCCCATCACAACCCTCTGAGCCCAGCAGTTCAACCAGTTTCAGTCCACCTCACTGTCCATTTATCAAGTCCGTAGTTCATTAGTTTGTGTGGATGTTGTGGGAATGTCTAAATCCTTGCTAGGTCATGATTTCTCAAATCACTTGGCATGTCTATTCCCAAAATAATTAACTCGCATATAAAGAATTCATCTTAAAGAGCAAAAGGCTATTTTCTCCTCCAAAAAGAGCTGTTCTCTTCTAGAAAGTAGTATTTTCTTTCCTCTTGATTTCTTTGAGCATTCTTTTTATGACCAGACCTAAATACTACTGCTTGTTGATACAAAATATACTTTAGGACCTAAAAGCAAAAGTGTCATTTTGAATGTATACAATGTCTAAGTTTGTATTGTTATAACTATACAAGAGCATAATTTCTCCCTGTAAAAAATTGCACTGCTAGATACTATGTTATATCCTGTGACAGGTAATACTGTTGGATAGCCATAATGTCATGGGGAAGATTCTGTGAACACTACTTAAGGAATAGTTGGTGACCAGAAAGCTCTTTTGAAAGAATCGGTGCATTTCTGTGATTATTTTTTTTAATACATAAAGAGCAAAAAGAACTCATAAAATATCTTTATTAATCTTACTCTGAACTGCTTTACTAATGGAGATTAATGATCTTACTGTATTCTGATGCTGCATAGATTTTTATTCTTTTCAGGGAAATTGTGGGTATATAACTCCTAACATGTAGCTTTTGCATTATTTAGAGACTCGATAATTTTGAGTTTTCTATGTGGTACAGGGACAAGACAGAAGAGAGGTCAGGAAAAATTCTCTTCATTTATTAAGCTTGTTGAAATTAACAAATTTACTGTCAAATTCAGTAAGTTTTACTTTTCATCATGCAGAGCCCTTGTATCTCAGAAGTTTGCTGACACAGAAGTAGGCTGATGGAAGGGTGACTGATTGTAACTGACTTTTAAAACTCTTTGAAGGCAAATAAACAAGCTGTTCTATCTTTCAACTTCCTTGAGATAAGGCTGTCTGTTAAGAACCTGTGTTGTACAGGACAGGAGTGATGTCTGTATTTGGTATACTGTCAGATGAAAGTGTGGCCTATAACTTGACTACTTTTTTCCAAGACTTCAGCAAGAAATCTTACTGCTGCTCTGAATCAGTGTGCATGTGTTAATGACCGTTGTGGTTCCTAGGCTAGATGTATTTATTTGTTAACTCAGTCACATTGTTTAGAAATTATTTCAAGATGTAAAGATTTAACAGGCTGTATTAGAGGTATCTTCAGTGGGCAAATTATTTAGAAAGAAATTTAACAATGTAACTCTTTTTAGCCATTTTTAACGTCTGATTTTTTTTTTATTTGGTTTGGGTTTTCTCTCATGGGGTGGGGTTTAATATCATGTTCTCCATTTTTATTGCAAGTTTGCTGATGGTTTGAAAACCAGTCACTGCTGCTCATTGGCAGTTAAAAACTGGAAATGACTTAACGTTACTCTGTAGTTTTTGGCCTTAAATTATTGATATATGTGCATCATTTGCATCACTTTCCAATGCATCACTTTTCTTATAATTTTGATTTCAGAATGGTCAGACTCCGCTCATGTTGGCTGCTGAGCAAGGCAATTTAGAAATTGTCCAGGAGCTTCTCAAGAAGGGAGCTAATTGCAACTTGGAAGATGCAGTAAGTATTAGTGCTTTGTGTGATGGTACCTAACAGTAGAGGAAGAAGAAATTTCAAGAGGCAGGCATGCAAAAGGAATTTAGGTCAGTGTTGAAGGGAGGGGAAATAAAAAAATGGAAGATTATGACATATGAGAAATTTTATCCAAAACTGCTTGGCTCTGTATTCCTCTTATTCGATTCCTCATAAAAAATAGGGATATTTAACATGTTTTAAATGTCTGAGGGTCTCTGTTGAGTGCTGCTGCTGTTTCTTCTGGGAAATTAGTACTAGGAAGCTATAATAATAATATTGGCAGTAGCTGACGTAAAAAGATAGGTGGAACAGGGAAATACAGCATCAGAAATGAGGTCCAAGTGATTTTGCTCATCTCAGTGATGTGTGGTATGTTGGAATATTTTTTTTTTTGCTTCATTTTGGTGTTTTTCAATAAATAGTGAGGGAGAGTTTAGGTTAAAGGATTATTTCAGGTGAAAGCCAGAACAGTGACAGAGAAGGGTTTCGATTTATGAATTGTCTTCCTGCCTTTGCAGAAGAGGTTAATTCTAGGTGAAAGATGCCCAGAAAGGGTGAATAGGACAGAGGTGGTGTTAAAAAAGTTTTGAAAGCTCTGTACATTGGCAGCGGGAGAGGAACCTGACTCCATCCTACTCCTACCAGCTTGATGCCAGTGCCAGCAATAGATGCCCAGAGCCTGTTGAGGGGTCACAGGTCAGCAGGAGAGCACCTGAAGAGCAGCACAAAGGAATTCCAGCCAGTCAGTTGGCTTCATCGGGGGCCCAACTTAAATGCCTCTATGCAAACACACGTAGCATGGGGAATAAACAAGAGGGGTTAGAGACGTGCACACGCCTGCAGGGCTACGATCTTATTGGTGTCACAGAAATGTGGTGGGATGGCTCCTGTGGCTGGAGTGTTGGAATGGAAGGATACAGTCTCTTTAGGATGGACAGGCAAGGGAGACGAGGAGGGGGTGTCACCCTCTATGTCAATGACCAGCTGGGGTGCATGGAGCTCTGCCTGGGGATGGATGAGGAGCCCATCGAAAGCTTATGGGTCAGGATTAAAGGGAGGGCAGGGACAGGTGATGTTATAATGGGGGTCTGCTACAGGCCACCCAACCAGGAAGACTGAGCAGATGAGGCCCTCTATAGACAAGAGAGAAGCAGCCTCATGTTCACAAGCCCTGGTCCTCATGGGGGACTTCAACCACCCCGATATCTGTTGGAGGGACAACACAATAAGGCACAAGTAATCCAGGAGGTTCCTGGAATACATTGATGATAACTTCCTTCTCCAAGTGATAGAGGAGCCAACGAGGAGAGGTGTTATGCTGGACCTTGTTCTCACAAGCAAGGAGGGGCTGATGGGGATTGTGAAGCTCAAGGGCAGCCTTGGCTGCAGTGACTATGAAATGGTGGAGTTCAGGATCCTTAGGGCAGTGAAGAGGGTGCACAGCAAGCTCGCTACCCTGGACTTCAGGAGAGCAGACTTTGGCCTCTTCAGGGATCTGCGTGGTAGAGTATCATGGGCTAAAGCCCTGGAGGGAAGAGGGGCCCAAGAAAGCTGGTTAATATTTAAGGATCACCTCCTCCAAGCTCAGGACCGATGCCTCCCGACAAAGAGGAGGTCAGGCAAAAGTGCCAGGAGGCCTGTGTGGATGAACAAGAAGCTCCTGGACAAGCTCAATCACAAAAAGGAAGCCTGCAAGGGTTGGAAGCAAGGACAAGGAGCCTGAGAGGAATACAGAGAAATTGTCTGAGCAGCCAGGGATCAGGTTAGGAAAGCCAAAGCCCTGATAGAATTAAATCTGGCCAGGGATGTCAAAGACAAGAAGAAAAGCTTCTATAGGTACATTGGTGATAAAAGGAAGACTAGGGAAAATGTGGGCCCTCTCTGGAAGAAAATGGGAGACCTGGTTACCCAGGACATGGAGAAGGCTGAGGTACTCAATGACTTTTTTGCCTCAGTCTTCACCAGGAGGGGCTCAAGCCACATGCCCAGGTCTCAGAAGGCAAAGGCAGGACTGGGAGAATGAAGAACTGCCCACTGTAGGAGAAGATCAGGTTCAAGACCATCTAAGGAACCTGAAGGTGCACAAGTCCATGGGACCTGATGAGATGCATCCGTGGATCCTACCAGAACTGGCAGATGAAGTTGCTAAGCCACTATCAATTATATTTTAGAAGTTGTGGCAGTCTGCTGAAGTTCCTGCTGATTGGAAGAGGGGAAACATAACCCCCATTTTTAAAAAGGGAAAAAAGGAAGACTCAGGGAACTACAGGCCAGTCAGTCTCACCTCTGTGCCCAATAAGTGACCTTATTGGGGTGTATCCTCCTGGAAACAATGCTAGGGCACATGGAAAATAAGGAGGTGATTGGTGACAGCCAACATGGCTTCCCTGAGGGCAGCTTGTGCCTGACAAATTTGGTGACCATCTGCAACGGGGTTACAGCGTTGGTGGATAAGGGAGGAGCAACTAACGTCATCTGCCTGGACTTGGGCAAAGCATCTGACACTGTCCCACATGACATCCTTGTCTCTAATTTGGAGAGACATGGATTTGATGGATTGACCACTCGGTGGATAAGGAATTGGCTGGATGGTCGCATTCAAAGAGTTGTGGTCAATGGTTCAATGTCCAAGTGGAGAGCACTGATGAGTGCCGTTCCTCAGGGGTTGGTGTTGGGACCGGTGCTGTTTAATATCTTCTTTGGTGACATGGACAGTGGGATTGAGTGCACCCTCAGCAAGTTTGCCAAGGACACCAAGCTGTGTGGTGTGGTTGACATGCTGGAGGGAAGGAATGTGCCATCCAGAGGGACCTGGACAGGCTGGAGAGGTGGGGCTGTGCAAACCTCATGAAGTTCAACAAGGCCAAGTGCAAGGTCCTGCACATGGGCTGGGACAATCCCAAGCACAAATACAGACTGGGTAAGGAGTGGATTAAGAGCAGCCCTGCGGAGAAGGACTTGGGGCATTGGTGGGTGGAAAACTGAGTATGAGCCAGCAATATGTGCTCACAGCCCAGAAAGCCAACCATATCCTGGGCTTCATCAAGAGAAGTGTGACCAGGTCGAGGGAGGGGATTCTCCCCCTCTGCTCTTGTGAGACCCCACCTGGAGTACTGTGTTCAGCTCTGGGGCCCCCAACATAAGAAGGACATGGACCTGCTTGAGTGGGTTCAGAGCAGGCCACGAAGATGATCAGGGGGCTGGAGCACCTCCCTTATGAGGACAGGCTGAGAGTTGGGGTTGTTCATCCGGGAGAAGGGAAGGCTCCAGGGAGACCTTATAGCAGCCTTCCAGTACTTAAAGGAGGCTACAGGAAAGATGGGGAGTGTAGTGATAGGATGATGGGAAGATGGGGAATGTAGTGATAGGATGATGGGTATGGCTTTAAACTGAAAGAGGCCAGATTTAGATTAGCTATAAGGATGAAATTCTTTACTGTGAGGGTGGTGAGGCTTTGGAACAGGTTGCCCAGAGAAGTTGTGGCTGCCCCCTCCCTGGAAGTGTTCAAGGCCAGGTTGGACGGGGCTTTGAGCAACCTGATCTAGTGGAAGGTGTTCCTGCCCATGGGAGGCGGGTTGGAACTAGATGATCTTTAAGGTCCCTTCCAACCCAAACTGTTCTGTTATTCTGTGATGTTCCGATAAAGAGGAAAAGGATGTTGCTTGTGGGTTTTTTTTTGTCTGCACTTATCTTAATTGTAGCAGTGTAGATACCCAGGAAAGGTCTGTTATGAAACCTGTCATTTAAAAAGAAAAAAAAGTGGTTTTTTGGAGACATTTAATTACATTTGCTGTAAATGTTAAAAGTCCCTGTACTTATAGGAAGAACAGTTACCATATAAACTGTTGCTATATTTCTATGTGTGTAGCACATAAAAGAGTAATCCACACCTTGATGTGGTTTGAGCAGTGGATGGAAGATAAGTGTAATGCAAGAGGAAATGTATCTTCTGAAATGATCATAAATCTAAGAAGCTGTGGTCCAAATTCCACTGCACGTTAGCCCCTTGGGTGCTGTCACCCACTGTATGTGGAGATGGACCACCACCATTTTCTGTGGTCTTGGTTGCAATCTTGTTCCCACCTAGCAGTTCTTAATGTCTTGACCTCATTTTCTAATCATTTGTAGGTGTTGCTTCTTCAATAAAATGCTTAAGAAGTTGACCTGCAGTGAACTGAGAAGTGGAGAGTGATGGATATTGGGTAGGAGAGGAGATAATTGGAGGGGAGATTTGGAGTAGTTGTTGGTCTGTATTTTCATGTGTATAACTGTCAGGTAGTGTATGAGTTTATTACTTTTTTTTTAAGGACAGCTTTTTTAAGAGGTTGTGGATTTCCTGTTGGTGAAACACTTAAAAAACAAGGTAATTGTATTGAAATATTGAATATTACTTTCAAATATTTTTTTTTAGGATAACTGGACAGCTCTTATTTCAGCAGCCAAAGAAGGACATGCAGCTATTGTAGCAGAACTACTCAATTATAATGTCAGTTTGGAGCATCGGGATTTGGTATGTGTTGTCCTAGTGTAAAAATAAAATAGTTTCTAGTAAGAGGAACAGTAACTCTGAAGTTGGAGATTTTCAGTTCTGTAAAACAACTCAAAGATCTTTTATTCTTAAATTGTAAGTGTTGTTAAAATGGAAAAGAACATATGTTTAAATACTGTTTTTACAGCTGTGAAATAGTTGCTTTAGTGTTAATAAATGCAACTTATTTTATAGGGCTGTTTTTTTCCCTCTTAATTTGCTTTGGAAAAAAGCTAAACTGAAGAATAGTTTGATTTTTGGGTGTGTTTTGTGTGGGTGGGGTTTTTTTGGGGAGAAGGTTGATTTGTTGGGATTTTTTGGTGTTGGTGGCTTTTAAAAATATTCTGGTAAAATAAATATTATATTTTCCCATAAGATACCTGTCCATGTTTACTTTTTCTCTGGACAACCATGATTATTCATATAGCAGTCCTTGTCCTTGATATCCTGTAATTTGTTTTTATTCATCTTGCCAAATTTTTTGTATGGCAAAGTGGGCACTGTAGTCCAGTCCACCTAAAGAATTGCTGAAGCTGCTTCCATGATTAGAAGATCAGATGCCTCGGAAGACCTATAGACTTGTCTCCATTGACTGAAGAGGGAATTGGGTACCTGCAAGGACTTTATTTTGTTCTGCTTAAGTTAGTGTATGGGAAACCACTAGGGGAGAGTTTAAGTGCTTCCTTTAATTGAAGTTCCACTCTGTCTGAAGGCTGAGGCATCTTGCCGTGTCCTGTTAATCTAGCTTTTTCATAAGTGTAGTGTTAAGCACATCCATGTTGCCAGTGGTTGATTTCTAGGTCTGTGTCAGTCTGAGAGGGATCTTTTACCTCTCCTAAAGTATATTATAAAGAAACAAATAAAAATTGACCTTACAGTTATCAGACGCACACTGTTATTTTAAAATTAATTTTGGTTACCTGACCTGTCAAATGCCTTAGGTAGTGAAACCTCATTGTCTTCTAGTTTACAAACTTAAATGAACGCACCAGTGCCGTTTGAAATTTATTGCTCATCAGTGCCATTTGAAATTTATTGCTCATATTACTCCCTTAAGAGGACACTTGTTATTTTTACATGTCTGTTACACAAATGAAAAGTAAGCCCTCCATGTTAATTTATTTGGATTCTAGACTTTTGTTTTAGGATAGTACTTTCTTTTTTGTTTGTTTATTCTGTGATCAGCTTTGTATGTACTTGAAGTCTGAGTGTTTACAGCAAATTTGGGAACATTGAGGACACTATATTCTCCCAAGTTTTGCATACAGGAGGAAATTAGTACTTTCATACATGTGCTTATTTATCCTATATAAGTAGGATTATGAGGTTGTGTAGTCAATCCTTACTATGTTTTGGACTTTCAAAACTGTCTTAGGACAAATACAAAATGAAATAAAATCACTAATTAGGTTTCTAAAGAGTATTTTTCAGTTTTTACAGTTCTTTGAATTCTGCTTGCCAGGGAGGATGGACTGCTCTGATGTGGGCATCATATAAAGGCCGAACCGAAGTAGCTAAACTGCTGCTTGAGAAAGGAGCAAATCCAAACATCACAGGAATGGTAAGTTTTAGTCTTAAACCCCCCTCCTCCCAAATGTTTAAAGTCCTGAATTGTACAGTCATCTTGATTAAACGTTTTGCATTTTTTTGCAATATAACATTAATCTCTATACTTTATTAATAATCTGTATGGCAGCTGCTGGTTTTTGATTGATTTTAAATTTTTGTGTTAAATGGGTGTATAGCTCTTAATAAGATTCAAATTAGCAAGAGAGGAGATAATAGAAAAGTAGTGTATCTAATGCTGCTTGTATAACAATTGTAATTTCTCTGCATCTGTAGAAGTTAATGGAGTAACTAATGTGCAATTTAGAAGCAATAATTTGTTTTAATTGTTTCATTATATTTACCAAATGAGTTAGATCCTATAAATAGGTACCATACATGTGTGAGAGAATTAAAAAACTAAGATTTTTGAGATTTAATTTTATAAGCATTTTCTATAAAAGAGAAGGCATGTTGAAACTTGAATGCACAATTTGTTTATACCATCAGCTCTCTGGTGTTTGAGGCAACAGTGAACAATCAAGGAAGAACAGTAGTGACTTACCTTTCTGATTGTTCGTTTCATCTGGTTTGCATCTGCAGCTTCTGCGTGCATAGTATGACTGATCCACAGTCCTGAGCACTTCAGGATATTGCATAGCTGTCTGTTGCTTCTCTCTTACATTACAAATGTTTATATTAAGATGAGGATGTGAATTTTTAAACCTTGGTTAAGGAGTTATAAAACAGAATTGATGCAAAACAGTAGACATATTCCTAGAAATCATCTAGACAATGTACTAGGCAACAGTTATTGATATGTAGGTAGGTTTATTTCTGTATATTCCTTCTATGGGTTTATAGTCTCTTGGAGTGTTGTGATCAATACTGTTAATGAAAAATAATTAAGACTATGGTTTTATTTCATACGGTGTTGGTTTTTGTTCTTTTTTTAAATTTTAAGCAATACAGTGTTTATCCAATTATTTGGGCAGCGGGACGGGGCCACTCAGATATAGTACATCTCTTACTGCAACATGGAGCTAAAGTGAACTGCTCTGACAAGGTAAGTTTTATTTATGTAATATTTAATTTCTTTAATGCTTGATAAATTTCTTGTAAAAATAAGTTTTATTAAAAAAATAAAAATCTGTAAGTTTTTGATTGGAAAAACACCCACTGTTATATTTTGCCCATGAGATTAGAATTAGTGTGCTAGAGTAAGTCTTCATATTTGCAGGAGGTTTTTCCATAGTATGCTGAAAATGTTTGTGAACATATATTTCAGTGGAGCATATCTCTAAGCTATTGGAAACCTTGCTATCCCAGATTGAATAGAAAAATAATTCTTACGGCTATCACCTACAACGAAAAAGTTAAAGTGGCTTTTCAAATGCTTGTGATAATTCACAACACCAAATTATATCTTTGTAAAAGCTAACACAATAAAGTATAGGATGAATATGCCATTATAGAGGATACTAAATATGATAAAATGTTATAAATATTTTTTCAGTATGGAACCACCCCACTGGTTTGGGCAGCGAGAAAAGGTCATTTGGAGTGTGTGAAATACTTGCTGCAGATGGGAGCTGATGTTGATCAAGAAGGAGCTGTAAGTAACTCTTCGTTTTCTGGTGGTAGGGTATGGGTACCTGCACCTGCGTGTCCTGTTTTATTTTATAATACAAATACCAAGGAATACATGAAACAAGATGAAATGTTGATGTTGAAGTATATTCCAGATATTTGCAAACTACTTGTGAGGGTTATTTCAAGTTCTTTGTGCCTTTTAATAAAAATACTACGTAACTAGGAAGTCGTATTGACAGTTGACACGCTGTTATGTAAAGTGTAAATTTTAATGAACGTAAATTAATTTAGGTTATTGTCCTCTGAAGGACGACACTATTTAACACTATTAAAATTCATTCTGTACCCAAGCCTGATATGTCAAACAACTTATTCTGTAGTGCTATTTGAAAAGTAAATCAAACACAAAGCATCTTTTGAAAATCATAATGGCTGTTGTGCCTTTTCAGAAGTTGGAAATTTTTTAGAAGTTTTCAGCTGCATATTGTTTTTAAATAAAACAGATTTTAATTTTTTGTTGTATAAGATACTTAAAATGCTTGTCAAAATTAAAAAAATCAGTAGAAGTGAAGTGGAAAATTAGGACAGCTTCTGGTATTCATATGATTATTTCTGAAGTTCATCAGAAAACCTCTTAGTGAGTGGTATTGGCAGGCCTGGGTGCTCTGATAATACTGTGTTCCCATATGACAAGAAAATTGTTTTACCGAGCGTGTGACATTCAGGAGTCAGAATAAACTGGTCTGAGCTTTACTGTTTGCATTTGAAGTGTTCTCTACTATAGTACTTAGTTTATTTCTCTTTTAAAAATAGCATAGCAAGTGCACTTTAAAACATAAAACTGAAGTAAAATCTGGATGGTTAAGAAAGTAAATGTCAGTGAGTGTTCTCGCCGATTTAAACTGCTGATATAATGATGATTCCTATATCCACTGTACAATAAAATCTGTTGGTTTTGTTTATAGAATTCTATGACTGCACTTATTGTAGCAGTGAAGGGTGGCTATACTGACTCAGTAAAAGAAATACTGAAAAGGAACCCAAATGTAAACTTAACAGATAAAGATGGAAATACGGCTTTGATGATTGCATCAAAGGAGGGACATACTGAAATTGTGCAGGATCTTCTTGATGCTGGAACTTATGTGAACATTCCTGATAGAGTGAGTAAATTTTCATCATAATTGTGGTTTTATATATATGTGATAGTAATAATATATATTTAAATACCAGTGTACGCAAATTTGTGGGTACATGATTCTTCTGGCTTTCTAATTTTTCTGCCACCTAGGGGTATTTTTATGTATTGCTATTTTACAAGTATGTTGTGGCAAATGTTGCTGTGTGAAGGTAAAGGGTAAACTACAGAAACTACTCTTTTTTTTGACATTCTTGAAGTGTGAGTTTTCATAGGGCGTGGAAATGATTTATAGTTGTATATTTGTCATATCTGTAACATAAGACTAATACTGAACTAACTTGCACATTTGGGGTGGGGTTTTTGTGTATTAATACACATGGTAGTGCTGTTAAAATTGTGTAACAACGGAGATGATGAAAAAGAATACAGTTCATTCAGTGTCTACCTTTATCTTTTACAGTGAAGCTTTTTTACTAGGAAACTTACATATATTAGAGGAAGATGTCAGCTCTGGGTTAAGACATGTAAATGTAACTGTTGAAAGGTGCGCTGTGTACTTGAGCAGTGATTGCATTGTTCAGTAGAAGCATGCAGTGTGGGCAGTGCCCAGAGTGTGATTTTTTTTTTTTTTTAATGATGAAACAGGAAAAATAAATATAAGTGTAGCTAAAAGTATAAATAATAAAAGTATAGCTAAATCACAGGTTGGGAATTCAGTTAGAAAGCTCAGTAGTAGTAGAGCCCTTATCAGTCACAGTCATTGCATAGCTGGCTGCAAACCAAGAAATTTTCCATATCAGAACCTGCTCTAGTGTTTGAAACTGACTGCTCGTTGTTTGATGTATTTTTGGAATACAGTCAGTGATACTGAAAGCTGTAATTTGTCCGTCCTAAAAGCACAGGAATGCAGACAGTTGTAGAATTTTGTGGCAGAAGAGGTAGGAAGGGAGATTGCAAAGTATTTTCTTAAATATTTAAAGTTTTGCTTTGATATGTGCCTGAGATCATTTGTTGTCTCATGTGACACCGCAGCTCAGTACGTAATCATCTAAGAGATGCACTAAGCTGACACTTGAAATATAGGAAAGTGCATCCAAAAATCCTTTTAAAATTATGAGGCAAATAATAGGAGGTTTTCCTCTCTTCTCTGCAACCCCAAGCAATTCAATTTAAGGATTGGGAATTCAGCCTCAAAACTCTATTACTGTTCTGAACTAAAACACCAATCTTGACAGAGGCACCTAAGTTTAGGTACCTAACCACCTATAGCCTCAGGGGTGCGGTGCTTGGCCTGTCTCTGACACCAAAACCTGACTATCAAGAGGACACTGCAGACAATCCAAGGCACTTATATAAATAATCAAATAAATCCCTCAGAATTGTAACTTCGTTTTAAATGTATACAAGTCCATTTACCCAGCAAAATATTTTTTCTTTTGATCAATTTGCTATAAAATCAGTCTTTTGCTTCTTTTCTTTATAACAGCATAGTGTATGTAAACAGAATAGCAGTCAAATCTGCACAAAAAAATGGGTTAAAATTCTTGAAGAGCTTTTGTCAGCTGTGTAACATCTAAAGGAGACAGCCAACATTCTTGTCTGATTGTAAAGAGGTTATTACTGTGAGTAATTACTTGTCTGATTGTAAAGAGGTTATTACTGTGAGTGATTGGTCTTCCTACGAACATAGAGAACAGCTGGATTTTTTCATATTCATTACTAATTTGTGCTGTTATTTTTTAGGATAGTGGTTTAAGCTGGACCTATTTTTGGGGTGTTTGTTTTGTCATAAATATATAATATTTCATATCTTTGCAAAAAATATAAAAAATGGAGCCTGCAGTTTTTTTCTTCTATATACCTGTTTTTTGCAGAGATAGAGCTATTTTTTGTATCTTTAAAATGAGTGCAGATTTCTTGATGTAAATAAGCATAATGTATATTTTGAGGCTACAATTTATTCTGTGTTGCATTTCTTTTTGCTAAATAGTATTAATTCATCTTCAGTATTCTTTCATAATTTTTTTAGAGTGGAGATACAGTGCTGATTGGGGCTGTTAGAGGAGGTCATGTTGAAATTGTGAGGGCCCTGCTCCATAAATATGCTGATATAGATATCAGAGGTCAGGTAAGTACAACAGTCTAAATGTTAAGAGTAATTCTTAAATAGGATGTGAATTTGAATACCAAAGAATTACACTGTGTTTCTAAAAACAAGGCTTTAAAAACTTTCTCAGTTTACTCTGTAGGAAACTCAAGATTCCCATCAAACATTAAAAATACATCATATTGCTGTGAAGTTTTTAAGATACAAGACATACGTAATTGTAATGACTTGTTAAGTGACATTGTTTCAGTTAAATTTGTATAACGATTGAAAAGCTAAATACATAAATTGAACTTATTTCATCTGCACTACTGAACAGATTAATGAAATACTTTAAAAAACCCTTAATATTTGTATTTTAATATTTAATATTTTAAATTTAATATCAATGTATTAAAATACGATACACCTTAGATCATCTGTTGTCAGTGCAGTTCTGTCACTATGCTTTTGGTTGGTTCTTGTCTGCTTCACTAACTTCCTTTCTCACATTAAGCAGTGTTGTTGGGGACTTCCATGTTTTCTACCTACCCCTTTTTTTTTTTCCTTTGATTAAGGTATTGTTTTTATTCTTCTACTGAAAGCACTCTTGCTCAACATGGTACTTGTTTTTGTTACATTCAATTTACTTTCTTTTGCTTGGAGCTGTTCAAATCGCTCTGCTCACAGGCACATATGTTCTGCCAAGTTTGAACACAGAACTAGTCACTGAGAGCTGCAAAGATTCAGTGCCTGCTATTGATACAGAGCCTCTTTGAGAAGCCAAGAAACTTTTAGTTTGGAAAAAAAGTAGTGGTTGGATCTCTTCCTCTAATGTGCCAGCTTCTTGCTGACATGAGTCTAAAAATCTGGAACTTTTCAATGTCTTGATATGACCAAGGCAATACATAAACAGCAAGAGGACCTAACCTCCTTGGGAGTGGGGAAGCTTGTGACTTCTGGCAGTGTGAAGGTGTCTGTTTAGCCATTTGCAGTGGTTAATCTAGAGAATAATTTGTGGCCTTGTTGACACAGCAGGAGTGAGACCATCAGAGGAAGATTCTGGCTGTGTGATTCAGATCTTCAGGTTAGGACCAGTGGTATCAAAATCGATGATGAACACTAGTGTTTAGCAATTCCCCTGCTGCTCAGCACTGCAGTACCTGTCTGCCAGACCGACGTGTTCTACAGAGATTTGCTGTCTGCCCAGATCTGTGATGTTCCAGAAAGATTGCAGAGCCTTGTCCAGCCTTCCAGTAACTGCGTTCCTTGCTGCTCATTCATTCGTAAGGACACTAGTCAGGGGAGACCTTGAGCAGATGAAACGTGACTAAAGGGCTCCAAGTGGTGTTTTCCTCAGCCCTTCTGGTAAGGGGGAAGGGCCCAGCTGGGATCATCCAGCAGACCAGTGCCTGCCTGTGCAGCTGATGTTGCTAGCGAGGAGTCAGCTTCCTCAGGCTGGTGTCTTATTGGAAGCCACCTGACTGAAGGACAGAGGACATGAAGCCCAGGTGACCAGAGAGGAAAGAAATCTTAGTGACCAGGATTGTTAAACTGTCGAGAAAGGCTTTAAACTGAGTTTGCTGTGAAGCCCACGAGTGGGAGAGAAAGAGCTACAAATGAAAGAAGCAAGCAAGGGAGAAGGTTGCAAGGAGTACTTTTGACATTCCTGCTTAGAAGCAAATGTGTGTTCAGAGGCTTTTCTTAAATGTCTCTACACAAGTGCGCATCAAACAGAAAGAGTTGTGGTACAGTCAGAAGGTTACAAAAAGATTGCAGGCATGGAGACTTCCTGGGTTAGCACACATTGTGGAAAAAATGAAAGGTGACACAAGCATATCTGCAGCTATCAACCATTCCCCCTGGTTCAGTGACAGAACGTATGGCTGGTCTGCATTCTAGTATTTAGTGTTGACTTCCATGTCCATCTACTTTTACAGCTTTCCAGCTTGCATGGCCTGTTTTTAAAGCAGCCAACCAGGTCCCTAGTACATTTTTATTAGGCTACGCTGTAAAGTTGAGAAGAAAATGGAAGTCTTTTTAAAGGCCTGGAAGTGTTTAGTACCTCCATGTTCTAATAGGAGAGAATTTTTAAATTTTTTTTTAAAGCGTCAGAGAAACATGACTATTGCATAATAGGGGTTAAAAAGGCAACAGTTGTTTTATTTCATTAGAAAAAAAATATATATTTGAGTTATAACTGAATACCCTTATATAGTTTTGGAAACTGTTCCAAGACAGGTTGAATCTGCTTGTATTGTTACAGCTATTAATGTATTTTGCACAGGTTTTTAAAATAGATTTGTATTATATGGCCAGATTTCCACCCCTCTCAAGTTCTATTGTTGTGCAGATTAAATTTGGTAGCACTTCCTTTTGCCCTGAATGGTGCTAAAATTTGCTGTGTTATGTGTTCTTTTCAATATTGCAGTTGTATTTTATGTACAGTTTTTCAAATTAATCCAACTGAATGAAAGTACTGTTAACATTTAATACTTTTTTTTCCAGGATAATAAAACTGCTTTATACTGGGCAGTTGAGAAAGGAAATGCTACAATGGTGAGGGATATCTTGCAGTGCAACCCTGATACAGAAACGTGTACAAAGGTAACTGTATTAGAATTTTAGTTGAGGACATAATTTGCTTTATTTAACATCTGTATGTGACATTAAGATCAGAATACCAAATTCAGTTTTTCCGTAGAAACAAAACCCCCCACCCCAAAATCCAACAACAAACACAGCAAAACAACAAACCCCACCAGAAAACCCACTAAAAGACCCCTCAAACTTTTTTTTTTTCTGAAATACAGAATTTATTTTCAGAAATTATAATGTCCCCTTTGTTGATAAGCATCACCTGCTACTGAAATTTAGTAGGGAATGTGCAACATTGACTCGAGCAGCCATAAGGAGTAGAGAGCATGTGCTGGGAAGTGAGGGAAGAGTCTTCTCATACTGCTGAGCTTAAAAAGCAGTGAATTACCTCCTTCCTGAGTCTCTTTTCAAATACCTTGGTTTATATCTGAGCCTTTTCTTTCTCTCACACTGTTAACAGAAATGTATTTTGCACTTGTATTTTGTTCTGTGATACTAATCAATCTAGAATAAAGGGTCAGTGATGCTTGTTAGAGAACCTATGCACTGAAGTATTGTTACTTGCACAGAAATTAAAATTCTCTTGTAAGTTTGGGATTTAATTTGTTACACTATCACTAGTTTTTGCTTGGTTTTGAGTATACTGGGAAGATTTTTTTATTATGCCTACTTTTCCCTGTTAGGATGGAGAAACACCACTTATCAAGGCAACCAAGATGAGAAATATTGAAATAGTAGAGCTTCTTCTGGACAAAGGAGCTAAGGTCTCTGCTGTAGACAAGGTAAAGAGTATTTGTTTGTTTTCTTTAGTATATTTAATCATTTTAGTTTTGCAGCAGAATTTTGTAGAGCCCTGTCAAGGCTAAAACAGGGAGAGAGCTTTCCATATGCTAAATAATTAAATAGACCAGAATACTTCAGTGCTTAATTTTCCATATGCTTAATAATTAAGTAGATCAGAATATTTAAATGTAATCTTATTCCCACCATTAATATTTCATTTTTTTGTTTGTATTAGAGTGCTTTCAGTAATACGAAAATAAAAATTTCCAGGTCAGAAATAAGAATTTCACAGATAAGAATACTGATTCTTAATACACTTTAAAAAGAGTATAGAGAATGGTTGTTATTTGTCATTGATGTTTGTTTTTGATTAATAGCCATTAAATGTAAGTAGTGCCAAGGACAAGCACAATGGTTTGTTGCTGTTCTTGTATGCATTAGCTATTTTGATAGTAAGCCCTTTAAATACAGGAATATTTATTTGATACTTTTTTTAACCTTTTAGTATCATATGTAGTGCAAATAAGTAATAATGCTAAATTGACATAATAAGGAAACTTACCGGAAAGCTAGAGAAGTAGGAGCAGATATTGAAATAATTCTAGCAAGGAGTATCTCTTGTTCCAAACAAGTCCCTGAATTTGCTAGTAGACACTTGTTTCTAAATAGCGACTACAGTTTTCATGAACCTTAATCTAAATGTTTAAGAAAGAAGATAGTGCCTCAGATTTAGCATTGTAAGACCTGCCTTTTCACATGTCTTTTGTGAAACTTTTGTAATGATTTTCTTGGGGAAAAAACACTTGCTGTAAGGTGTTAATGCTGTTGAGAATACCTTAAGGTGTATTTCAAGTAAATAGTGCATCTGAAACAATGTGGAACATATGGTCTGTTAATAATCTTCAGAATTCATGTTAGATATTACTAGTTTTTTCACTTAATTGCAGAAAGGAGATACTCCTCTTCATATTGCCATCCGTGGAAGAAGCCGTAAACTTGCTGAGTTACTCTTAAGAAATCCAAAAGATGGTAGATTGCTTTATAGACCAAACAAAACAGGAGAAACGCCTTACAATATTGACTGCAGCCACCAGAAGAGTATTTTAACACAGATATTTGGAGCAAGTAAGTATAAGTAATTATATTTTCCTCAAATCTAAACATAGACTGATGAAAACTGAGCTTTTTTTGAGATGAATGTTTAATTGAACAATCTTCTATGTTTTATCATCAGTTGTATATTGAGAATCCATTTTATTCAATTCTGCAGTGAAAAAGTGGTAACTGTTCAGTTGTTTTAATGTTGCGACTAATGGAAAAACTTTAAAAAATTCATCATTCTAAAATACTGGTAAAGGTTAAACATACCTTTTACCTTTACACTTTGACATTGGATACTATGCAACTTTTGTTGACCATTTGTTTTTACTTAGATCTTGCTTATGTAGGACTTATTTTCTCTGACTTGCTCTGATTTTGGATTTTGAGTCTTTTGTGGTAAGCTCTAATAGTTTTGATAATTACCTAACATTTCTGTGGATGATTTACCTTTGAACAAGAATGTGCCAGTAATAACAACTATTATATGGGAGGAATATGTATACAAATATAGGTGAACCTATCTGATTTTATGTATGCAAATTGTCATATTGAAAAGATTTCTTAAAGCAAAGTCCCGTAACATGGTATTCATATTACAGGACATTTGTCTCCCACGGAGTCTGATGGTGACATGCTGGGTTATGACCTATACAGCAGTGCTTTGGCTGATATTCTGAGTGAACCAACCATGCAGCCACCTATCTGTGTAGGCTTATATGCACAGTGGGGAAGTGGAAAATCTTTCCTGCTCAAGAAACTGGAAGGTAAAATTTGATTTAGCTTTTTCTGTAGGTTCAAATCCACCAATGAAAAGCATCATGTGGGAATTACTACTTTCTGCAACATCTGTTGGTCCATGTAGTGTATCCTATCTCTGTTTCTGTAATGAAAGGATTTAAACTTTATCATGGTCAGCTATCTGTAGGTTGTTTTGTTCATGTATACAATGTCAAGACAATCTTTAAGTGTGCTGTCTGTTGTCCTGTGGGTTTACTGCAGCAGTGAATCTACCTTTTAGGTCCTGCTGCAAACAGGACTGCTGAACTACACCTTGCTGGGGGTGGTCTTGTGTCAGACCAGGTTCAGCCCTCTTTTGCTGCAGTATAATTGCACCTCCCATGTGTCATCTTAATTTTTTTTTTTAAGTTTAAAAACAAATTCGAGGCTATTAATATTTTTTCTCTGTACTGCATTCTCTCTGCGCCTAGTTTTCTTCCCCTTTCCCCTTATTTACTTTGAGCTTTTTAACTTTCTGAAATGACATAGGAAACCAAATGAAGTATATGAAGAGTCAATATTTTCCACAGTGGAAATAGCATCTTATTTACAATTACAACTTTCTAACAAAGGATGTTTTTCTAGGATGTTTCAGTGTAATTCAAAATACACTTACTAATCTTGGTGTTTCTTACTTTCTGTGATTTCTATGTTTTTAAAAGCTGTATTAGTCAAAATGGGATCTCTGCATTCATTTTGCTCACGTCACACCTCATGTCATAAACAAAAAGTGGTGTGCATTTTTAACTGTGATATTTATTGTTGATGAACTCATGTTTTTAAAATGCTTTTTCAGTATTTTCCTCCTGTTCTTCATTCTTTTGTTCTGGATTGTGTATTTAATGTTTCTTATTCAATAGATCCTAAATAAGCTTCTTTGGGATGTCCTGTTTTAGTAAATAAGAAGCAACAAACAGAAATAAATACTGACGACTTTACATTGTACTGGTGTGTCTGACTATTTGAGGAACATGGTCCAGATTTCAATGATGGAGGTTTTGGGTGCTGGGATTTTTTTGACATACGACAGATTTATTTTTCTTGGTGTCAAAAAGTGTTTTAAACTTTTGAAGGAGGATAGGGAATGTCATGGCTTTTAATATGCCTTTAAAAGTAGAAAATCTGCAGCAAACAGTGCAAGTGTTATGTATTTAAATGGTTTCATTCATTGCATGGGTGAAAACTTAGGGGTTTGCCTTAATGTTTGAAGAAGAATTCAAGCGTCATTGTCTTTTTTTGTATCAATAATAGGGAAAAGTTATACAGTCTAGTGAAAAAGTTTCTTTTCAAAGATGAAGTTCATTATAATACCTTTTTTGATTTCTGTTCTAGGATGATTTAACATGTTAACTGGTCTTTTTTTTTTTTTTTTTTTTAGATGAAATGAAGACTTTTGCAGGACAGCAGATTGAGCCTCTGTTTCAGTTCTCCTGGCTTATTGTATTCCTCACACTTATGCTATGCGGAGGTTTGGGTTTATTACTTGCTTTCACAGTGGATGCAAAGCTTGGAATAGCGGTGTCACTCAGCTTATTAGCAGTACTCTACATTTTCTTTAGTAAGTCTTATTTTATATGAAGTTTGTGAAGGTTTTTATCTATTTTTGGAATTCAGTGTTGTTTTGTAGACGTGCTTTGTGATTCATTAAAAATACTAAATGTTCTTGTAGAAAATAGGATCCCTTTGGACCCTTTCCTTGTGGTTTGCATGTAATTTGTGACGGCATTCTTGAAAACAAAGAATAATTTTGTATATTACCTTCATTATGTTACTCTTACCATGCTGATTTTTAGCCATAACTGTTAAAAATTCTCATTCCACTCCTTTTATGGAACTCCAGGCCTTATCTGTTCAAATTTCATGGTTCTTTCAGTTGTGAGCATTGACTGAAATATAGCCATAACATCTATTTTTGTTTTTAATTTTTTAGCTGTAATTTACTTTGGTGGCCGAAGAGAAGGTGAGAGCTGGAACTGGGCCTGGGTATTAAGTGCAAGGTTGGCAAGACATATTGGATACTTAGAGTTGCTTCTCAAACTCATGTTTGTGAATCCACCAGAATTACCAGAGCAAACCACTAAAGCTTTACCTGTCAGGTTAGTTATGTAATTTATTTATTCTTGAATGAATAATTCAGGTTCACTCTGATACTTTTCAAACTGTGCATATTAATGTGCATGTTTATCTCCCTGTGAAAAGCTGTTGAGATTCCTGTTTGAAAAACAGTAGCCCCAGAAGGTTATTGTAGTTAAATTTTTCAGTGTGAAGAAAATAGGAGTGTTTTCAAGAAAAATTCTGTGCCAAAGTTGATGAAAGGTACTGCTTTTTAGTATTAGGGGTTTTGACTATCATACTAACAAAAATTTGTAACAGACAAAATAAGAATTTACTTTTCTGGTATAGCTTACTGTGTATAATGTTTAGTGTTTTTTTCACTACTTTTGTAAATGTCGTCTTTTCCGTTGTCTTGTCTTCCCGCCCCCACTTTAAGTAGGGCATCCAGACTGCTCAAAGCTTCTAGCTTACCTGAAAGCAAGAAAATTTATGACATGTATTTTATAGTTTTGTTTACTCCTGTTGTTTAGAGACTTGTATTTTAGTCTCATAGTGCTTTTATGTGATCTTGTTCTTCTGTATTTTTTTTAATCCTCCATAAATATTTGAAAATAGCTCAGAATGCAATTTTAAAAATACTTGTCAATATTACGTTTTGGCATCATAAAGATATTTTTATGTTTTTACTGCCGTCTGAGGTGCCGTTAGTGATGTGATCATTTTTACCTTTTTCAGAAATCGAGTTTTAAAATAGGAAGTGGGGCAAAGAATAGGTTGATAACAGGAGAAGAAATAAATACTTAAATTCCATGTAGAGTTTAAAAAAGATTAAGTATTTAAGTATTTTCCATTTTATACCAGTTGAAAAAACTTTCAGCTGCAGAGATGCAGGAGGATTTTTGTTTTGGTTGCCAAAAAATATTTAAAGCTTTCTAAAGTACATAAAATATATGGTTTTTTTCTCTTTCAGATTTTTGTTTACGGACTACAATAGACTGTCCAGTGTAGGTGGAGAAACTTCATTGGCTGAGATGATTGCTACCCTCTCTGATGCATGTGAAAGGGAATTTGGTTTCTTAGCAACAAGGCTATTTCGAGTTTTCAAGACAGAAGATACACAAGGTTTTTATTACCTGAATGACATTTCCGATTATTCTATTTCAATGCACTGTTATCAGGGGTTCTGTTTTTCACATCATAGGCTCTTTTTAGAAACTATTACAGCCATGCAGAAATTCATACAGAAGGGAAAACTCTTGATATTGTTTCAGAGAGAAAAATACCCTGTTTTCTTTTCTTATCTTGATTTTATTAATATCATAAAGGAATATCTTCTGTGAAGTATAGTTTTCAGAAGTGTCAATAGAAATGTATATTTATATTAAATACTTTTAGATGCAGCATGGTATTTTTCCATAGCAATTAAGTTATTGTGTCTCAGTCAGGTAAAGTATACTTTTGAGTATTGCTAAGAGAAGCTTCTGTTTAGTTTATTAGATTTTTATTCAGAGCTTTCATGAGTGACCATTACTTATTCTTTGAAATAATAAATGTATAGAACATGTTGGTCCGAAGCCATAAATTGCTGTGATCAGTGCTGGTAAGAGGTGATGAAATATTCCTGCTTGATCCAAATGGAACAAACTTTTTTCTTCTGTCCCATCTGTAGATTTCTGAAAAAAATACGCAGAACAGAGTATGATATTGTGAAGAAATGCAGTTCTTGAGGGTAACTTTCAGTTCATAGAGGACTTCTGCTTTGAGTTCTTCTGAATTTCAGTCAGTTACTTCTCATTTCGTTTTGACCTTGACCACAAATTGAGGAATCTGTTAGATGCTGTCTCCTCTCACAAAGTGAAATGTTCAGACTCTCCTGTCTTGCAGAGGGTGGAAAAAACCATGCTATGTGCTGAACACAACTCACTCTTCATTGTTCTTTCTCAAATTCACTGAATGTTCTTTATGAAAGTGGTATGTGGTGTTTTTCACCTTATTTCCATATTAGACATTCTGCAGTTCTCCTTGACCTCAGTGAAACAGCTTTCATGATGTTGTAATTTCTCCCAACACTGATTTGAGAATGACAGTGTAGTGCTGGCTTCTTGGGATTATTTGCAGTAATCATCTTTTCCCTTTCATTTGTAATCTTGCATTTCTCTTGTATTCCTTGGCTTTGCCTTTATGTGCTCTTCCTACCTATCTAATGGATATTTTAAAAAAAAATTATCTATTTGATGATCTTGCACATCTTCTCCTTGTCTCCAGATGTTTGTAGGTCAAGGGTCATAGGTTTTTTGTCTCTCGATGTTCATAGAAATTCCATATAGGTTTCTTCTTAGTTTCCTGTATCTTTAATTTTTGTTACATCTTTAAACTCACAGACAAGCCTGTTTAATTGTGATTTCATTGTTGATGATTCCAAAGCCTCTCTTTAATCCAGTTCTGTTTCTTCCTAGCAAGAGGAGGTTTACATCCCTACTTCAGAATGTCTAAAACTGAATGTAATTATAACTGAGCTGTCATTCTTCTCTTCTTGCCCCTCACTCCTGTCATTATGCATTTCTGTTGCTTGTTCTGCATCACAATCCTATCTGTCACGTATGTCAGTTACGTGAAAGACCTTTTCAGCTCATACCTGGCTCTAGAATATCACAGAATCACAGAATCATCTAGGTTGGAAAGGACCTTGAAGATCATCTAGTCCAACCGTTAACCTAACACTGACAGATTCCAACTACACCATATCCCTCAGTGCTATGTCAACTCTACTCTTAAACACCTCCAGGGATGGGGACTCCACCACCTCCCTGGGCAGCCCATTCCAACGCCTAACAACCCGTTCTGTAAAGAAATACTTCCTAATATCCAATCTAAACCTTCCCTGGCACAACTTGAGGCCATTCCCTCTTGTCCTGTCGCTTGTTACTTCGTTAAAGAGACTCATCCCCAGCTCTCTGCAACCTCCTTTCAGGTAGTTGTAGAGGGCGATGAGGTCTCCCCTCAGCCTCCTCTTCTCCAGACTAAACAACCCCAGTTCCCTCAGCCGCTCCTCGTACGACATGTGCTCCAGACCCTTCACCAGCTTCGTTGCCCTTCTTTGGACACGCTCGAGTAATTCAATGTCCTTTTTGTAGTGAGGGGCCCAAAACTGAACACGGTAATCAAGGTGCGGCCTCACCAGTGCCGAGTACAGGGTTAAGATCATTTCCCTGTCCCTGCTGGGCCACGCTATTTCCGATGCAAGCCAGGATGCCATTGGCCTTCTTGGCCACCTGGGCACACTGCTGGCTCATGTTCAGCTGGCTGTCAATCAACACCCCCAGGTCCCTCTCTGACTGGCAAATATCATACATGGGCCATGTATAAACCTTGGGTATTCTTTTGATGTTGCATATTTAAAATTTGATTTTTCCGTTGTGGTTCAAATACTGATTTTTAGCTGTCATCATTTTGCATCAGATTATTGCTGTGTTCTGTTCTTTGTTATCAACAAATGTCTATGGAAGATGTGGATCTTCTAGACTTGTACACCACTAGATATGTACAGATCCTAAAGGCAGAGGCTGCTACTTTGGAAAAAAGCTATTTCTTTGATCAGTCCTTTAGCTGTGCTAACCTCCAACTGCAGTATTCTTTGTCTCTTCCTTATCAATCCATTTGAAGTCACAGGTCTATATTCTCTCTCAGGCTCTTGTGATCTGTCCAAACCTTACGTGCTGCAGTCTTCCCTTGTTAGTGTGTGTTTTAGCATGCAAGAAAGAATAGTCTTAGGTTGTAGCTTGCAGTTTTGATTTAGTTCTCCAGTGGCATCATTACTGTTAGATTATGTGTCATGTTTCTGTTTAAAACCGAGTAGTTACCATACTGTTTTCCTAGGATTTACTTGCATAAATATACTTTACTGAGACACGCCACAAAAGGGATGATACCACTGATATGAAATCTATTTAATAATTTCCATCCAGTGTGGATTTCTTAAAACAATGGAAATAAACTGCATGTTAAAGGAGTATCTCCACTTCATAATTTCCAAGAATTTTGGCAAATCTTGGTGATTTTTTTCACGTTTGTGACTGGATGGTAACATTGCAGTAACCATTTGTACAAGTTAGTGTTTTAGGAGAAGTAGCAAGTTAACAGATTTTGCACTCACCTGTAATTACATTTTACATTCATTTTAACAGCAAATACTTGTTTCCTAGGTAAAAAGAAATGGAAGAAAACTTGCTGTCTCCCATCCTTCGTGATTTTCCTTTTCATACTGTCTTGCGTTGTTTCTGCAATTGCGCTGTTGGCGATTTTTAATGTAGAACCAGCCAACATGACAGTGAATGTTATTCTCATATCAGTTACCTGTGTTGTTGGCTTGGCCTTTTTCTTGAATTGTCGCACGTGGTGGCAAGTGATGGATTCAGTTTTGAATTCTCAAAGAAAACGTCTTCACAGTGCTGCCTCCAAGCTTCACAAGTTGAAAAGTGAGGGGTTCATGAAGGTAAGCATTTATATGAATTGGCCATTAAAAAAAAGTGAAACAAAACCCCAAACCTGTAGCCTTCTTAAGATGGGGCACCATTTATTTAATCAGGGCAAGAATGAATTAAATTTTAAAATATTCTGAAGTTGAAAAACTAAGTGTAACTTTGCCTGTCTGCAAGACCTCTTTACTAAGAAAGGAATGACAGCACTGAGAGAACATTCCAAAACAGTCCACATATTTCATGAAAAATGATAGAAAATACTCTTGTTTTGCTGGGTTGTATCTAAACTGATAAAAAATGTACCCATCAAGCTCTTACCAAATATTCTGTACGCTCCTATTTGAAAATAAACTTCAGCATCATGATGGCTACCTTCATAGATTACAGCTAATACATTGTATAACAGTATGCTGCGCAAATATTTTTGTAGCACAGAAGACCTTAACTCTGTCTTGCTACTGTATTTCTTGACAATTGTTTTTTGAGCGGTATTTATCTGGCATGACTTCAGCCATTAGGAGTTAGGTTCACCCTTTGCAATCAAAGGAGAGAAGTAGGTATTTCTGGAGAGTTATGACTTAGGTCATCTTAAATGTGCACATTCAAGATGAATCTAGTGAATAGATCAGATTTTAATGTCTACCTGTTAGCTGCTGAAATTAGGGCAGGTGAATTCCACCTTTGTTTCTATATTAAGTTGTAAAATGTGTAACTTAACGTTGAATAACTTAAAAAAAATCTTCAGATTGCATGTCCTGAATAGGAATGACTGAGCATTAGAGCAATAGCATGATTTGCTTGGCTGGAAGGCAGATAGAAAATTTTAGTGTACATTTTATGCAAAGAAATTTTTGAGTATTAGCTGAAATGACAAAAACTCTTTTGTTTACTCTTGAAATACTGCTTTACAGTGCATAAATATTACTTTCTTTTTAAATAACATTGTAATGGAATTTGACGAAGGATACTTTGTTACATTAAAGTGGAATATGCGATTCTGCTGTACATTTTTGTGCAAATAAGAAATTAAAATTTTGGAAGTGACAATTTAGGACTTTAGCTTTGGGTATTTATAAGAGTTTATTTTTGTTACTTATTGAAGTATTTTTGGGGCAAGTAGCAATCTACAAAAGGAATTATATACATTTTTGTGAGTTTTAAGTATTAGAAAGAGATGTCTTTTCCTTCTTTGCTTTTCATTTTTATAGGTTTTGAAATGTGAAGTGGAACTGATGGCCAAAATGGCAAAAACCATTGACAGCTTCACTCAGAACCAGACAAGACTTGTTGTAATTATTGATGGATTGGATGCTTGTGAACAGGACAAAGTTTTACAGATGCTTGATACTGTGAGTTGGATCATTTTATAAAGATGATCTCTGGATCGTCTGGATGATCTCTTCCATAGATGAGCTCAGATCCATACAGTTATTGTATATTTTCTCTAGAAAGAAGGCATCTATACAGAGTCTGTGTGTTGTAATCTTTTAACGTTTGTGTACATTGGCATAACTGTAATACTAAGAGTGATGGGTTTTTAAAGTTGAAAATTAAATCCAGTACGACTGTGCATGTTAATACTTCTGAAAATTTTTGAACTGATCAGATGTAAATTATTGAAAATTAATATCCTGTTGAAACAAACTTACAATGTTTGAAGAGTTTTCCTACTTACTTTTGAAGCACTTTAGATGAGAAATACTTAAATGCTAAATAATTGGGGGGGGGGGGCGTGGTAGGATGTTGCTGCATGATACCTTCTTGGTGATGACTTCCACTGTAACTACTACTGCTGATTTGTCAAGTATGCTTATTTCCAATTGTGGATAAGTTCCTAATATTAGATATCTTGTATTGAAGAAACTGACATCTCTATACATCTCTTGTCCTCCCAAGTTTGTAACTCGAATAGAATGAATATAAAATGTTTAGTGAGACATTCAAAAGGTCCACAGTTACTACTTCCTATTATTGACAAGGTGTACTGTCTGCTTTTTTACAGGTGAGAGTCTTGTTTTCAAAAGGCCCGTTTATTGCTATTTTTGCAAGTGACCCACACATTATTATAAAGGCTATTAACCAGAATCTCAACAGTGTTCTGCGTGATTCAAACATAAATGGACATGATTACATGCGAAATATAGTCCATTTGCCTGTTTTTCTGAATAGCCGAGGGCTTAGTAACGCCAAAAAACTGATGGTATCTTCGACAACTAATGGGGATATTCCCTATACAGATAATGCAGGTAAGGTTATGCAGGAGGATGATATGAAAGTTACAAAAACAGTGTTCCGAAAATCTGGCTTTTGGAACAAACTATTTAAATAATTGGCAGATCATTAATGTTACTTTATAGATCAGTCAGATGTATATGAATGGAGAAAATGCCTGCCTTTTGTTTTCCTTTCTGTAGGATTGCATGAAGAGGTTGACAGGAGAGTTTCTCAGAACAGTCTTGGAGACGTTACCAAGCTTGGTAGCAAAACTGCTCTCAACAGGCGGGTGAGAAGGATTTTTAGACTAAATGGAGATACTAGTAATACCTTTCTTCTTTTCTTTTCTTTTTTCTTTCACATTTTTAATTGTGTCAACTTGGAAGACTTATCAAACCACTCTTGAAATTAATATAAATGACCCATGTAGGAAAAGTACATTCTTAAAGCAGTGGACTGATACACTATCAAACAGGGGAAAGTTTGCTTGCTCACCAAAGTGTTCTTTTCCGCAAATACTTAAATTCAGCTCTCTGTGAATGCTGAGATGATACAGCATACTAGTAGTAGTTATGATCTATGTATGTATATTTTGGATTTTTGTGTATAAGCCCGTTATCACTTGATTACAGGATGTTGCAACAAGGGGCAGTAATTGAGCAAATCAAGGAATTTAGAATATTACAGTAGCAGGCTTTTACTGCCACGTGTCCACCACACTTTCTTTCCTGCTTTCTGTTGTGTTTTCCCGTCTTTATGTAAAATCAGAAAGTGGTTGGATAAAAGGTATCTAGAAAGTAGTGAAAATCAATGCAGTCTAAGGATTCCGAGGTATCTGAGCTGCCACAGGTAGAGATTTGGGAAGTTTTGTAGCAGAGGAACCTGATGTTCACTTTAATTATCAAATGTAGTTAGTTAATGGATGGCATTAACTTTCTGTAGAGACAGTAGGAAATGAGGATGGCAATGCTGAAATCAGTAGCTTTTTTTACAAAATGTCTCACTGTGTCACTCTATTTTGCCCTCTCAGAATTAGCATGGAAGTGGAATGTGTAACTTACCAGTTCTTGGCTTATATGTAAATAATGTTCAACTGTTACACAACTAAATCAGAATTAAATTCTGGTAAATATTTTTATGGTATTTCATGTCAATCTGTTGTGGTTTGAGCCAAGGGGGCAACTAAGCACCACGCAGCCGCTTGCTTACTCCTTTCCCTTCAGGTATGGGGAGAAGAAAATAAGACAAAAGACAAGGACAGGAAGGGATGACTCACCAGTTATGATCACAGGCAAAAGACAGACTCGGTAGGGGAAGAAAAAGAACATCAATTTAATTTAAACAGCACCACCACTTAATTTTCCAATCAGAGTAGGACAGTGAGAAATACAAACACATGTTAAAAACACCTTTCCCTCACCCCTCCCTTCCTCCTGGGCTCAGCTTTGTTCTGGATTTCTCTCCCTCCTCCCTGCCAGTGGCGCAGGGGGGCAGGGGAGAGGGGGGTTGCGGTCAGTGCATCACCCATTGTCTCTGCTGCTCCTTCCTCCTCAGGGGGAGGACTCCTCACACACTTGCCCTGTTCCAGTGTGGGGTCCCTCTCATGGGAGACAGTCTTCCACAAACTTTCCTCAACATGAGTCCCTCCCAAGGGCTGCAGCTCTTCATGAACTGCTCCAGTCTGGGTCTCTGCCACAGGTCACAGTCCTCCCAGTGACAAACTGCCCCAGCACAGGCTTCCCCCAGAGTCCTGGCCTTCTTCAGGTGCAGCCACCTGCTCCGGCGTGGGGTCCTCCATGGGCTGCAGGTGGGCATCTGCTCTACCGGTGACCTCAATGGGCTGCGGGGGGGACAGCCTGCCCGCTCACCACGGGCTGCAGGGGTCTCCACTCCAATGCACCTACACCGCCCCTTCCCCCCTCTGGCTTCTTTCACTGACCTCGTTGTTTGCATAGGTGTCTCCTTCACAACTCCAACTCCCCCTCCCAGGTTCCCCTTCTTAAATACGTTATCACAGAGGTGCAGCCACCATTGCTAATTGGCTCAGCCTTGGCCAGAGTTGGGTCTGACTTGGTGCCAGGGGAGCTTTGAGAAGCTTCTCACAAGGGGCCACCTCTGTAGCCCCCTCCTCCACTACCAAAAACCCCACCACATACACAGACCCAACACACAAGCTCACAGACACATGATTCACAAAGGTTCTAACTTTATAATCAAGTAAAACTGAACTATTTCAAATACATAAAAGGTTTTGATACTGATCAGTATTCCTTGTTTTCTTGTATCATTATCAGGATACTTACCGAAGACGCCAGATGCAACGTACCATTACACGCCAAATGTCTTTTGATTTGACCAAGCTGTTGGTTACAGAAGATTGGTTCAGTGATATCAGTCCTCAGACCATGAGAAGATTGCTAAATATTGTTTCAGTGACAGGTAAGTGTGGCACCTTTGTGTACAGTAAACAGTGTTGTGTTTTGGTTGCTTGTAGTTAAGTTCAGACTTTTTGGTGGATAAACTAAATTTACAAATCAGTCCATGTGTTGATTTTGAAAATCCTTTTGAAGCAAACTCTTCTAGGGTACAAGCAAAGATTATAGAGTATTCTATGTAGAATTAAAAAAAATAAAATTGTGATTGTTGTTTCATTAACTTTTGTTGGGAGGCAAATGATTGTAGTCTACATTTTTAGAAAGTTTTATATTTTTTAATTTTGAAGTGGGAATAATAAAATACATGTTTCAATTTCATAATACTCTAATGTGAACAAAGCTTGTAGTGCTAGTATCTTGAAAGGTAGACTGCGAGGCTAAACTAGGTGTGTATCCTTTACATTTTTGCTATGGATATTTGGAGTCCTTTTTCCCTAAATGGTTGTCTGGGACTGAAAGCATTTTATGACCTGTGTTCCTTCAAAAAAATGCAATCAGGCCATTGGTATTTTTGAGGTCTAAAAATTGGAAACAACTGGAAAAGGACTTACGGAAGTCTAATAAAATCATGTTTCATGAAGTAAGTGAAAGGAAAATTATTATTTACTGTCTTTTCTGTTACAGACACTAAAAGGCACTGAATAGCCTTACAGCTAACTGGTTCAGAACAAACAAATTGAGTGACTTTTCACACTGTATGTAGTTAAGTGCATGACTCTGCAACAGTATGATATGGATGCGGGAAGCTTATATGGATTCAGAAATAATTAAATACCTGAAAAGTAAAATTCATCAAGTGCTAATACAAAGCAAGCAATGAACCACAAATCACCAGGGGCTGGAACAACAAAAGAGAATATTATTTTTTCCCCGGGTTCTGAAGCTTTTACATAAGCATTTGCAATTGTGCAGTATGAGGCTTCTGGGCAACTTGGACTTTTACTCAGAATTGGCTTGGTCTTTAACCAGAAAAAAATATCCTGGCAAAAACTTGAGCTTAATTTCAGTATCCTTAACTCATTTTTGTGTTGATGTGAAAGCCAATACCAGCTTTTACAAAAGGATCAATTTTCGTGTTTTCTCTGTTCCAGACTTTGTATTCTGAATGTTTATGATTAGTATGTGGACCCTTTTAGAAAACTGCCGTTATTCACCAGGTGCTAGTGAAACACATTTTTTTACTGTGAGGGTGACTAAGCACTGAAGCAGATTGTCCAGGGAGTTTATGGGGTCTCCATCCTTGGGCATATTCAGAAGCCATCTGGACACAGTCCCAGCCAGCTGGCTCTGGGTGGCCCTGCTTGAGCACGGGGGTTGGACCATATGACCTCCTGAGGGCCCTCCCAACCTCAACTGTTCCGTGATTCTGTGAAACAAACAATATTAACAGTTTCTAGGACTAACTGGAAAATGTAAGGGATTCACAGATATGTCAAATATATTGTCTTTAATACTTAAGAATATTTAATACTCTAGCATGCATATTTAGCATATTAAGTTAGGTTCATTAGACAAGATAGGATGCAAACAGGAAGGTTAATTCAGGAGAACTTTTTGCCAGGCAAGGTTATTGGCTCATAAAATAATGAGTAGCATAATGATTGAAGAGACAGTGAACAGTTGTTCCTCTACCTATGGCTGAGTTTAGAAAAGGACAAATAGTGCTTTTCAAATTTGAAATATAGCTAGTTGAAAAAACATTGCATTTACTATACAGATATTTCTGCTTTTGTTTTCTTTTGTTTCTTTTTTTATATCTAGTCTTGCATGCAATTGTAGCTTTTCCATTGACCCATTAGATATCAGTGGTGCCTTTAAGAAGCAGTGTGCCTTTGAGCTCTTCCCTAACAAATTGATCCTAATTACAGCTCCCTACATTACAGTTTGAGGAGGGTCTTGGAAGATGACATTAGTCCTATTCTCTGCAGCTCCCGTGCTGTAGAACTCTTTCCTGAATAAAACAGGTTACTTGTTTTTATGCCACTTTAACTGTTTTAATCCGAGTTCCTGGTTTTATGATAAAGGATCTCAGTAAATGGCAAGCAGTACTACACTGCGCAAATGGAGAACAAAGTGAATATTACTGGGTTTTGAAGGAAAAGAGTTCTGCTCTTGTTTTTTAGTTATTTCAACATTAATCAGGTTATCACAAGCTCTGGGTTATGTTAATGAAAGTAGAATCTTTAAAACTACTGATTTCAGTAAGCCTAGTAAAATTTGATTGCTAGGAAGACTGCAGTACAATTCTACCAATAATACTAGCAATAAAAGATTATGCTAAATGACCTTTGTCGTTTTTAGAAATACGACCTATGTCTTTCTGCAATAACATTTAATTCTTAAGTAAAAAAGTTCACAGATCAGGTTAAAGAACTTACATAGCTGTTACTTTGAGGGGAAAAAAAATATCTTTCAAAAGAGAAGAAAATCCCCTGTGTTTGTTCCCTCCTTCCCTGTTATATTAGGTCGTTTATTGAGAGCTAATCAGATCACCTTCAATTGGGATAGACTGGCTAGTTGGATCAATCTCACAGAGCAGTGGCCATATAGAACATCGTGGCTCATACTGCATCTTGAAGAGACTGAAGGTGTTCCAGATCAGCTGACTTTAAAAACCATCTATGAGAGGTAGGTGTTATTCTGGTAATGGTATGCACTTTGAATGATTCCTGTAGGGGTCATGATTAATGATTATTAGAATAACATGGCTTTCAAAGAGCTACCAAGTTGTGATTTAAAATTCTCACAATCTTACTTTCTTCTGTTTACTTCTGGAAACTTTCAAATTACTTTTGTTGCTATTTAATGCATCATGTACGAATGAGTGCTTTGTATTAAAAACCAAGAGAATTATACTGGAATTCTTTCACAGATAGCTAGCTGTGCTTCTGTCTCTTGATATAATTATCATCTTTACCTTGGCCAAGCTATAAGTTGTTTGTTTTTTTCCTTAGTTAGAAATCTAAACTAAGCTCTGCAAGAACTGCCTTTATTGGTGAAGATCTCTGAAGGTTTGGTGCTTAGCAAGAGTGCTTGAGGCTATGGCAGTGCCTTGTGCTGCAGTTAAGGAATACAAAAGTGAAGCATGACTTTCTCCATTGCTGGTACAAGCCGCTGTCCAACAGAGCTGTCTAGGTATTGCAACTGAGAACAAATGGGCCCTGTGTTGTCAGTGAACATGCCTCTCCAGAACCTGACTGCTTGTAAGAAAGGACTTGTGAATTGTGACAAGTGACCTGATGACAGTGGGAGAAATGGAACAGAAAGAATGTCACTGGGAGTTGGGCCTATAGGAAAAAAGCAGAATCTGAGAATGAAAGTCAGTGAGAGGAAAGAGGGGTTTGACTTGTGTAAGAAATAACTGAGATCAGGTGAAAAGAACAGCTGAAGTAAAAGGGGAAGAATGGGATTGATTGAACAAGTTGCCAGAAAATCTAGAGACTTCGCAGGGTCCAGGGAGAGAATAGAGAGGAGAATTAACTCGGACAGAAAATTTTGGGAAGGTGCCCTGCACTAAGAGTCAAGGAGTGGGAGAAGATGAACTGGATGAGGGTCTGGGATGGGCTAGAAGTGGTTGAAGTGTTGAGAATGGAATTAGGATTGATTGGGAAAGACTACAGGAGTGGGTCATATTAGGAAGGGAAAGTCGAAGTGGGGTTAATATCTGAACACAGAGAACCCAGAAAGTAGAGGGACAAGGGTGCACTGGGCATGATGAGGCTGAGAACTGAAGATAAACAAAGAGGGCAAATAGTAGACTGGAGTGGCTTCAAGTTGGGCGGTTGTTGCTGAAGTATCAAACTTGAGAGGTAAATAAGTGCGTGATTAGAAAACACTTTTCTTTAGAAAATGGATCCAGTTTCTGGGTTTTACATTTCCTCCTTGAGTGTAAGATACCTGTGAAATCGTAGATAAAGTAATGGGAACTCACCTCTCCATTGTGAGTTCACATGGCTGGTGTCACATATTTATATGATCAGCTAAGTACAATAGTTCAGAATCATCAGGGATTCCCTCTCCTGTCATGCTTTCCAGTACTCCTGCTGTAGATATTTCTAACTTATCTTTATTTAGATTTGCTGTATGTCATGTTTAATAATTTAATATTTTCAGCATTTATACAACAAACTTATTACAATCTTTTGATTATTAGCATCAATAGTAATAAATCACTTTGGAGTGATCAAAGTCCAAAGCTATCTTCAAGACATAACAATGTTTATGTTTTCTGATAAACCAGAGGTATTAGAGACCTGAATTGTTCTCACAAATGAGTACTAATAATTCCAGTATAAAGCCAACATTAAATCTGTAATAAATCAACATGAGGAGAAGGAAAGGACAGTCACAACTGAATGTGAATGACTGACTTGGGTTCTGGATTATTTGTTGTTAGTACAGACACTTGAGCTGTTAATAATTCAGTGCCAACTGGAGTGTGTTGGGGTTTGTTAGTTCAGGTGTGGAGAAGATTCATGAGTCCTGCGGTGCTGTTTTGCCTCTTGCTATGCAGGTTGTGTTTGGGAGTAATACAGCCACTTGAGTAGAGTGCCAATTCATAATTGACAGTTATAAATGTATAAATATAGTGTATAAAATGGATCTGTAATGTGAAGAAACAGTAAGGAACCCTATACCATATATTAGACAAGGAAAGGTGATCTTTAAAGTAAATCTGTTTGTCTTCTACCTGCAATACCAGGAAAAAAAGGAAAAGGAAATGAGAAACAACATTCAGGATTCTGTCTTTAGCAAAAAATACCAACAGGATTATTTGATATGAAAATGGTAAAGTTACAAGACTGAGTTTCTTTTGACTTCTTAATCATTAAGAAAAGGGTTCATAGTAGTAAAATTGCCACATGCTCAGAGAGTTGTCTTTCTCAGCCACTTCTGCTGAACCTTTGTAAGGAACTAAATATATAACTCTACTGATGTAGTGACAAAGCTGAGATCTCATCTGTCTTGTGATTTGGGTGATCATCTTTACCGTATGCTGAATATGAAAAGCTCTGTGAACTCTTCTCTGGGATTATCTAATGCTCTAAAAATTCTGTTTTATCCAAAATAATCTCTTCTGTGTCATTGTTATTCTTTTTATCTACAACTGTTTGAAGTTATTTGGCTTGAATATCTGTTTCTGTATCAGTTCAAAGTAGAGTATTTACTTTAGTTCCTTATCTAAAACTACAGTTTCTGTTTTCTAAAGTTTTCTAGTCTATAAAGGAGCTTTCCAATTTGGAATCCCATTAATAGATACCAGATTTTGATACTTTTATAGCCTCTGTTGCTGTACTGAGTTTGTTGTCTTCCCTGCCTTTTATTCTGCAAGGATTTTTATTATTTTTTTAAATATTTTGGTACTTTAGGACAGGAGCAAGAATATAATTTTCCTAGTATTGAATAGTTTGTGTCAATCTGTTTTTTACTGTGACAGTGCAAATTCTTCTTTGGTTTTTTTGCTGCATTTCTTAACTCTTAAGTGTGTGGGGAGAGGGATCTGCTTGGACATCTCCCTTGGATGAAAGGAATCTTGTGGGTTCTGTGTTAAGTGTAGGAGTTCGATCGCATTCTCTGTATCAGGAGAATGCTTTAATACTATAGTTACTCTTCAACTTTTAAAATATCGTGTAAAAAAGCTTGTGAATCACCAGTGAGAACCCTCCATTGCCTTCGTCTTAGCTGCTGCCTGTGTGGGGCAGAGGGTTAACGCGATGGATCAATCTGTTACAGGTACCTTCAACTGAAGAGTTACAGTAGTCAATTTGTGTGTGCGCTGAGGGTATGGTAAGTGGTAATAAAACCTGTGTTGTTTTAGTGCTGTATGTTTGGAAGCACATTATAAGCAGCTCTGACTGTCGGTCTCGCTGATGCTGTGGGGAGTGGGGTTCGGCGCAGGAGCGAGCCGCAGTGCCGCTGTGTGGGGCGGCACGGTGCCGGCAGATGGCACTCGCAGAATGGCTGCCTGGCCAGCCTGGCTCCCACAGCTTCTGATCGCCTGGTTGTTTTAACATATTCTGTACTCATGTTTAACATTAGTGATATCTTTTTCACTAGATGCTTTGTTTTTCAGTATTTCAAAGAATAAACAATACTTTCACAACATATAAAAAGTATAGTAAAATGGAAACAAGTAGTCAAGCATTAAGAAATTAAAGAATCAAAATAATCTGCAGCTAATTCCCCTCTATGCATGCATTATGATATATAATTTATATGATCATATGCTATTTTGCCTCCGTAAGATTCCTGTCTTGTAACATCCAGAAATTATTTTGCAAAATGTATAGAGAGGCTATGTAGTAAAGGGGAGGGCTACTCTCTGTCATGTCTCAGTGCTATCTGTTGTATTTGAAAAGAATGCAGTAGGAAGATTGAACTAAGACAGCTGAAAGCTGCTCTAGAACTATTTGTCAGAGTTTGTGTGATGCTGGACTATCATACGTTTCGCTTGGGCAGTAATTTTGCCTCCCTTGGGAGGAGGTATCCAGCTCATGGCTCTGTAGGCTGATGCTTGTAAGCTCTCTGTTCAGAGCTGTATCCGAACCTAGTGGGAGCTCTGCTTTCAGTAGGTGGAATACTCTGAAAAAAACCTGGATATCTCAACTTGGTTACTAAATAAATATACCTGTATCTCTGTGCTTCAATTTGTTATTTTTTAAAAAAAAGCTAACCAATACATTCTTACTGTGAAGGATTGTTGGGGAAAGTAAATTTATGAGTACTTTCCTATAGATAGTATGATGCATATGGAAGCACAATATTGATGATTATGAAACCAGTTCTGTCAGGAGTAGTGTGTCTTACTGTATCAGACTATGCAGAGATGGGAAAACCTATTGAATGTTACATTGGCAATGTTTTCCCAGGGTCTTAAAAAAAAAAACCAAAACACCACCAAAATTAGACTTCAGTTTGTGGCACAGGCACACCTCTGTGAACAATCTTTATGGGTTGGAATCATTTAGACTTCTCTCTTAGTAACAGGTAGAGACACTCTGTTGTAATTCTTTCATAGAGAGGAACAAGTCCATGCTTTGTAATTGTGTCAGACTTTGAAAATAGAAAAATGCTGAGTCTACATTGTTGGCTTTCGTTTCAGATTCCGGAGAAAAATGTCTTTACTCCTTTTAGATCCTTAAATTGACTTGCTCTATCATCTCACTTCTATTCTCTCACTTCCAGCCTCTCTCTTTGCTGGTCTGGGTCTTTGCTTGGTTTAGCTTTCAGTTGGTATACTTATTAGTTACCAGTATTTACTCCTTTGGGTTTGTGTTGCCTTTTTAAGTCATCTCTCATCATCAGAATTTTCATCTCTCCTTGCAGGTTAAGCTCCTAATTCTGGTTTCTAATCTGTTGTGTTCTCCTTCCTCTTTTCCGTTTAGGTTGTTCTGTGGTCAAGCCCACTATTGTCATTACCGACCTCTCCATCCTGGTCTACTTTAATTATTTTTGCAATTTTATTTATAATTGTGACATACTGTTAATACTCCTCCACATTTGTTGTGCTGTGTTCTCCATGTTGCTGCAAAGAGTCTTTCTAATGTCAGTTTTGTGTAATGGCAAAATGGTTTGCAGAAGTTGCAAAAAGCAAATTTTTAAAGCCCTGAAGTGGAATAAAATACATGGGCTTTGTGTTAAATGAAGTTATAAGAGAATTAAGTTGTCAGATTAAAGCAAGTTTCTGTTGAATGTTTGCAACTGATACTTCTCAGATTTGTAAATTAGCCAGCCATGGGAAGTACTGTCTTGTGAAAACTAAATGAAACATCCATGACACCAGAATAAATGTCAGTGCCAGATCTAAATAAATGATATACTGCAAAAAGCTACCATGACTTTTGTAGAGAGAAGATATGTTTCAAGAAACTGAGTTCTCAACAGTTAATGAACATGTGAAGAAGGCAATGTAATATTTTGAAATTTAAGAAAGTTTAAGCAAGATCTTGATCTAAGAACATGTAAATGTATTAAAATTTAAGGTAAATAACAGGCAAGATTGCCTCAGGAAAACAAAAGAAGGAAGTGAAAGATAGGAATAATAGTCTCATGAGAAACTTGCAGGTAAAATTTCCAGAGACAGTACTTGTGCTCTTTGACATACCTGTAAATGGTCTGGCAGAGGGAGATGATGTAATGTGGGGGTATAACCAGGACAGCTGTTTCACAGAGCGTTGTGGAAGTAGCTATGAGTAAATTGCTGATCAAAGTCATGGTGGATATAGATGTCATAGCATACTGGGGAGAATAATCTCATCTATAATCCTGCTAGCATAGTAACGGGATGTAGATCTGCATTGAGGAAAGAAATTCACAAATCATTGCTGATTTCTCTGAAAAAATACGTTCAGTGTTCAGCAACAGTCAGAAAATGAAACAGTGTCTTTAGGAGTTATTATCAAAGCAATGGAAAGAAGGAAGGTCTTGTATTACACAAATTTTAATGTATCTAAATTCTAAACACTATGAGATTCTAGTCATCACATTTCAAAAGAGTTGTACCAAAGTAGAGAAGATATTAAAGAGGATGGGGAGAGCCCTAATCTCACTTCAAATTTTGCTGTGAATATCGTCACTGTCCAATTTTCCATGTAGTGAGGAGTCCCACTTTTGCTTGAATACTTTTTCCTCTGTTTTTGGATTCTCAAGTCTTCCTCAGTGTAAGACATTTGAGTAATTTATTTCTTTTCCCCCAAGGCCTTAGTTTTTCATTTCAGTTTGAGGCTCAGAGTTGTAGTCATCTTACTTTGTTCCTTGATATTTTCTACTGCTTAAGGCTGTAGATCACAGTGATTTGATATTGTCACCTTGTTGATTAAAAATCGTGCTATTAAAGCTGATTGTGTGGGAGAGAATGTCTTCTCAGTCCCTTTCCTCATTAGGTTTGCTCACTAAATGAGATAGTCTGCTGAACACATTTTATCTGTTTATATCCTTCTTATCACAGCAGAAACCAAAGTCTTCAGTACTTTGTCTACTGGGAGATGCTCCTAGAGTCACTAAAGTAATTTTGTAACCCTCTTGCCTGTGGGCCTTTGTCCTTCAGAAATCTGTAGGTGTTAGGGAGAGTTTGTGCATCTGTGAGCTAACCAGTTCTCTTGTAGATGTGGCAGATTACCAGCCTGTCACTTCCTAAAGCTGTTAGTAGCTGGACTGTCTTTGCTGCTAAAGTCTGTTCCATGTGTTAAGGTTTATAGAGTTGAAAGTGAAGCTTCAGGCATGTATATGCCCCTTGAGTTCAAGAACGCAATTCAGAAAATAACTGACTAAACTTGTAAACACTTGAAAAACTATGGATGTCTGAATTTTTACCCCAGAAATTCCTGCAACATCTACAGTTTGACTAGTGGGAATGCCCAGGATTGCTAATGCAAGGCCTGAGTCTCGTGGTGCTTACCTTGCATCTAGAGCCTATTCAGTATCCTTGAGAGTCAGTAGTTGAAGCCCTTAAAAAGCCTGAACAAATAAATGTGGTTTGAGCATGTTCGCAGCAGATGAGGTTTAGCACAAAACATAGCAGCAAAGCCTACATTAATTTGAAGATAGATGTGTTTAAATCCATTATACCAAGTGCTGGGGCAGGCTCTGTCATAAGTTGCAGGAACCTTCTGGTCCTGGTAAGCACGAGTTGTCCAGGGAGGTATGGGCATTGTAGTAAAGTTCCAGTTGGCCTTTGAAATGAAAATGGCAGGGAACACTGCAGGCTACCAGGACAATTTAATGACCTACCTGTTATGGAGGGCCCCTTGGAAAAAAAGTCAGTACAAAGTTGATTTCTTCATGGTCATGTCTGCATACCATTGGGGTAGAGCATTCACCCAGGAATTTGGTAGAGCCGTGGTAAGTACTATCCTCTCTCTCATGGAGTTAGGATCTAGATTTCATATTTTTCTGAATATAATTCTTGCTATTACCTGGTGAAACTTTGAGAATTGTAAGGCTGGTGTATCTGGGGAGATAGTTGTAAGAGAGACCATGACTCACTGTTTCGGTGCTTAAAGATACTCACTGGGGAGAGGAGAGTGCTCGCCCCAGAACTGAATTTACAATTTGTTTAATGATACAAAATTCAGGTATTCACACAACCTTCTATTCAAGCGCTTCCTACTGGCTGGTTTTGATGTTATTCTGCTTGTCGTGCTTGATGTCATGAGGGAAAGTCCTACCTGTCATTCTTTGCCCAGGCTTTGCTCAAACTGGGATATTAAGACAGGGCTTATCAATTTTTTTATGAGGGTATCAGAAATAGTTGCTGGTTTCTGAATTTCTGTGGGGTGGCTGTTCTTATATATTCATTCAAAATATTAGAACATGAAAGCTTGGCTCAGGATAGAAGAAACTCTCATGAGCCATCTGTTCAGATTAGGATCTCCACCCTTGCTTGATCTCCTTGAAAACATGCTCTTTGGAAAGCTGAAGGAAACTATGGAAATTGGGAATCTTAAATATTTGATTTTGAAAAAAGATACATATCTTCCAGGATGAGAAAATGGTTGTGCTTTCCTTAGTGTTGTAAGTAACCATTATTTAAAATTTAACAACATATAATCCATCACTTGGGTTTAATTTAACCTCTGAAATAAAGTATTTGTGCACATATATATGCATGCCTACCTATGATGGATGTCAAATTGGATGGCAAAATGATGTGCCAAAGCAGAACACACCAAATTTAGAAGAATAACATAATAGCTTTCTTTTATTCGGGATTCTTTTGTGTGTGTGTGACTAAAGGATCTAAGACAGCCATAGCTTACTACTTTTTTTAATGCTTTTGCAACTCTTACACCATTCTGAGGAATAATTTGTGGAAGACATCTATCTGCCCTATCTGATTTATCAGTAATGGAAAGTGTCTGTGGTTCTTCGTTTCTTCAGTTCTAGACGTTATCGTTCCAGTTTCAGCACTGGTACATGATTTTGCTTGCTTTTTTTCCAGTCTTTGTACTGATACTACCCCTTTTTGGAAGCAACCACAGAAATAGTTATCTCTAGTAATGTTAACCAGAGAAATACTTCATTTCAGGTTACTAGACAACTCATCCTGTGTTTCTCTCTCCTTTTTTTTTTTTTTTTCCAGATTAAACTGGTAAAAACTAACTTAGTTGGAAGTGGAACAGCAGTTGATTACTGTTGGAGTTCTATAGCGTAGTTTAATTGGTGCTATGCTTTACTGATAAGTTCAGATCTTTTGTGTGATATGCCCATGTGAATCAAATTAGGAAATCACTTAGGCAGGTTAAAACATTTTTCTGTTTCACGTACAGTTGAATATTTCTACTTCATTGTTTACTACTTCAATTTATGAACCTGTATTTATAGCATACTAAAAATACCGCCAAGATATAAATGATATGAAATTATTTTATTAAAGAAATTGATTTCATAAAAAAATCAGAAAATAGTATTCTGTAGCACTAGTAGTAAAATTTATTTTTCCCCATATAAAGGCTCATTTATTTTTATAGCAATTTGATGACACATCTGCTTGCTTTATTCAGCTGAAAAGAAAATGTTGGTTCTTGGTGTTTTGTAAAATTGCTTTGTTAAATTATTTTCGAAATCGTTCAACTTTTAACAAATGACATTTGATACTAACATTGGAAAGCAATTTCAGCTAATTAAGTAGATCCTTCTATAAACCATTGGAACATTAAGATGACAAACTGTTCATTCAGGATTATTTTAATTGGTACAATTATTGTAATTTTGTTGCAATTATGTGTTGAGCTAAAAGCTTTTGTCTAAATCATTTGAGGGTTTTTTGTTAATATACATAAGTAAGAAGAAAAGAAGTAAAATAAAAACTGAAGATAAGCATTATCTGTCTACTTTTTCATTACAGTGCTTTAGACAAGTATCTATTAAATTATTCTTTTTTAAAAGTGCGTTGCATGTTTTCAGCAAATCTCTAGCAATGTTAAAATTGAGCAAGAACATTTGAAATGTAACTTTTCTGGAAGGTTATTATGTTAATTCCAGTTTTGACACTGTTTGAATACTTTTTAATAGAAAGGGTAAAATTAACTTTTAAGGGATTTGCGAGTTTTATAAAATCTATTGATGTATTAATTTAAGAAGTGTAGCTTTTTAGTGATTATAGAAATTAAAAATGAAAAAGCTATGGAAGGTGCCACATTCATCACTCTGGTTATAATGTTCTCTGGAATCATCTTTTGCCCAGGCCAGGTTTAAATAAATCACTTCCTTTAAGCAGACAATTTAATATTCTCGTAGACCTCACAGTGAGGCATTACTTCTAAACATTTAACCCGCTTTTGGTTTTTCAGTTTCCTTTTATTGCCTCCTACTTAAAACGCAGGACACAAGGTTACTATGTTTCTTACTGTGCTAATAATGTGATCTCAAAGTTAAAAGGCAACATTCCGGTTGAGTAGTAGGTGGTTATTGCCCAAACTGTCCACTAAATAGACCTACATGAGGCAAGACATAAAAGGGAAGTAAAGAGAGTACCAGAGGACATGACAAGTAAGAATCAAGTTCAGATGAAAAGGTAACAGGGAGAGAAAAAGGATTGAAGCAAAAGCTGATCAAAACAAGAGAGAGGAGTCTTTTTAGCTTATTTTAGTTACCTTTATAATATAGAGTAGTAAGTCATATTTCTAAAATACTTTCTAGATAATTTTAAAATGCTTACAGTATAGTTAATGTGCATTAATGACATCTCTCAAAAATGCTCCTGAGCATATTTCAGATCCCTCCAAGCACCGATTGATACTAGTTTAGGGTAGAACACAGAAAGAAGCCTTAGTTTTAGCAACACTATAAACAATTTCAGGAAAGAAAACTTTTATTTTCAGCCTGTGTAAGTCAATTCATGACACTTCTGTACTTTGTGGGGAATTAATAAAATTGGAGATGATGGCTTTTTGTGTCTGCTGAATGTTTTTGTCAAAAATAGAATACTTATTCAAAACCTGAGAACCTGGGAAAACGTTGTGAGGTAGATGGTAAGCTGGAAATGCATCTCTTGGCTATATACTGCTAGTGGCCCATGTCCTGGCTCTTACCCCACAATAAATGTGATGTAATCTGTCTCTCAGGAAAAAGCAGGAGATAAAATACTTCATATTCAGAAAAGACTTGTGTCTCATATTGCTGTAAAAGCCTACTACTGAGCAGTAGCATGGAATATCAAATTCTTTGGAAGCTGATGCTCCAGTATTCCTTGCAACAGATTGCTCATATGCCCATACAATAAATTTGCCTCATTAGATCAACTCTTTTATAAGAAGCTTCTTCAAAAGGGTAAGATAAGGAACAGATCAGGTAATCCGAATGTTGTATAAAGGAACTAGTATGTCTTTGGGCCTGGTTGACTTGAATTTTGGTTATTAACCTATTAATGTAGTATGGCAATTGCAGTTTTGCCTTCTGTTTCTGGGTAGCATTTGCAACAGACGGATTAAGTCTTTGACTTACTCTGAGAAGTGGAACTCATGCTTCTGAGAGTGAAATGTTTGCCATGGACTTTTGGAGTAGGAGTGTCCTTTTGCCTGGTCCTGTGTGCCATAACATAGCCTCAGTAAAGAATCTTGTGCTGGAGACTAGGATGAACCATGGTCGTTTCTAATGTTAGAGGACCTGCAAATACTTGCTGAATTTCTGAGGTCCCACAGGTTGGAGGTATTGGATGAAAGAATCCCTGCGTAAAACCATAAAGTAGCTTTGTAACTGAAATTCAATAATCAAAATACCAAAACCAGATTAATACAGTATTCTTGTATTTCATGTGTGTGAGTGATCTTGTTGGACTTGTCAGTTAGTAAGACATAATTACTTTTTTGTTTACAGAGTAGCTTTGAGCAGTCTTAGGTTCTTCTGCGCTACTCTGTTTTGCTGCTTTTCCATCTGTGTAATAAATATATTGATTTTTTTAAAATTCCTTTGCCATCTCTAATTCAAATAGCACTGCAAAGCTGTGGATGAATCCAGGCATTTGTAACTGTATTAACTCTTTTTTTTAAAGAATGCTGGTCTAGAGTGTATTCTGGAAAGTTGTATTAAAATTAGACCTATTGAATATGGCTCAGTGACAGTGCATGATACTGGGTGTGGGAGATTAGCTTACTAAAATATCAATCTTAAGGATCAAAATAGTTTTTCTTTCTGAAATGATCAAAGGCAGCAACACTCAGAAGAGGTGCTTTATCTACTGTTACTTGAATTGGATAGTTAGAATCAGTTTTGCAAAGCAAGCTTTCCTGAATACCTACGGTAATAGGAGCTTTTAAATAGCTATTGCATCTGTTCAGTGAAGTCTCTGTACTGCTTAATATGCACTAAGGGGTTTATAATTTTTGTCTAGATAGATATATCAAACTATAGCTTTCTTTTTTTTGGTCTTTATTAAGATAAAACATTGATTCCTTTATATTTTAGTATTGAGTGTGTGATGACTTTTTATCTCTGCCTTTATACAAGGCAGAGTATGTGTATGTGAGCAAATGCTGGTTTTCAATGTTCAAATAACCTGTTGCAAATTTCAGTTTGAAACAATATTTGCAGCACTATTCTTGAGATGTTGATGGTACTGCAAATTATCTGGAGCATTTTGCATGAGAGTTTTTAATCCAGAAAAAATGCACCCTTAGGCATAAAGATACATTGTCACTATACTGACCACACATGTGAAGAATAGGTTAAATAACTTCAGAGCAAAGCATTATATTATTAGTATTAGATTATTAGGGATTAGTGATCAGATGTCTAATCAGCAGACTGTTAAGCATCAGAATTTCATATTGCATTCCAAAGTGGCCCCGATTTTCTAGTTTTCTGTTTTTCAGTATCAAACATTTAGAAAAAAGTATGTGTCACTTCTAATGAGAAGTTTTTTTCACTGTTTTAAGCAACACTTGCTGCTTAAACTGTATTGAAAGGAAAATTCAAAAGGCATGTGAAAGATAAAACATGACATGCCTTCATGCTCATGACTTCTGTTGCTCTATTTATTATTTAATAACAATTAATTAGGTCTGATGCTTTTTATGGAGTGCAAAAGTTAAATGAGTCTTGTCCACGTAGTTACTTGCTTCTGTAAAACACGAGGGAAAAAAAAATAGGTGTGCAAAGAGTTACTTGTAGAACTTATTTGTTTTCACCTTCAGGGAGAGAGGTTTGGAAAGAGCAGGGGAAAATGGCCCTTCTGGGTATGAGAACTTGCAGAGGAGTCAACTTTCCACCCGTCCAGCAGCAGCAGGGCAGGCTGCTCCATGAGAGAGGGCAAGCTGGGAGCTGGGGAGAACAGCAAGACAGACAGGGTGTTGTCCTCATGCGCAAGGAGTGCAGTACCACAGTAGCCAAACAGAAGATCAGAGCAGGTTCAGTGACAGTAACCAGGGACAGCAAACAGCCCAGTGGTCTGTAGCCACAAGGCACATTTTAGGTCAAGCCAGGAAGTCAAGTCAGTGAGTCAAGGTCATGACCAGTAAGGGATATAGATGCAGCTCAGGCAAGGACCAAGGGGAAAGGCCCGAGTTCTTGAATCAAGTAAGAGACACCTCTAATGAGGCTTCTTGCAGCTCTTATCACAGCAGTCCGATCCCAGATTACTCAGGTGCACTGCGTCAGAGCTGGCCTTGAGCACAGGCAGCGAAACCCCTGGCCGGAGACTGGAGAAGGAGGTGATAGAGCCTGTTGGCATACTCCAGGACCTGATGTAACCAACCAAACGGGGAATGGGGGCACAGCACAGCCTTCAGTGTGGATGAAGGTAGTTGATGCTGCTGCCATTTTACTACCACCTGGTTGGGTGATGAAGGATCACATCCTGTGGTGGTGACCATCTCCTGCAGTAGGTGGTGAATAGATGGGCTGTGTCATGTATAGCCCAACAGCCTGGCATCTAAGCTGTGCTGGCTACATTCAGTGCTGGACCCACTGTTGGACCATGGTGGTTGTTCTCCAAGTCAGTCGTGGAAGTGCAAGGTGAACGTAAACTAGGAAAAAATTTGGAGCAAATTCAGTCTCTTGAATGGAAGATAAAATGACGTACCTATGTGTACTTGTAGTAAATTATTTTTATTTGACAAAAAATCCAAAAATAATCCATCATTGTTGGAATATAACCTAATCCACACTGAAAGCAGTTTTTGATTTTAGCTGTGCATGGAAAGGACACGTGCAGAATAGTGGAATGAATTTTTAAGGTTGTCTTCTGTCAATGTAATGTTCTGTTTTGGGTTCATTCCTTTTAAATTCAAGTAGTTTCTTGTGGAAACAGACACTCTATAACTGACAGTTTTTGATGTTTTTGATTTAAAGAATAATTCTTCTGCCTCAGGAAAATCTACCCCCAAAAGGAGAATAGGGTGTTCACAGTGCTTTATTTTTAGATCTGTGTGCTTGTGTTTTAGAAAAGTAACTCCTAAAGTGCTTTACATGCTAACCTTTTTTTTTTTTTATCTGAGAAGTACAGGCACATGCGATTTTTGTGGCTCTTTGCCAAAAGATTATCATTTACATAAATATTTCTTTCAGAGGCGTAGTTTAAGACATTGAGCTCAGGAGGTTAGAATAGAGACTTCAATCTGCACACCAGCAGTGGGCTATTGGCTTCTGAACAGTAGCTTTGTTCATCGTATTCAGAACACTGTTCACATTCAGACTTAAGTAGAGCTGGCATTAAAATTCAGCTAATTTCTTTCATGTGATTCATCAGCTGTGTGTTTTATTTAAATCTATGTCACATTCTCTTTTGGCTTTTTATTTTGTAGATTTAAGTGTTGAAGTAGGCCACTCTTTAACTCTTCAGTCCCTGACTTAAAAAGTGACTTAATTTTCATTTTGCCAGTGTTGAACTCTTGTCTAGAATACTACAGTAAATATATATATAAAACTGTGCATTAGTGGTTTGGGTTTTTTTTACATTTCTGATGTTTGAATAAAAACATATACATTTACAGTCAATTTAGTCATAGTTTTATATAAGTCAAAATAGAAGAACCTAAGGTAGTAGCTAAATATTAACGTAAAATACTTCTCAGATTCTGTTGGGTATACAAGTTATACTTTGATACTGCTGATGTTAATTTCTTTTTTTTTCTTTGACCCATTGACTCGTTGAGGTGAGGGACCACTTTTAGCTCCTATTAGATTTCTTTAAACACTGTTGGAGAACCAATCCATTCTTTGAAACTGTAAGCTACTCTGGGTGTGAAGTTCGTCTTCTTACAGAAGCACCACCTTTTATTCTCTTAAGGCTGGAGCCTGTGAAGCCTTACATACATTGAACTTCCCTAAGTGGATAATCCCACTGCCGTCTGGATGACTGCTCATAATGATTTACAAGATCAGAACCTTTGTGACAATAAGCTACACTTGCTTTTATGCTTTATATTTGTTACATTTTCCTATGCTGTAGAAGTAACAGCCCACTGTGAATAAAGTTATTTGTAGATACTGCTTATGACAGCATGGTGTGGCAGTATCCTCCATCTGTTAGGTACACGGTCCATTCAGATGTTTTCTGGTAAAATTTATAGGAATTTGTTAATTCTACTTTTAGTATAGGGCAAGAATGTCCTAAAAGATGAGATTGAAAGATTAACACATGGTTAATATACGTTTTTGATGTCAGTTGCACTTCAGGTATCTAGCATTGATCCTTGATTCTTTTATTTATCTTAACGTTGAACGCTAAATATTCTGCATAAATCTGCCACTGCTGTCTCTGGAATAATCCCATGGTACATAAAACTCTACTTTTTATGAAGAATCTAAAAATAAAGATAAAAGATCATTGCTTTGAAAAAGCTAACATTGTGAAATAAGGTAAGATCATTCAGCTAATGATAGATTTAGTTTATTCATTGTATTAAAAATACAATTCAATTACAAACAGATTTTTTTTGAAGTGTTCTTTTCATAGACACGAGTGTGTATTTATTTAATGTAAGAGATTCTTGGTTGCGCTTCGATAGATTACTGAGTGTACATGAGGGCTCCTTCCTCCCTTTCCACCCATGCATCGGTGCACTCCTTTCCCCGATGACAGTACTGGCAGTTGCTTTAGCTGCTTTAATTGTCCAGTAATCAGAGGAGACTCTTATGCTTTCTTTGTGCTATGCTAAGTTTTTCTTTTTAGCAAGTTACAGAAGCTTATAGAGCAGTCAACATGTCTATGCTCAGTCATCCCTTTTCATGGAACTGCGATCCTAATTGCCTTTGGGAAAAGCCATTAACTAGTGAGGTGCATCATTCATTTTATATTTACATAAAGATTTTTATTTTCATATGCATTTTTTTCCATAACTTTTTTATATTTTTTACTTTTAAATACAGGATGGTAACTTCACTTGTATCCATACAGAGTGCTGTCACAGTCACTTTACAGTCATTACTATAACCATATCAACCATTCTCAGTGCATTCTTTCACTGTTTCCATTTTTATTTTACTGGGTGTGAGAAACATTTTTTAATTTTAGTAATCTTTAATTTAGATTATACTTTCTCATTTGGTATCAAATGAGGTATCAGTCATGATACTATGAGATGAGATGTCAAATAAGATAGGTCCATCTGATGCATCATGTCAGCCTCCATCACTTGCTTGCATTTGGTAGGAGCTTTTCATAAACTTCCGCAAGGCTACAATTTAATCCTTCTCCTTGTTCCTTCCTAAAATTGTCCTTTATACTAGTGCTTACAAAAAAACCCCACTGTTGCTTGACAATAGTCACAATGCATCAACAGTCCCTTACACTGATCATGTCTCATTGTTTTGTTGTTCACGTCTGTTTGTGGCTTCTTGTCTTGGAAGGTGAATTACTTGAAAGCAGGCAGTTGTTCTTCCACTTTTTACCATGAAGTCATGTACAGTTGGGTTTTGATCAATGTCTAAAATGCCCCAGTGTTCCTGTAACAAGAAATGTTCATTTAAAAATGAGTTTTTTAACCATGGAATTTCTGATTGGGCTATCATAATTTCAGTGGATGTTTGAGGTTAAAGTTGACAAATGTTAACTTCCCCTTACTTTGGTTTTGATGTTACTGATCTGTAAATTCCTGATCTGATTTTAGTCTTCTGTATGGCTTCTTTGAGATTGCTCTGAAGTGTACAACTAGATGAGGTTACTTAACAGTTTCAGATTTTTTGCGTATTAGAAAATGTTAACTTGTTCTTTCTGCAGACAGTGCAGCTCTTATGGGCTCTCTTCATTTTCTGGAGAACAGGGAGGATCGATGCAAGTGTACTAGTGTTTCTTCCTAGAATATCACTATGCAAGTGTAAGTCATACTGTAATAAACATGGTTTATGATTTATCTAATTATTCCCCCCCACAGAATTTCAAAGAATATTCCTACAACTAAAGATGTTGAACCTCTGCTTGAAATTGATGGAGACATACGGAACTTTGAAGTATTTTTATCTTCGCGAACCCCTGTTCTTGTTGCACGTGATGTAAGAACCTTTTTGCCATGTACAGTAAACTTAGATCCCAAGCTACGAGAAATCATTGCAGGTGAGTATACTTTCAAATAAATGGAAAATGACCATTGTATTCTTTCTTTTCATTTTAGGTGGAGCCACTTTGCATGTTATGCAGAATTGTGATTTGTTCATCAAATCAGACCTTCGGATTGTCTGATTTGACTTCAGTTTATCTTAGTAGCTTTGCTGTAAAGGCCAGATCATACTAGACTGTGGCTTTTCTTTTGGAGGGGAGGAATGCACTGGTCTTGATCTGAAGACTGCTTTAGCGAATGGAGGAAACCAATACACGCAATGATATTTTAGTAGTAGAGATGCAAGTTGAATTCTAGTTCTTTGTTAACAATTTTGAATAGCATCAGTAAGATCCTGTAGAACTGAAGTCAGTGAAACAAAGTGGAATGTCTGCACTTGATGTACACCCCACTAGATACCTGTGCGGTTGGTATCAGTGAATTACTTTTTAGCCTGCTATAGTATGATATTTGAAATCATCCTAGGGCAAGTGTTGTTTATTGTGCAGTGGTTGTTAGGCAGTTATCTTGCTTTTAGTCTCAAAAACCGCAGTTAGGTTCAGATATGTTCTGTTCTGCAAAAACACTCTGCTCAGCATTATGTGTTCTGATTGCTCACTGTTGCTGTGGATTGTTGTAACACATGGTATGGCACTTCTTGTCCAGTCTCAGAGTTTGCTGTTGGCTCTGGAGTAAGGCTAAGGCATCCTAACATTTCCATCTGATAAGAGATGCTAAAGCTTTGAAAAAAGCAGAACTTTAAATTTAAAATAGCATCCTTATGAGTCTTTGGTATGACAGTTGGTATTCTAGGTGGGAACTGAATTCAGGTATTAATAGTTCTTCTTGCCTGTCTTTTCTGTTGTGATGCTTTTCTTCAGTCCTCAGCTGGAATCCTTTTCATTCTTACTTTTTTCCAACTTCCTTCTCTGCACTAGATAGCTGCAGTAAGATGGCCTAACTTTGTTCACAAGCTCTGTCTCATTAATCTCTTCAGAAACAGTACAGGTCTATCACATCAGACATACTTACCATCAGAGACATACTTGGTGTGATGTATTCCTGCATTTCATCCCATTTGGGAATTGTTGGGATTTGTAACTTGGTTCTCTCTGAGAGAATGTTTAGAGGCATTTAATATGCTACATAAATTTATGCAAGAAGTTGTACTAACTCTCCTAAAGACTCCTGTGTATAGGTGATCCTCAAAAGAAATCAACTGAATGCAGTTGAAAGTGACATTTGATGTTCTACTTGATGAGTTCTGATTGGAGAACATAATACACCAAAATATACTATAATGAATTGTCAAATCAAAACTTTTTCAAATATTTCAAGCAACATCTCATTCTTTCTTACCTTTTTATTTTTCAGACGTTCGTGCTGCAAGAGATCAAATGAATATTGGAGGTCTTCCTTATCCCACGTTGCCTTTACATGAGGCACCTGCTAGAGGAACGTCTCTCTTCAGTCAGCCTTCATCAGCTTGCTCTTCTACAACCTCTTTCAATGGACCTTTCAATAGTGGAGTTTTATCACCGCAGCCTCATAGCAGTTACTATAGTGGTATGACAGGACCTCAGCATCCATTTTACAATCGGGTAAATAATCGAGATCCAATTAACATTCTTCTGATTTAATCTGGCAATATTGCAGATGTCATCTATGAAATACGAAAAAACAAGTTTTATTTAGCAATGGAGAGAAGTCCAAAAGTTGGTAGATTTCACAATAATGTTCAGTCACTGTAGTCTGGGGGAGAAATGTGGTAAATTACATCAAAAAAACGAATTACACAAGGGGAAAAAAGGTCAAATAATTTTGAGACACTGCTCAGTTGTAGGATATTGCAGGGATTTTTTTTATTTTTGTGGGGTAAACTGTGCTCAGTCGTTCATATACTTGATCACAGACATTGGAAGGGATCCCAGCTTTTTCTTGGTGACTTTGGTTAAAACATACAGAAACTCAAGTGGGGAGCTACATCACAAGAATGTATGTCTGTCTTCCCTTTTGTCTCTTGTAGAAGTTATTCTGGGATCTTTTCCCTGAACCGGTGTTGCACTGTTTTAAAGGAATTAACATAAATTGCATAAAACATACATTTTTTTGAGCTATTTGTGGGCCTCAGAAAACAAAGTCCTGGGTATGGCTCACTTGAAAATTGAATGAAATACTATAGTTGGATCAAGTCTAAACTTTCTGGTTTTGTGGGATGTATTCAGTATTCCTAAACTTCATTTTTTACCTTTTTTTTTTTTTCCTTCTCTGCAGTACTATCTTGTATAAAAAAGTAGAAAGCTGGTAGAAGTCATAGCTTACTTCTGTATACCGGAAGTGGCTTCAACTTTAAGTAGATTTTGTCCATAGGTTAATGTTTAAGCCAATAAGCTGGAAAAAAAATTGAGTTATTCCTAAGTCAGTGTTTGCTAACCAAGGCAGAAAAGGGTACATGTAGCACAGAACTTTTAAAGTTATCTGTCTAAAATTATTCTTATATATCCTCAATACTGTGACAATATACTGTTTTGTTGAAAATAACTTAAAATGACATATACTTTGAAGTAGTCCAACACTGATAAACACTTGTCACATGAATCTTTGTGCTGACACCAGCTCAGCTTTGTTAAAGGAGGTGTTTAATTGGAAACCCTGTTTTTGTGTCTGTGTTACTGTACATGACAAGGTTTAAAGTATGGGGTGATATACAGTTGAAACTTGTATGGCTTTTTGTCTCTAATACGCATTACAAAAGCAATTATTGGTGAACCATAAGCTGTTCTTACAATCAGTTTATTTGTTCATTTGTATTAAGTGCATACACAGACTTACAGGCATGCTTACTTTTTTGCCTGCTGAAGACTTCTCTCTGGAATTTTATACTGCCCTTCTAACGTATAATTGGTTTTAGTGTTTCACACTTTCAAATATTGACAAAATGCTACATTCATTCCTTTGGAGTCATCAAGGTGCTGTCATGAACACCACATACTGAGATAAGTGATGAGAACCTTATAATAGTAGAACATTTAGACTGAAAGGCTGTTTCCTTCAGCATTTTCAATCATGTTTCACTACTTAGATTCTTGTAAGAATGGTGTTTAAAAAAAGAACAGCAACTGAAGAATAGGCTTTCCCCAGTAGAAGTTTCTGAGAGTGTGACACAACACAGTGGATTCAAACGCTTCTGTGGAAACGCCTGAATTTCACGCAAAAATGTCCTGAGTTCTGGGGATAGATGCCTTATTCTGACCAATAAATAGTTCCTGTCCTGTTCTCTTTAAGCATTCATTTGTGCTTAAGAAAAAAGCCTCTTTGAGCCATTGGGTAAAAAACTCTTATCTGTTTATTTTTAGGAGATACAATTTTTTTTATTATCTATGTTTCTGCTTTGTTCTTTACATCCTCCTGTGTTATGGACCTTGAACTTCCAGTGACATGATCTATTCATTTTAGATTTAAAACCCCGTTATCCCTCTGTATAGCTGCAAAAGAAAGATTATAGTCCCATTTAGCAGCTCTGCAACTTGGTGCTTTGGCTCTCACTATAGGACTGTGCTGGACGTGTACATTTTACCACTGTCTGATGGCCTGGCTACAAGTTGGATTCAAGATCAGCTTCTCAAAATCGCTGCTATCATGGATCATTGTGGAGATCATGTTCCTCATGGGGAAGGTTAGAGCAGTAGGCAAGTCTAATTAGGATTTCCTGGGTGGGAACTAGAAATTAGGGTATGTGAAGGCTTTTTTTGCAAAAAAGGAACAAATTCTTTGATATCTTTGAAAAATAGTGAACACCACACACTTTATATCTGGAGGCTTGGAGAGCAGTTCTATACTTGTTTATGCCCAACATGTATTTATATTGATCTCATGTTTTCACAATATCTGTATTACATACTTCAAATGAAGATTGAGTCTGTAGCATTCAAGCCTATAATCGAGAATTAATCCCACAGTTGGGAAGCAGTGGAGTAACTGAAGTGGGCTCAAGGCGTAATGAGGAATTATGAAAGATTTGTGGGATAATTGCCTTATTGGACAAATTTTTTTCATTGCTTTGTAGTTTGATGACTCGCAACCAACAAAGAGGTGCTCACTATGTGTTTCAGAGGATAGTCTTTGTGGTGAGAGGTAGACACTTGAATGCGGTATGATCATTAAACATTCCGTGCTTGGGGGTTTTCCACGTGGTTTAAGCTGTTAGTGGAAAACTGAGGCATCTAGTTATTCTAGAAATATCATGAACTTTTTTTGAAGAGAGTTTAATTTTCAGAAAATACCATAGAATATGTGTTTTATGACAGTGTGAAATAATTTAAAATCAGTGAATTTTCTGAATCATCCTATACTAACTGATAAATGTAAGGCAAAGGCTAGGTATTGGTTGTCCTACCTATTTAAAACAAATCAAACCAAACTTCCCCATTTAGGCTAATGGTTACAAAGCATATCCTGTAACTTCATACGTTGGAAGAGCATATGAAATTTTTATGGTGTGTGAAAGAGTGCGCAGAGGCTACCTCTAGCAGCTAAGAATGTGGAACCACTTGTATTTTCCACAAATGACTCAAAGTTGTAGCATATGTCATCTAAGTAATTGATGTACACAGGAATTAAACTTGAATTTCTCAGTTCATTTACAGCTGCTTCTGAATGCAGAGGATTTTTAGTCCTATTGACAAATCCAAAGTGCAGTATTTCAACAAATTGTACTCCTCCCTCATAGATTGGCCCTTGAGTCATAAATTATTTACTCTGTGCTGAATTTGGTGCAGTAGACTAATCAGAATCTTGTCATGTGCAGAAACACAAACCAAATAATATGTTCTGTTTTGTTAAATAGCTGGATAATACAATTTTGAAAATGCTACGTATAGAAACATCAGAAATCTGTAATACAGCCATTGTTTGGAGATTAGTAGTTTTGTTTTTTTAAGAACTGGTTAATGAGTTGAAAGCAATGAGCACCATAATTCTGCTTTTCCTGAAGTCTGAAGACTATTGCTTTCCAATACATTGCCTTAAAAGATAATTGATAAGGAAGTGAAAATCTTTGCTTCAAAACCCAACTCAAATTCACAGATAGGTCAGAGTAAAACTTCACAACGTTGGAAAAGCAGTTTGTACTTCTTAAGTGCATTACCACTTGTAAGATTCATGACTCTCAAATGCATGCTCATGCGCACACACACATACACGTTTTGTTGCGTGTCAGTGGGTAGCGTGAATTTTAGGGAATGTGTTTATACATTTTATTCTAGCACTTGAAAGATTGGAGCATGTGCAGTCATCTGTTCAAATAGAAGTGTATTTGTGATTTTGAGATCTCTGTATCTTCTAGAAGTGACTTTATTAAAAGCCTGAGTTCTCATTTGGACCCTTTACACTGATGTGCTGATAAGAATTTTGGAAACTTGAATAGTGTTTGTTGAAATTTATTAGTAAAAAGGGATAAAAATGAACCTGGTTATAAAAATCGTGATTAGAGTTAACTTATATTTGTGGAAAAAATGTATTTCTGTTTTTAAAAATGTTTTTGATGTTTGTCTTATAATGATTAATGTCCTTTAAAATGGTATTTGTATTGAACAACATGCATTACCATATTTCCAGCAAAACAAAGCTGAAATACTGTCTGCTATAAAAATCTACTTAAAGATTTATAAAATCTAGTATTTGTGGAAGCCTTCAGATGGGTTACCACAAATATGGGAAGTTCTAGTGATGCTATTAAGTATCACGCTTTTTTTTTTTGTACGATTGTCTTGGGTATTATGAATCATATGTTTTACTGAGCATCTGATTTTGAGTTTAGCAGGCCAGAGAGAGTGAAATTATCAGAATTACCCTTTTGCCATATTCAAAACAGATGTTAGAGTGTAGCTACCAAAACCACTCTAACTCTGTTCCTCCAGAAAACCATACCAGAGCATCCATTGGCTCTGAGGAGACTAGAAGGGGGTCAGTTGCTGAGGTATTTTGAAGAACTCCAGAGCTTTTGATTGAATTCTGTTCAATGCAAAAAGTAAAGCAAGCTATTAGTAATTGCTATTTTCACTTTATTAAACTCAACTAAAGGATGTGTTTTGTTGAAATAATTTTTATTTTCTTATTACATTTTGATTTGTGTAATTGTTTGTCCCTTTTTTGTTACATTTTTTTTTTCCCATAGCCATTCTTTGCCCCATATCTTTACATGCCAAGGTATTACCCTGGCAGTTCTCATCTCATCTCACGTCCACCACTAAAAACGAGTTTGTCCAGAGATCAGAACAATGGCCTAGTAAGTATTTTGAAGGATAATTCAAATACTAACCTTGACAATATAGTAATGAAAATGAAGGTTATTAATGATGATTCACTATTAGACAAGTACAAGCTCTATATTATAAATATTATAAGCAATGGTGTTATTAACATGTAATGTAAAATGTATTTTGTTTTACCTTTAGAAATTCCTTATAGAGGAAAACCAATTCTAACATTCAAGTATCAAGATTAGAGGAGTATGACCTTTAATACTGGCAGGAAAATATTTTAATGAAAATGCCAACTGTACTGTAATCAAGAAATTGATATAGTGTAATACTGTAAGAAAAAGACTGTTACTTGTAAATTTATGTTCAATTTTTTTTAATAATACAAATTCTGTGACATAAGTGGAGAAGATAGAATGACATCCTTTAATGTTGTAAAGAATACTAGAAATTGGAAGGCCAAAGTAACAAGTTAAAAGGAATGTTTTAAATATTTAAGTAAAACAAAATACATTTTAAATATGCATCAGTTATAGCTTGGTTTTGCAAGTACATATAATTCAACTTTATTTACCCATTGAAAAGGAAAAATGAGCAGAGTTTTCAAGCTTCCTATAGAATAATAAAATTCCTGTTTAACAGTATTTACTGACAGATGGCTGTTCAAATGGAATTAAGAACTAAGGAAAGCTAAAAAAGTAAAAGCCTCACTTGTCAATCGCTTTAATTCTAGGTTATTGATACAATGAGCAAAGCTATTAAAAGGTGGTAAAATCTTTACTCCCTTAATGTTTCTGTTGAATTATGTATTATTACGAGATCATTCTCATTCACTGTTTACTTCATATTTTTTGTTGAGCCCTTGATTGTTTTACCCAAACCATAATATTTTGTTGTTGTTAGGATGTTATCAAGGAGGATGCTGATGAGGGGCTTCCTTCACCCACAGACCCCTCAATGGTAAATGAGTAGTCATGTGGTGTGGAAATTTTAGCATCTTTTTGCTTTTTCAGCAGTAATGAGTCTGCATTAATCATAACTGCAGTTCACTAACACTGCATCAGTGGCTTTGGTGGGCAAATAGAGTAGTTGAAAACTAATGTAGTTCGTGAATGAATTTAAGAGCTAATATTTCACTTATAAGATGGATTATATTTTTCCTCGTAGCTTTCCCTTACCTTTCTCAGTAGGTGTGGTGAGTTTTCAGTAAAGAGAGTGTTGTGGTAGCTAAACAGAGTGAAGAATGACAGCTGGTCATTCAGTGCTTAGATTTTAGGATGAAGTAACTGTGTGTTTTCTGCTTTAGTCAACTCTCTCATCTGATCCCTACTTCTTAGTTGGTGACATAAAGCTATTGCAGTTAATACAGTATAAAGCAACTTTCGATATAAATTAAGAAAAAAAAATGCTAGTCATAAGCTTATTCTTGAGTCAGAACGCTAACATCTGCCTTTGTCCTGACTTGTTTTTGTTTTATCCTGAATATTCACACAAAGATGTAATGTAGTCTTTATGGGTGTCTGTTTTAACTCTGATTTTGGGAATCTGTGGAAAATCATAATTTATTACCAAAACAGAGAGGTCAATATGGTTGTCATCATTCTCTTAATACTTGCTGCTGATAGCTGTTGGCAACAGTTATAGTTTGATCTGAGTTATTTTTTCTTCTAGTAAATAATTACAAAAATGTCTTTCCATTGTTGGGCAATGGAAAAAAAAAAAAAAAAAAAAACCAAAACACACAAATCCCAGAACTGTATTTAACTGCACATAACCTTCACTGAGCACCCGTGTATAGGTGATACAATGGAAAATGTACCCTAAAGTTCTCTCTCCCAGGTCATTGGCTACCTTGTGTGAAGGGATGACTTTGAATTAAGTTTCTCTTGTAGTGTATTTTTGGAGATGCTGATGCCTTCCCTGTGTTTGATTCCCTATCTCAGTATTCTGTTTTCTTCCCAGTCCTTGCAGCTTGTCAGTGCAAGGAGAAAAAGTAAGGGCTTTTGAGAAAGTAGTAGAGTGATGACTGAAGTACATGTGTATCTGAGTGTGAGAAGGGCCACAGGCCTGGAAAAGTGGGATTTAGTCTCAGGACGAAGTAGTGAATGAGCTCCAGCAGCAGACCTGGACCTTGGTTGCTCTTTTGCTTACTGCTCTGAGTGTGTATCTTAAGCACACGTGGGCTGCAGTTTCAAACAGCAATTTAAAAGACATGGAAGTTATATAGTCTTGGGTATAGGTAAGAAGATACAGGAGCTAGAACATTAAAAAGGAACTTTATTTGAAATAATAATGGAGGATTTTATTAGACCTATTTTTGAGTTTAATTTATACTACTGTGAATCTGTGTAGTACAGCACATCAGATCGTACACTTTTCTAAGACTTAACAATATTTAACCTGCAGTGTAAATCTAAAATTTTGAATTTTTCAAAGTCTCTTGGGTAGTTGACAAGAATGTTTTTAGTCAGGGTATGGTATTTTGTGTGCCTGACAGGATGCCTCATTGGGGTTTTGTCTATTCTAAAAACACTTCTTTTGTAGACTTCATTGAAATTTCTGTGAAAGGAAGCATTATACTTGTTTTAGGTACTGCAGTTACCCATAGGTGATGTGTACAATAATTTCATCCAGCTGTTTAGGTAGCTCTTAATTGATGGGTCATTGCTACTGAATAAATGATACAGCTTTTACTTATTAAATGGATTTGGTGCATGCAAAGTGATGAAATAAACTGAAAAACTACACAAAGTAGTTACTGAATGCTGAGATGTGTAATTGGTGATGGAAAAAAAGAGGAGCATGTAGAATCAAAATTGTCATTCATGCAAAACTGGCGAGGAGCCAGAAATGTTGCAATTTTAATTCTGTGTAAAATAGAGAATAATCATTATTTTAAATGTTTTAAGTCTTACGGGGCAGAAAAAAACAGTTTTGTTAGGGCTATCAGTATTTTTTACACAGATCATCACTGCTACTCATCACGTGAGTTGACAGAGCTGTGTTGAGGATGTTATGTGATATAGTTAAGGCCCTGCTGTTGTCAGTCTGTCGTTGGATTTGACCGAGTTCTGAAACTTCAGATCCTGATCATTAGTCTTGTAAAATCAGTGTAAGTCTAGGTTAGCTTAGTGGAAATCAGAAAGATTTTGAGAGTAGTCATCCTGTATCAAGAATTTGACTTCTGACACCTTCTGTATTTGGATTCTCTTGCTGATCATAAAGCTTGCCTATCTCAGACTGTAGTTTATTGTTCTTTACCAAATGGTTCAAAACATAGGTGTCAAACCAGGAAGTTTAGCAATACCATTTATCTGCCTGTATCAGTATGAAAATGCATGCAAATTTTAGGGTATCAGCTTAAATCACTAATGAAGATAGACTTGACTTGAGATGTCAGCCTTTGCACATCTGTGGTGGAGGCAAACATGCATTTCTGCTGGCTTTACTATACAAGTGGTCAGTTCTGACAGAACTGCAAAAACTTCAAGTGCTCTTCTGAAGAGTTTATCACTGGATTGCAGTGTTACCAAAATCTGTTCATAGTATCTATCCTGTATTATGTTAGAAATCAAACTAGCTTTAGCATGGTTATCTGTTATAAATTTAATTATGTGCTTTTACTTTGCATTGTTAATTATGACTTGTTAGGATGCAGCTTGTTCCAATATAATTACTTTGTTTAAATACATTTTTTACATTGCATTGAATATATTATACCTTAAGATGTAGTATGTGGGCTTTAAATGAGAACTAACATGGCCCAGAGCATGTCATATAGATAAACATACAGTACTCTTTAAGAAACTGGAAGTGCTTTTCAAAAGTTTGAGCATGAATGAAAATGTGTGGTATGGGAGTGTTCTTATATGGATTTTTCAGGTGCTTTTATGTAGCATTTTTGTGCTTTGCATATTTGTTCTTAAAAGAACTACCTTTTCAGTTCTGTGGGCGGCGGCAGTGGTTTTCGTTTTGGAGGGGGGGGGATTTGTGCTTAGATAGAAGTTTTCAAAGTGATATATTGGTGGTATAATGTGATCTTGAAATGGCAGGAAGCTATTTGTTTAAAAGCAGGATTTTCCATCAGAAACATAATGTAAAAGTTTTATGCAGACAAAATACAGAAAGTATTGGTTTTTTACAAGTGCAAAACAGAGTAGTCTGCTCATAGGAAAATAGTATTTGTATAGCATATACTCAATGTGTATTCTGAAGGTCTGTCTTAAGTTTCATCACATTACGGAAATATCCTATTTCTGTCCTAACACTGATTTCCTCTGTTTACTTCAAAGCATGTCATCTGTATATTCAACCTTTCTGATGTCACTTTAAGCTGTTGTTTCTTTTCATTCTGTTTTGTCCTTTTCTCGAAGCAGTGTAAGTCTGGGTTAAACAAAAACAGACAGGTACAGCCACTTTCTGTGAATTATCATTCACTTATTGCAGAGTCATTTCAGAAGCTATCATACTGGTGCTTCATGCTGGGCTGTCTGTAAACTAATGCTCATTACTAGCCTTGAGGTTTGTTTTGACAAGCTGCTTTTAGCTTTTGCATGGCAAATACTTTTCAGACTAATGTTCTCTAAGCATCTCTAACAAAACCACTAAGGCTGAAAAATGTGTCAGTTTAAGTACAGTTTTAATTCACTTACATGATGACAGTATCCCTAAAGCTATTACATTACTTATTCTTTGGAGAGTGCTTTTTATAAAGAACGATTTGGATTAATGTGCATCTATTTCAAACAGTTCACACTTTAACAAAAATAGTCTAAATATTTTAGCGCTTTCCCATATTTTTTTACACACAGAAAGAAGAGTTTCTAAACTAACTCTTAATGCATGCAGAAGGAATGACTTGTTCTTGATTGTTAAAAAAATATTTTGATCTGAAGGAGAACTGTTAAATTAGAAGTGTTTAAAACTTTTCTTCATTTACTTGTAGATGTATGATAGACAACGTATTTAATAGATTCGGAGAACAAAGGCGATTGCTTACACACATTGCTTAGGGATCATTTATTTTAGTAGTTCCACAATGTAATTTTGGCTGTAACAGTTTCTTTTATTTTAATTCATAATCTTTCTTTCAAAAAATGATTAAGATTTGAATTAACTTAATACCTTTTCTTTATTGATGTATTATTGGACTCTTACCAATAGTACATAGTGTGTTCATGGGGAAATAATAGACAAAACTGGTATTCTGAAGAAAAACTCAAAAGTTATTTTTTTAAAGAGGAAAAGTAGAGATATATATAAAAGAAGTATATGATTAATAGTTTATGGATGAAGATTCTTCCTGTTATCATCAGCAGTTTGAATGTTGGTTTATATCCTTAACGTGATAAAGATTTTAGCTGTGCTAAAAATCAGATGAGATTAAGACCTAAATTTCCTCCTTTAGATGCATAATATGATGACTAATTAGGTATTGTAGGCACCTAATTAGGGAGACATTGCAGAATCTGAAAAGTAACTGTTGTCCTCAGACGGCATACCAAGCCCTTAAGGTGTGGTAAGTAGGCACCCCTAAGTAGGTGCCTAAACTGTAGTGGAATTATAATGCTTAATTTTCATGCAATAATTTTGGTAGACTACCTACCTAGAAAATGGGGTATATCTTTTGTTTGTTTAGCGTCCAGTTGACATCACATTAAAAAAATCTAAATGATCAGAGGAACAAAGATTAGTGCCCCAGCTCTGTTTTTAGGCAAGTGTGTGAACTGCTAGGCTTAGATCCCCCACAACCTCCTGTAGTGTTCTTGAGTGAAGTTGATAGTTTGCCAGTTTTAAGTCCATTTCAAGTACATCTGGCAGAGAATTTCAGGGGAATTACATGTAATAGCATCTAAACTTTGAAACTCAGAGTAGCTTAGGTGGGGAGTGTGCTTATCTCCCCAGATGAGGATATCTCCGATAACAGTAAGTTAGAAATAACTCTCAGGTTAAATGGTAGTAGATAATGGGGTTTTGGCTTGCTGCCTTGGAATTAATAGTTGAATAAATTCTTAAATATCCTGGTTTAGATAATTCAGATATGGTTAATGCCATTCTGTGTGATAATCCTTGGTTTTCATAAGTAATATGTTTGGATCTGTTAATTTATATTAATTCTGAAAGGTAAATAACTTTGAAGTAATTAAATAAAAATTGAAAAAATACTGTGACTATAAAACCAGTCTTCATTGGTGATTTGAGGAATATAGTCAAACTTGATTAGCTGAACTCTGGACAGTCAAAATGCACTTTTATATACCAGGGTTTACGCATGTGATGATGAGCTCTGAGGCTTTAGAAGCTCTTTTGCATTCTCCCAAAATGAGCTTCGTTTGGTGCATGGTCTACACTATGCTTCACATTCAGAAAAAGGGGACGGTGCAACCTCCCTCCCAGCAGGAGGGCGTGCAAGTATTTCATAGCTGATAGAACTAGTTCTGATTTTACTTTTAGGAATTTGGAATCACTAACATAACTGTTCAGAGCTTTGCACTTTGCTCCTACTTAATGCACAGGTCCCCATCCAGGGAGAATGTAGGTTTTTCTGAGAACATACTGTCTTAGTATACTAACTACGTGCAGGTGCATTTGTTTTGTGTTTCCACGCTTTCTTTGAAATTCCCAGAAGCTGGCAACATTAACAGGACACCTTCTATGTTACAGATCTGAGTTGTGAACACTTTCTACCTAAATCTTGCCAAAGTTCAAGATATGTGAAGCATCCTCATAGTATCTTGAAGGGCAGTGCCAGTGCTGCTCTGTGTTTCTGTACTGTGATAGACGGCCCCTTGACTGATCTTGTGTAAATGGAGCTGAAGGGACCTCTGAAAATGGACAGATATTGCTAAAATTACCCAATGATTCCAAGTAATTGAGGAGTTCTATTTTAGGTCTGATACTAAATCAGGAGTTTTTAAGACAGGAAAATCTAAGTTGTGTTTGCATTATAAAAAAAACCCACAAACCAAACAAACCCAAAAACAAACTAACTACTAAAATCAGGGGGAAACTGAGTAAAGGTGCATTTGAAATAGATTAACCCTTACTTAATATTTCTGATTTTTATTTTGCTTTTCTTAAATAACATTATTTAAGAGAGTTATTTTCTCACATAGGCAGGACTCAAGGTGCTGTGTTTTTTCTCATACAAATACCTGTAATAAATGTTTCCCAATATATAGATATTCTGATAGTAATTAAAAATGCCTGTGCATTCTTATTCTCATCTCTTAATTTTAAAATGTAGTTGAGCACAGCTTGATCTGTGTTAGTGTATATCGTGAAATTTGGGTGTACTGAGTATTTGAACAAATCTTACGTGCACATTTTCTCGCTTCTTACAGGGAGCAGGAGCAGGCACAGGATCGACTGCAGGAGTATCACATGTGTCTCTGAGCACAATGAGTGTAGAAGCTGTGTGTGAGAAGCTAAAGCAGATAGATGGTCTGGACCAGAGCATGCTACCTCAGTACTCTGCAACTATAAGAAAGGTATCAGCTGAATTTCATTAATATATTTAGTACCTAAACATGGAGATACACAAGGAGAAGAAAATATTTGTCTTTATTTTTGAAAGTGTTTATTGAAGCACATGAAATTCAAAACAACATCCTAACTTCTCTGTGTGCTAAGTTTGAAGGACACTTTAATACAAGTGTATATTTTTCAGAGAAAATGCTGTCTCTCAAAAAGGAAAAACAGACTCAGAAATATAAATGCTGATGAGACTGGTTATTTTGAGAAAAGAAGCAAAAAAAAAGTTTTCAGAATTGCCATGTGTGGGTAGTAGGGTTGCAAATGTGTTCTGTATCCAGGTAGCAACATCTTTTTTTCCCCCCACCTGAGAAATTGACACATCTCCTCTGTTGTAAATGACTGGTGAAGACGGTTCCATTTCTCTCTTATCACATTCCACATCTATTTGCTTCAGAAAAATGGGACTGTGCATTCTTCTGTTACTACTCTTTTCTCTCAGACATTAGCACAGAATCATTTTTGTCCTTATTACTTTTCTTCACTGTTCTGTGTGCTCCTTCTATAAAGAAAGAAGGGAAAAATATGAAGGTTGTCATTAGTGAATGTTTTTGCTGAGCTCGCTTTGTCCCAGTACCTACTATATCTTAAACGATACAGGGAGACTGTTGATTCAGGGATTAAGAGACAGGTTTATCATAGGAAGCTTCAGCAGTGTTGCTTAAAGCAAGAAGTAGGATGTCAGATTGCAACTTGTTAAGTGTAGCTGCAAAGAATTCCAGTTCCTTCAGTGTTTCTAAAGTGCTAAAAGAGTGTGCTAATCAGTTATCTCTACTGAGATTCTTCTTATTTATATTCTTGCATTTCTTACTACAAATGATACCATGTGAAAAGGAAGAATGAAAATGGCTCAGCGTGGTCTTTTTTTTGGTTTGATTAAGACCATCCGCTGGGATATAGGAACAAAACCACAGAGATCCCTCAGACTGAGTAGAGCTTTCAACTTGGATCTTCTGTTTTGTAGCTGCTCTCCTAAGGCATGGTTCCTCTTTTACACTCTGTCCATCCACTGACACATGGTACAAAGAGAAATACTTCTCATTGTTATGTAATGAAAATGGTTCTGTATTGAATTTGGTGTTGTTGGAAGTTAAGTAATATATAAACATGCCTAACAAGAAATCGCCCTTTCTGGGGTATAAATGGTATTTAGGCACTTCTGTGTTGATCTCTGAATGATGATGAAAATTAGAAGTCTAGTCCTCTATCCCAGGATATTTCTGGTTATGGGAGGAAGGTAAGCCTGTATTTATGTAAGGAGGGAACTCGATGGAGGTAATACTTCATCTTAAGTGCCTCAAGCCAGTGGTCAGATGATGCCTGGGACTTAATTGTCTGATTATCTTCAGATACTTGTCTGTCTGCAGTCTGTGTTCTGAGTCTGAGAAATCTAGGCAGCTGAGTGTGGTTTATTGTCTGTGAAATTTTCTACCACTGATGTGTTATTTCCTTATGTCTGTTTATAAAACACAATTGTATTACCTTTCATATACACATTTTTGATGGGTTTAATATTTTCATTTTTTTCACAACACATAGGTGGTTCTGTCCATCAGCAGTCATAAATAAATATTCTTTTATAAAAATGTTTTCGTTGTATAGGCTTGGACTTAGGAGTGATGTTGGAGAATTTCACCATTAGTCCCCATCATTATATCCAATTTTAATTACCTTTTTTTCATCTGTTACTGCCATGCCATAAGTCTTGTATCAGTGATTTACATTATTTAGTTTTACCGTTTTAGGCAAATATAAATGGGCGTGTCTTGGCTCAGTGCAACATTGATGAACTGAAAAAAGAAATGAATATGAATTTTGGTGACTGGCACCTGTTCAGGAGCATGGTAAGGCTTTATCATCAGTAGTCAGGTCATCATAAATTAGTCTTTTTCATTATGAACCTTATCTTTTTTTCTTTCCTCTTGCTTTCTTGTTATCATCATCTTCAAGATGATAAGTATTGTCTTAAAACATGCATGCATTTATTATTTTGTTGCTTTGTCTTTTTGTCTTGAGCACTTTATGAAGAATGGTTGCCTATGGATTTGCATCTTAATTGATTGTGAACTCTGAAGTTTTGCCTCCTCTTTTTGTAAGATCTGTTTTTCCTGTATGGGTTCCCTTTTCCCTTTTAAAATTTGCCTATTTTAATGAAATTGTCAGAACTTAATTCTCTTTGAAGTCTCTGTCCTTCTGTTAAAAGTTAGTCAGGGAGTTCAAAGTATGTTAGTGTGGGGAAGCGAACAGCCAGGCTGTTAGAGATGCATGGCACACAGTTGCATAAGCATAATTTTTTAAAGATACTTAAGCTAAAAATGAAGCCAGTGAGATAGATGTACAATATTCATTGACACATACTTGTATAATGCAGGAATGCTGCATTTAATACTATTATTGAAGCAATATTTCCCTCATTTCCCTCCTCTTGATTTGAGAGTAAATGACAGTTTTACAGTGAGGGTTATGCATCACAGAGAACTGTGTTTTCTCTTAAGTATTTTTAGTATATTGCCAGTTTTCTTTCTGAAAATTACAGTATGTCTCTGAACTGCTAAATCAGTCTTGAAAACACTGAGAATTACAAGATGAGATTTATTGTTAGATTCAGGTTGATTAAACTATAAAATGGAAGTGTTTGGTTTTGCTTTTAAATTGGTAATTCATCAGTTACCTAGTTTTACAAGAATTTAAGTGTTTTGTGGCATATGATTTAAGTGTCTGAGCACTAATAGAACAATTTGTAAATACAAAAAAATCTGAAATATTAAAATGTGATTTACAGTAAAGACAATGCATGCACTAGATCTGTAAACAGATTTTTCTTCATGTTTTTACATGATCACAACCACATATGCAAGCACACTTCTACAGTTGTGAACTCCTTGTTCCTATTTTTAAGAGAGTTCTTCAACAATTTTGAGAACTTTTTTATTTATGTAATTACATTTCCATTGTCTCTTTTTGTGTATTAAGATACTTGAAATGAGAAATTCAGAAAATCAGGCTGTTCAGGAAGATCCTCGTGGAACAACTGAGCATGTTACCACTGCGATTCCTCACAGTGAACTTACTCGTCGTCCTGGGCATAGCACTGAGTTGCCTCACACTGAGCTTACAGGACTTACTGGTCAAGCTCCCTACACACTTAACTTCAGTTTTGAAGAACTCAACACAATTGGTCTTGATGAAGCTCCTCCACGCCATAGTAACTTAAGTTGGCAGGTATTTAATAAAGAAATGTATTCTGCTTGCTTACCTGTATGGTAAAGGGTTTTTTCCATTTCTGGATACAGAGAGGTCAAGCAATAAGTCTGCTGTGACAGTTCAAGTACTTTCAGTTCTCAGTCTTGGCAAAGACCAGTTCTGCAGAGATGTAACCTAGCCACACTCTCTGAGTCAAAGTCTTTGTCTTTGCCATCTGAAAACTATTCTTTTGTTTGAGTAATCACTCTTCAAGAGAAAAAAATCAAAGCTATCATGCTTTTCTCGTCCTGCTTTGGGTGGCGTCCTGCAAGTTTTCTGTTTATTGTAGTATTCAGACTTTGTGTATGAAATACTTTAGCTGTGTGGCTAGCCAGATGTTACGCTGTTCAAAGGAATACAGATACATCTATTAGGTTTTTTTAAACAGACAACTAGAGTGCTCCATGTCATCAGACCCTTGTCCTGACAATGCATAATCTATTTGTAGACTCCAGAGCCAACATCCTTCTCTATGGTTTCTGCGATAAGTTATGGTCAGTTTTCTTTTGTATCTTATGAAACCACCCAAAGTGTGTGATTTTTCTTTTGTCCTTTTTAAGAAGTAAGACAAATCGGTTGATACCTAAATAGTGATTAGAATTAAAAAACAAAAATCCCAAAACAAACCCAAATGTTTAGTAGCTCTTTCATCTGATTTTAGAAGTCTAAATTAGGAAATCTTGGAAGTGCATGAAAATAGGAAGACACCCCAAATTACTAGCTATAGGTGATATTTTTAATAATCAAAATTGTTGCTGAAAAGAGGTTTGCGATATGTATCCCAGAGATTGATTTCTATCCCAGATACCTCTGGGGGGGGTGGTGTACACTTTGTGTGTGTAGGATCCTGATTACTCTTATTGCCTGTTTCAAGCAGTGGAGTATCAATGTATGTTTTTTAAAATGGAAGTGGCATGACTTACATTTGTTATGTTGTTTTTCTGTCAGAAGCACAGAAAGATGTACAAGATCTTTTAAAACACTCTCTACAAGTTTAAATAAACATTGCTTCTGATGCCCACATAGATATCTGAACTTAAATCAAAAGAATGAGAAAGTTTGTCCTTAAAAAAAATTAGAATTTACCTGTTGGAATTTTTAAAGTCGATACTGATTTTAAGAGAGTATTGCTACTTCTCTGTAAAAAGGAGGAGTACTCCTGGAAATGCACAATAAAATCAAATAGTTCTCTTTTTGAGGAACCTTCCTCACACAGCTGGTGAGTGAGCCGACCAGGGAAGGTGCCCTCCTGGACCTGCTTCTGTGAACAGGGAAGAGCTTGTGGGGGAAGTAAAGGTTGGAGGCCGTCTAGGGTGCAGTGATCATGAGATGATTGAGTTTTCAATCCTTGGAGAAACAAAGAGAGGGGTTAGTGAAACTGCCACCTTAGACTTCCGCAGGGCAAACTCTGACCTGTTCAAAAGACTGATTAACAAAACCCCTTGGGAGGCTGCCCTGAAGGATATGGGAGTCCAGGAAGGCTGGACATACTTCAGGAGAGAAGTCTTAAAGGCACAGGAGCAGGCTGTTCCCGTGTACCAAAAAACAAACAGGCGGGGAAGGAGACCAGCCTGGCTAAACAGGGACCTTTGGCTGGATCTCAAGAACAAAAGGAGAATCTATGACCTCTGGAAGAGGGGGCAGGTCTCTCATGAAGACTATAAAGATGTAGTGAAGTTATGCAGGGAGAGCATTAGGAGAGTCAAAGCACAACTAGAGCTCAACTTGGCTACAGCTGTTAAGGATAATAAAAAATGTTTCTATAAATTCATTAACAGCAAAAGGAGGATTAGGGAAAATCTCCCTCCTTTACTGGATGCAGAGGGAAACATGGTAACTAAGGATGAGGAAGAGGCTGAGGTGCTCAACGCCTACTTTGCCTCAGTCTTTAGCAGTGGAACTGGCTGTTCCCTGCACACCCAGCCTCATGAGCTGGGAGATGGGGAGCGGAAGCAGAACGAGGTCAGCACAATTAAAGAGGAAGTGGTCAGAGACCTGCTACACCGCTTGGATGCACACAAGTCTGTGGGACTGGATGGGTTACACCCAAGGGTGCTGAAAGAGTTGGCAGATGTGCTCGCCAAGCTGCTTTCTATGATTTACCTGAAGTCATGGGTAACTGGGGAGGTCCCACTGGACTGGAGGGTGGCAAATGTAACACCCATCTACAAGAGAGGCAGAAAGGAGGATCCAGGAAACTACAGACCTGTCAGTCTGACCTTGGTGCCAGGGAACGTCATGGAGCAGGTCATCTCGAGTGCCATTAGAAGTCATATAATGGACAACCAGATGATCAGGCCCAGTCAGCATGGGTTTATGAAAGGCAGGTCCTGCCTGACAAACCCAGTCTCCTTCTACGACAGGGTGACCTGCTTATTGGATGAGGGAAAGGCTGTGGATGTTGTTTACCTTGACTTTAGTAAGGCCTTTGACACCATTTCCCACAACATTCTCCTGGCGAAACTGACTGCTCGCAGCTTGGATGGGCACACGCTTCGCTGGGTAAAAAACTGGCTGGATGGACGGTCCCAGAGAGTGGTGGTCAATGGAGCTAAATCCAGCTGGCAGCCGGTCACAAGTGGTGTTCCTCAGGGTTTTGGGGCCACTCCTGTTTAACATCTTTATTGATGATCTAGATGAGGGGATCGAGTGCACCCTCAGTAAGTTTGCAGATGGCACCAAGTTGGGTGGGAGTGTTGATCTGCTCGAGGGTAGGGAGGCTCTGCAGAGAGATCTGGACAGGCTGGAACGATGGGCTAAGGCCAACTGTAGGAGTTTCAATAAGGCCAAATGCCGGGTGCTGCACTTCGGCCACAACAACCCCCAGCAGTGCTACAAGGTTGGGGAGGAGTGGCTGGAGAGCTGCCAGTCAGAGAGGGACCTGGGGGTGTTGATTGACAGCCGGCTGAACATGAGCCAGCAGTGTGCCCAGGTGGCCAAGAAGGCCAATGGCATCCTGGCTTGTATCAGAAATCGCGTGGCCAGCAGGGACAGGGAAGGGATCTTACCCCTGTACTGGGCACTGGTGAGGCAGCACCTCAATTACTGTGTTCAGTTTTGGGCCCCTCACTACAAAAAGGACATTGAATGACTCGAGCGTGTCCAGAGAAGGGCAACGAAGCTGGTGAAGGGTCTGGAGCACATGTCGTACGAGGAGCGGCTGAGGGAACTGGGGTTGTTTAGTCTGGAGAAGAGGAGGCTGAGGGGAGACCTCATCGCCCTCTACAGCTACCTGAAAGGAGGTTGCAGAGAGCTGGGGATGAGTCTCTTTAACGAAGTAACAAGCGACAGGACAAGAGGGAATGGCCTCAAGTTGCACCAGGGAAGGTTTAGAGTGGGTATTAGGAAGTATTTCTTTACAGAACGGGTTGTTGGGTGTTGGAATGGGCTGCCCAGGGAAGTGGTTGAGTCCCCATCCATGGAGGTGTTTAAGAGTCGGGTCAACATAGCGCTGAGGGATATGGTGTAGTTGGGAACTGTCAGTGTTAGGTTAATGGTTGGACTGGATGATCTTCAAGGTCTTTTCCAACCTAGACGATTCTGTGATTCTGTGATAACTGCTGTGGATAAATAGTGAATATGCATAAATAATCAAGTCTTAATATTTCTGAGATTTTGCTTTGGGCATTGAATTGCTTAGGTGTCATGGCAGATAGAAGTCACTTAAACACCATTTTCTTTTAATTAATCATGTTTAGCTGTTCCCCAATATTCTAGTGTATATACAACATTATTGATCTTACAAAAATCTGTCAGTAATACTTGCCTAGTAATATAGAGGGAATAATGGAATGGTACCCTGCAGATCTTGTGTATGTTGCTTGCTGGGGGGGTATTATGAGCATCGTCTGAAAAGAAAAGCAGCATGTTGGTTTGCATTGCATTCCAGTGCAGTACAAGAAAAAAGTAAAGATGATGAACAGAAACAAGAAAGATAAGAAGGATGCATATAAGAGCAGGAAAAATATGCAGGGAAGTGAGAAGAGATAGAGGGTGAGAAAGAGAAAGATGGACCAAGAAGGTATATCTATATGATTAAGCAATTCTGTTCTAAATCTTAAATTCATTCACAGTGTTTGAATCCATACATTGATTTTCCTACTTACGTTTAGCTTGTTAAAATCACACAAGCCCTTTTAGGTTTGTTTATTTAATAGTGTTTTCTAGTAGAAGATAGGTTTTTGACATGTGGTTCATTTTCAGTGTTGCGCCAAATAAGACATAATACCTCAACAGTCATTAAAAATCTGATCTCATGCACTGCAAAGTTGAATACATTTCCTAAAGTATGTACTGCTTAAGTCAGTGCCTCAGCTCCAATGCATTGGGCACCATACATTGTTTGCTTGGTGGTAGTGAGCGGCCCATTACATGCACGACACGTGGCCGTATGTTCAGCCACAATCCATTCCTTGCCTTGTTCGCTCTGTGCTAAACCTTGGTTCCAGCATTTCATAGATGGCCTAGTATTCTATGCCTATGGAGTTCTCTGTGTGAACACTAAAAGAAAGCAGAGGTAGGGGCAAAGATGAATATGTTTGTCTGAGAACTGTTTTTTCTGAAATTGGCTGTATGCAATGGGATTTTGTCAGGGTACACTGAAGTATGTAGGATGGGGGTCTTTTAAAAATGTTTTTGAGAGGTGTTCAGCCTTTAGGTGAACTCTTGCTGTCTTTTTACTATAAAATGCTAATTTTGTATAAAAATTGTATAAAATTGTAAAAATTGTATATGCTAATTTTGTATAAAAATGTATTAGAAAAGCCTGTCTTGACATACAAATTTGTCACAATTGTATACTCAAAAAGAGTTAGCCTCAAATGCACTGGATAAAATCCTTGTTTTGTAGAAAACTTATGCTATGGGGACCAACAATAGGAATACTTTGTAAGTTTAGTGAATGTGTGTGATTGCATATATATGATTATAGTAAGCATATTTTAGTTATAGCGTTGACAATTTCACTTGCATAATCTATTTGCAACAAAAAAATGCATTTAAGCCCATACTTGATGCTCTGAGTTATTTAATTTAAAAAGATTAGTAAAAGTCAAAATAAATTCATTTAACTGTTCTCTTTTTTTTTTTTTTTTTTTCCCCTCCAGTCACAAACTCGCAGAACTCCAAGTCTTTCAAGTCTTAACTCTCAAGATTCTAGTATTGAAATATCAAAGCTTACTGACAAGGTACAGGCAGAATACAGAGATGCATATAGAGAGTATATTGCTCAAATGTCACAGTTAGAAGGAGGTGCCAGTTCTACTACAGTAAGTGGTAGGTCCTCCCCTCATAGCTCAAGTGCTTTCTATATGGGGCAGAGTACATCAGGGGGTTCCTTGCATTCCAGTGCAGAACAGGAAAAAGGAAAAGATGGTGAACAGAAACAGGATGATGGAAGAAAATCCTTCTTGCTGAAGAGGAATGATGTTGTTGACTACAGTACTTCAGGTGTTTCTACTAATGATGCATCTCCTTTGGATCCCATTACTGAAGAAGATGAAAAATCTGATCAGTCTGGTTCTAAGCTTCTCCCAGGAAAGAAGTCTTCGGAAAGAACAAGTATTTTCCAGGCTGCGGATTTAAAGCTTAAGGGAGTTACTCTCCGGTATCAGAAGCTTCCAAGTGATGAAGATGAGTCAGGAACTGAGGAATCAGATAATACGCCACTTCTTAAGGAAGGTAAAGATAAGAAAACAGATGGCAAAATAGACAAACAGCCCAAATCTCCAGAACATGGATCTGAACCTATTAGAACCTTTATCAAAGCAAAGGAATATTTGACAGATGCCCTGTTGGATAAAAAAGATTCATCTGACTCTGGTGTAAGATCCAACGAAAGTTCTCCAAATCATTCTCTCCATAATGAAGGAGCAGATGATTCACAGCTGGAAAAGGCAAATCTCATAGAGCTTGAAGATGACAGTCACAGTGGAAAGAGAGGAATTCCACACAGCCTTAGTGGCCTTCAAGATCCAGCCGTGGTTCGCATGTCTATTTGCTCAGAAGATAAAAAAAGCCCTTCTGAAAGCAGCTTGATAGCAAGTAGCCCAGAAGAGAACTGGCCAGCTTGCCCAAAAGTCTATAATTTAAATAGAACCCCTAGTACAGTAACCTTAAATAATAACAGTGCTCCAAACAATCGAGCTAATCAAAATTTTGAAGAAATACAAGGTATCAGAGATTCACCTCAAATTATCCTGCACCCTGGCTCAGGTTCCAATTCAACTGCTGTTCAGAATGAGAACCTGAAGAGTGTTGCTCACAAGCGGAGCCAGCGTTCAAGTTATACCAGGCTTTCAAAAGATTCATCCGAGCTCCACACTGTTACAGCCTCAGAAGGGGCTGGTTTTGGAGAAGAAAGAGAGAGTATCCTCTAAAAAGCAGCCAGGTTAAAACAGAATATGCTCATGAATTGTAGCTCGCTTGGAATTCATTGTCAGTGTGTGGTTACATTAAGCTCTGTAGTTTAAGCCTTCAATATTGTAATAGAAGGTCTAGATTATTTTCAGTCATTTACTTGGAGAGAAGAAGTAATTTTTACAAGAAGATTACTTCAGACCTTCCTCACAAATAAAAGCGGTACTTGTCAGCATGGAAAACTTTGTTAAGACACTGTGCAAAGGTTTGGTCAGGGGCAGATGTTGCAGAAGTAAGTATGGTTTAATTATTAAAATTATGATATGATTTTACTTTTCTGTTGGGATATGTATCACTTATCCCTTCTGAACATTCCAGTTAAATCTGAGTACTTGCAGGTAAAGACTGTGCATCTTCGCCATTTGACCTAAGAGGTGCCAGAAGATTATCACAACCTGTAACACCCTTATTAAACTTTGTGTTAATTAGTGGATTAATGTGTGCAACATATATTACATATGTTGAAATTTGAGTGTTAAGATACCTGTTTGGCTATATGTACACTTTTATTCTCTGTACGTTCGGTAATTGGTGTTGACTTTGTGAACTTTGAGTAGAGTGGTGATAAGGTTTGTAAGGGACATTGTCTTGATGTGTCATTGGGATTGGCAGTTATTTATAAGGTAATACCTTATCACTGATTTAGTGGATCCGTTATTTATTATAGGTACATAATTTTACAATCAGTGGTCTAAATAGATGCAACCACCTGAGCTACATTAAAATATTGTAAGGGTAAGGTATGAATGTGATGTCTGAACTTAGGGAGTATCTGTTGCTGTGTGTGATCTTTCCTTGGTACAGTGTTTATCATTTGGTTATGGAAAGAAGAATAAGCAGTGTTTGCCATTTAAAAAATAATGCATACTTTTTGGAATCTTGTCAGAACCGTATGCCAACTTCTTTATTTCTGAAGTATAGTGTTTGAAGATTTTTATGTCATCTAAGTAATGCACCTGAATGTTAATTGTAGCAAATACTTGTACTGCCCAGTGAAATCTGCATGTTTTTGAGGACAAATTGTTCAAACTAGACTCTGGTAGTACAAAGAGAATAAAAAATAAATTGGCATGTTGGGTTTGTGTCCACATTTCTATTTATTGCAGTATTTTGTTTCTTCACTGGTAAAAATGTTACATCCATGTTGTTTTGGTTAAAGTACTTCACAGATTTTATTAAAAAGAATGCACTAAAACAATATTTTTATTAATACAATACTAAATAAGCATCATGTATAAAAATACATTTGATAAATGGAATTGTCAAGGCAGACGTTTCTAAAGGAAGTGCTGTGAGCTGCAGAGATGTGGCCACCTCCTGCTTAGTCCAAAGCAGTAATCCTGCTGTGTGTGGCAGTTAACATGTGCTGGTAGTTCTGCACAGCTTTGTTTCTGTCCTAGTGCATCTCCAACCAGATGCCTCCAGTGGGAGCATGTGGTTGTGGCCTTTGTTACCCAAATCAAGAGGATGCTTTTCTATGACAGAGTCAACAGAGAAAAACTGGCTTTTACTAGGCTCTTTATTTTTTCATTCCATTGTTGTCTTGTACTTACAGGACTACAGACATGATCTGTATGGTTTTGGATTCTGTTAAATTGGTGCATTATTTGATTGAATTAAAATTTACTCATCAGAGTGTTACAGAAGTACTGGAAACTTGTGTGCCCATATCTTTATCTATTAGAAAGATTATTAGTTTAACCAAAAAGCCTCCCAAAACAAAATAAGCCCCCAAAGCCTGTGTAACTTCATGATACTTTGCTGAATCTTTGGGAACAGGTTTTGGGTTTAGGTTCTTCCTGGTTTTAAAAAAAAAAAAAAAAAAAAAGGTAAAAAGGTACATCACTCATCTTTCTGAGATTTTTGGAATGTAAAAGCTTTATAGAAAGATACTTATAAGCATTATTTGTAAGAGACAACAAAAAGTGTAACCTTCTTCATTTAGACATATTCACAGTATTGATGAAAGATACCAATTTTAAATTATTTTGTCTACTAAAGTCCTCAAATAACCCAAATAGATGAATTTTAAATTTTCATACAGTTTTGAGATCTTTTTCTTCCTGAAAATTTTATCCCTCAGGTCTTCATAAAATACCAAAATTGGGATGGAATAGGTGAAAACGGTGGTTCAGCCCTGCTTCCTTTAACTGCTTTTAACTGCATTATATAGTAATACATTCTGTAGTTGATATAATCAGATGTGTTCATGGGCTTGTGATTTAATGCCTTCCTAGCGAAGTTCCTAGAATCAGCAAAATATGAGTGCTTCAGAGCCAATTCAAGGATAGTATGCTACAAAAGCTGTTTTTTAACAGGACAGTAAATATAACTGACACTTAGAATCTACTTGCATAAAAATAGCTAGACAGCATGCATTTTTCTTCTTCATTGAAGCATCTCTAATTTTTTTATACAGGTGTTCATAAGCAAACAGAAGAAAGTGTACTCTGATAAAGGGAGAGAGGAAAAGAGAGAAATGGAGTACTTAATACAGCACAGCAGTAAGAAGTGTCTTTTAGTACATAATAAATAGATACGTTAGTTACTGTACATGTTTGATGAATTTTTTCACATGTAGAATGTGAAAGAATAGCATTTGCAAGAATTAAAAATACATTGCAGTTTCATAGCTGAAACTTGTTTTTTCTCTACCGCAGTTGCTATGGTTACTAGCTTGCTTAGTTTGTTGCACAATTCTTGGAGTTAAGAAACCATAAACAATTTCCAGTGTTGAAATATTAAATGTTAGCTCTGTGACTTGTGGGAATCATGGAACCCAAGAGTTCCACGGAAAATGGAAATGAATGAAGAATATAAAACAGTTAGACAACTGCAAACTTATTTCTGGTATTCACCACTTTCCAGAACTCTTGTAATGATAGTTTATGTATCCACTCTAATTTTGGATGACTGAACACTACAGGAACTTGAAATCATAACTTCTTTGCCTCACTGAATCACAGAATCACAGAATCGTCTAGGTTGGAAAGGACCTTGAAGATCATCCAGTCCAACCATTAACCTAGCACTGACAGTTCCCAACTACACCATATCCCTCAGCGCTATGTTGACCCTACTCTTGAACACCTCCATGGATGGGGACTCCACCACCTCCCTGGGCAGCCCATTCCAACGTCTAACAACCCGTTCTGTAAAGATATACTTCCTAATATCTAGTCTAAACCTTCCCTGGCACAAATTGAGGCCATTATTTCTTGTCTTATCGCTCATTACTTGGTTAAAGAATCTGAAGAGCATGGTTTGGCTTGTCCTTGTGTTCTGCTGCCTGGATATGTTTGCATGGTAGGGTGAAAATAAATAATTTTTGAAAGGAAAAATGGGATGCAAGTAACATTCCAGGATTTATGTGAGACTCTTATGGCTATTTGCCAGCTTTTTCCAGGGCTACAGTTTATGAGGAAGGGGAAGAGGGAAATTCTTACATCCCACTTGTAAAACTTGCAACAAAGTAATGATCTAGTAAAATTCTTGGAGATTCTGGAAAAAGGTTTCCCTTTTGTGCCTGTCCTGGTCAGTCTGGGATATCTGATAATGCTGTATGACTTTGCGCATGCATCAGAATACATTTGTGGTATTAGTAAGTTTTCAGTCCTTAGCTTTCTGAAGTTTTCTTTTCAAATACTGGAGGGTTTTTTTGTTTTTTTCTCTTCTTTTTTCTTCATATGATCTGTGGGAAACTTTCCAGAGGTACACTTAGCATGAGTTTATACAGTATGCTGCAAATGGGAGGTTTCACTTGTGGTCTGGGGTTCAGCTGTTCAGTTTTGTCCACAGAATCCTCAAAGTCTGTTTCTTACCTTTGCAACTCTTGTGGGAAGCTTTCTGGACCTCACAGTAAGAATATGGGAAGTTCTTTGTACGGCCACAAGACACACAGGCAGAGGATCCTAATAGCATCTGTTACCCATAGTCCGGCATGTTGCTCTCTGTGGCCTTAATACTAGATAGCTTTATCATCTAAATACATTACTAAGAAATTGCCAAAGAAAATAATACCTGGATATTTGAAGTCTCTTAACTGAAACCCACAGTTGTGATAAAATAGAAGTGTTAATACACCTAGTAGTGAATTTTCAGACACGTGAGAGAAGTACAACATACAGTGTAAGATAAAGCCTGCTGTTAGGATGTTGGTCTTTTCTGTACCAAATAATAGCTGTAGGGAGAGCTTGCAGCAAAATTCAAATTCCAGTTAAGCAGAGAACGGAAAGACTGTGCTACCGTTACGCCCTCTTTTCTGTTAGCCATGTGCATTATATTTTCTAGATTTGAGTTATCTTTATTAAGGCCTATTTCATCAGTATAAGGGCAGGGTGGGGATAATTTTACTTAGAATCTTTCTCCATGGGAATACAGAACAGTTTCATGAGTTTGACATGTTCTCACAGGTTTCTGAATTTCAACAAAAAGAAGAAAAAAAATAGGGAAAGTGGGTCCTCAAAAATTGTAATAATGGATAAATAATACCAAACCAAGTTTCTAACAGAACTAGAATTTTCTAAAGACTAATTGGCACATGGAGACCTGTCAAACAGTGTTAAGATTATTTTAGCTATGTTACATCTAGATAACTTTTTCACTAAAGATGTCTGTCATGCTTGGATGGGGATTTTTGTTTGGTGTTTTTTTTTTTTTTTTTACCCTAGGAAGGTTTTACAACCTATGTAGTGTCTAGGTTCTTGTGGTGGTTTGACCTTGGCTAAATGCCAGGTACCCACCAAGTCGCTCTATCACTTCCCCCTCCCCTTTTTTTCTCAATAGGGCAAAGAAGGGAAAGAAAATAAGATAGGAAAACAAAACAACCCTTGTGGGTAAAACAACAGCAGTTTTAATATAAGCAAAGCGAAGCAAAGGTCCGCGCGCGGAAGCAAAAAAAGAAATCAGATTTATTCTCTACTTCCCATTAACAGGCGATGTCGGGCCTTCTCAGGAAGCAGGGCTCCAATACGCGTAGTGGTTGCCTCGGAGGACCAAGGGTGACCCCACCCCCTTCCTCCTTTCTCCCAGCTTTATACTGAGCAGACGTCATATGGTATGGAATATCCCTTTGGTCAGTTCGGGTCAGCTGTCCTGGTTGTGTCCCCTCCCAAGATCTTGCCCACCCCGTCCCACTGTGGGGGGGGAAATGTCAGAAAGAGCCTTGGTGCTGTGTAAGCACTACTCAGCAGTAGCCACAACATCAGGGTGCTATCAACACCCTGCCAGCTCCCAGCATAAAACACAGCACCATGAGGGCTGCTACAGGGGAAAACCAATTCTGGCTCAGCCAGACCCGATACAGTTCTACAATCATTTTTTTCCTTGCATCTCTTCATCCTCTTCCTCATGTCTTGGGAAATTCACAGGATATATGTATCCACAGTTCACAAAACTGTTTGAAAATACATTTTATCTGATATCTTTGTTGTGGACAGTAATGGACACATCTAAAAAAAGTACACTAGTTTCTATCTGCCAATGGAAAAAGCCTTCAAACTATTTAGTGGGGGAAAAATCTGTTTCTTGATTTCCTTACAACTATTCCTGATAAATAATGAGGCAGTGTTTGCTCATAAGATAAGCACAGCTGTCAGCTCATCTGCTTTGTAAGTAGTCTGTTAAGATTCTAGAATTCAGGGCTGCATTCAGGAAGGGTTAATTTTCCTCATGGACCTCTGTAAGTTATGCATGATGCTGCAGGTCTGAGTGGCACTGCAAATAATGTAAAGACATTTTAGCTCTTGCTTTGAAGTAATCTGAAGAAAGACAAACTTTGAAGACTTATGTTCATGAGTGTTGATCTAGTATTCCAGGATTTATGAGGTTCTATATTTCTTTAAAGACTCAAGAGCCAACCTTTGGTGTTCAGGTATTTTTACTCGGAAAGATAAAAAGAAATCTTGATTTTTTTTCTCATTTTCTATAAAAGACAAATCCTCAAACCATAAGCCTGTTTAACCTAAGGACATATTTCCACCTTTGGAATATAAAGGGGGCTTAGAGGTTTTGTTGTTCCTAGATGCCTTCTGGTCTTAATTTTCAACATCGTCTTTTCAGTAGCTCCTTTCAAGGTGCGATGAGGAACCATGAATAATTTCCTCTGTTTTCACCATCTGTGCTACCTTCTGCCTCTCTTCCATCTGATGACAGACTAGCTCAGCTTTATCAGATCTTTTTATATGCTAATATGACTGGACTCTTTAATTTTGTAGTCCATGGCTACAGTGTTCAATAATTATTTTTCTTTTATGTCCTACAGTCTTCACATCAACTTTCAGGCCTCTCAGTACAGTAATTTCTTTAAGCACCTGGTAAGTTCTTTGCAATACTGGAAGCCATAGAAATAATTTTTCTGCATTTACAGTGCACACACTTTATTCCCAAGCAGAAAGTACAATGGTGATTCATCCTAGATTTGCAAGAGAAGGCATTTATGCTTAAAATTCAAATTCAGGAAAGTAGTCACACTTCTGTTATTTTCCAGTATAGGAAGGGGACTGGGGTTTTTTTTCTCAAAAATCTTTGAACTTTCAGAAAAAAGTACAAATTACTTTTGTTTGGATTAATTGTCTTTTAGCAAAGACTTTGACAGTGATGATATCTGAGATGGACCAGGACTCCTTTGCCTGAATGACTAGTTTCTAAAAACATAAGACCAGTTTCCTCAGGTTCTATAAAATACTTCATGGTTCTTCAATTTCTTTTTTTTTTAATTTAAGGGCCAGTAGACAAAAAAGTAATCACCTGTATTTAAATAGCCACTGGCTTTTTTCTCCTCAGGATTATTTTAGGCAGTGAGAAGTTGGATAAAGTAGTTGGACACTCATCCTCCTATTATGATGAGCTCTTTTCTAGTCTTTCTGTAATACCTGGAAAAGCAACCTTAGGGCTTTTTTGGTTTTATTTTGGTTTTGGGGTTTTTTTTAATATCTATCAGCACCTATTTGGACGTCTAGCTCTGAACTGTGTAATCCCATGTCATACTTCTAGAAGTTGAGAAATCCCTGACTATGATAGTGAAACTCAGCCACTTCTTGGAAGAAGATGTCTCTTTCTACATATTTTCATTACAAGACCATAACATACCACTTCTCAGAGACATGCTCAGACTGAAGAGGAAGAAATTCCGTTCATCACTGTCTCAGAACTTCTGTCTGAAACATGTGCTGGGCATTTATCTTTCTCATTCAGAGATGGCATGTTCAAGTGACAACTGACAACACCAAAGTGATGTATTATATCAGTGTAGAGTGTGTCCTTGGTTTTGATAAGTTAAGCACCATATTCATCTGCCCATTCCTCTCCTGAATGCTTTAAATACTTGGTGGATGACTTGGGTCATGATTGGGAACAGAATCCGAATTTCTATGTTCTGATTAAGTGCGTGTGTATAGATATCCTGATGTATTTCAATACATGTTTTTCATCTTTACAGAATCACAGAATTACAGAATCATTCAGGTTGGAAAAGACCCTTGGGATCATTGAGTCCAACCATCAGCCCTACTCTACAAAGTTCTCCACTACACCATATCCCCCAACATCTCGTCTAAATGACCCTTAAACACATCCAGGGATGATGACTCCACCCCCTCCCTGGGCAGCCTATTCCACTGTCTGACCACTCTTTCTGTGAAAAATTTTTTCCTAATGTCCAGTCTAAACTTCCCCTGTTGCAGTTTAAAGCCATTCCCTCTTGTTCTGTCATTAATCACCTGTGAGAAGAGACCAGCACCAACCTCTGAACAATGTCCTTTCAGGTAGATGTAGAGAGTGACGAGGTCTCCCCTCAGCCTTCTCTTCCTCAGAATAAACAGTCCCAGCTCCTTCAATCGCTCCTCATAGGATTTGTTCTTCAGGCCCTTCACCAGTTTCATTCCAGCACCTCGATATCCCTCTCGTATTGAGCTGCCCAAAACTGGACACAATACTCCAGGTGTGGCCTCACCAGTGCAGAGTACAGGGGGACTATCACCTCCCTACTTCTGCTGGTCACACTATTTCTAATACAAGCCAGGATGCTGTTGGCTTTCTTGGCCACCTGGGCACACTGCTGGCTCATGTTCAGCTGCTTGTCAATTAGAACCCCCAGATCCTTCTCTTCCACACAGCTCTCCAGCCACACCTCCCCAAGCCTGTAGCGATGCATGGGGTTGTTGTGGCTCAAGTGCAGCACCTGGCACTTGGCCTTGTGGAAGCTCATCCTGTTAACATTGTCCCACCGATCCAATCTATCCAAGTCTCACTGTAGTGCCTCCCTATCTTCATGCAGATTGACATTCCCGCTTAACTTGGTGTCGTCTGCAAATTTACTGATAATACACTCTATGTCCTTACCAAGATCATCAATAAAGATGTTAAACAGAAATGGTCCCAACACCGAGCCCTGAGGAACACCACTTGTGACCGGCTGCCAGCTGGATTTAGCTCCATTGACCACCACTCTCTGGGACTGTCCATCCAGCCAGTGCTTGACCCAGCAGACCGTTCGCTCATCCAGGCCATGGGCAGCCAGTTTTTCTATGAGAATTCTGTGGGCAACTGTGTCAAATGTTTTCGAAAATACAGGTAGACAATATCCACAGCTTTTCCCTCGTTCAGTAGTTGGGTCATCTTGTCATAGAAGGAGATCTGGTTTGTCAGGCAGGACCTGCCTTTCATAAACCCATGCTGACTAGGCTTGATCCCCTGGTTGTCCATTATATGACTTCTAATGGCACTCGAGATGACCTGCTCCATGACCTTCCCTGGCACCGAGGTCAGACTGACAGGTCTGTAGTTTCCTGGATCCTCCTTTCTGCCTCTCTTGTAGATGGGTGTTACATTTGCCACCCTCCAGTCCAGTGGGACCTCCCCAGTTACCCATGACTTCAGGTAAATCATGGAAAGCGGCTTGGCGAGCACATCTGCCAACTCTTTCAGCACCCTTGGGTGTAACCCATCCAGTCCCACAGACTTGTGTGCATCCAAGTGGTGTAGCAGGTCTCTGTCCACCTCCTCTTCAATTGTGCTGACCTCATTCTGCTTCCGCTCCCCATCTCCCAGCTCATGAGGCTGGGTGTGCAGGGAACAGCCAGTTCCACTGCTAAAGACTGAGGCAAAGTAGGCGTTGAGCACCTCAGCCTCTTCCTCATCCTTAGTTACCATGTTTCCCTCTGCATCCAGTAAAGGAGGGAGATTTTCCCTAATCCTCCTTTTGCTGTTAATGAATTTATAGAAACATTTTTTATTATCCTTAACAGCTGTAGCCAAGTTGAGCTCTAGTTGTGCTTTGACTCTCCTAATGCTCTCCCTGCATAACTTCACTACATCTTTATAGTCTTCATGAGAGACCTGCCCCCTCTTCCAAAGGCAATAGATTCTCCTTTTGTTCTTGAGATTCATCCAAAGGTCCCTGTTTAGTCAGGCTGGTCTCCTTCCCCGCCTGTTTGTTTTTTGGCACACGGGAACAGCCTGCTCCTGTGCCTTTAAGACTTCTCTCCTGAAGTATGTCCAGCCTTCCTGGACTCCCATATCCTTCAGGGCAGCCTCCCAAGGGATTTTGTTAATCAGTCTTTTGAACAGGTCAGAGTTTGCCCTGCGGAAGTCTAAGGTGGCAGTTTCACTAACCCCTCTCTTTGTTTCTCCAAGGATTGAAAACTCAATCATCTCATGATCACTGCACCCTAGACGGCCTCCAACCTTTACTTCCCCCACAAGCTCTTCCCTGTTCACAGAAGCAGGTCCAGGAGGGCACCTTCCCTGGTCGGCTCACTCACCAGCTGTATGAGGAAGTTATCCTCCACACATTCCAGGAACGTTCTGGATTGTTCCCTCTCCGCTGTGCTGTGATCCCAGCAGATACCCGGGAGGTTAAAGTCCCCCACAAGAACAACAGCAAGTGACAGCGAGATTTCTCCCAGCTGTTTATAGAAAGTTTCATCCACCTCACTGCTTAGGTTGGGAGGTATATAGTAGACTCCCACAGCAAGATCTGCTTTACTGGCCCTATTAGTGTAGAAGCAGAGCTTTCTGTTCCTAAGGTGTCCTTAACCTTAATCCCTATTCAATATGTTGCCGGGTCTATTATCAGAAAATCAGTATGCACAAGTCTGGCATTTCTTGCATCATATCGTCAGAATTTTTTTGCTCTGTCAGTAACAATTCTAGAAATAACATGTCTTTCTGACGTGATTAAAAATTCTTTACCTATCCTAGTCCACTTAACCTTCCTGTTTCAGTGTGAATACTGGATGTCTATCAGTGTTGGAGTACTGATGTTCCTGTGCTATGGAAGAGATCCTTATCAAGACCATAAAGGGCTCTGTGAGAGAGTTATCTACAAAGCCTTCTGTCTGTTTTCTCTCTTGGCTGAAGGTCCAGTCTTTGGACATTCTGTTGGAGCTAAAGAAGCTCAGCCATCCCATAGTTTGCTCCATGTTCACTTGGCAAAGTTACATTGGTGCACTAGCTACACGTGTTCTTTCAGTATTCTCAAAGGTTCTCTAGGTTTAATTAAATTGTTTGCAGTGTGGAAGACCAGTGGGAACAAAACGGGTAATGATCAGGACTAGGACCGCAGGACAGGACCTTGGTGGAATTTACATCATTGCCATTCACAATCACATTTCTTTTCAGGTTGTAACATTGGTCAAGAAAGCAGGTGAAATCCACACTCAGGACTCTCTCTGCCACTTCCACTTTTTTGGATAAAGTGTCTGTGAAGTCCTATAGCTTTCCCTCTTCCCAAGTGATTCTGTTTTAACTAGGGAGTGTAATTTTCATGTAGTCTCCCGTACCTAGGCCATTCTTCCAGGAACAGGATTAAGAGGGAGTGGTTTTATCTTCACAGGATCAAGTCAGGATCATGTTAATAGCCAAGTAAAGCTATCTGAAAATGCTGCTAAACAGGATAGTGGTATATGACATGTCTATGGTGGAACCTACTCATAGTGGCACACTTCATCAGAACTCTGGCAACTCTTGAGGGTGTCTCCACTGTAGATAGTTGTAAAGCTCTTCTCTGCTTAGAACAGAGCCAGTAGACTTCGAGCTGACATTCAACAAGTTATGCCATCACACAGGTATCTAGGAGTTAACACTAAGCTTGTAAGATTGATCTGTCAGTCTTAGTATGAGGACTTGGACACTCTTTCCAGGTCACTGAGAGTAAGGCATGGAGATATTTAAATACACATTCTGAAATGGAGAAAAAGTTATTCATAAGTTACCCTGAAGAATATGTCTTTCTGAGAACTCTGGAATTCTGTAGTGGAGCCAGGACTGAGATAACACAGCACCTGTATCTCAAGTATGAGCTGAGGATGTGGTGTGAACACATGCCATGGATAGTGCAAAGGTTGAAAATTCTTAACTGCCTGGGAACGTGTGCAATTACAATATAAATATGTAAATGAACAACAGTTCTAAGAAATTAAATCACTGCTAAAGGAAGAGATCTCAGAAAAAAAATTACTGAAGGTAGTCATTAAAGTCTTTCAAACATACTATGTAGCACGGAAATTTATTCAATTCAGTTATCTTAGAATTATTTGGATTTGAAAATACTCTTAAGAAAACACCATCAAAAATGCATTCACTTTTAGCTATTGTAAGGTTTTCTGTTTAATGCTCTCTGAAGAAAACCAGGCAGAAACAGAAAATAATTCAAGATAAGTTGACTCCACATAACTCTTTGCGTTGTTTAAGGACAGCATCAGGGGGATTACCTTTGAATGTATTTTTCTTCTCTCCAATTATCTTACAAAGCTAAATTAGGCAGGGGAATTATGTAATCTGAAGAAATGAATAATTATTTAAAAAAATAAAACTTTTAAGATCAGAAACAGGAGGTTCTGAACACTCAGAACTGTCCAGCATACCAACACTTTTTCGTTCAGATAGTAATGTAAACATACTTGTTTTTCCTTCAATGACTGGCTTAAGTCAGTATGACCTAGCTCTGCTTCCTGTTGAAGCTAAGGGTCCAGTCAAAACAATCTATAAACATCATCAGTTTTCTTGGAGAAAAGGATAGCTGTATGGAGATACAGCTATTAGAAGATAGGAGAGGACTACCTGGAACAATATTTAAGGGAAAAAGGGAGTGCTTGGTGAATTACAAGTCATCTTTACTTTGATATCTGCAAGAACTTTATTCATCAAGCTTTTATTATTCATCAGATGTTTAAACTTCAAGTATGAAAGTCAATATAGAGTTTTCAGGAATGACCCTTATCAAATTGCTCTAATTTCCTCCTTTGGCTGAGTAACTTCTGCAGAAGATGGATACAGCAGATGTGATATGTTTGACTTCAGTAAGACTTTCATCATCGAAGCTTGAGCAAATCATGCAATGAAGTGAAATCAGACTGCTTGAAAAGGTAGACTTGGAGTGGTTATCAATTATCTCATGTCAAAGTAGGGTCACATGGGGGTCTGTTTGCTCCATTTTGATTCAGTATTTTTATTAGCAACCTTATTGGTGGAATTTCAAAGTTTACTCTTGTCGAACCTGCCTTATCCCAAAGGACAGAATTACTTGATACATAGAGGACTCTAAATTAATATGATGTCATTTAGTAAAAGCAAGTATAAAGTATTGTAGTTACAAAAGTGAAATCAAATGCAAACATATAAAATGGAGTATAACTCACTGAAATACTGCAGAAGACAATGGGGTTTTAGTGTGGCTAGTAAACCAGTACTAAGCTAGCAAGACAAGTGATACTGTTGAAGGTAGAGAGAAGAAAGAGAGATCTCTGAGGGGTGTATAAACAGGAGTATCATACAATCCAGGAGAGGTATGCCCTGCTGCTGAAGGTGTACTGTGTCCAGACCTGGGCACCTTTATTAAGCAACTGGAGGAGAACAGAAAAAACACTTAGAAAACGTGACCTAATGTTACGTAATATTGAAAGAGTTGGATTTGTTGAGTTGAAAAGAAGGAAGGCTGAATGGACATAATTACTTGATACGTAAAATATTGTTACAAAGGGATTATAAGAAGCTATTATAAGTCGAGCACAAAGTAATCAGCTTTGAATTTGTGGTGGAAAACAACAATATTCTGAAAATAAAAGCTTTTTAATAAAGTAAAGCAGTGTTACCTAGGGAAGTTGTGAAATTCCATTCACTGGGAGTGCTTGAGAGTAATGTAAGTGAACGAGAAGAATCGTAAGATGATCTGCCACTCTGGTTTGCACTTTTTGGTTTTACGTAGCAAAATGCACAGAAGTTTGTTTCAAGCAGCAGCTGTTGCTGCATTCACCACCGATGGGACTCCCAAAGGAAAAACAGCATGTGCCAAACAGTGTGTTTTCCTGGGAAATTCACTGATGGAGTAGGCCTGGGTGTAAATACCCGTGAAAGAGCAAGAGTTGCAAAATTCCTCTTCGGGGGATCAGAAATAGAAGTTCAAATGCAAAAGGTCACACTTTATACTGTGAAATAGAAAGTGTCAGGGGGCACAAAGCTGGTTGGAGGCAAAGAGGCAGTAGCATCAGTAACAGGGGAAACCCCATTCCAGTTTTACAGGATACAGTGGTTGCCAGCTCAGAGGAGCAAACCAGTATATTTTGCATGTCAGATTTATAGCTTCTTATTCATGCCCTTGATGGCCAGGCTTCCAGTCACAAGTGTGCTTCCTCTATTTTGCACAGTAACCTTACACCCAGCCTATCTTCATGTTGGGTTTTTACTCCCATGTTACAACATTATTAATATATAAATGCATGCATCTTGGAAGAATCCAAGTAAAAGGGTTTGCTGTTTACTTTTTAACTTTCTAAGGAATTTTGCACCTCAGTGCCCTGTTTCTCCTTTGTCACAGTATCATTCAGGCTCTTCTTTTAATTCTCTCTTCACTGTTTACATTATGTTGTTCAATTCCTCAAGGGTCTGCTAAATTTAAATCATCTTTATACTATTATACAATGATAAGAAAGGAGAGAGAATGTGTATCTAATGTTCTTGTTTAAGCAAAATAAAATCTATATATGCAATACGATCATGTTACCTGATCTACATTCAGGCCCAAAGAACGTCCTTTTGCTCACACAGAGGTGTGTGGGTGCCCAGTGCTTATGCTTTCTCCCTGTCTCTTTTTTACTTAGTAATATAAGCAAAACTGGGACTTGATTCTACATTAACATTTCCAACAGGATAAGGACCTTTCTTTGGCCTATTGTGATGGAATATCTCCTATTGATACTGACACTCTCTCTTATAGTACTAAAAGCAGTGGCTACTCTGAGAGGGCGTCTAGGCTGTGTAACTCCCAAGTCATGACTAGCAATTGTTTGAGCATGTGGCAGGTACAATTTGACGTGATGACCAATTTTAATGCCCGAGAATGTCACTACCATTGCTTAGTATTACAAAGGTAGCCCAGCATCATACCATTTTGGACATGCTGGTTCATAAGAATTCCCAAGAGAGAGAATACATTTCTCATTTTTACAGATGCAAATAAAATAAATTTAAAATACAGATTTTTTCCAAGCATGGAGTGAAATGACTTGCAGAGGTCACATACAAAGTCTATGGGAAACTGGGGCTAAGAACTATGTCTCATAACTCCCAGTTCAAAGTCTTAACCATGAGATCGTTATTTTCCCCCACATCAGTGAAGCCCTGTTTCATCACCTTCAACAGCTGATAAATTACTTGTTTGAGCTGCTTAAAAAACAGAACTTTGAAGGGAAAGGTAAGAAGTGTTTGTAGCTTTTAAGTGTTTTCATGGGTACCTTAAATCATTCACCAACTTTATAGGCATCAAATGAAATGGACTTTCTTTCCTGACTTGTAATTAAGTGCTTAAGAAATGTGTGGAAGCCATCAGTTGATCAAAAAACTTCAAAATACATTTCAGCAATAGTTCAGAGACTAAGAGATAGTAAATAGTACTTTTTAAAGTACTGAAATTGATTATACTTACAGAGCTTTTTTTTCTCTCCAGGAAACTGAAAAATGTCCATAAATGCCTGCTTGGTGAAATACTCAATTACTTGAAGAGGTGTCTCTATCTGAAGGTCTCTTTGCAAGTGTTCTTTTTTGAGACCTTTTCCTGCTATAACTCACACCAAATTGCCACACATTTACCTTACATTTACCTGTAGATCCTACATTGCAATGTGACTGTGTCTCAGAGATAAGGACAGATATCCAGTAATTTGATTATGTGAAGTAATAGTTCCAAGTATACCTCCACTGAAGTTCTCCAGCATTTGCTTTTGGGTATGTCAATACCATAGTTTGATGGTGTTAGGTCAGCTCATGCCGATGAGTGTGACTGAACCAGCTATCCGAAGCATCAAAAGCAGTCAGGTTGCGAAGATTGAGACGTCAGTACAGCCTTGTATACTTTCCATGGCTGTCTTCTACACTAAAGACTGTACTAGACAATCTTCTCTTGTGTTGGTACCCAACCTAAAAGGATGAAAGCTTCCTTAGGCTCGTCTTCACATACTGCAGTCACAATTGTACTACAGATATATCCTTTTTCAGGTTTGGAAAAACACTGTATCTTCCCATCCACTCCTTCCCTAACCTTTGGGTTGCTGCATGAATTAATGCCCGCAAAAGTAGCATTTACAGAGTTGGCTTTCCTTTTGTCCCGATCTAATGTCAGGGGAGGTTTCGATATGATCCCAAGAGCAAGATTAAGACACAAACGAGGTCAAATGCTGTACACCCAGAACAGTTTTTATTATTAAAAGTGAAGAGTAGTAGCAATAGGACAGAATGAAAAGGCAGAAATCAAGCAATCATCTGGAATACAGTCGCAAGAATAGTCACCACCATGGATCCAGCAGCGTCCCATTGGTCCTCAGTCTTCAGTTCGTCGGTAGTGGGTGCACATACAGCAAAGTTCTCTGTTGCCTTTTAAGCTCATCGGCTGATTTACATACTAGACAAAGAGAGGCAGGTGTTGCACAAAGTCATTTCCATGAGAGACGAAGCATGGGTTCTGCGCATACATTAAGGGGGAATGGGGTGCACCACCCATTGTCCAGTTGAGTCGGTGGTCATGCTCGCCCTGCCCACCTTTGGTTTTGCCTTAGTTCCCACAGATCTGCTGACTTCATGCTTCTTGAGCAATCATCCGGCTTCTGGGACAAAAATGATCACCTCTTATCAGTTCTTATCACCTCCTCACTGGTGAAGTGGCAAAGTCATTTGCAAGGCACACATGGCATCTGGCGTACACAACAGAGCCACAAAGTATCGGGCTTACACAATGAAGCCAGTGATCAGCGGTCCTTGGGCTTGATGAGAAACACCTGGTTTCACTCAGTCCACGTTTTCCTCTCTTTGAGGCTTATCTAAGGAGTTTGTCAATACAACTGCAAGGGAGTAGGAGGGTGCATCCTTCGATACACTCCCGCTTCCTTGGGCTACATTCCTTAGACTAATTACAAAGGCCACAGCTGGTCCTTGATGAATGTTCAAGGCGTTACTGACACCACCCTGTGACTCAAAGCACACACACAAGCAAGCTCTGAGACAATCATTTAACATTTTGGTCTCTCACACCTTTGTAAACCTGAAAATTGTATATCAAAAGAACCTGCTGTTATTGTTTCTTAGTGAATGACTTTCATTGGCAACTCGATAGAGAAATTTAGATCACAGAACTCCTGGTTTTAGTGTCAGCCCTCCTTTCCTCTCTGCCATTTACTGAACTCCGCTCATCATGTCTATTGCTTTTGATATAATAATAGTCCTTTTTATCCTTTGCTGCATATAGATCTGAAGGAAAAAAAATCCACTTTTTATTTCTTATGTAAACAATATAAAAAACCCTCCTGATTACTTATTTATTTACACATTTATTGGTAAACCCCTGAAATCATATGTGAGGTCATGGATGTTATAAATACATAGGATTTCATCAGTAACACTATTCAATGAATTTGAGTATGGAATCTAAAAAAAGTTCTCAGGGTTGACCTATTTTTTTCCTCTCCCTGTTTTAAGTGAATTACATACTTCCTATGATAATATTTTGTTGTTACAGCATGCTTGGCAGGAATTGAGTTACCAAATATGATTCATTCATAATTTTCCTAGCAATTGAACTTGCAAAAGAAAGTTTTAAAGAAATACTTTTATTGGTTATTATCTTATTTTTCCTGGGGGGGGGGGGGGGGGAAAAAAGTTAAATTTGATCAATTATGGCAGGCATAAGAATCAAGGGCTAAAATCCTAGTTTATCTTCCATAGGTTATGCAGTGTGAATCATCTACAAACTGGGGGAAAAAAAAAAAAAAAAATTTACATTCTGATTGAGGTTCAAGGCCAACTGGAACTAGTGTTTTATATTTGTAAAATACTGTGGAATTACAATAGGTGTTTTAGCTCTTTGTTAGAACTCTTCAGTGAAGCTGGAGGATTAATTTGTCCATCCCCTTCCTTAGTTTACAGGACAAGCAAGTTTTCCATACCTTTGTTCTAATACCTCTGATTATTTTTTTTTCTTGTAGAATTTGCAGCTGCACTTGCTTTTGACATTGTAAAAATACTTTCTTCTGTTCTGCCTCTTTCTGACCTGGACAGTTCTCATTCATTGTATTTCCACTTTTTCATTACCTGTGATTCTTTGCATACAACCTGCTTTTCTTCCCTTCCCCTGGCAGAATCATGGTGATTTTCTTCGAGGGGGGGAATACAATATCACTCATTCTTTCTGTCCCATGTATCCTTCTTGTCTCATCCTCCCACTTTTAGTCATATTTCCATTGTTTTGTGACAAATTGTTGCCACTTCACATTTTCCAGTGGAACTCCAATAAATCCTGAAGTACCTTCTTCATTTTCTCACTCTGATGCCTGGCTTCTGAGTTTCTTTTTCCATTTGAAAAATTTCAGTTATTTTTAGGCTCATAACTCACAAATCTGCTTTCCTCCAGGTCTGTCATAGTCCAGGCATATGTTTCTGCCTTTGGATATCTCTCCACAAGTGCTTCCTTCCCCCTGGCAAGTCCTGTTCATCCACCTTTCTTTTATCTTTTTGGACAATATTGCTGACCTGAGAGACCCCAAAGCTGCCAAATTATAACATACCATTCAATATTAGTGACAATCTGTTTCAGATTTTCAGACTACGAGCATTTTCATCATGCTGTCAATAAACTGCTAATTGCATATTGGATGTGGTATGTACATAACACACACAGTTTTTATGTATGTATTTGTTACAAAGGTCTAAACTTCTGAACAATTAAACTTTTTTTTTCCTCTAGGCATGACTTTTTTTCTAAATTGGACTTAGATTGGAAGAATAACGATCCTTAGGTAGGTGCATGAATCAAATGAATTCAGTCAAGAAGTTCAATCTCCAAGGAACTCTTAAAATTTTTGAATGACTGAAGCAGCAGATTTACAGTGGAATTTAGAAATTTCATTTTATAGGTACTGTGAAGTTTTAATACTTACAGGATGAGGTCCAACCAACACTTCCAGCTTTTTCTATAAGAGCGGTAAGAGCAACGGTGGGATAGTCTGAGCAAAATGGGAATCAGTAAGGATTAGTAAACAGCATGTGTCCACATGTGTAGCACCTTACTTCCTATCTGTTGGGTGGAAACATCTATGTGCAGTAAAACAGCTTTGTAACAAGAGCTAGACTGAGTTTATAGATTTGGCATGTAACTTAGCCTTCTAGCTGTTACATCTTTTGAAAAGTACTAATGGTAGGTTTACTTAATGTGTTTTACACAAACTTTTAATTAAAAAAAGCAAACCCCTATCAGTGGCAAGGGTTTTTCATATACTTATTAGCAGAAATACAAAAGCACAAGTGAGATACTTTTCCAAGAAGTTGTGAAATGTAGCTTAACCAGTTTTTCTGAAATCATCTTCCCATCACTTTATTCCTGTGTATTAACTCATGTTGACACTGAATCTGAACTTAAAAAAGGTATTTAAATGTTCATATTCTTTGTCTTGTTTTGCATACTCTTGCTCTGGGAGCAGCTCCCTCCTACCCTTAACAAATGTAAGATAGGTATCTTCTGTCATCTTCCACATCTTTTGTAGTTAACCTCCTGCATAACAACGTCCATGAGAAAAATTTTCTCCCATTTCCAATGCAGTAAGTCTCTGTGCCGTTCTGATGCTGTACAAGTTTATGTCTTTTCTAGATTGTTACAGGTGGGTATGAAGCTCCTGGTCTGAACATGGCAGAAACCTCAGCACCAGCATCTGTTGTGAGCACAAGCTCTCCTGTATTCTCTGCTGTCTGCAGTGGTTTCCAATAGACTCTGATCACATTCCTTCTCTTCAAGTACTGCACAAATTTCTAAAAGATCGCACAGAACTTGTGAATGAGCATGAGGTTTATGGAAAATATGGCTGAAGGATACTTCCAGAGGTTGTCCGGTACAGTGCATTTCCCTAAGGTGTTGGTATTGGACGCAGCTAAACCAAGTCAGCTCTATGGAGCCTAAGAAACTTTCTGCTTGAGTGAGATGGTCGGTCTGGGCAGGAGGCTGGGCTCTCTGCTCCAGGTGAAAGAAACTTGCACAAGACCGACAACACAACTCAAACTTCAACCTCATTGCTTTTTTAAGGCAAGATATTCTTCTTTCACCTTGTTCAGTTTAATACGCTGGAGATACTTGGTCTTACATTATCTCTGTCCCACCCATTTCTTCCTGCCCTCTTTCTCCCCTTCAGAGCACTACACCTCAGGATGAGAAACAAATAAAATGACAGGTATAGCTCAGGTAGGATATTCAAGTTCTGTGTTGACAAACAGTACAACAAAGTGAATCTACATGCCAAAAATATCAGGAAGGCTGTTCTCAGGGAACACAAGATGCTGAGAGTACATGGAGTAAGTACCACCTAACGCTGGTCTTGCGCTCTTCCCTAGGCATTGGCTACTGCAGCTGTCAGCAAGAGAGCTGCACAAGGTGGGCTTCAGTGAGGCAGTACTGCTGCGCCGGTGTCTGCTCAAATGCAAGATGGTAAGTATCAAAATAATTTGTTCTCTTCCAAATGAAAGAGAAATTCAGCAGATTTACAGTCCAGTTCTGTTTGAAAAAAAAAAAAAATTAAAGAGCTTTGTGTGAACTTTTGAAGTTCTGCCATCAGTAGTAAAACTTAAGAGCTGGCTCAAGCTCTTAGTTTTAAGTAGAAATACCTGATCTATTCATAAAACTGTTCGCCACAGACATGGTGTAATTTGTGGGGATATTTACTGGAAATTATAACGACGTACTCTTTTTGGCAAGTAATGTAGTTAAATTGTTTCAAATCTGGACAGGTCCCGTAACTTCATATAACATCATGTTATCTATTCATTCATCACAACCTTGTGAGGATAGATAGCAAGTAAAGGGCTGTCTTGTAGGGTGGCTAGCAGCAGTGAGTCCACTGCAGCACTTTGTGCAAATCATTTTTCTCAGTTTGGCCCTGTATACAGTCTTTGCCCCGTGTCCCCTTATTTTTAATGTTTTTCAAGGCAGGCAACCAACTGAAATATGAATTCCTCTCTGTTACTATGATTGACTCCAAAAGTAATTTGTTTCCTCTTTTGTTTCCTCCTTCGATGTACTTTAGCAAGGGGCTCACACCATCAGTGACTACTGCTGTGCAATGTCAGCTTTGTTTTATTGAAATAGTGTTTGCATTTGGCTCTTGCACTTTAGAATTATGATAACTTAGATGGCTGTTCTAGAGAGGAAAATGGTAATGTGGATAAACCCAAAGATCAAACGTTTCCATTTATCTGTAGAATCAGAAAATACCTATCCTTTTGCAAACCAGTCATTTTAAAGAGTACATTTGTGAAAACCTTATTCTGATCAAAATTCAATACCAGCGTTTATGTAGTTTACTCAGTCTTTTGTCACACGACCGTTGTGTTCTGTTATCCCTCTTTCTTACAACTTCCAGTAAAAGCTGGGTAAATAATTTCTTGTTGTGTGTAAGTAAGCAAGGACAGTGGTAAACAGGAAGAGATGCTTACTCACAAAAACACTAATTCTCATTAGTGAATTATTTTATCTTTCCCACATTGCATGAATTGATCCAGACTGCAAACTGTTGTGTAGGAGAATCCTTAACACATACAAGATTGTTTAGAGAACGTGTTTTACTTTCCAGAGTCAACTACAGACTAGTGCTAATCAAGTGGTGTTTTTCCTGTAACAGTAGGAGCAACATTTTTATTATTGTAATGCAACTTCTTCTTCAGATTTTTGCAAACCACTTTACGTCTTAGGAGTGCAGTTCCCAGCCAGCAGAGCTGAATTAGCTAAGACATCATTTCCCAGGTGCACCTATAAAATGTGACTTTAGACAATCCGCGGAAGCCCGGCGCTCCGCTCGTGCTGCGGGACGGGCGGAGGCGCAGCGCTGGGCGCCGTTACCCGCGGCCGGGGCGCGCCGGGCAGCGGAGCGGCGGCTGCTGCCATCTCCGCCGGGGCCGGCGGGTGGCAGTGGCCCTCCACGCACCGCCGGCCCCGCCCGGGACACCGCCGGCCTCCGCTGGGCGTCAGCGTTCCCGGTCCCGCTTTTGTCAGAATATTGGCACTGGTTCTGTAAGTGGCTCGTGAATATTTGGGGTGAGCAGACACGGCGCCGTCCTCCCAGGGGAGGGCGAGGAACAGCCAGCCGTCTGCGCTCGGCGCTTCCCTTACCTGCGGGGAGGCTGGAGGGACGCGCTCCCACCAGCCATGTGTGTGACACGCATCATTTCTGGACTCCTGTCACCAGCAGCCCGCTACATCCTTTATAATACCAAGATGTTGCCTGAAATTCCCGATGAGACGTTTCAGGGCACATTCATGGCTTGGGCTGGTCCACGTGTTGTTAAGGGCAATACACAAGCAAAGCCAGGTTTGGAAACCTCTCTTCTAGAGGGGAGAATCCTCTTCAATCTCTTGTTGGATCCTTTTTTTTTTTTTCTTCCTTGTGGGGAAGTGTCCATTTGCATTTGCAACTTTTATGCATGGCCTACGCGAAAAGATTTTACAGTGTTTAAGTATGATTGTTGCCAAAACTCTTCTGCTATCATGCAGCTGAGTACGGGTCCTCTCGATCTACTGTGTTCAGCCAGTCAGTTAACAGGACTGTTGGTAACAATTGTGTTCAGAGACAGAGTAAATGGGCCAGGGAAAGTGGTGAAAATTTCACAGATTTTTCTGCTGTATTCTGGAGAGACAGTGACAATGCTATAGAACAAAGAAATCCCACATCTTCAAGGAAATTTCAAGAATGAGTGTTAAAGCTTTGGGCACTCAGCTTTGACCTTGGCTGTTTCTCTTTGAATGACAAAATCTTAAGAACCAGACCAAAGAGTGAATCCCTAAATAGAGCACCTACCTTAAGCCCCTAGTTCTGATCGTAGGAATGCATTGTTGAGACGAATTAGTTAATCCTGAAAGAGGAGAAAAATTTTCCTTTCTTAATTTACATTTTTAAAAGCGTGTTTGTTTGTTTTTCTACTCAGCTCCCCACGCCTTGTAAATTGTGAATTTCTCTTTTGGCTATGCATGATAAGGAAATTCGTTTCATTCTACAAGTGTGTTAATCATCCTGTAGCTTAAAAATATCAAAGTGCAAGTGCCTTAGTTTCTGAAGGGGTCGATCTTAAAATAATTGCAATGATCTGACTGTTGCAGCTCTTTAATTTCATGAACTGAGCTGTGGGGTTAAAGTTACTGTGGTCTCACCCTAAAATGAACAATAGGGTGAAAAATTAGTTTTGAGGGAGAAAGCGGGTGGTGATTATGCTCGATCGTTACTGGTTTGGAAGGACGAAGAGCTCAATACTGTGATTAAAACCTCAGATCTGCTACTGTTCAGAGTTAGGTAAAATATACACGAGAAGGGGTATTTTAGGGACTGAGGCGTGCTGATTTGCGGTGATGAAATATTTTACTGCTCGCTGTCAGGGTTAAACGTTCATTGCACGAAGTTGGAACAATCCGTGCGCTCTGGGTGCTGAGACAGTAGCGAGGTTTGGCCACAGGAGGCACAGCCAGCGTGTGCTGCTTGGAGAGATTTCCTTAATCTCCGCAGGCTTGGGGGGGGGGGGCATGGTGAGAAACGGTAGATCAGCTCTGTCCCGCGTGTCCCCCCTCCCCGTCCCGGCTTCTGCTAACGCTTCTCGCCTTCTGATGGCTCTGATCCTCAGGGAGGGGCTGCTTCTGCATTAAGAGAGCAGAACTGGCTCTTTCCCAGCCTACGGGAGGGGATTTGGTGTCAAGGGCAAGGCGAGGCAGCTGCCGCTGCCCCCGAGCACCACCCCGTTGCTGGTGAAGTGTTCCTGGCCCCAGGTGAGGTTCCTGCCTTTCACTCCGGGAGCCCCCAGAGCACAGAACCCCTAAACGCGCTCCCACAGGCCCAAAGCCGGGGCGCTGGACTTACCCCAAGCATCGGGGAAGTTTCCTTCATTCCCAGTGCAAGTGATTCTCTTCCATTCGTATGTAGGACTCAAAAACTTCATTTCCCATTTCAGGCAAGTTTATAAGTGAGCTTAAATTAGAACGTCATCTGCTAAGGCACAGTTCCCACATCCACTGTCTTCCGACAACTAACCAGAACTAATGAACAGTGGTAGCTAGTGGACTCAGAGGGTACAGTGAGTGTCCCTTGGATAAGTAGGGGATAGCGCATAGCTTCTGAGGGCAAAAGACAAACTGTTACTGGCTTTCAGGAATTTAGACTCCCATTTCAAACTTAATTTAATTCTTATGGAGAAAGAGTCCCTTTAGGAGCAGCCAAAGTTTAATCAGTAACACAAGAGCGATTTAGCTCAATTCTCAGTATCTTAGTCATACAGAGAAGCTGCTGCAACTGATTAGAAACCCCATTTCATTGAAATATTGCATGGAAGCATGAAAATTCCAGTGTGGAAAGGCAACAGTCACTTCATCATTCTAGATCCCATGTTAACGCATCACCAACTCTCACATTCAAAGCCTTTTTGGAGAAATGTTATAGTTGGGGGACTAACACCCACCCACAACCCTGAATTCTGAGTGATTATTCTAAACACAAATTAACAGATCTGGGCCATTACTACTGAGAACTGAATCATCCATAGGGATGGGAGAAAAAAAAAGGCAATACTCCATGGGAATGTCTCAGGATTAACTGCTTTTGTATGTTTCCAAACACTTTGTCAATAGCATCCCCTCTGTAATAAATTCCTTTTCTAGTTCCTTTCACACTGTTTACAGGCAGATCACTCGAAGTTTATCATATACACTCAAATAAGATTTTCCAAGTTACAAGAATTATTATTCACTTCAGGTAATTTTATTCTTTATATTCTCTACATATTTGAATTTTTACTTGGTAAAGTCATAACAGAATGTATAAGTATTTAAAAAAAAAACAAAACCACAACACAAATCAAAGCCAGCAAACAGTTGGTCCCCAAAGAACAAAGCAAGCAATCAGTTCAATAAACACACTTGATTTATTTTGTATAAAAAGGGTTAAGTTTACAACTAAACTTTTATAAAAAGTTTAGCATGATTAAGTACATCATTACACTTTTTGCAGAAATGTAAATTTCTGCCACTATACAAGAAAACTCTAATTAAAGAGTTCACAAGGTTTCACTCATATATATATATTTATATATAAATATATACACAGCATTCAGTCCTAGGTTTGTGTCAAAAAGGTAATTTCTGACCACAGACTTTCCTAAAAAACTGAACACTGGATCCTTCTGGTACTCACGCTCCACCTTTGGAAAAAAAAGGCAAAGTCTGCTTTAAAATGGGCAACTCCTTGTGAGATTTTTGTTTCGCTCCCCACGTTGGGAATAGTATATAAAGGAAGCCTTCCGACTAGGGAAAGGGTTATTTAAGAGTCTCTTCATAAATAACTAGGTTCAGTCCAAGTTGAAGAATGGGGTGGGGATAAAGATCAATCTTGACTTTTTTTCTTCTTTATTAATTTTAAAAGGTCCTTTTAGTTAATGTGGATTTTCCCCCTCCAGATACAGCTGAAAAATAAATTCAGCACCTCAAAAAAAAAAATCCTTGTAGACATTTTCTTGTGCAAAAAAAAAATCTCATCAGTGGAACACCTGCAAGAGATTGAAAAGAGGCATATTTAGGAGAATGCTAACAGGGCAGAGATCCGGACAGACTGGCGCCAGAGAGGAAGCCACAGTTTGAACATTTAACCAAACACTCAGAGATTGGGCAAACCCTGGCGTCCAGATGCAACACATACACGCTCACACACTAGCTCTCAAGAGCACAAATTGAACATTAAAATAACATACACTCAAGGGAAAGGGTAGAAAGAGGATTGTCAGTCCAATCGCTATTTAGATCTCTGTAAGTGCAATGCTCAGAGGCGCCAGTCTGCTTCTTACAGCAATTATTTGATTAAAAGCAGTCACTTATTTAACTGATAGCGCAGACAATCCCACATCACAGAATTTAAGGAATTGTGCCAAGATTCCCAACTTTATCAGTCACTTTGGCCCAGGAAGTTAAGACTCCAAGAACAGATAGCGAGAGAATTTGCATTAAGCAGCGAGTAGTATCAGAGCAGCCTGTGCTGCTTAATGAACCTTAGCAACAAAATACACTTTGGACTTTAAGAGTCAGTTATTAATCTAATTTCTTACTGATTATAAAGGCATCTCCTAATCAACTTTTAGAACCGATTTTTAGAAATAGCCATCACGCCTCCTGTTTCCCCGGGGAGGCACTTTTTTAAAAGTTTAGAAATAAGATGCACTGCACTCACCGTTTCATTCAGCCACAAAGTGCTTTGCTGTCGCTTGACATGAGCTCTGAGGGGAACTCGGACGCCTGCGAGGAGAAAACAACACAAGGGTAAGGGTGAGGTGCCCGAGCCCCCGGGGAAGCAGGGGAAAACCTGTCCTAGGTCACGAAGCGCTCACGCGTGGCACGCCTGGCTGCAGACCCGCCCGCGGGCAGGGGTGGCCGGTTCAGCTACCGCGGTCCCCTCGGCGACCACCGCGCCCTGCGTGAAAGACACCTGTCTAACACCGACTGAAACTCCCCTCTCTGGGTCAGCGGAGAGCCGGGGGGCTCGGGGAAAGCATTTACCTGTAGCGAGAGGATGCTGATGTCTGTGTTGAGGGTGGTCAGAGGAGTTCTGGAGGAAGGGTTTTGCCCGGGTCTCTGGTGGTGGAGGCTGACGATGCTGGGGTGCGAGTCCAAGGCGATCTGCAGGTCCAGGATGTAGTCGATAACGTGCTGCAGGATTTCCATCTTGCTCACTTTCTTGTTCTGCGGGATGCTGGGCACCAGCTCCTTCAGCTTGGAGTAGCAGTCGTTCATGTTGTACAGCAGGCTCATGGGGTCATCCACGGGGGTTTTGCTCCGGGAGATGCCCAGGTTGTGCTCCGAGAGGCCGCTTTTCCTGACGGACCGCACCGGGCTGAAGGCTTTCATGCTGGAAGGCGGGCGGAGAGCGCGGTTCCAGCGGACGGAGGAAGGAGCGGACGGACAGAGGGACGGGAAGCCTGCGGGGCGCTGGCGCTGCGCTCCCCTCTGGGCGCTGCCGGAGCTCGCACTGAGGCGCGGGGCTGCGCGGCCTCCTCTTATACCGCCGCCGCCGAGCCCAGCCCGCGCTCGCTGCCATTGGCGGCCGCCGGCACGTCCATCACCCCGGGGCGCCCTCACTGGTGGGGCGGGCAGCGCGGGGGCCGCGCGGGCCTTCCGCCCGGAGAGCCAATCGCGCGAGGGGGCGTGGCCGCGCCGCACAGCTGAGGGAGTAAATAGTGCGCGGCCGGCGGCCGGCCCGCTGGCGCCCGGCCCGCCACAAAGGCGTGGGGCCCGCGGCCCGCCGGGGCGGGCAGCGCCGTGAGGAGAGCGGAGCGCCATGGCGGCGCTCCCGGGCTCGCCCCGCCACCGCTCCGCTGGGGCGGCGGGCGGCGTGTCCCCTCGCACCCCTCCCACCGCCCGCTGGTCCCCTCTCCGTAAGGGCGCGGGAGCGCAGCGGGTTAGAAGACCGGGGTGAGCGGGCCGCGGCTGTGGGGGCTGGCGGTGCCAGAGCCAGGGGCGCAGAGCGTGGGACAACCAGCTGTGGCTGTAGCGAGGGGCTGGCGGAGGCTGGGCCTTCCTCAGAGTGGCTATGCAGTACAGCAGGCGGTTTGTGCGCGTCCCTCTTTACAACGCGGCGGCGTAAATCAACGGCCGGGTCAGCAGCAGAGCGCTGCGGCTGTAAGCAGAGGTGTAAGCATCAAGAATAAAGATAAACCTGTAAAACCGACTACAACTTTCTGCCCTGATGAGAACAGGACATCAGAGCCCTGACAGAGTCGGGTGTCACCGTCAGCTCCCTGCTTCAGAGGACGGGGCTATTTTAGATGATGCTATTAATTGGCCATCATTAAGCCAACGTGCATATTGGAAGTGCATTTACATGTACTGCCCTTGAAAGGCTGCTCATCTGCACCCTCTCTGTGCTTGTGACACAGAACTGTCATTAATTATGCATAGATTGTTTCTGGTGACAAATGCAAATACTTACTACACGCTGTACTTTTTGCAGCTTTTGGTTGCAGCCAATGAAACATCTTCCAGAAACATTCCAGAGGAAAAAGTTGGGGGTTTTTTGTTTAGCTGGAGAAGTGACTTTGATTTTTTTTTTTTCTTCAAGTTTAGCTCCATTGTATTTTTCTGTATTTTGCTTATACTAACGGCTGTGTAAACATATCGACATAGCTTCCACCCGTCTTTTCACATACTACCTGAGAAAAGTTAAACTTAGGAAAGCGTGGACATGTATATACAATTAATATAAATGAAATTCTACACAAAACGCAGCTATTCTGTAATAACCACCCGGATGTTTCAAATACGTTAGTGTTCATTGCAAACAGAAACGTAGTAACGGCATACATCCCTAAAATCCGTGAGGATTGTGCTGTCAATCATAACTATTAAAAGCAGACAAATATTGGATTTATCTGCGCTGTTGTTGCATAGCTACGCGAAAGGAGTTGGGGCTGTGGGGGAGGAACATTACGGACACTTGGAGACGAAGCTGCAGAGAGCTGGATCAATGTTTTTTCCAATTAACGTGGCATTCCTGCGGTGGTGGTTGGCCCCCCTCTAGCAGGACATTTTGGTGACTGTCACACCGGGGTGTTGGCCCCGGGGCTTTTCTCTGGGGGTGGACTGTAGGCGGTGCTGAGGCTGACAGGAACACAATTCAACGCGTTGTGAAACGCGAAGGGTGAAAGTGAATCTCGACAGTCTGATAGCAAGACAAATACATTGTTCAAGTGCAGTTGAAGAGAGTAAATAATAATAAAAACCACCCTGTCAATTAACGACTCGATTCAACCCACCACTTAGAGCGACTTCAGTCCTTTACAACACTAAAACCTCAATTTCAAGCGCATCTGGTACTTGATCTGCAGCCAGAGGTTTTAGTCCTTCGACGTGCTTGTGTTTCCGTCTCAGGGATGCACCGGTGGAAGAAATTTTGACACTGTTTTTGGTGTAATAATAGCCAACGTAAACAAGTATGTTCATGCTTCTCCCATCGTTATTTGCATTCTTGGACAGCGCAGCAGTAGCGTCCGTCTGGGCTCTGCAGAGGAGCCCTCTGCGAATGCTTTCGGTTTTTCATACTGAGGGCTTAGCTCGCTTTTTAGAACACTGAGCAAAGTTGTGCGAGGAGAGGCTGACCTGGTTATTTTCTCTGTCACCAAAAGCCTGTCCTGTGCGCTTTCTGCATGGAAAGTACAGCCCGGGAGCAGGCGAGCCCCGCGCCCCCCCGGCAAGCGCCTGGAGTGTCTTTTCGTAACGTTTCATTCCCTCAGCCCCGCTCGTTTAACCCCGGCAGCCTCGGCACCGGCTCGCCCCCTCCCAAAGCTCCCTGCCCTCCAACACATGTCGCACGGACCATCCCGGCAGCTGCGGCAGCGCCGATGCCCGTGCCCCGGCGGGGGGACGCGCGGGGAGCCGGGGGGGCTCCGGCGGGACTCGCCGAAACCACCGGGGCTGCCAGCCGCCCCTCGGTGGCTTCTCCCCAGGACCTCAGGGCTCGCCCCAGGAGGGGACGGGCCCCCCGTGTGGCGGCGGGTGCCTCGGGGACCCGCGCCCGCCTCTTGTTTTCAGCCGGGATTTTTACGGCCGGTTCCCAACCCCGAATCGCCGCTGCAAACATCTGGTAGGAAACCGCCGCCGCTCGCCACGCACAAAGCGCCGCTTTCTCCTCCGCCCCCCACCCCCCCCGCCGCCGGGAGACACAAACCCGGGGCTCCGCTCCGCTCCGGGGGTATGCAGGCCGCCCCGCCGTGGGGGGCCCCCGCCGCCCGGCGCCAGCCCGCGCTGGCGATGGGGTGCGCGGTGGCGGCGGCGGCGGGTGCGCGGCCGCCCCCGGGGGCGCCCCCCCACCCCCCCTCCCGCGCCCCGGGCGCCGCGCTCCGCCCCGCCCCGCCGCCCCGCGCCCGGGGCCGGCCCGGACTGCGCGGCGCCAGCCCCGTGACATCAGCCCCTCGCCGCCGCCCCCCCCGCCCGCGCCGCCCGGGCCCGGCGGCGCCGCTCAGGCGGCTGCCATGGCGACCGGGGCTGCGCCCGCGGCGGCGGCAGGCGGCGGCCCGGCCCCGCTTCCCCCTCCCGGGCGCACCTGCAGCGGGGGCCGCCGCCGGACGCCCCGCCATGCCGGGGGGGCGGGGGGGAGCGGAATGTGACGGGGGGGGGGGCGCCCGCAGAAAGGGTAGAGAAAAGAGTAAAACGGGCAAAATCGCGCACGGGGGGGGTGGGGGCCGCGTCCGCGGGAATGATCCCGGCGCCGCTGGCCCCCCGCCGGGCTGCCCCGCGGGGCCGGGCCGCCGCGACCCGGGCGGGAGGGAGCGCGCCGGGCTGCCCCGGCTGCGGCGCGGGGGGAGAGGGGGGAATTTCTGTCCTGTCCCCGTCCCTTTAAAAAAAAAAAAAATCTTCTGTGAGGAAAAATCATGCTGTTTGTAAAGGTTGCCTGTCCTCCCGCGTTTTAAGGTCTTGTAAGAGCAGCTCCCGGTCACGCAGTGGCCCCGCGGGCCGGGGCTCCCGCTGAGCGCCGCAGACGAGGGGGGCTGCGCCGCCGCCCCCCCTCAGGGACCGCTGGGGTCCCGCGCCCGCCCTGGCCCAGCCCTCTGATGAAATTTAGCTAAAACATCTAGTAATAATGTAAATGGTTTTAATTGCCGTGTATTTAAGCCATCAAACCAGACAAAAAAAAAAAAATTGTTAAAATTGGCCCGTTTCCAAGTCACTGACACCATCCAACCTATCCAAGCGGGGTGTCCAAATAGGTTTTGGTACAGGACTTTTCAATGTCCCAGGTGAAATATCTCGCTAAACCCGGCTGCTTTTAACTACCCGGTCCCTTTTGTTTGCCTCACGTTTCCAATTCATTCAAAGAAGTTTTAGAAGTTTAGGGGTTGGCTTTTTTTTTTTTTTCTTTCTTTTGAGCGGGAGGGAGAGAGTAATGCATGCAAAATATTTAGTTACAACTTCTGCGAAAGGCACCGATCTGTAACAGCATTTTCTACTTTCACAAAGGATTTTCCTGTTACTTTTGTTCCGGTCACAAAATTAAAAAAAAAAAAAGGCGAAAGAAAAAAAAAAAAAAAACTTGGGGGAGAGATAAGGTCTGGAAAACAATCTGGAATTGCCAGGCTGTTGGTGGGAGCTCTGCGGGGCTGGCGTCAGGAAGTCTGCGCCGCCTTCTATTACTGTTGATCCAGCTTTGTGCAGCTGCACTCAGTACAATTAGCTTGTAGAAACAATCCTGCTGTAGGCAGCCTCTTCCCTTCAAAGTGCTTTTCTATACTGATCCCCTCACATCATGATGCTGGAAATCAAGTCACAAGCCGACCACTGTTTGGCCAACATCATCTGTGGGAATTCATTAACCTCCATCCCAGAGATGCAACAAGAGATTGTTTGTCCAGAACTAAACTTACAGCTTAATATGATGTAGCCCATACAGGAAAAAACCTGTGTCCCCATTTCTTTATTTTTTTTGTGTGTGTCCATAACAAGAAACACATTGTGCAGCTTTTTCCTTTTTTTTTTTTTTTTTTTTTTTTTTCGGGGGTGGGGAATGTAGCTGAAACCAGGCATGAGCCGGCTCCTGCTAAAACTTTGCCATCAAACTGTTTTTTGGTTCATCGGGCTGCAGTTTCCATAGAAGCAACTTATCCCCGCGATCATCTTGTTGGGTGCACTTTGCAAGCTCATTTCCCGTCTGAGTTTGCTCTGCTGCTCTCAGATGCTGCAGCTGACACATTTCCTCCCGGTGCACTTTGCACCCACCTCATCCTTGCCCAGATGCTCAGGGCAGATTGTGCCTACAGGGGACTCTGCAGCTGCCCTGGGGGAAGGGATTTTTTTTTTTTTTTTTTAATTTTATTTCGACTTTTCCCTGCTTCAGTGCTCAGCTCCGAGCCATGCAAGCCTCAGATCCTCCATGTCGCCCCCCCGTCCCCAGCGCAGCAGTGGTGGCTCGCAGAGACGCGGCTGTGGCCACAGGCCCTCTGCCATGCGCCCGTCACGTGCTGCCGTGTGTGAACGCTGCCGGTGCCTGCCCCGGTCCCGCTCCCGGTCCCGGTGTAGCGGAGCTGCCCGTGGGACACCGCTGCCGTGCACCACCGGCTGGGAAGCGGGGCCCTGGTGCGCCCCACCGGCATGGGCAGCCCTGGAGCAGCAGCGGGGCGACGTCCCCCAGCTCCCAGGGGTGCCGGTGAACAACCGTGCTGCTGGGAGCACGAGTCCTGCTTCCCGGCACCCCGGTGCTATCCGAGGCAGGGCTCCTCACGCCCCGCCGGCAGCACCTCTCGGGGCAGGAGGGCTGGCATCACCGCTCCCCCTCGCTTCCCGGTACCTCACTTGGCCCTGGGGGTGCGCAGCGCATCGCTTCCACCCACCCCACTCCAAACCCCTCTGTGTTCTTCTCCAAGCAATGTATGGATGCACCTTCTCTGAGTTGCATTTCCAAACTCCATTCGTTTCTGGGCCTTATTTGCAAATGTCACTGATCTGCCAACTGTAAGATCTCTTTTCCTCTCCCCCCACTATGCTTTTAAATAATGTTGCTTTTGTACAGTACCATTCCCTTCATCCCCACTTTTAAACATCCCTCTGCTGCTGCTGTTATATTCCGAAAGCTGCGTGTTGTTGGAGCCTTGAGAAGTATTGTGACGAAACATACGTGTTTTCTCATTTTTCCTAGACTTCTGCTTTTTGGCCAGAAGGGTTGAACTATATGATGGACAGGCCTTTGTTCTGATTCAGTTTTGACATGCATATCATTTTGTGATCACACTCCCAAACTGTTCCGTGGGAATGTCTTTTACTCAAAGTGTATTTTCTAGCACCTCCCTGCAAAGAGGGGTGTTTCTACGTGAATTGTGTGGTTTTGCTGGGACATTTATATAAGTCCAAATTCAGACACTTCAGTTCTATTGTCTTCTGTTTTGTAGGATTTCTAATTTCTGTAAGTAGGACCAGAGCCCTGAAGACATTTCTACATAAACTGCCACCTGCAAAGGGCTGTTGCTTACCTGATGCTTACTTGAAGAATGCTGCCATGAAATCTTCCTGAAAGCAGCATCCCTCTGGCATAGTAAGTGTCACCGGTGTGAGGTGTATTAAATCCATGTATTAACTCTTAAGGTTTTACTCAAAAACAAATATATTTATTTTCTAAAATCTTTAAATTTTTTATATCTAAATATCTAAATTTTAATTTTAGAACCTATTTTATGAATGCAGTGTCTATGTTTTAATTAAGTTACGTAGCATGTCTTCTAGAGGTGCTTGTAGCGAACCAGTTAGGTGGCTCTCTAACTTAACGTGGTTGTGCTAAAATCTGGGATCAAACAAGTTCACTTCTTAGCGCGTGGCTTCCATAGCAGATGGTTTTCATGTACCGTAGCTTTTCTAGTGATGCCTTTAAATTAGTATAGGTCTAAAATGTTGCAAATTTTGCACTCCCAACAATTCTCTGGAAAATTCATTTAGAACAGAAAAGGGAGAGGGGCCAGGCAGGAGGTTACTGACAGTACCTCGCATGCGGTAAGGAATAAACCAAGGAGTAACAAATGGGCTTATTCTTTCTTTTGTTAATTATCTGGCTGGCTGGTCCAGCTCCCCTTGGCCTCCCACTTTGGCCTAACTTTGATTTTTAGGTACAGGCCTGTGGGAATAAGATCACAAAATGCTTGGCTTAATTTCACTGGAAAAAGAAGGGATTGGGTATTGGATTGGTGGGAGTAGATTTTTAAAATCTGTTCCAGGTATGGTTTTAAACACACCCCCTTCAAATTGTGAAATTATGATCATTTCAAATATAGATGTGTTTGTATAGTATGCTCTGTGTGTTTGTTCTTGCTCAGAAATAATGTTTCATGGACACAGAGGAGAAGTGGAGTCTGTATGGCAACGGTCATCTCGGTGTTGGTGAATCTATAATCCTGCCTTCCTGTTCACTTCAGACAGAATGCCTCAGTTATGTGATAGAAAGCCTTGCAGTATTAAGCAGGAAGTACTAATTTAGTACCTTACCAAAGCTATTGTTGGTTATGTTAGGACAGGACCCACAGCATTCTCAGTCCTTTTTAACTAACGTATAGAGCAAAATTTTGGTTGGGAGAGCCTAATTCCACTCAGGATTTGGATACTGGAAGTGCAGTTTAGCAAAATGTGTGCACCACACCCCAAATGCAAGCGCACCCTCACGAGTCCTGCTGAACCACGTGAGTTCTAGTGAAGTTTCCTAGGCTGTTAAAACTTTGCTTCTTTATAGGCCCAGGATGAGCGTTATCTAGGTTAAGCTGGCTTTCTTAGTGACTGTCGCCTGCGTAAACCCACCCGGGAATCACAAAATAGGTATGTGTCTAAATCTCTTGAGAGGCCTGGTCCAGGAGGTGTGCTCAGATCATGCTTAGATGCACATTGACAGCATGGAGCTTAGCACAAAGAGCAGCAGCTGTAGCTGCTGGAAAGTTCAGGGAGAGAGAAGAAAAAGAACTGCTGCTTTTTTATAAGCAATTTTTCTCGTGAGAGCATTTGCCCTGGAAGCGAGAGGCTCAGATTCAATGTTCTCCTCATCAGAGGTGATATAAACTCCCTCCTGCTTGCAAAGCACCCCTAACGACCAGAGTAGAGATAAGGCTTAAGGTGGAGGACACCCACCCATCCTGTTCGAGCTTGCCACGGTAAAGAAACATGCAAATTTCAAAGGGCCAGAGGGATTATAAACAAGAGGGAGCCTGACACTGTAGCTCAGGGGTAAAGGCATCTCCTGGATGGCAAGAAGCCTGAACGCTGAGCCTGGCCTGGCAGACTCACCCGTTCTTGAGGGTGAGGTTGATCTCACCTTATCTTAGCTATTTAGAGGTTTGGTGTCTATAGTCAGTGGGAAGAGAGAACAAGAGACACCTGCAGAGAGTGATTCATTCTGTGCCTGTTCGACACCTCTGTCCGGATGGAACGAATCTCCTCACTTGGGGCCGTCACTCCCTGTCAGTTCTCAGCAGAAGTTAGACAATCAGTTTTGACCAGAAGCCTGACTTACAGATGCCAAGTGAGGTGAATTCCACTGTAGATGACTAATTTCTCTCATTCATCATACCCTATTTTAGCCTTTAAAAATCGGGTATGTAATCAAAGTTAGTCATTTGAGTTCTGTCTCTGTACAATGGTCATTCCTTCCATTGGGAGGCTGGAGTGAAATGTCCTGGGATGATGTGCATCTTTCTCTGAGCCTGTGTGCCCCTAGTTTGCACTTGTGAATCCTGACACTAGGTGTCTGAAAGTTAAGTATGGAGCTATTAATGTCATCGTGCAAACTTCTTTTCTGGACGGTCTAAGTGACTAGAGGCACTACCTACTATTTTTAAGAGAGGAGCCAGTTGCATAAAAATATGCATAAAAAATGTCTGAAGATATAAAGAGGCTACAACTGGGATTTTCAGAAAGATGAAAGGCTCCTTATTTAAATCAAAGGAAGTTAAGTACTATGGAAAATATCGCTAAGCGTATATTGCATTTTATGCACTTGCATACCCAGAAAAATCTGTCTCTAACTTCTAAAACTGGAGGTTGGATGCCTTTAAAAATGTCACCTTTAATCCTAGCCCTGAAGAGATGAGCATGTAATTTTCAGTTTCAAAAAGCTATAGTTTTTCATTTTTGATAGTGTGGAGTAATGCTGAGGTGTACTACAAGATAAATTCCAAATATGTACCTCATTGTTTCATCAGAGATCAGAAAAAGGTCACCCAGCCTTCTTACCAGATTACAGGAGTGCAAGTGAGTTTTTGTGCTAGTCTAAGTCTGATCCACATATATTCTTAGAAAATGGATGATTGCAGGAAAAGACAAGCTATGTGTTTTTATAATTTAATGATGTCAAAGGTCATCAAAGGTTTATATCCAGTCATTTTTGCAAAATTTAGAGTGTAGAGGCGGTGGTGGACAGTAAATGTCCAGATTGGTGAAATTAAAGTCATATGTTCTCCTGATGGATTTTTAGCTACAAATACAGTTGGAGATGATTCCACCACATTGTTCATGTCAATCGCTCCATAAGGCTGAATGCCTTCAACTATTACAAAACACATGCTTGAGAAACCCTTCTACTTCTTTTATCAAAATACTTAAACTGTATGTGCACCCAAGATGTTTAAATTTGGCAATGTAAAAGTAATTGGGAATGGACTCAAAATTAAATTACTTAAGTCCTCAAGCTATTGTTTTCAGCAGAGACAAGAGGTCTGAAAACATTAAAAGGATGTGCAGACTTAGAATATTTTGGGCCAGAATGAAACAGCTAGTTTATACCTAGCTGAGGATCTCAGTTCAGTTGTCCTCCGTTGAACAGTCAGAATTTGGACTTTTTGCAGTTCCTTAATTTCCTACCTTCTCACTCTGCTTTGTTTTCACTTTGGTAGCAATAGTTTTGTGTTCCTTATTCTATTTCACAGCTCTACAGGTCTCTTAAGGGCTCTGGAGATGGGATTCACCTCACTTGACTTAAGGCATGTGTCTGGTTGATGTCTACGTCTAAGCCTGTCTTTCAAGACTCAGTTTACAAACAATTGAGAAAATCGTTGCTTCTCTGGTGACTTATTTCTTCCTAATACAGAAGTCTAAAAGACTCTGTCACTACCCTGATACCCCCTCGACTTCTGAGTCCAGCTGTCCTTAGCCCAGCCAGCATACAGTTTAACTAGACTGACTGGCTCTCAGACTTTCTCGACAATTCTCCAAATTTTTTGTTTGTGTGACTTGATACGTTTTAATTAAAACACTTGACAGCAGCTTGAAAATGAACAGTGACTAATATACTTTCACCAAGAAGTTGTTCTGGCTGTGGTCTTGTGGAGTACTGGGGATTTACAAGCTACAGTGTGTAACCTCTAAGCTAGATGCTCATAGTTGTAAGATTTGTGCATTTCTGCACCATAGTTCAGCCTGTTGTTAGCTGTGGTAATCTTTGATTGCAGGACAGCTTATTCGTTTGCAGTGTAGATGTGACTTACACAGTGAGGGAGGTTGCTTTCTGTGGGAGCCTTGCCTCAGTTTTTGTAGAAGGTATGCAAGGCGTTGTGCAAGAGGCAAGACGCTCCCATGAAACAGCTGAATTCTGCTGTGGAGGACTTAATTCAATCCATGCCTCTGCCACAAAGTTTTTTGTGAGATGATGGACAAGTCATTTAAAGCAGACTTTTGTCAGGAGACTGTTTACCACATGATAAGTCAATGGGAGTTGTTCTTAAGTATCTAAAGTGTAATGAAAATGCCAAGCACTCTGAAGTAACAGGTCCCATCTATCACAAGCTTGGCAGCCAGAACTAGAGTTATTAACCAGTACATTTTCTGGTCAGCTGCTTCACAAATGACCATTAGGTTTAAAGTTAACAGCTTATAATTTTTTTTTTTTTTTCCTTGAAAAGGGAATATCCCTTTTGAGGGGATATTATATTATAGTAAGTATGGGAAATGATTCTGGGGCGGCAGAAGTTCATTCTAATAAGGGACATTCCAATCTCCTTTCCAGTAAGCTTTTCAGGGCCCATAGATTGCTTCTAGCTCCTGCTCTCCAGCTGGTGCAAAGCCAGTAATGTGACCATCAGCGACCAGGTGACACTGATGGAGAGGGGGAGAAGAAAGACGATGATGGGTTGGTTGGCTTGAGCATGATAGGCTGGAGGACCAGAGAAAGTACCAGTCACAGCTGGATGAGGACTTGGAGCTAGAACAAGGAAGTCTAAGGATTAAAGGGGAACAGGGGAGAGGGAGAATTCAAGTTTCAGATCTATATTCATTGCTTTAGGTTTCTGTCATTTGAAATGACAAGCTGAAATAAGCAACACTATCCAGAAAGTGAATGCTTCTGAAGAAGTTTCCTGTATTTCTGTCTCCTGTTAGGACAGCTTGTGAAGTAAACTGCTTCAAACTGTGGTGATTTTAGCCCTAGCTAGAAACATTTCCTAGCTTATGGGAGATACAGTTTCAAGACTGATCCAGTGAGGTCCTTATAACCCTCACGTAAGAGACACTCCAGAAGTGGTCACCTGGGACATTCACCTGGTGCAATGGAAATTCTGAGTTGCAGTTTGAACTGGGAAGAACGGGATATGAAGCCTTCATTTTCAACAGGCCTTTTAAACATCAGACCACTTCTTTGAAAATCTCCTGAGAAAATACTCAGGAGAATATTCTTGGTTTTCTTCTGAAACATCATAGTAAGACTGCTGAAATCCTGCGGTTTCACAAGGTGGGGAAAATCATTCTTCCTGTATCCATTTAGTATCATTTGGGGTAAAGGGTCTTTCTGTAGGATCCAGCATCAGTTTAAAGACATATCTAATGTTAAAATCTGGATGAATGTTTGGGGGTATTTAACTCTGTTTGCAGAAATTGTTTAGTACAGAGTGGCCACATTCTTCTTCAATGGTTTTGTCTTTTTTTATGTGAGCTTCTGCTTTGTTTTCAATAGTGTTTGTATAGATCCTGTCAAGGAAAACAAATGTCATGGGAAAGTTTTAGGTAATTTTTTTTGTTGTCTGGGTGTTTTTTGCTGTAATGCAGATGTTCCTTTTTAAACCTGATAAAGGCATTACCATTTGGGGAGATGATACTCCTCTGTATCTGACAGCTGCAACACACCTTGCAGAATTGTTTTAGGGAGCAATCTGCAATGTGCCAGTTGCTCTCTTTTCTGCTATTTTGGTAGTGTTTTGTGGAGTTAAGCGCATGTGTATAAGCTGCAAATGTACATTCCTTCATAGAATAAGCAGGCTGTCTGCGTGGATCAGCTGTTATGGGGGTGGCTGTGGGTAAGATATGAAACAGGCTGTGGAAACTCCTTTGGTGGAGACTCAGTAGTCTTGATGCTTTACGCACATGGGGCCTGATGCAAATCCAGTGAAACCCAGGAAGACTCTCCCTGTCAGTTCACAGCTTTGGATCCAGCTTCAGGTGTGTTTGTGAATGTGTATGAGGGATGTAGCTGGTATTTGGCTAGTATAGCAGTTGCCCGTGACAGCGGGGAGGGAATTGGTTTCACTGCTCTGAGTTGGCAAGTGAATTTTATCTGAAGCTTTCCACTTGCACGTAGCCAGCCTGCTTAGGTTCTAAATAGATTCTGCCCTCAGACTGTAAAGAACAAGATAATCACTTTATGTTATGTACTTGAGAGCTAAATTATTTTAAAAGTCTGAAATTAGCAGATGAGGAGGAATTTATTTGCCAGATACATTCAGAAGCAGCTTGGGGAACCTGTCAGAGCCCAGCTTTAACTGCTTAACTAGTGGCTGTTCGACTTAATAGCTCTAAAGCATGCTTACAGTATGAGGGAGACCAAAACAAAATCCCAGGATGCATGAGATTTTCTTCCAGACAACAAAAAATGCCATCAGTTCACAAACCAGATTGTTAAAGAGGAAAACCTGCACCTACTGCCACTAACCTCACATTATATCCTCTGTGCTCCAGGCAAAAAAGAGCCTTCTCCTTTTTTTGGACTCTCTTTATCCATTCTTTCCAGCTCTATTAACTTAGTGCTTTGCTGAACATGACCTTTGCTCTGCTAGTGATGCTGGCCTTTACCATACCTTAGTCCTTTTCCCACCCAGATATCTTCATGCTTTCCTGCATCCTGTCCTCCGTGCATGGAACAAAGGTCTGGAAAATTCTCTCCAGCCGTTTTCCTTCAAATCACTCCTTAAGATGCACTTCGACCCTGATGCCTATGGGGCATTGCTGATAATAGCTAGGCAGAGTGGAAGTTAAATTGTTTTCTAGGCAGCCTATGGGAAAACATGCTCATGTTACTTCTATCATGGTTTTACTACCAACGCCTTTCCTGCTGGGGAGGACGAGGCCATAATGCCATTTTAGTAACCACCAGCTGTCATTGGAAGCTGACACAGATAAGAGCAGCTCTCAGCTCCGCTGGTTATTACTTTCCCTCTCCTTCAGTCACAACTCTACCAGTTTGCTTTTAGCCACCATGCCTCTTTCATTCTTTATGACTCTTGCACATCTGTGAATTTAGCTGCCTTGTCTCACTGAGAGATTGATACAGAGTCCACCCTTTCAGAATATGTTAACACATTTTGGCTTCAAGCATCAAAGGTCAGTTTTGGAGGGGTGTCTTTCTTGCAATATGGAGCCACTGATCTTAACCCTTTGGAGTGGCAGAAAGGCTTCCTTCCTAGTTGCTATTACTTGCCTGTGTGTGGAAGGGGCAGGCATCCTAGCTAATCAGAGCTTCAGACAGGCAATTCTTCAAATTGTTTTAGGGTTTTTAATTAAAACTGTAGGCTCCAGCATCATATGGCAGAGAGCCAGTATCAGTCATCTGACAATAGCCTTCACCATCTACCAACAATAAGGGAATTCCTCAGCGTATACTCTGGAGGCTTCTGAAATGCTGTGAACGGGTAAGATTGCTGTTTGCAAAGCACCCTGCAACATTCAGCCTTGCAGGTCTGCTGATTTTTAAATTATATAAACAAAACCCTATAAGCTCCACATAGCACAGAGATACTGACTTCTGTTTATACTGTCCGGATCACAGATGCTGAGCATGAATGCATGAACAGTCCTTTTGTATGGTGTTTGACACTTTCTGCGGCTGTCTGCACTGTTTTTTAATATACAGAATCCCTGATTCTCCACTGCCTTGCACCCTGTCTATTCATTCTCACCCCTGTGAAGTGAGGGTAAAACACTATCAAAACAAAATGGTACCATTTTGCATGTTTTCCACTCAGTTTGTACAGGTGTAAATAACTACAGAAAGAACGGAGCAGAGCAGAACCTGACCCACAGTCTGTCTCTCAGTGCGTCAGGGGTCTTGAAGTGGGGGGATGACAGAACAAACACAAGCTGTTACCTTGCCATTTTTGCTAATGTTTTTAAATCAGGCAGCTTGTGAGGATGACAGATGCAAAAGTCAGACAGTACTTAGTTCCTGTAGTCCTCACGTGATGTCTTCTCCTAGAGCAATAAAAGTGTTACCCGTGGCATGGATAGATGCTTATGATAGCTGGTATGGGAGCAGAGTTATCAATGAGAGTCATCTTTCAGAGTTGTTTAGCTTGTGCACTTAGTACTGAAGAGAGAAAAATCCTTTGTTCTCTCTGCTGTTTGTTACATTACCTTAGCTGTTATATACTGTTGTAATGGAGAGTGACCTCTTCAAGCTGTGGTGAGCCTGCTGCTTTGTCTCTTGGGTCCTGGACATGGACAGCACTTACGTTTTTTTAAGTTTGTTTTTATTTTTGTCCTTATAGCAACAGAAGACTGTACTCATCCAAACTAATTTTCAGTCATCCTCTAATACTGCCTGACACCGCTCTGCAAGTAAGCACCCAAGCTTTCTTCCAAAAACTGATAGCTCTTTCCCCTTAACCATCTTTCTCTTTTCACAAAGCCCAGCTCTCTGACACCTTCCTTACTTTCCTGAACACCACATTAGACCCAAGTGCCTGTTTTTACCAGGACACAGAATTTAAGTTTATTTATGACTCGTTGATAAGGTATCGCTGTTACCCCTTTGCCGGATATCTGTCATAAATATATATCTTGTCTACTCTGGGCCTCAGACTGCTCCAGCTTTCTCTTTGCTCATCTGATTTTTTACTTAGAGAAATCCTGTCCAGTTACTCCTTCAGCTGACACTACCCACTCTGAATGCTAGTTTCAGGCTGCTTATGAAGATGATCAGGGGGCTGGAACACCTCCCCTGTGAGGACAGGCTGAGAGAGTTGGGGTTGTTCAGCCTGGAGAAGAGAAGGCTCCAGGGAGACCTTATAGCAGCCTTCCAGTACTTAAAGGGGGCTATAGGAAAGATGGGGAGAGACTCTGTATCAGTATAGTGATAGAACAAGGGGTAATGGTTTTAAACTGAAAGAGGGTAGATTTAGGTTAGATATAAGGAAGAAATTCTTTACTGTGAGGGTGGTGAGGAACTGGAACAGGTTGCCCAGAGAGGTGGTGGATGCCCCCTCCCTGGAAGTGTTCAAGGCCAGGCTGGACGGGGCTTTGAGCAACCTGGGCTAGTGGAAGGTGTCCCTGCCCATGGCAGGGGGGCTGGAACTAGATGATCTTTATGGTCCCTTCCAACCCAAACCATTCTATGTTTCTGTGATTGTATGTGATTGTAATGGAGAGGTTTATCACCTTAGTGGTTCCTGCAGGTAGCAGGTAAAGCTTCAGGAGAAGGGCCTTGTCTCTGCAGTGCCTTCTGTAGTCAGTGGGTTAGCACTGCTCTGTGTCCTACTTCTGATAACTTTCAAGATGTTGTATAGTGCTGTTTTTAAGCGTTGTCTCTGGAAGGGAAGCTAAGAAAGTCAGCAGATATTGTGGCCACAAAATAGAAAGTGATATAGTGCACTTCACCATTAATGCAAGAAAAATAATGTTGGATTGCACCAAAAAAATCACCCTCCCTTCAAAAAAAATATTCAAAGCTCTCTCTATAAGTACTGGCAAGATTTGAATTGAATGCATGTTACATAGGCTGTTGTAGTAGGTAGGAATAATGGGCAGAAGTAAGTCTGTTTTGAAATCAGAACAGTAAATATTTTTGCTTATCGTCAATTAAAATCTCGACCTTACCATTGCATTAACATATCCACTCATTTTTAGAAACTATGTGAATTTTCATGACTCATTTGAGTGCTCTGTAACTATTTGTATGCAAATGTGACTCATTAAACATTCTTACAGTCACACACTTTACCCTCCTGTTGGAGTTCATGCACAATCAGGGGTGGTGGTGTTCCTTCTCCTTACAAACCATACCTTTCCTAAACACAGTCTTGTGCCTTTTTCACATTTATGATAACATTTGAAGAAATACTTGTGCCTGTATTTCAGAGTTGCTTTCAAATGAAGGACTCAAAAACAGAAATAAAAAAGCACTTCATATCAAAAAGTATTTTTGTTAAAATGCCGTGTTCTCACATCTAAATTTGAGAGGTTTGAAAAGGACTAAATATTTTCTTCTAACTTCCAGAAAAAAATGTAAGTTATGTCCTTAGAACAAGCATGAGAAAGTTCATCTGAAAGGTAATGTATCCATCTATGCATGTGGAGACAGAATTAAATTGCCATCTCAACCATAGCTAGAACAAACAGCTGATGAATAAATGTATGTTGGCTAGAGTAAATACAAAGTGTAATGCCAGATGTGGACAGTGCAGAATGCAGAAAGGCAATAAACCGAGTAAACATCAAATGAAGGATTAGCCTTAATTGTGAGGAATCAATTCCAATGAGAAACAGAACTGGGGATCTCTTTTGCCCAAAAGCAGTCTGAGGTACCTTTCTAGCTAGAAGAGAAGCCGCCTCATCTGTCATTGCTTTCCCATTTGAGGCTCATCAGCAACAACCTGCTGCATATAACATACAGTTCAAAGGCTGCCTTTACTTCTGAATATCTCTGTCAGGGTTGTAGGCTCTACAGCCCAGCAAATTTGGTTTTAGCTTCCGTCTGATTTTCCAGAATGCACCTTCCCATTCTCCATAAACATCTGTAAGACCTTCTGCAGCAACATCCTTTGCAATGCAGTCACACAGGGTGTGTGATTGTCACTGGTAGGAAGTATGTTTTTGTGTTTCAGTCTCTAACAAACTCCAAATTACTATGAGTCTTCCAGAGTTACTTATTCAGAAGCGATGTTTTTGGAGTTCAGATGAGACACTTCACACAGGTGTGTCGACTCCTTGTGTGTGTGCGCGTGCTTCTCAAAGTGTTTATGCTTTCCAGATTTTTTTAAAAAGGTATTTCCACTTATTTTTCTAATAAAGTAACCCTTGAAAATATAAAACAATTCTAGGGGTTAATTGTGCATTGGACATTCATCCCCCTCAAACCCACCAAAACTGCTGTCTCTCGGAGGTCTACTGTGTTCCATAAAACTTATTCAGAGATGCACCCTAAAATCTTCTTACATATTTTTGTGCAGCTTTATTGTAAATAAGTGTGGGATTCACCTCACAGATTAAGACGCCAACGTTCAGAGGCTTGATTTAGTTGCCCACATGTAGGAGTCCAGCACTATTTGAAGTGTTCAAGTCTCCCATCTGGACTGCAGCTGCTGCTCCAAATTGGTAAAGAAGTCCCATATGTGGTGTGCCCTCCTTGTCAGCCCTGCATGGATTCCTTGGACACCCAGTTGCACCTCAAATGACACCAACTGTAGTCAGTGGACATCTAATCAGTACACTGGGAGTAGTCTCCAGGAAGCGTGTAACCAGCTGCCCAAATGTACATGTCTACTTTTCAGTCAGTTGAATGGCTCTGTAGCTTTTGACCACTAACTCACAAATTGACACCTACAGATAGACAGTAAAATTGTTCTCTTATTCCAGGAGCTAATTTCCACCCTACATGTCATTTGTTTGCTATATCACACCTTTCTGGAATGGCCTGTGCACCCAGCACAGGGAGAAACTGCTGAACTGAAGCAAAGATCTGTTATGTTGGTCTACAGACAGGCCAATGCATATCCAACTGTGCACCCGCTCCTGTGCTGTGTGGCACCCTGCTGGTTCTCAGATGTTTTCCTTCTTTGGAAGTTCTTGTCTGTTTATCTGCTTCTGGTGTTGCTGCCATTAGTAAGCAGCCCTGGCACAGGTAGTTGGGCTCTGCTGTAGTTACAGCTAGCGTGGCTAAATTAGCTAAACCCGAATGAACTCAAGTATCTCCTCGTTGACACACCTTTGACTGTTAGCTGGATGATCAGTTGGAGACTAACTAAGGTTTCTAAGGTGACACGAAATTAAGCAAGTTGCAAAAGATGTAAACAAACTGTCAAGAAGAGAAAGTGAGGGCTTGGTACCTGCCGCAGTTCCAGTCTGATGCGTAACCTGCGAACATGAGGATCACTGCAGGATCAGGTCTTACGAAGGAACCACTCCTTTTAATGACAGCATCATTAGTAGTGCAGGTATATAGATCTCTTAAATTAATAGTGCAACAGATTGTTCCTGCTGCACTTAACAAGCAGTTCAATATAACAGCCCCAAGCTAAAATATTTGCAAGTTTGTGAACTTCAAAGCAAACTTTGCTTCTTTCTAAAGAGTCTTACAAACAGCTAAGCATATTTTCTCCCACCTCATCTTTAAAGAAATTACAAAAGAATATATACAGCAGGACTGAAATTCCTGCCAGTCCTTCATCTCTATTTTCTTGGCATATTGGTAAGGAATCTGGAAGCTGAAATTTACTGTTAATGAGTACCTTATTTTATGGATGTGTTCTTGTTCTGTGCACTAATGCTTATCTGAACTGTTTGTGCTCTTATAGAGGGCCAAAAATACATCTAGGAAATAAATGCTGAAGTAACCAGTGAAATATTTTACTACTTTGTTGATTTTTTTTTAGTCTGGAAAGTGTGGGTGGTCATTAATTGAGCTAAATTTCTTTACTGATTTATGTATCAGTTGATTATAATTCTACAAATTATTTGAAATCTTCATTTCAAGGGCTAGACAACCATGGGAAAAATAGGTCTTTTGTGGCTGGTGATAGATTAAATGTAGAGGCAGTAAATATTAGGGAGCTGTTGGTCAATGCAAACAAAAGGTGCAGGTAGTAGTTTGATTTAAAATGTGGATGAAGTGTACCTAAACACAAATGTCAACTGGAAAGCAAGAATGTAAAGAAGTGGCAAGGACAGCAACTCCATAATGGAACAGATGAGGGGAAGCTGAAAACACTTGGCTAGAAATGCAAAAAACCCAAACCCCACCAGCAGTAGGCAGGAAGGATTAAAAGAAGTGAGATAAAAAATAGAAATGCTGTGCACTTACTGCTGAGTTCCAAGAATCACTGAGTAACTGTTGTTGAAAGCTGGACTAAAAGCAAGGGAGGTGAAGAGTCAGAGGACTCTTTGAGTGGAGAGTAAAAGAATGTGTCTGCCCTTTGAAAGACAAAGGTAAAGATTTCTGCTGGTCTCTCTGTGAGCTATGGAGGAAAAAACCTCAATGTCTTTATCTTGTTGTGGTCCTAAATTTACACATGTGATTCATATGATGTTTTACGTTCTGTAAATTGAGTGTTTATACTTAAGAAAATTTTCAGGACTGAAGACCCTGCAATGTCTTTCCTTGTTCCTTCACTGGTAACAGAGCATAGTCTCCCCCATACTTTGTGCTTTTGTGCCTCAAACCCCAGCTACTACTTCTAGCTGGGAAAATGTGCTAGCCTCTATGTCTGTTAGCTTGTGTCCTCTTCTGAGGGGCTAGCAAAGCTGTTCTTCATGTTGGAGATTTTTTCCCAGCTCATTAGTACAACTGGAATTAACTGATTAACTTGCTGCACCAAATCCCTGAGTAGATGTGAAGTAGACACTGTTTCACCCAGGGTGAGATGCACTGAGCAAAGCTGTGAAGGATTCTGCCTTCCTTTACAAACTCCTGGGAGTTTGATTCCAACCAAAATGATGTTTTCATTTGTTTTCATTCATTACAACTCTAGTAAGTGTAATAGAGGAGCAAAGTGTCTCTAACTCCTGGGAGAAGGGGAAGGGAATTTTTTTCCTGTCTTGTGTAGTGTCACTAAATCAAACAGCCCATACCGCAAGTACAGAAGTGGCAGTGAAAGCACTGTTACTTACAGGAATGCAAGAAGGAGCTGGAATACAGGTTTCCACCTGCAAGTATAGGTCTGGTTGGCTGAGGAGACAGATTTACCCCTTTAATTCCTCCTCACCCTCTTGTGATTAGAGCAGGGCTGAACAGCTCTGACCAAGGAATAGACACCAGGCTGACAAGGTGCCAGCATCCCATTTCAAACCAGCAGTCTTTTCCCTCCATCAGCATTACCTTTGACACACATCTCCAAGGGTTTATAGCTAGGTGGCAGACAGGGAGATACTACATCGCAATCTCAGAATATTAGGTGCAGTGATTTAGTAAATACATTGTGTGAGCTGTTCATGGAGGTGAATGTTTGTATACTGGGTTAAAAGACTTTCAAGCACGATTGCATTGTTCTTCATAGTAGCCTATAGGAAGAAGCAAGCAGGGGAGATGCATAATACCTAGATAATAGATAAGCAATCCCTTTGCAAATATTGGGGAAGCAATTGCAACACAATGCCATACATCCATGCCCCAGGCTGCATTTAAACAGCTATTCTGCCGGAGTTGGGAATAAAGAAGTCTAAAGTGCATTGAATAGTTAAAAAGCTCTTTCCAAGAAAGGATGAGATCAGTTGTCAGTAGGTGTCCCAGACACAGAGAATGCCCAACTTCTTTAGCATCTGTCCTCAGAAACTTGGAGCAAGTGCGTCTTCCTCACCAGCACTGAGTATTTGTCTCCCCTTCCCCGGGCCCTCCACTGCTCTCAGAGGGGCGAGTCAACATCTCAGCTCTTTGCTATGCAGGAGAGCTTGGTTTTAACCAACTTGGAAACAGCTGCCTGGAGAGAAGGAGACATACTGTGCCACGGAGATGGCATGTGCGATTTCTTGAGGATGCTGATCACATTTCTTCTTCGCAACTGTCTGATGCCAAAGGGCATGCAGAAAACCTTGGTAAAAACCATCCACTTGGTGTGCAAGGCTGCCACAGCGGCCTGCTGCAGCAGGGCTTTCTAACCAGGACTTGAAACTTGCCTGGGCTTTGCTCTCATTTCCACATTTTTGCTGCAGCAGTTCTTGTGTCAGGGCCCAGTATCACTTCACAGGATGGGGTCCTGTACAAATTCAGAGGGACCAGAGAGACCCGTAGGTAGTGTGGTATTTGTCTTTGCTCTGTATGTCCTGCTCAAACAGTTAACATTGTGTTAGGTGGTAGAAACTTTAGTGAACTTGAAAACTAAAGCATGGACAAATGGAGTGGGCTGACTCTGACTCAGCAAGCTGTTTTTCATGGATAGGTAAAACGAAATCATTGCAGGAAGGGTATTCTTTTGCATAATCTACTATAGAAGTTCCATATGTTTTTTCTGTGCAATGTTGCTCTGCAGATGTTATTTCTTCTTGCATTTCTTTCTGTTCCTATATAAACAGATTTTTTTTTTTCCCAAATTGCCCTAAATATTTTAAGGATGTTGTACATGCTGATCAAGTGATTCTTTATTCTTCATGGGACTAGGACAGGTTTGGATGAACCCAGGGTAATGTTTCTGAGTAACTGCTTGTGGAGCTGTCACTGTGCCTTACAGCTGTCTAGCCCTCTGGAATTAAAAGTATAGAAGGGATATCCTCAGACTTGGACCTTTGTATCCTTAAATATGACAGATTTAAAGCTGTCAGGATTAAATACATGTTTGGCTAGTCTCACTAATAATGGATACTTCTGAGTTAATTCACCCGTGAGAAGCACATGTCCTACCAGTATTTTTTGTTGCTCCTTTTCCAAATGAGTAACAAATACATCTCAAGAATCATGATGGTGCACCTTGCTACACTAAGGACAGACAAGAATACTTTATCCCAGGAACTAATCCAGCACAGATGCTGTCACTTAGCTATAATGCAGCATCTAGTTGAGGTATCAGTGACTATATGTGGTCTCACATCTCCCAGGGAGTTGTCTCATACCCAGTGGGGGCTCCCCCATTAAGACAACCATTAATTGTCGGTCACTAATAAAGTGTGTCTTCTATTACTGGAGACACTGTGAAATAGTTGTGTTGATGAGAATAAGAAATCTCTCAGTTTCTGCTCCAAAGCTGTTCCCGATTCTCTGTGACTTGGTCTTATGCTCAGTCTACCTTTAGATGGCTTTACTTTTCAATAGCAGGTCTGTGTTTGATGCCAGTTTCGGCAAAGCAGTCCTGCAGTCATTGTTTAAGTAGAATGAATGCTGAGCTCTAGGATCTGAGTGATGGCTGAGTGACATTCACAGGATGTAAAAAAGAACTTGGAAATGGCACTAACTGGGTCAGACCCATGTCCAGCTGCCCAGGTGTTCTATCTCCAAAAGCAGATACAGGAGATGTTATTTAGGGAGACCATATAGCCTAACCAGCTTCTGCAGTTCATTCCCCTTGACCTCCTAGCACCTAGAGCAGTTGTACTAGGTGATGTTAGAGTGTAGCTCTGCTTAGCCCTTTCAGTATCTGCTTATGGACTCTTGGTCCATCAAGTTATCTCATTTTTTTTTTTATGATCCTACAGATGCAGTCTCCTTCTGCATCAGCAAGTTCCAGAAGTTCACTAGGTGCTGTGTAAAAAAGTACTTTTACCTCTTTTAAATTGATCTCTTACTGGTTTCCTTGTGAGTCCAAGTTTTAGTATTGCAAAAGTTGTTGAAGAGTTCTACTTTCAGCTTTTCTACTACCTTCATGATTCTATAAACCTTACTTATATTCCCTCTCTCAGCTACTTCCTCTTCAAATTGAAGCCCTGATCTTTTTTAGTCGCTTGTTCCTTCTTAGAGCAACTGCTTTATCCCTTTGATTGCTTTAGTTGCCCTTTTCTGTACATGCAGTAACTACTACATCCATCTTGAGATGCTGGGACCAGCACTGTGAAGAGCACTTAAGATTTGAGAGGGATACCACAGACAGTTTCTCTAAGAAGAGTCTTTAGTCACTTGCCTCATAAACCCACTGTGACTCTGATCCTGAGCCGCTATCCATTTGTAAGCCATACCGCTTCCCTCTGAGTTACTGAGTTGGATGGATGTTATGCTGGGGTGCAGGGGAGGGATTGTGTGTGCCGTATCTTTCTGCTTTCCATCCAAAATGCCAGTTTACCAGGACACAGTGTTAACTCATACCAAAAAAAAGTATTGGGATACATGCAGTCCAGAAGTGGAATACGTACTGACAAAACATCTCAAAAACCTACACTAACTGTGAGTAATGAACTATTCTCTTCAGTCAGTATATGGCTAACCTTGGACATGCGCATCTATAATGATACCTGTTTTTATGGATCATATTTTTCCAAGTACAGTATTACTGTGAGAAAGACATAGTTTTTCAATAAAACTACCTCATGTTGTCATATCAAGTCAGTATCTACATATTCATTGCAGATGGTATATTACAGAAATAAACCTTCTCATATTTATTCTTTAACAAATATTGAACCATTGCCGTTAAAGTTCAGATCCATATATCTGATGAACTGAAGGAAACTGTTAGAACATAGTTGCCATTAACACAGTCTCTCTTTAGCATTTTTTTGTACTGATGGATTTACCATTTTGTGGTTGAACAATTTTTTGTCCTGGAATATTTCTAATACCTCTTTCTGATAGAAATCAGAAAAATTGAAGTTCATCTTATACATCACTACTTTGGACAGCTCTATCTGGAGAAAAATAAATAGAGCAGATATAAATTAAAAGAAAAAGGGATGAAACAGTCTGAGCTGGAAAGAGAAGAGTGCAAGTTTATTTTATTTCCTTGGTTGTGTAGGAGTCTTGTTAACCAGTATGTAATGCATAGTCATGTAATAAAACATGCTAGACATTAAAAGGCAAAAACCCAGTTCACAGATGTTGTAACGTTATGAGATAATTTTAGGGAGTGAATGGGGTGAAAAGGCTGGATTTGTTAGAGAGGAAAATACCTATGGAGGCCTTTTCTGTGAGCAATACCATGACTTCATTACCATGTCAATTCTGGGAAAAGGCTCTGATTTAACACAGCAGTTGGCTGGATCCATATGGAGCTGATGAACCTCTGAATGAATAGTGAATGGAAAAACTGCTGGAATCTGCCTTCAGCTTTGTTCCCAGGATGACCAATGTAAAAGGCCTAAGAGCAATACTGCACAGATGGTGTAAAGAGGTAAGAAATCTGCAGGGTTTAGTTTACTTTTTCTTATCCTACACTGTTTTGGGTTTTATTTTTTTAACCATATTTCAGTTTCTCCAATTCTATTTGCTTAAATGTCTTTACTCACAAAAAAATGTGAAAAAAGGAAAAGCTTTTGGGAAATGAAATTAATTCAAAAAACATATGTAGCAGTAAACATTTACATAAAAATACAATTTAAAATGTTGAGTTTTGTATGGTATAGAAGTAATTGAAAGCATAATTATGAAATCCTGAAAAAAAAAGCTAGTTAAAAGTTTAACAAAGAACTTTGGAATTACTCCTTCAATTCACCCTATGTTGTGGGAATATGCAGATGTTCACATTTACACAGTCATGTATGTCCACTAGGGTTACATGCTTTTATAGTCTGAAGCATCATCACAAGTGCCAATACAGTAAATCAAAAGACTCTCTGGCATTATCTAGTTTCCTTTCTGGCTTTAAAAGTTAGAACAGATGTCACAAGAGAGGACAAAATGGATTTTACCCACCGAGAGGAGCTTTTCTTGCCATCATTAATAGGAGGCTCCTTGAAATGCTAATGTACACAGTTTGTGTTGCCGGGTTTGCATAGAGATGGTGGGAAACAGCTCTGATCCCAACAAAACCTTTTGTTATTAATCAAGAAAATCTGCTCTTCTGAAACAGCAAAGCACTGAAATGGTGTGGCTACTTGCAATGCAGAGATCTCTATAGCAATCTCCAATGAACAAAAATGTAATAAAAACTGTTCAGCAGTTCTACGAGATACGGCACATGTAGCAATTTATTTGCAGTGATTTTGTATACAACTTCTACTTCCCTTTGTCATTTCAGCATGGGTATTTACAGTGGAAAGATTACACCATTTCTGTATTTTTTCCGAATCTCTGCTCTTTAAAATCATGTTTCATTTCACAGCAAATCTAAAAAGCAAGCTTGGGGCAGAATGAACTTTGAAAAGCAAGCTTTTCTTCTTGAAAAAATCTATCGTGGAGCATGAGTTTCTGTTTGATTTGGTGTTAATACCATGTAAGATATTTTTGCTTCATTAGAATATGGGATTATGAGATCTTGTGAGCCCTTTGTGAGTGCAAACATACTCTATGATATTAGGACTAGTATGCTTCTCCTGTTATAAACAGGATTTAATAATTTTTGGTAGTCTTTAAGAGAAGAGGTTCAGACCCTGATGTTGCTTTGTGACATATGACCTCTTATTTTTAAGAAATACCAATGCAATTAAATCACAAAGTACTAAGTGCTGTCAGACATTCATTGCCTTGTATAGGATGCCTCAGCATCCTCCAAAAGTATTTGGAGTATGAATTAAAGCCAAAAATTCAAGGAAAGCCTGAATTAAAATGTAAATTCTTTGCCTGGTATTACTCATCACTGAAATCTCTGGCCCAGTCTCTGATCAGAGTTACATTAAATTCCCTATCAATTTATTGTACACCAGTTCCACAACACATTAATGTGTCCTTTCACAGATTCATTGTGCTGAGACTTCAATATATGGGCACAAGAGAATGAATTAAGGATGAAGCATTAGCTCAGAGTTTAAGCCTCTTTTAATTTCCTTGCCTCTGTGGATCTAAAGGAGATACTTAACATTTTGCATTGCCATAGATTATTGCACTTTAATTTCCATTGTGGTGTGGTTTTTTTTTTAATGATGGTAATAAGCAGATAGTAAAAATCAATAAAAATAACTTATTATAATTAATTCAAGGTGTTTGAGAAGACCATCATATAGTTACAGGGTAATACTAGTAAATTTTAAATTTTAAAAGGAGAATGTTTATTTGTTCATAGCTTTGTCTGATACAACTTTGGTAAAGCCAACAGGAAAGAAAGACGTGGGATAAGAGGGAATGGGGATCTTACGTGAAAAACGAGTGGAACATCACTGATTCCATCACTGGGGAGCTGTTTCAGTAGTAGGAAATACTGTAACAGGCAAGCAGGGAAAAACAAAGCTATAAGAACAACTTTGAAGTCAGAAGTGCCTTTGGTATTGTAAGAGGTCTATAGAGGAAATGACCAAGGCTATCTCTAGACGCTTCCTACAAAAGGATTATCTGTTCTCTAAGTTTCGATGTGTAGAATTTTTCCCAGTCCCATTTTCCTTTTAACTTTACAGTTAAACTTCTGATTTCATGAAAGCTGCATTTCAAAGGGGTCCGAAGTGCCTCTACTCCCTGTACCAAAGGGTCTCCACCACCTCTGCTGCTGAACACAAAACCTCGCTGCTTCTGTGAGTGTGGCCAGATTAACTGGTATGAGGCTGCACTGAAAAACCCAGTTTGCAAGGAGGGGGTACTGTTCATCCAAAATAACAAGCAACAACAACAAAAAATCCTACCGAGAGTGCTTAGTGGGACCTGCTAAGGCTTTTGTCAGGGACTAATGACTTTGACCTCACTGTCCGATCCCTCAGCGTAGAGGTAAGGATGAAGACTGTTCTTGGGGAAAATCTTGATTAGGAGGTCTAAACTATCCTCTGTCAACAAAACACCCTACAAAACCCCTTGTCTTAATAGCACTGACAAAGTAAAGTCATTGAGCAGAAACATGTTTAAAGCATATTGTCCTATGTAAGACTTTTGTCTACCTGTAAAGTTTCAGTGATGTAACAAAAGGAGTTTTTTTCAGGAGTACTATGCTTAAAATTGCTTCAAAACTTTGCAGAAGCTCAAATGCATAGCTTTCAACCAGGCTGGAAATCTACGCTTTAGCTTGTGTTGCTAAATTATGAGTTAAGCTGATATATGGCGGTCTGAAATATATTTATGAAAGGATTTTCAGATAAACTGTTTTTTAAGCCAGTGTAAATTCTTGTACAGACACTCGACCTGAAGATTTTCATCAAGTATTAAATGTTAACTGACTACTTCCCTGTACAATCCTTGCCAAATTTTGTTCTCACTTCCTCTGGTCCTGAGTAACTTCACTGCATTTGAAGTGGTTATTCTAAATTTGTCCCAGTGTAACAGACCAAAATTTAGCTTTAAGCGTCTCTTGGAGGAGTACTGTCTTCTGTCACTGTGTTTATAGATTTTTGTCTCAGTATCTCAAATAGGTGAGCGGTCCAGTACAGGTATGAACCTTTTCCCTACACTGCCTTGTAGGGAAATCTCCTTATCTCGGTTTTTGTATACCTGAAAAAATGGGTGTGAATTGATATAAAATGAGATCTCTTCACTTGTTCCTTTGGTAACATTTTATGGCCAGCTTAAATAGGCAAGGTGCAAGAAATCAAGTCCCATTTCCCACATGGGAATTGCTGTTCCTGGCAGTAAGTGTTTATAAGATCAAATTCCTTTTTGTGGAGTAAAAATAATACTTTTGAAAGCCAGGCTGTATATGTAAATTATTTAGGGATAGATCTTCAGTGAGGTTTCTAAAATGAAGCAAGTATTTATGATATGAGGGCCTTCAGGCTTTAGGGAACCGTATATGGGCAAGCAGCAAAGAAGGTCAGTCTTTCTGTGTATTTAAATCAGTCTTCAAATTACTTTGGGTCTTGTATCATTTCTGCTTTCTCTGTGTCTTTTTCTTTAAACTTCCATAGTCAGGTAGCACCCTGCAAACTGCGTTGAATCCGACACCTAAGATAGCCTTATAAACCCTGCGGACATTAAACTACTGGAAAACAGATTGGGTTGGTAAAAATAAGCGTGCATGTTCTCAGAGAACCTGAGAAAATCACACCTTCACTTTGTTAAAAAAAATCTGTTTGTGCCACTCCAGTAATCACTTCATAACTGGTGGGAGAGCAGAACATATGTCTCAGAAGTGGTAGAATATAAAAGCCTCTACCTCTAATCCTATTTTCTTTAAGAGAAAAAAAAAGCAACAAAAACCCCCAACCTTTTCAGTATGTCATCTGTAAAATCGGTGCCAAGGGTTTTCTGCTTAAAAATCACAAATGAAATGTAAATTGCTCATGAAAGCAAAATGAAACAGAGTTTGTTGGTTTTTTTGTTGTGTTTTTTTTTTTTTTTTTTTAACGAGGTGTGTAATGTAGTAGGATCATGCACTAAAATGCTTGCTTGAAGCAGGAACAGAGTATATAAAGAGGAGCCCAATCCTGGCCTCCTCACTCACACTTCACGTGTAGACAACTTTTACAAAATGCCTTAGCATTACTACAACAAGGTGCTGAATAACCCCTAGTCTGAAAAGGGGGAACCCTCTGAAACTTGGGGGCCAAGGCTCATCCCTGGCACTTGTAGTTTATAGGGCACGTCCACCTATTGTGGAGGTTCTTCTCTGTTCAGTTTTAGCAAGGTACCCTTGTTAGAGCTGTTACCCCTTTGGAAGAAATCTAGTTTAAAAACATTATGATGGAAGGATAAATACAAACTATATTCTAGGAGAGCTGGTTTTACTCTGCAACTTGAATGTAGAAGGCTGCAGCAGCTGTCATGATATCAAAACTGCTATTCCAGAAGCATTTCGGTACCTTACCTACCAATTGGCAGCTATGCTATCCTGCTCCCTGCTTAGCAAGGTAGCATCAGGAATTTGTGATCTGGGAGGGAAGATTTATTTTGTTTATCTATATTAATTATGTGGGTATTATGTGTTATGTGGATATTAATTTTCATTATTCCTTTGTAATTTTTCTATGAACGTTTTTAATTCAGTTCCTTGTTATCAGTTTGTTTCTTGCCATGAATTTGTTCTGCCTTCTGCCCCTTTCTTCTTTTTTAGGAAGAAACTTTGTATGCTCCAAATAGCTGCTGATTTGAATAGGAATTTGACTGCGTCAGGGCAGCAAGAGTAGGGTTATAAATGCTAAGGCATTTTGTGGTGATTTCTGGGAAACTCCTTGGTTAATCCTTTTGCTGTTTTATTAGCAAGTGGAGTCCTGAAGAAGTAAAGTAGTGTCAACAAGGGTGTTGTGAAGGCTTTTGTAGCCCTGCTACAGCTAAGGAATCTTATGTGCCTGCTGTTCCAAAAGCATTTCTTGGTCAGTAGTTTATGAGGGCTGAAATCACCTCTTCTCAAATTTACCTTTTGGACTCCGCACCAGTATGGTAAATATTAGGTAATGGGATATTTACAGAGGGGTCATTTCCATAAAGAATAGATGGGACCTGAACATTGATCTGCTAGGGAGGGGATGGAAAAAGAAAGAGGCTTCTTTTCTTTCAGGGGGTTGGGTGATTAAATGGTCAGTAGCGTGAATGCTCTAATGTGTGGCCAGGCTGCTGCTTGAAATAAATGCTGAGAAGAAATCTCAGTCTAATGCTACAAGCATAAAGAAGAGATGATGGCAATTTAAAATGTAATCAATGGAACAAATGTATCTCTCTTTAACACTGTTGAAATCAGCGTTGGTGACAAGTTGTGCCTGGGAGACTTTGGTCCGGCAATGTCCAAATTACGTATGAAAATACAGACTAACTCCTGACATTAGACACAGGTGTCTCAGGAAAGTTGTTTTTGTCAGGATTCAGTTGCTCTTTCATCTTCCTTACAAACCCGTTCCACCTCCTCTCTTCTCCCATCTTGATAATCTGCGAGGTCAGACAACTGGAGATCCCGCCAAGCCTGAGCTAAGCCCCAGGGCTGTTTGGTGGGGGATCATCAGGTTCCCCAAATTTCCACTTTTTGTTCACATCTGCGACCTCATCCTTCAGCTGGTTTCACACAGGTTAACGTCAGGCTGTACATCTTCTCTGAAAGGTAGCAACTCCAGCGGTATCTTGTCCTTGGCACTGTGTGGCTTCAGGTGTGACTCAGGTGGAAGAATGCCACTGAAGGAGTGACTTGCACACCACCCACTTTTTAGCTTCTTTCCAGTTTGAGACCTCACTTCTCTGGTACAGGCCAACAAACAGTCCAAGGATTCAAAAAGTACTTACCTTTAAAATCATTCTCTGATAAATAAATCTCTTTCAATTGATACAGGGCACATAGCTCTTTGCTAACTTCGATTGCACAGTGAGTGTTAATGGATATATATTATGTGGAAATGAAAGCATGCACATTACTGCGTGTATTCGTCATTTCTAGGGAGTTATTTATTCAGGTAAATAAAATTTTGCTAAGCGGTACTCTGCTATGCTTAACCTTTATTAATAAAAGCAGTACTTGGTGTGGTATGATTTCTTAGAAGCAAGCCAAAATAGCAGCAAAAATAGTAGGTAGAATAGATGTTGTCACGAGGATTATAGCATTTACATTCTGGTGATGATTGTATATTCTAGATGCCAAATCAGATTGTATTATAAAATTCTAAATTAAGAAAATATTGTACCTAATTCTATGTGCCATTATTTTAAAGTAGATCTGGATGAAAAATACTGGCTTTTTTTTGCTTCAAAATAGCTCTTATACAGCCTTGGGCTCTGATCTTTTCTGCTTTTTTCACTTCACTTTGCCTTTGTTCTTACTCAGAACACAAGAAATAAGTCATCGATTTCTGCACACCTTGCATATGAAGAGGACTGATTCCACATTTATCAGAGCACCATACAGCCCTTCTTCCACCTCTCCCTCCTTTTCAGGTAAATTCTACTTAGCAGTTCATTTCTGTTTAACTTTGATAGTTTACAGTACCCTGGAAATCCTCATTAAACGATAGTGAGTAACTTAAAAAAAAAATAAAGAGTTTGTGTTGCTGTGTCTTTAAATCTGACCTTTATTGTTTAAGTTGCATTTGAAAAAAAAAAGTGTCAAGTTGTTGAAACATGAGTGCACTCCATTATGCTGTGCTCAAGGCACTGAGAAAATCCCACTGAGGCAGTAACACCAGCCAGTGTTTACAATGCTACATTTTAAATGCATATTGGAAAAACAATGATAACAAAATGAATTTCCTGCCTTTAACATCGCTATAGTTAAGAAAGCATAATTACATCAAATGCCAGGATTTCTTTTCAACAGCAACCTAGTTGGCCAGTGATTGCAATGAATCATGTTGTGGCTTGAGAATGGAAATTCGCTCCGGCTGTGTGCTGGTGCTCCTGGGTCCCGCCAGGCACGGGGGTCCAAGCACAGAGGTGGGTGGAAGAGGGGCTTTGGAGGAATGCAGCTACCTACTCTTGTCTCACCTCTTCTGCGTTTCCTCTGACTCACGCTGTTGTTTTGTGGTGGATTTCCTCTCTGCTCCCCACCTAGTATATATTCGGAAATTCAAACGTATATATGCTCATTTTTCTTTGCCTCAGGCTTCTTGGCGAAGGGAGAGATCGTTGCAAGCCCAGTACCGCGGTTGCATACTGGGCTTGCAGTCAAAGCAAGTCAGGCCTGCAACAGTGGCGGTGGTACTGGAAAAAGAGGTTATTTTGCTAGGGTAAAGGGAAAAATAGAAACAAGAGGATCTCAAATAATGAAAGAAAGCTTAGTGTGCATGAAAACCTGGCACTTTTCTAAAAGACATACTGAGTCAACTGGAAACCAAGTTACTATAGTCTAGAGCTATTTGAATGACATCTGTGAATAGTTTTTTTCCGTTAATTGTTGAATAAATGACTCAGAAACACATTTGCCCCTCTTTGATGAGCTTTATGTATGGTTGGATACTCTTCTCCAAATAAATTATTCATAAATTTCGAGCAATCAGTGAATATTTTATTCAAAATATTTTTTTCATTATTCAGTCCTCCCTCCCATGGACTGTGGGTGAAACTCCACCTGTATTAAAGTTAGTGAAAACATTCTGAATGATTCGACCAATGCCAGGACTTCACCCAATTAAAAGTCTTTTGAGAACTAAGTGTTGCTTTTACTTATGGAACTTTGGTTTAAATATTAGTGGTAAACTTGCCTGCGAATTTGTCGATGTGTAGAAAAAAATGAGCAGGAATTACTTCAGCTTTTATTAAGCTAATTCGTTTAAGTTATAATTTGAATCTGGATATGTGAATGCACAGTTAAATTGCTTCTTTTAGATTTCCACAACATGATATTTCCTGTCATCTGAAGTCCCAGTTTATGATGAGTAAAATCCTATGACAATTGTTGAATAGGGCTCAGGTCCTGGCTAGTTTCCAGTTTTGAGTATTATTAAGGGAGTACAACAGTTTTTGCATTTTTTTAAAAAGTTGCAGCAATGTTTGAAAGTGTTCAGAGTTTGGGATATGTTTAACTGTTCTCTTCATTGACCAGATAAAAATGGTTTCAGTTGTTTCCAAAATTCTGGCAAAAAATGTAATTTTTAAAATTGAGAGTTTATTTGCATTTTACAACCAGTTCTGGTAATTATAATACACCAGCCTGAATTCTCCCTGGAAATATGACGTGAGTCCTCACTTCCTGTCTTAAATTTGTATTGTGTAACTCCATGCAATTAAGGCATGGCTGGCATTATGCCACTGTTCGTGGGTGAAATTATTCCTATGTAAATACTTCATTTTGCACCGTTAATTGGCAAATGGTATAGAGTGCTTTGGGATCCATCTGGAGAAAAGTTACTGCATAAGTATATGGTCATTATTACTGTGTTATCTGTTATCTCGTTCCTTTAAGATACACAACTGCTTTATTATTTGCTGAGCTCCAGGAGAGTACTTGGTACTATACAGATATATAAGGAGAAAATGCTACTGCCCCATGGAGCCTACAATAGACTTGGCTTAGTGAGACAATAGGTGTTGAGCTGTGTGAAATACATGGATTGAATATTCACATTTCTTATTAACAGAGATTTAAAAATCTCTCTATAGCATTATGATTAAGAGGCTTTGTGGGAGAAATGCACTGCAAGTGAATGAGAAATGAGGAGGAAAGTAACTTGGTGAACAACAAAAGAAACAGCAAAGCCTAAAAGAGGGGGGCAGAAGGATGAGAATGGGAGGAGGATTCACATGGGGCATTTTAGAGATAGCTTGGAAGGAAGCGAGGAGAGGTTGGGAAACTTGTGCTGTTTGACAGATATGATAAAGTGAGGGAAGGGAGTAGTAAAGGAAGATAAGTGGGTACAGAACAAAGCAGAACAGTGATTTTAGCACTGTGATTTGTATTGGGAAATGAGGGTTGCATAACCAGGGAAAAGATGACTGCTGATGTCTGGGGATGGAGGAAAGATGGAGAGGTGAAGATGAGTTGGTGAAGAATAAAACTGCATAAGGTGTAGATTCAAGAGCCTGTGTAATATGGGAGACTGGATATGTTTTTGAGAAAAGAGAACTGTTTGAGATAAATTCAGAGATTGATGCTGTGATATTGTAGGAACAGGTGATGCGAAATTTCACTGAAAGGGGAAAAACTGAGGTAGAAGGCAGGGTTTGGATGTGGGTAACTGAAAGTGTGGCAACCATTTCAGGAGCTGCCAATTCATTAATTAACTAATTTATTAGTTGGCTTTAAACTCAGTCAGATCTTTCTCTAAAGCTGGAAGATTCAGCCAGGCCTTTTCCTCAGAAGTAGGAAAAATCTGCTGAAAATTTTTTGTTTAAATTTTTTGATGGAAAATAGTTCTTTTCCTCTGTTGCTCAAAGATGTTGCTAGAATTGAAGACCCTGTTTGATAAGGCATTGAGGATTCTGCATCGTTGCAAGCACAATGTGGTAAGAAGGCATCTTAAAAGTAAGGTACCAAACCAGAGCTTGATAGAACTGAGAATCATTCCTGTTTTTCCTTAGGTGTCTGCTCAGGTTTTGGACAAGTCACTATTTCTGTGTCTCATTTCTTCATAAACAATGGACGTAATAGTTTGTTTCTGACTTCATTTATCTGTTTAATGTGTTCAGGATATGATCCCTGGAAGGTTTTTGTCTTGGTCTTATCTTACTTCACCAAAAGATTGGCAGCTCCAGACTTGGTTTAGATCTGAGGTGTCTTTCCATCCTTATTGACAAGACATGGATCAAAGGGAGACTGTATTCCATCTGGATGACTCACAGATATGCCTACACTGTATAGGGTCAGTTCAGATCTTAATGTGTCTGTGCAATGAAAAGCATAAATGGGAATACAGCATTGGAGTGTTTAAATTCCACAATCCTAATTTAACTTCTCTTGATTGCCTGCATTTGGAGTCAGGTCTGAAAGCTCTGGATTATGGATGATGCTATTCTCTTGAACTTGAACACCGCACTGGTTGTGATATCTAAGTTAGCCATATACAAGTTGAATATTATCCTATATCTAAGCAAAAAATATACTGATGTAGTATGGTAATCCAAAGATTCAAAATTAAAAAGGCAGGCTATTAAAATCATTATCAGATGGTGTGCTGAAATACCTCCACTTTTCTCTAGAGAGAAAAAGGGTTGGCTGTGGCAGTTGCGTGGTATCAGTTGTCAAACAACCTTTTAGCAGAAACCACTGTATAAAGTATTTTTCTGATGTGAGGGCCCACATGAGACTTTTTGTAAATACAGAAAACAACATTAATCTTAGGTGTAAACTGTATCTTGTGTAAGCAGGCTGTGTAGATTGATGTGGAAGGCTTAAACAAATGAGAAGAACTGTTTAAAGCATGCAGTTAAATTCACTTAATATTACCTTGATTAATGGTAGGTTTTTTATGTATCAGATCATTTTGTGCTAATTCAGTATAACAGTGTCTGCCTAATAACAATCAATAGTAAACAATTTCCTGCTTAAATATCAGTTGAAAATCAGTGATTTCCTGCTTCCAACTGCAGTTAGTGTCAATCATTGCACATGGCGCTGCTCAACACAAGTGATTTGTCTGTTAACCGCTTAACATATATATATATATATATATATTTATATTTAAGTCTAGTTTCACCGGGCTAGACTCTGAGACATTACTTCTCTTGAACTGTACATGACTGCTTTCAGTGCTACAGTCTCAGTCCAAATGAAGATGCCATTCTGCTAAAGTGAGCATCTCCAGACCTGTCCCATAACTTAATGGATCAATGATTAGAACAATTCTGAAAGGTTTTTTTACTCCTTAGTAGGTGAATTAAGCATATGAAACTCAAATCTAGTTTAATTATTTCATTCTGTGCTTGAGGAATATCAAGCCTCTTACTGGAAAAGCTGACTGAGTCAAAAATGTGGCAAAAAGATTCTGGTGAAAGTAAGGCTTGGAAGTATTTTTCATGACTGCTTTTTCTCGTGATGCTGTTTTGCTTCCAGTCCATTTCTTTTTGTGAAAGATGAACCAAAATGGCTGACAAAATCATAGGCACAAGGCATACATGAGGTGGCATTCTGGGCTGTAAAACCATCTTGCAGTGCTGCATAGTACATCATCCCTCTTTCCATATGTCTTTGCTTACTAGTGAGGATGAGTAGGTGTTGAGGTAGGAGGCACTACCTGAATCATCTGAGGGAGAAATAAATTGCTTGGGTAGGCCCATCATCCTATCTGCAGGTAGACAGGTACCCTACTTTTGAAGTGCTCAGGTGGCTGTGCATTGAGAAATGTATTTCTTTTGTCTGGCTTTGTTTTCAATTTCAGAACTCCCTCTCCTAGATAATTACACTCCTTCGAGGAGATCTCTTTGTTAGTCTCAAGCAAGACAGATGCTTTGGCTTGAGCTGGTAATAATGCTGTTTGGGGGCTGACAAGCTGGGTGAATTTGCAGTGTGGTTGTATACATCCTCTTCAGTCACCAGTGCTGTGTGTTTAACTTCTCAATATGTTCCATCTGTGGTAGCTAACATGGGTATGGAATTTATGACTGCAAAGACTAACATACCACAATACAGGAGTGCCTCTTGAGCTGAAATGATGCTTTTAATCAGTACATTAAATGTTGTAGTTGATTGACAGATGGCTTTTTCTATTTTCTGGAATGAATGTACTTGAAGTTAATTGTAACAAGGATATCACATCTTGTATAACACCTTTCATGCTAACGGGTATTACAGAATTTTAAAATCCATGTGCAAGGAACACTTCATGCACCATGGAAATGCAACCACCTTGGGTAAAATGCAGAGAATTTAGGTAAAGAGAATGTAATTACCCATGCTGGAATTTGGCCAGCACACTGAGATTAAAACCCCTAATCTTACAAAGAGTACCATGGGATCTCTAATGACCACAAATGGTCAGATCACAATTTTATGTCTCTGCCTATAATGCTTTACTACAACAAGGGTATTTGCAATTGTATAGTGCATTCATTATAATTATGCAGCTAATTTTATTCTCATTGTAATTTCCAATAATAAAGTTACAAAAGTGCCACTAAAATGTACGAACAAAACGGTATGACATGTTATTATGTTAAATACATTTTGGGGGCATATTCTGCTCTCATTTATATTGGTATCTTTCTTTGAAGCCAATGGAATTCCTCCAGATTTGTGCTGGAATAACTGACAACAGAAGTTGTCTTTCCAAGAGAGCATTTTTTATGCACATATATTGCAGATATGTTTGAAAAGTTAAATATTTATATCCTGTCCAAATATGGGAGAGTCTTTCTTCTTTTATTTTTAAAACCATAAAATTGTTAACAGACCCATGAAAAAAGAATATTACGGCTCTATGTCTGTTGGTTAACCTTCACCACAAAAATTGATCTGTGGGAATTTCTCACAGTGTAACATACTGTATCCAATTCCATAGTTATTACTGTAAACCTATTAGTGCCACCTGGGTTTGCATATCCGCAATGCTGTCCAAGTGAAGACAGATTAGCTCTATCACATGTTATGCCAGAGGGACAGCCTCACGAGGAGTCTGCCCTCGGGGAGAAAAAAAAGGGCTCAGACCTTTAATGAGAATACAGTGCTTTATAATAGCATTTGGTGGCCTAGAGATTTTCTGTCAAGTCATTTCAAATTAAATTGGCAGCCTTGCAATGTTCAGCCCATATGAGTTTTTGTGTGGCATATATTGTTAATGTTAAACCAATTCTCACATAAGATCAACAGAACATACAGAGGCAATGTTTGCATCAGTTACTGTTTTTAAAGTCTGGGCCTTTATGAGCTACTGAAAAATGCTTTTTCCAGAGCAAAATTTAACTTTGGGCTGAATTATTCATGTGTAAATTCAGGCAATTTATTTGTGAAATTATTTGTAAATAATTACACTTTTCTATATAGTGTAATAATGAAATTAGTACCAGTCTAGGAGTGAACCGAATGACTTTGTTAGCAATTAGTGTGACTCCACTCCCACTCCCTCAGGCTGACTCCCACTGAAAGGGTGCAGAAGTTGCCCCTGAGAACTCCATTTATTTTTGATACTTCCAGGACTTTCCTTTTTTAAAATGTAACATTTATGTGATATTTTAGTCCTTCTAGTGTCTGAAAATTTAAAAAGCGGATGATACTTGAAGATAAATTGCTATCATCATGCAGGAAGTTTTTTCCTTAAGATTTTCCCATATTTTTCATTCAGAGCTCAGCCTCAAAAAACCCACATTGGTATCCTCTTTCTGTGAGTATTGATGGATTATTCTGGGGGAGACTGGAGCCCATAACCTCAAAAGTAGGTAAGTACCATGCTCAATGGCATTCAAGAACTGGATAGCTGGACAGCTATGAGGATGCCGCTTTCAATTTCCAGTTAGGCAAAGTTCTAAGAATACCTGCAGGATTTTGAAAGTTGATACAATTAATGTTGTTAAATGTTAAACGCTGTTACATTTAATGATGAAGGAAGTAGTTTTGGCATTTCTGAGTGTAGAGCATTAGCTGTAACTAGCGCAAGATAATATAAGATGAAAGTTTGCTTTCTAGCTGAGCAATAGGTTTTGTAGAGAGGAAAGTCTAACACACTGAAGTGAGTGAAGGAAGGGGCTACCTCTGTGTTTTGGAGCTACAGGTTATCTTAGTCCATTATTGTACCGATATTAGATTAATAAGATTAGTCATGGAATAATAAAAGCAGCTTTTGCTTTTATTAGGGAGCATGTATTTTCCACATTTTTCCTGGAAGGCTACTAAGATCTTCCATCCCATATTCATTATGTGCACATTTGTAAATCAGGCATGAGTGATTACTTTTGTTGGAATTATCTAAGTAAAACTGAAGCACCACAGTCATGAAACAAGTTTGTATTTCCCTTTTTATTTAATATAATCCTTGTTTTGGGATACAGTCCAATACTGTGATTTCATAATATCTCCTACCCTCTGTATTCTGTTTTGTAATTGAAGGAAAAGTGATGACAGAAAATCATCCTAATGTGATCACATTCTTATATGTAACTGTAAAGAGAAAAATCCAAATCTTGCTTCTTCAAATTGGAGGCGTAGGTCCACTGCATTTGGTAAGAGATTTACTCTGCCAGAGCAAGCATGACTTGATCCTGTGTGGTGTAAGCTAATTTTTTTCCTGTCTGCTAAACGTGTAGTCTTACTTCAGTGCATGTACCTTGGGCAGAATTTAGCTCAACTTTCTTAATTTGCAATACTGGACCAAATTAATCTGTGCTGCAATTCCATTGACCTCTTTGGAGTTACTAAATAATTTGATTTGACCTAATACACTTTTCACTGAGTGCTATCTTGCTTTTCAGGGAGGTTAACACAATAACCATTTTCTATTTCTTCACTCAAACATAAGCATCCTTTCTTTTTCTTTTAATTCCTGCTAGAGAAAGGAGAGAAGACAAAGTGCTGCTGTAAATAGTGCTAAATAACTAAAGGGTATCTACAATTGCCTTGAAACCTCACTTCATTAGTTCATGTTGAAATAATAGTAAAATTCCTAGGGACATTAGGATGGCAGGAATTTTCCCGCTGTTGCGCCTGGTTATTTTTATAGTCCACCGTCCTTCTGTAAAAGTTGGGTTCAGATCACATAAAGGTGATACACTGAGGAGTCCTGTTTCTTGCCCTTGACAGCAGAAGAATCTTAGGTGATTAACTCCAAAATAGCTACAAATAGAGAAAAAAAAGTCCAAGTTAAACGTTAAAGTACCTTGCCACTATTTGTAGTGGTGCCTTTGAAGTTCAAAAGCTAGGAGTCAAATTCTTCAGTGTGCCTTGAACAAGCTGCATCAGATATGGGAAGGTGGATAAAGCTGGGTGTCTCTTTGAGGCTTAGCAGAATATTTTGGCCTGAACTCACCTATCACCATTTCATATGGTGAATCTTGGTAACAGAATAACAGGATGCATGAGCCTTTCTCTGTGAAGTTCTTGATCATGATTATGTGTCGATCTCAAAATGATGATATATGCATTAAGGTCTACTATGTGTATGCAACACTGGTGTTACATAAAATGCTCATATGCAGAGTTTTTTCTTCATGTGTAAATATTTGCAGGTTTGGGGCTTTAAGCAACAAATTCACACTGGCAGTGTTAGTAAAGTTGTCTGTATTTTCTGAGGAATAATTGGCCTAGGAAGACATTATACTGAATAGGATTTTAAGAGCCTAATTTGAAATTTATATCTATATGCCAGAATCAAATATATATTTAATAGCTCATATGAGTTATAGTCAATTGATATGATCAGTTATTATTAAGATTTGAGATACTGGGCCTAATTCTGTACTTTCCTAAAGCTTGTGTGTTCTGACTTAAACCGTGTAAGATGCAGGTAAGGTGTTATTTCCATTTTACAAGCATCAGTGTTCATACCTGCATTAAAGCCTTAACGATAATGCGCCTTGCATCTGATGCAATACAGATTGTGTGTCCATGTTAGGAAGCAGTGCAGACGGATAGCAACACATCTGCAGAAGGAAACTGTCGGTGCTCTGGGCTGGGTGCCTACGCTGTGCACATTTCAGGAGGGTGCTTCAGGCTGATGCTAGTCTAGTCCCATGAACAGAATGTCAGTAATCTAAGTGACTAAATGAGGGCTTTGGGAAACACATCTTTCTTGTTTAGCTCTGAGACCACCCTGCAGTGTGAGCTCAAGTGTGGTAAATGAGGAGGATTGGGAGCTTCGACTCAAAAGGGTCCTTGTGATCCAGATAAAGCAGTAACATAGATGCACCCACGTGGAGTGATTTGTGCATGAGAGTTGCTCACTTTGTTAAGTGACTGCTTTTAAACCTTTGTTTGCTTTTCTTGAGACTTTGTATTTAATTCTTCTGCCATCACTAACCCGTTCAGGAAGAGCCAGTGCAGGTGTGTGGTTTCTGAGAGCATTGACCAAAGGTTTCTTCCTCCCTGGCCTTGTAGAAGTGTATCAGCACGAGCAGATGAACAGTGATGATATGAAATGCAGCTGTGTGATCTGAATGTCCTTACTGAGTAGGCTTTGATTAGCTAGTCAGCATAGTAGTGTATTTTAAATCATTTTTTTCTCCTTGTGAGGTGTATTGGTATGCCTTGGTTCACTGAACACATCCCCGAACACATCACCCTTGAATATCACAAATACACATACTCTGCATGGATTGCAGTGAGGCTTGTGGTACTTATGTAGATGCAAACCAGGAAGAACCACAAGGTGGAAAATAAATTTGAAACTCTATCTCGCTGAGGAGTGGTACTGCAACTAAAAAAAAAAATCCAGTTATAGAAACTAGATACAAACACATTGCTGATTATTCCTCTGCAATTCTCCTTTAAAACTTCTGATGGTCTTTAAACTGTTGTACTAATGTTTCAAAAGAAATGTAATTTTACAGAGTGACTTGTCTGGGAATAGAATGAGATGGAACATCTGTCCTTCTGAACTGTTGGAATTGCTTGGCTGAAGCAAATGCAAGATGAAAAAAATGGAGATAAAAAGACAGTTGAAAAAAAATAGGACTTGTTAATCTTTTCTCTAAAACACATACTAAACTTTTCAAGTTAAATTTACTCATACTATTTCCTGCTATTTTATACTACTACATCTTCCCACATAACAACTGAGTTAAAAAAGGATAAAACTGGTTTCATTACTGAGATAACAGCGTATGCTAGGACAATTGAAAAAGTCTGATGCATTTTCTGATCACAAAATACAGTTTTATATTTTAAAATGATGTGAAGGAAAACATTTAATGACCTAGACTCTTGTATCATATTGCCAGCATCTCTAATTATTATGATGATCCTTATTTTGTTCTAAGCTGGCATTTTAGAAAACATACTGGAATAAACAGCCATTAAGCCTTCCATGCCAGAAAGTACTTTAAGACTAGTAAAAGGTAACATAGTCTTTTTTAAATGTTTTCGGCAGCCAGTAATCTATTTTCATTGTGTTCTGTAAACCCTATTATCAGGGCTGCAGATTCCTACACATGACCAGTCTTCAGTAGTGAACAAAAATGGCATCTAAATCCCAAGTGACACTCTTAAGTACTTGGCAGCAGAAGGGCTCTTCTGAGGAAGATTAAGTTAATGGAAGCATTTGGGTAACATCTGCATGACTCTTCGTCCTGGTATGGCCAACTCACACTGCTGCAACACGTGACGGAGGATTTCTTCGATTATCACTTAAGAACAAAACTGGCTGAAGTTCCTTTCCAGGCATTCATCAGACTGTAATATATGTGTGAGAGTATATGTGCCATGTAAACAGGCGCAGTTATAAAGGGTGACCTGTACGGACTTTGAAGAGGACTTAATAAAAATCAGATTACTAGTTTAATGAAAAGTAAAAGAAATTGGGGGAAGAGTTGTTGTTGTAGCTGCTGTTTATTTGTCTTATTTACAGCAAGACGTACTGTCTTTTCAAATCAAGTGCTGCCGCAGGCACACAGAGCCTCGTTAATACAGGCGATTAATGCACTTGCCCTTCACCTCAGTTGACCTGGGTTTAAATCTGTTATTTTTTTACAAGTTAGAGGAGTTTATTGGCCTTTCTTTAGCCCCTAGCTGGTGCCTTTCCACCTCGTAAAACCACTTCACAATTTGGCATAAGTGCTGTTTTCTGGTGTGAAAAGACCCAGGGTTGCAGCAGCAGGGAAGAGGCAGGTCACAGCTGAGGGATGTCTGCGAAGGGGCGTGGGTAACCTCATCCAGGGACTGACTAGGTTGGACTGGTCTCACTTGGTTTTGCAGACTCCTGTTTGAAATCAGGGAGATCCTTGCTTGTTTGCATAACACAGTGTTGGTTTCCATGCCTAGGTTGAACAGAAGTTACCTGGTTTCAGTTTCCATAGGACTAATGTTAAAAGAAGAAGGATGAGGGGAACACAAAGGAGTCAATTATACTGGTACTGAACAGCACAATTTATATTTGTGTTGAGATTCGCTGAGAGTAAGGACCTGGCAGAGTGGAATAGAAGTCTTAAATTCTTTGAAAAGGTTTTTATTCTCTACTGGTTATTCCCACTCTTTCAAGCCTCCTTTCCTGCAAAGTCCAACACTGCTGTCATGAAGCGGTGATTTACATCAGCAGCTACAGGGGGAACCTACAGACCAATGCAAGCTCCATGGAAGTGCCTCCTCCTCTTTATTTCAAGATCTGGCTAATTGGAAAATCATCTTGACTTACTATTCCAAGATTTGGAATAAAAGGTCACAAATTACTGCAAGTCTGAAATGAGATCCATCCTGAGAAAAGAGAAGAAATTCAGAATTTGTTTTTCTTTCCCCATTGAAAAGGAGTGTTTTAGAGGAAATTGTCCTTTTCCGGAAGAAAGCCTTGAAAACTGAGTTTAAAATTGGTGTATATGAACAGCATTTTGGGCAGTTATACAGAAAATAAAATTTGAAGACCATAAACCAGCCTGAACTTAAAAAAGAAAAAATACTTTCAGGTTTCACAGGAAAGAAACAAAAATCAAGGCAAAAATCTTGCTGTGCCCAAACTCTGCTGTCAAGTTACCATTCAGGTCTGAGCGCTAGAGAAGTGTAATTCAGATATATCTGCTGAAATTTACTGTCTTTTTCCTTAGCTTCAAATTCTAGCATTACCATAAGAGAACCTGACTAGTTGTTAATAATTTCCAGAAAGTATTCATTTTCTCCAAGGTATGTATTCCTAGAATTTCCCCAGATTTTGTTTAGGTAAAGGAGGAGTAGTTTTTCACTGCAATTACTTTTTCTTTAATCTCTTTCAAAGGAAAGGCACTGGCAGGCAAAGATTGGTTTTGCCTGCAGATTTCATCTTTGAATGATGTTTTGTGTTTTAGGATGTGGTAGACATCTACTGTAGAACAGCACAGTGGTTTCAAATGTTCTTTCCTTTTTGTTACTGGTTACCAACTTTTTTTTTTTTTTTTTAAATAATGCTGTTGCCCCAGCAGAGCCATTTGGAAAGAGACTGAAAATCTGCTTCAGGTCAGTGTCAGCCAGCTTAAAATAAAGAGCTTTTATTGGGTTAAATTAACCTGCTAGCCTTTGTAATAGGAATGAAGAGGAGCTCTGCAGTGGGGGCAGCTATGGTAGCAACCAGCAGTTTCTTCAATGAGCAATGGACCCCGGCTTGTAAAGATTTTCAGTGTTTATACCTAGAAGTTGCTTCTACTCATGACACTGTTTAATGTGTCATCAAATTGCAGTGCTCCTCTGGGTGGTAGAGCTCTGGAGACATCACAGGGCCATGGGTTTTCCAATTAAATGTGCAGTGAATTAAGGAGTTTACATTTCTTGAGAATGAACAGATGAGTAGATGAGTTTTCTTATGAACCGGTTTAGTAAAAAAAACACCACCCAGCCAGTATTAATAGCAGATTTTATTTTGTAAACTTTACCAAACTTCTGATCCTCCTGACCTACCCACTTTAGCAACTGGACTGAAAGACCAGTATGTTGTTAAACCAGACCCTGTTCATTGCATTCACAGCAGTGTCAGCCTGGAAGCAAAGCATCTATCTGTGAAAGTTAGGTGAGGAGGGAGGCGGGAGAATCTGTGGGGCTTGTTGGGAAGGCCGGGCTTCAGTCACAGCCCCAGTCTCAGTCCCAGTTTATAATCTGCACTTCTGTGGGGTGAAGTTTAAAATCTCAACTGAGTTTCTAGGCTTTTAGTTTTGTCACTTAAATGTAATAATTTATAAGACCCGAACACCAGTGTCTGGCAATATTGTGTGCTGGCATTGGCCTGAACACCTTGCAGATGAGCTTAAACAGTTGTTCTATAAAAATACTGAAGACCTGTCATGAACTAAAGGATGTTAATTTAAAAACAACACCAACCTTGTTAATCTGTCAAAAGCTACCTTAAAACTGGTACTTTTCAGTTTCTGATGGAATATGTTCCTTGGGACAGGTCCTCAGATACTGCGGACAGTTGTGCTGAAGTCAAGCAAGTGATGGTAGTTTGCAGCAGCTGAAGTTTTGGGTGCCTGGGGGTGCATATGTGTGTTGTATGTGTCCTGGATATTTATTGTAGAGCTGGATTGCATGCAGGGGATCTCACAGTGGTGTGCCAAAAGGAGAAAGAAAATTCTCTTTCCATGAAGTGCTGTCAAAATCTTGCTTTTGTACTTTGAATCATCAGGGCTTTAGCTTTTAGGCTTACAATTGTTTAAAGATGTCATAAATATTTCTGATATTCTGTTAAATGCAGTCTGCTTTGATTACCAAACCTTGCTTGAATATTGCACTCAGGGGGGTAATGATAATATTGATTTACCTACATATAGTATGTAGTATATCACTGTTATCAGGCGTGACTTTATTTTAGTAGAAACTTTACAATACAAATCTAATCTGATAGTTTTATATGATCTCTGGCTCTGGATGTTGGAAATAGATTTCAGCTTGTGTTGTAATGGTTTTGTTTAACACAGCACATGGCTTTTCAAAAGCATTTGAGGGCTAACCTTTACTCAGGGTTTTGTTCTTACCCACAAATGGCCATTTTAATGATGACTCACGAGAAACTGTTCGAAATGTTTCAGAATCCTGTTGCCCTAACTTTGATATCTTGTTTGAAGGTCACCCTTTTAGATGCAGTGAACTGTGTCGTATTGTCTGAAGGATTCTGGAAACTTATTGCTGAAGAGGATTCAGAGTGGCCTAGGAGCAGAAAATACCTTCTCTTACCTGTTGCCTGTTGAGAAGTGACCCTGCTGTAACTCCTTTCTTGCTGCTACTCCTAATATATCCGCGAGGGAGAGGAAACCTTTGCTACAAGCCCTTCAGCAGAGAGCGGATCCAGGGGGACTTGGTTACATGGTGCGTTCTGGGGCCCAGTTTAACTTCACTGCATCTTTCCAGCAGTCCCAGAACTCTTCAAAAATGTGGGTGGAGATCCATTACACATGCTTACTATGGTTACTCGCCATGAAAAACAGTATGAACAGCCAACACAGACTCCAGGTGGTGGATCAGCATTAATCATAATAGACTCAGGGGCAGAGGATTGGCAAGGTACCACGAGAAATGGTTGTACATCCATACCCTTGAACTCCATTTCCTCCCACAGCGGACAGGGTTATGGAGGTAAGTGGCAGTGCCTCCATCTTCTGTTTCCAGCTGTCATAATCTATGATCTGCTGTATGCCTGTGTCCTTTTGTTTGCAGGAAGAGGGTGCCTTCTGGTAGAGTAGACTTAGAAATTTTGTTTTTTTGAAAGCTTTAACAAAAAAATAATAAAGGTAGAAGCCTGTCCTTCAAATTCAGTTGAGTTTAATTGGAACAACTTTTAGAGAGATTGCATGTTTGTCAGCACACTTGCCTAAAAGACCATCTAGGTGATGAGCCAGAAGGATACATCTTTTCTCCTCTTTCCTCTCTTCCTCACTCATCCGTTGCATATATTTCTGCTTATCTGAACCAGAACGGGAAATGGCGTGGATATGGAAGAGAAGCAGGAGTGTTTAACGTGTTTGCAGTGTGCTCACAACAGGCCTGTTGTGTGAGATACAAGTGGTGAACCAACTAACAAGAGAAGAAGTTTGGGCTTGTGGTTGGCCTTGTGGCCAAGCTCTCTAGCTGGCGGAGCAGCTGCAGAGGCAGCCGGGACCAAGCTGGCTGTGAGGAGATGGGGAAGTAGATGGGCTCTGGCCAGTGCCCATCCCTCCCCCTTCCCTCAACACAGAGTTGTGCAGGGAGTTCTTTTGCTCAGAGGATGTTAGGACACAAGTGGTGCCTCCACTGAACCACAGAGAGGAACAGCTACCAGAGTTGCTGAAACAGGGACTGTTAGATGCTCTGAGAGCTTGCTCCACTTCTGGAGGATTTTCTGTGCCCCATCCTCTTTCGCTAGAGCTCCGCCTCTCTCCTGTCTGCATCTTCGCACTCCCCACAGTCCTTTCACTTCATTTTTGCTCCTTGTCTGCTTTGTTTTATCTTCAGCTCTCCTGGCCTATTTCTCCTTACTTCGTTCCTCATCGGTCCCTTGTTTCTTTTAGTTCCACACACCCCACTTCATCTAAACCCTGTTAAGAAAAAAACATGCATGGACCTCTTCTGAAGTTGTTTCTATCACACAATTTGCTGGTTGTGTTACTGCCTTTCCTCCAGCCCTTCCTCCACCATTCTCTGTTTTGGCTGTGAGAGTTCCAGGCAGGACCTGACTGCAGCTCTGTGTGTACAGAGCCTAGCAAGACCGCAGGCACTCCATTCTCAGTAGTCCTTAGGCACTGACATTGTAAGCAGAATTAATAGTAATTTGAGTGGATTCGACTGCCAGTGTGGCCACAGACTTACAATGCAACTGTGGGAAAGTAAGTCTCCTGGTGTCTCTGACTATCTGTAAAATAATACTTTCCTTCTAGCCTTTAAATAAAATACATGGTTGAAACTAAATAAGAATACATGGTTGAAACTAAATTGGATTTTTAAATCTCTTTCATCATGAATAATCTTATGTGTGGTTAGCAAGACAAGTTAGATATACAGTTGTTTTTAAATGGTAAATTTTAGGCTTACCTGTCTGCTTCTCAGATGTTACATGATTCTGCAGTGTGATGTACTGATTTTCAGCACATGCATCCACATGTGTACATAAACACATCCGCATTTCAGTTCCGATGTTGTTCCTCCTTTGGAGGATCCCACTGGATCTGGGCATCTGGGAAAAGACTGTTGCAAGTTTTATATCCCCCCACCAACCTGTATCTTTTGTGCCTGCACAGGTGGGGAAAGAATAACAGTGGAGACATATGTATGTATGCATGTTCGCATGACTAGCTCATCTGTAAACTAGAAACAAGGCAATGGCCAGAGCTTATTGCTATTGCATGAGCCCACTCAGCAGTGTGACAGATGTGGAAAAGTGCAATGAGACTAGTGCAGTATACGCTATGATCAGACTTGCATAGCTCAAGGAAATATAGTACATCTTATTAATTATGGATCAAATATATTTTGAGATCCTCTGATTAAAGGCAGTATTGAAATATAAAGCACTGCAACAGAACCATGCTAATTTGCACAGTTGACTGGGAGACCTTTTGTGGCTGAATTAGTTTTGCAATTTAGTAGGTTAACATACCTGGCACAGCAAAGCTCATGCATCACAAATTGCAATTAATCAGTGTATTTTGACAACAATGTATCTATTTTAGTTATTTACAATGCTTAATGACTTCCTAGGAGTTGTTCAATAGCATCTCTTTTATGAAAATCAATGAAATCTTATTCATAGAGGCTGAAAGGAGTCAGGCATATGGGGATCCTGGGCAGAGCCGAAGGTTGGGGTCTCTTTCTTCTCTCACCTGCACACTGGCTGCTTGCCACAGCTGTCTAACTCAGCCTACTGTCTCTTCTCAGAAGTGCTGGAAAAGCCTCTGAAACCAGCATTGTGGCTTGATTAGGGACTAGTTAAAAGAGAGACATTTTTGTATGTATTGCATGGTGTACAGAAGAGTATGACTTGTACTATGCTATTGTTGATAATTGCTTGATAGTAGCCAAATAATAGATGAAAAGATGTTTTCTCTGTAAAGCAGGGTTTGTGAGTTTGGAAAGAAAGTAATGTTAAAGTAAAAGTAAAGATCTTTGGTGTCTGATAGGAGGTAAATTTGCTCAAATGACACAGGTAAGGTTTCAGATGACACAGCTTTCAACTATCAAATTGTTTGTCATACAGGTGTTAGTATAGAAAACACTTGCTGCTAAGTACAAAAGACACCTTACAACCTAGCAACCCAGTGAACAAGAAAGTCTCCTAATCATTGTGATATGACTGTCTCAAGCTGGTGCAAGGTCTAGAGCACAAGTCTTATGATGAGCAGCTGAGGGAACTGGCGCTATTTAGCCTGGAGAAAAGCAGGCTCAGGGGAGACCTTCTCACTCTCTACAACTACCTGAAAGGGGGTTGTAGCAAGGTGCGTGTCGGTCTCTCAAGTAAAAAGCAGTAGGACAAGAAGAAATGGCCTCAAATTGCACCCAGGGAGGTTTAGATTGGATATTAGGAAAATTTTTTCCACCGGAAGTGTTGTCAAGCACTGGAACAGGCTGCCCAGGGTAGTGGTTGAGTCACCATCCCTGGAGGTATTTAAAATATGCGAAGATGTGGTGCTTAGGGACATGGTTTAGTGGTGGACTTGGCAGTGTTAGGTTTATGGTTGGACTCAATGATCTTAAAATTCTTTTCTAACCTAAATGATTCTATGCTTCTATGTAGTTCCCCTTTCTTGGCCTGATGGATCTGAAATTCTCACTCTCAAGATTATCAGGAAATCATCTGTATTTCCTTTGAGTTCAGCACATATCCTTTTTTTTCTGTCCAGCAGTGCAGCATCTCCCCAGTCCCTCTCACCAACATTCCTGGCAGTCCTGCATTTTGTGTCTCTTGCTATTCCAGGCAACCGAGGCATATATGTTTTGCATGTGTGCCAAAGCCAATAGTTTTTGCTGTTTCCAGTGTGCTGGTGGTTGAGACTATTTTCTCACCGCTTAGCACTTCACTGGCATTTGACACCGAGGGCTTTGCTGTACGGTGTGCATCTCACAGTACAGAACAGGTAGCGTGGGCTGTTTAACATGTCCTTCCTCATGCTGGGCAGACATCTCTTTTTTTGGAAGGGAATTCCCACCCTCTTCTGCTTTGACCAAGGGCCTGTGCTGATACTTTTCTCCTCCTTCCACCCTCAGAGAAGTCGGTGCTTCCCTTGCCATTGGGCTCAGCCTGGTGGTTGCCTTGTGGCCATCACCTTATCCTGAAGTCTGGTTATCTTGACTAAAACCAAAGCTTGTCCACAACCAACATAAGTGTAAAATAGAGAATAAAGCATGCCTACGCTAATAATTTCAAACTGCAGGCTTAGCTAGGCCCTAAACCAAGTTAGGTCCAGTACTAATCAAGTTGTTAAGAGGCCGTACATACTGACACAATCTGTCCGTGTTGCTGTCTGTGTGGGTGCACCTCTTCCTTCACCAAGGGACCATCCAACAGGCTGTCTCAGGCGGTCTGTGGCCGCTGAGCCTCCCCTGCAAAAACCAGAAGACTTGAGAAAGATCTGTAAGACTAGGAACAACTCTAAACAAGGTATTTGAGTATGAGCATGCGTGTGATAGACCGCAGGCATGCTTTGCAGCCTGAACCTCAGCCTCTTCTGGGGGGCACCACAGAGCAGTTGGGATTTGCAGATTAAATCCAACTCCAGCGTAGACGTTAATGCTTTATGTAGCTCTGCTTTTGCATCCCAGAAAAACCTGCTAGTGCTCTCACCTTCTTTCTTGTTAGTACCACTGTTTATATTTTGGGGTGTATGAAGGGGAACAGCCGGTGTCTTATTTTACTGTAGTGTGAGGAAAATCTATTTAAGTGCCTGAGGAAGGAACTGCTGGTTGCAGGTGTTCATGAGAGATGTGTTCCTCTTCACCCCTGCGCTCCTGGAGGGGAATTCAGCAAAAAGGACCCGCGTGTGGAGCACGGTCCCCGACTTCCCCAAAGCTATATAAACACAGCAGAAACGCTGGTGGGCCCTGGTGTGCCAAGGGTGTGTCCCCCCTTGTAAAAAAGAAAAGAGGTTTAGATGACGCACTCTGTTTATGTATGTTAACCTGTGAAGTTTTTACCCTTTTTTCCAGACATAGTTTGTGCTGGCCATTCTTGGTTCACATGTAAGGATTCTTTCCATTCCTGACTTGTTTACTCAGATTTTCAAGATGATGAGCAGCAAATAACAATAGGTAAATAACGAATGAATAACAGATAGTAGTCCAGCATGCTTATCACTAATAGCCTGCTGGCATCTTGCAGGCTGTAATTTGCCCACTTAAGCTCTGACCTGGTAAAACCCTTGAACACATTTAGAATTGTATGAATAATTCACTAAAAATATTTTTGGTTGCTTTCTTAAAATTAAACATGTCAGTAGTTCCCTGTGAAGATGATGTGTTTACTCCCATGCTTACGGGCACTGCATCAGGCATCACTCTTTCACATACTCACAGAAACGCTTTATCTCTGGTGAAATATGTCACCTCCTTTCTTGAGCTGAATGCTTCATTCCTCTCACTCACAGATCTAATACCACAGTGAATTAAATGTATTGATGAATCAGGATTGAAATCTACAGTGAATATGATTGCTTAAAAATAATTCCACCAGACGTAGTTTAGCGATGTCATTTTCTGTGGGCACATATGCTCTATGTATGGGTATATAAAACAGCGTGTGGGAATGCGATGCTATTTAACTCATAAATGGAGAGCAGAATTTTATTGGTCACAGTAAATATTTGTTCAAGGAAAAGGAGCGGAGGTGAGAACAATCCATATGAAAAGAAAGCACGTTAGTACCCAGAACACTGACAATATTGTTCAAGGACAGTTTATCCTTGTGGAAAATATGACCCCCTGTAAAGCTGCTGAGTCTGTTTGCAGATCTTTTCAAAATAGAGTCCTTGCATTTGCCATTTTAGTTTGTTTTGGCTGTTGGTGTCCAAACTACATTCCTAGCAAATTGCATGAAGTGCTTATTCCATTATTTCTATTGTTATGTTTCTCAATAGAATGTGGTTATCTTGAGCTAGTGTCATGCTTTAGTACATTAGCACTAAAATGCACTGGCGATCTTGCAAAGAGAGTGTAGGGTGGCTGACATTGAACTGGTACCTTGTACCTTGTACCTTGTCTCTGGAGATTCCTAAACCAGAGGTTGCTTTCAGTTTAAAATGAAGAAAGAATATTTGCATTTCTTCATAATCTGGTCTACTCTTGTGAAACCATGACCTGTGCCAGTTCATATACGTTCTGCTCAAACTTCGTCCAGGTGCCGGGATTTGCTTGACTGGTCCTAACTGGTTTTTGGATGAGAGGTGTTTTAATCTGTCCTGAATTTATATTTTGCATGGCTTCAGTTTTCACGTAATGAGCCAGCTTTATCTGTCATGTGCACAGTTCTGCTTTCTTCACATCCCAGTTCATAATTTTGTTACATGCCTTTTGTCCATAGAAAATAAAGGAATCAGGGAACTGAAATTGAATTAGACCCAAAACGTGCTTGAGTTTCCTGTTTTTCTTGTATTAAAATACTTTTTCTATTGAGACCCAACATGCGGCAGTTTCCTAACCACAACCACAGGGACTGCGAGAACACCCTGAGTTTTGCCACACAGCACAGCGACGGGGCAGATCTGGAAGCGGGCTGGGGATGTGCTGTGCAGGGAAGACAGCGTCCCTCCACACTGGCAGCTGCCCCACTGCTGGTGGACAAATGAGTTATTTTTGTTCCTGGACACTGGCAATGACTAGGTTTGTGGCTCACCTCTTGTCCAAGTCAGAGGTCATCTCTCTCTTTCATGCTCCTTCCCTGCTTTTTTTTCCCCTACCCGTTCTTTTCTCTCATCTTATCTTTTTTCTATCCTACCCCACTCCTTCTTCTTTCACTCTGCCCTCATTTTTTCTCCTTCTTTAGTCAAACAGACCTACTGAAATATAAAGTGTGACCTCCCCTAAAGAGGGGGGGTTGTCCTTTTACTTTTTAAATTATGCACCTGCCTAGATGTTTTCACTGTGTAATTGCTATAGTCGCTACTGGGAACACAGATAGCCCCTTTAATATAACTTCTAAGAGCTTTAAGAGATTTAAAACAATGTCTTCAGTTTTATGGCCTTTCTCAGCTTCTGGTAGTATCCTTCTGCAAAGACTAAGTGAAGAAACAAAAGCAAGCAGCGCAAGACCTGCCTCCAGCAATATTTCCACAGTCATATTACTAGGGAGGGCTGCTCACACTGAGGTCACTGCTAGGAGGGCTCATCACCGGGTGCAAAATACATTCAAAAGTTACTTTTTATAAGATTAACAGCTCTGTCATGAAAACCAGCAACATTTCTGGACTTGTGGGAGTCAGTTCTGCTGCATTCCAACCCAGGATGTCCTTCTGACACTTTTTTGTCTGTGGAAACACTCATAAATTTGACCCTGGCACTTGGAGATGAGCTAGACCCATTCGAATATAGTCCCTTCGAATCCACCCTCTCTCCCTCCTTTGTCCTAAGAAGGAGGTACTCTCTCTCTCTGACTCTTACATCTCAGTAAACTAAGAGATATTTTAGATATCTTACTGTTTGTTTTGGATTAAGTGACGCTGTTTAGGGAGTAATGTTCTCCTCAGTGTGAATGGGAGGAGTGGAATTTGTAGTTCCCGTCTCAAGCAAAAATATATTTTCACAAAAGATAAAGAAGCATTTTTATGCATATGTAGGAAAGGGAGGCCTGCTACAAGATCTGAATTTTGGATACCTCCCAGTTTAAGAGAGCTACGATTTGGACATTGATAAAAAACCCTGTTCTTAATGGTAATAAAATAAAAAAAAAAACCCTCAAACATTATTATCTTAAATTGCAATGATTTTATTTATATTGACAAATTATTTAATAGAGATTAATTGGATCCTTAATAATTTGATGATCTACCCAACAATGAAATAAAGACTGTTGACTATTTATCCATGATCTCATATAGAAGACAAGCACAGTGTTATTGAAGTAATTTGCATACTATCTGAAGTCAAATATTAATACACACATGCCCTTCCCAAGTTTCAGCCCATCATTAAAGCTCTGTGATCTTCTTACACTAACATTTTGGTCTAAGCTTTACTGCATAGTAAGATAAAACTTCATTATACAATTAGGCAAAACGTCATTGCTGTGTTGAATAATCATTTTCTGGAGGCACTGAATGAAACCTTTAATTAATATTTCATCTATGGCCAGGTTTAGTACCTTGAATAAGCCCTAATAATATTGCCATTTCCCAGCTTTCTTAAAGGTGTAGTTTTGAGTCTGTTCACTTGTTTGCAATTATGTCTAAAATTAACTATTTTAGTTATAAACCTAAGAAAACAAGGAGGAGTGTAATCTTCTAATGCACACAGAAGTGGGCCCCGCACTGGATATTTTAATGCATGCTCTCTCATTATTTTTGCACCACGTCTTCCTTATTAACTTCTGATATGGGCTATCACTTTCCTCCTTAAAAACCTCAGGATCAGAGTTCAGTTTGAAGGCTGTGAGTGTCGATTGGACCTGTTGTTACCGGGGCATTTTCTACCAGCACTGTTTTCCCCTGCTGTCAAATCTCCCCCCACCTATTCATTCCTCCTCCTTAAGGTCTGTTTGACACTGTTGTAATGACCCCCATTGGGAGATGTACAATTGGATTTCTAAGTTCCCGCATGGCTCCTACTTTTTAATATTTGCTCCTGAGTCAGCACTGTATGCATGGCTGACTGAAATAGAGTGAAAATTTGAATAATTTCTGTTCTCTTCCCTGGATTGTATTGCTGTTTGACTGCAGAGAAGAAAAGCATCTCTAAAATGCTTCAGGAATCTCATACTCTCACATATAATTACATTGCAATATTTTGGATGCCTAATCTTTCCATATATCTTAGTAGTATCTCACCATTTTTGTTAGAAGGAACCTGATTTTTACTGGAGCTTTACAGTTAAATACAATGGATGATGGATTTTTTTTATCACGTAGCAGCATGCCTGACGGCCAGTACAGGCTCTGCTCCAAGTTCCACTTGGTCATAAAATATGTGGCAGCATGAGGCTAAACTTGTATGCTGGTAGAACAATGATCTCATAGCTAGACGCTGGGGTAAAATTAGCTTTGGTCAAATTTACATTTTAGAGCAGGGATGAATGCTTATCCCCAGTGTCCTAAGAAAGGGAAGGTTATTTTGGTGAATCTCTGGCTTCCACAAATGCTTCTGGAATTCAGAATCAAATTATTGCTTCCCTATGAATGGAGTGTGGGGGTTAATGTTTCTTCTGCTTCAGCCAGCCACAATGGGTTCAGCTCTACTGTCTAAACTACACACGGGCTTGTATCCTTACATCAGGTGTTGATGATTCTCATTCTGCTGTATACTTTGGCAGGGAGTGATGCAATCTATCAGAAACTCTAAACAATTACCATCTTTTGGGCTGCATACCCTTGGTAATCCAGGTAGCAATTACCCAATCTGAATATTTGGCAAGTAGTTTGTAATCCCTGTGGAGAAAGCATATGCAAGCCTGGCTCTGACCTGATTAACTTAGTTCCCTGACTTCACCAAGCAATACTGAACACCTAAGGGGAACTAGCATGTTCCCAGGTACCTCTGTCCTGAACAACATCAGTAAAAGCTAATCATCCCTTCTGGATTTGGTGTTCCCTTTCATCTTGGGCTGGCTACGTCCCAGGTGGGTGCAGCTTCTGGCAACATGCCCTACAACGTAGGTGTTATTCTCAGAACAAAAGTAGAGGGCTGCCAGATGTCCAGTGTCACCTGCCCTAAGGAAATTTTCCTTCCAAATCTCTGAGTGGATTGTTTCACCAGGTGACTGTGCTTGTTGTTGCAGTCTGCTGATGTGACCATGTGACAAAATGCACTGCTTGCTTCCGTGTTCAAGGGAAGTGGAATTTAACTTGCTCAGTTGTATTTTGCAGCTGCAAAGAAGGAAAAAAATAGAAGTAAGGGTACAGTACAGGATGGGCCAGCATGTGTCTTATTTCCTCCATTCTGGCAGCACTCTCGGGGAGGAGGGACACGGCACCCTGGCAGTGACTATAGGCCAAATCCCCAAGAGTTCAAGAGCTGCACTCAGGAGTGGAAGGAGAGCTAAAGTATTAGGGCCATTTTAATCTCTAGATGACAAAGAGCCTTGAATACAGAAGACTGTTCAGTTTGTAAGAAGTCACGTTCGTTTCATGGTGTTCCCTTTTCCTGCTTTTCAGAAGTGGCTGTAGATGGCCTTAGAATTTTCTAATTTTTTTCAATCTTTTTTGGACAAGCTTATCCCGTGCTCTCTTGTGGGCTGGCAGACTTAGTGAGATAGGAACATGACTTGTGGGCTAACTTCCTGCAACATCATCTTCTCATTCAGGCCTCCAGACTTTTCTCACAGAAATATATCCGATGTCACTAATATGAAAGGGTCCAGCATGGGTGAGTCCCTTTCCTCAGCCAACTGCATCTGTCTGATATGTCCAATAGCAGGACTGGTTGCTCTTGACTCACCAAAAGGGATAGCTTATGTTTTTAGAGCTGAGTTGTCAAGGGTGGCCCTTGACAAGACTTGAACTCATTCTCCCTGAGCTTAGTGGGATGATTTAACTGCTCATCTCTAGCCAATAAATCTGGTAGTCAGAAGCATGGCAAAGAGACACAAGGAAGTTCTTTTAATCTTCATGCAACTTCATGGGTGAGGTCAAGTTCTTACCCTGTGATTCACCAGCAGATTTCATCGGGATGAAGGGGTGAACATCGGTTCCCTCATGTTTCTTTGTCAGTTCCCACATATCAGCATTCCTCCCCATCATGGCATAAGGAAAATGGATATGGCTCACACTTCACAGGTTTCAGGCAAAGCAGAAATCAAAACATGGGAGATGTTGGAGTTTATGACAGAGTTATAAATGATGGGTCACTTTTCTCCCTAGGGAATCTGCTTAACTCCCTCAGATTTTTCCAGAAAGAAATTTAAAAAAGGAGGAAGGCAGTCAGGAAAGGAAAAGGTGCTCCCATTTTTTGTGGTGTTACTACACAGAGCTGAGCTGCCAGGTTAGTAAGATCTGCAGGGAGATTGTGGTTAGTGCTGGTGGTTGACTGGGCGCCACTGCATTCCTTGCAGCAGGACTCAGGCCAACGGCATTACGCCATCAGCTCTGAGGGATCACCAGCAGCACCGATTGCCAACAGGAGAGGAAAATGCAACTGAGTTTTTGATACCTAGGAAGGATGAGCTTTAGTGACAGTCTAGTTGTTCTGTCCACTGCCATGCCTATCCCTGGAAAATGAAAGCATCAGCACGCCTGTCTGCAATCTTTTTGGCCTGTAACAGACTGGTTGCTGTCAAATGGAATAGAATGTAAATATTTGTGGGGTTTTATGGTTTTGTTTTTTTTTTAAAAATTATAAATTCCCTCAGTTCCTTTCTTCCTTCTCTTTAGCAACAGGCTGTGGGTCATTAGTATCAATAACACAGATCTCTCTCATGCCACACCTAAACTAAATTGTCAATAGGAGGTTTTGTAGAAGATTCACACATCATTCCAGCAACTGTAATATCTGTTGGGAAATGCAAAAACACCAGGTGCATAGCTGCTGGTTAGAGTTTCCATTTACTTTACCTGGGGCTTTTCTGTAACATGCAACAATGTACGTCACATGCAGAAAAAAAAGTAGGTGGAAGGTTCTTTCCAAACCACATTGACCGAAAGAATGTACGTGTCAGGTAAGCTGTATGCTGATGTGCTCATGTGTTCTGCAGTGGAAAGGGTTACCTTGTCAAGGAAATCTTCCTGGTGCAGGTGTGCATCCTAGCAGATTCATTCAGAGACTGAGAGATGAGAATGAGCCGTCCCTCATCTGACATGTACAAACAGCATTTTATCCATTTGTCTCCTAGGACATTTGCTAGCTGTCTCGTTAATCTTTTACTTGAAGTCAGACATATGTATTGATGGGAAAACAAACCATAGACCACAGACCCCCTGCCTTGCATTCCTCACCTCTTCAGAGTAATACTCACCATAGAACCGTGCAGAAAGCACCGATACTTCAATGGGTTTGGAGCTGCATTTCCTTCTTGCACTTAAAGCACCTCTTCCACTGCTGTACTCATAAGCTCTTCTTCCTACTTATTATTTGTACTGTTGAGTAACTACCTACCCCCTCCAGTCCATCACATACATCCCATTCCTTATTTGCATTTTGCATATATATGATGCCTCCTGTATCTCAGAAGTTAAGGAGGCTGAGAAGCTGAGACTGGAATTTCTTCCTTTTAATACCAAGTCACAGGGTGCTCTGTGCACCTCTCACTGACCTTTTGGAGGCTTTATGAGCACCATTAATTTTATCTGTTTCTAACAGACCAATATCAAGGACAACAAAAATTCAGGGCCCGATCCTCATCTGGGTGAATTGTTTTTAACTTTGTTAAGAGGGAATAAGAAACTTGTGAGCCAGAGCCAGTAGCAGAGCATAGAAAGGGAAGTAATTTCAGGAACAGAAATATCTGTAAAGGTTAATCTCCAGTTATCTTGTCTCTTACTTCATCATCATCTGGTCGCAACAGACTTTGTGAGCTAAACAGAGCCAGGTTAGCTCAGTACTTAAATAAAAGAGCCCGGAGGTATTGTCTTGGTGGTGTTAAATAGTGATCTTCTATCTTACCCAAGCAAGCAGATTCTTTTGCATCTTGCATCACTGCATTATCTGAGCCTTTCTTGCATGTCTGCCTTCAGGCCTGCCAGGCTGATTGGTTGGGATTATTGCCTGAGGTTTTCCAACACTAATTTTATTTTTAATAGTATTTATTTTCTTCAACAAAGCTCTGCATGCTCATATGCTGCATCTCATTTTAAGTGAGGTCAGAATTACTTTAAATAGTAATTATTTGAAAGGGAAGAATACCCTCCAAGTCCTGTAAGAATATTGTTTATAAACATTTGTGCTTTGCATCTCTGTAAAGGAAAATTACTAAAGCAGAACAAGGATTTATTTTCAGTTGTCTTTAATCTCAAATTTATGCTTTGTACTGTATGACATGGGATTGACCCTTGTGGGACTGGAGCCATCCTGAATTCATATCTCACTCAAATCCACATTTATACATTGTTCAGGGTGTTTGGTCAGGAAGTTTTAGCCTGTCTGTTTCAAATAATTCATACTTCTAGTGCTCAGTCCCAGTAAAATCCTCAGGAACTCTAGTAGGCTTTGTAAGCACTTCTTTAGGTGAGAATGTATCCTTCAATAGGAATTTAAGTTTGATACAGTGATAGAACATCTCTCCCTCTCCCCCTCCCCTCCCCTCCCCTCCCCTCCCCTCCCCTCCCCTCCCCTCCCCTCCCCTCCCCTCTCCTTTCACCAAAAATGCCTCAAAAAACTTTGTGCAGTGCCTAGCACAAGAGGGTTGGGATCATAACTTGTTTTGTAATACAAATCACCACTTAAGGGTTAAAATGAGAAGTAAGTTGGATGGATTACTGACTCTTCTCCAGGAGGTAGTCAAAGGTTTGTAATAGCTAGTTCAGCTGACACCCCAGGAAAGAGAAGCTCTCTGTTCTGGAAGCCAGCGTTGGTGATAACGGTGAGACCTTTGCCATGTTGCCTTGCCAGATCCTTCAACACTGGAATAAAAGCAAGTGCTTCGAGCAGGGTCCTGCAATTCAGTTGTCAGTCCAGTTCAGTCCTTAGTCTTGCTATGGAGATCAATCACAAAGCTACAGCCTGCTGTGGTGATAGCAGTATGAGGGAACTAGTAGGAAATAGTCTTTGTGTACTGCATTTGGCAGACAAACAGTTAAATTATGAAGTTGTTATTATTATGGATTTTAGTCAGGAGTAATCTCGGTCAGATTTGAGTTTGTAAACCCATCCTGAAAAGTGCATCAGTCCATCTCTAACCCTGGGTTCACTGAAGACATTGAAATTCAACACGTAGGTTAAAGTGAAAATTGCATTCAGTATTGGTTTTTGTAGACTAATTTGTTGGCTGGAAAGCAGTATAGCTAAAGAGGAAGCTGAAAAGCTAGTGAAAGTGCTGTAGCAACTCACTGTAAACTTCTAAATCCCTGGCGGAGAGGCTACATCCAATTGCTGTTACTTCTCTTACACTTAGATCGATGGTAAATTCTTCAGGGAGCAGCATCATCATTTTGTTCTGAATTGTGTCCATGCTTGGTCTGCGGCTGTGCCTCCTGGGCTCAAAGATGTTATAACGATACAGATGGATCCTCTCCACCTTTGCAAGTGACCTGAGAAGGCCAGGGTCTGGCTGCTGCTTCTTGGGTGAGCCATGGGAGCAACCCCCATGCCTTTCTCCCTGTTACCCTCGTTATGGAGGTGCTGGAATGAGAAGGAGAAGCAGCGCCAGTGCGTCTGCCAGCCTGTCCTGCCTGGTTGGGTTTCATTGTTCTTCTCTTAATTTTATCCAGTAATTCATTGAGGGAACAGTAATGCAAAACTTTGCATCCTAGCTGATTTCTTGCTCTCTTACTAAGTCTCCACACCCTTGTCGGGGTCAGCATCCTTCAGATACCCGCAGCCTACTGCAGTGTCCCGCTCCCCCCTTCCATCCCCCCAGCAGCTTGCTGTCCTTTAGCCAGGTTATACATATTTTTTCAATCCTGGTTGTTTATGGTCTCTGAGCACAAGGCTTAGCGGAGAGCTACGCTGCCAGCGCTGCGAGACACCCCAAAGGGAGTTTGGCCGAGGCTCTGCCTGTTTTCACACCTCTCTGCAGATGGAGGCCATGGAGCCCGCTCCCCTCCCCGGCGCCCCTGCAGGCGCCCTGCCCGCCTTTGGCCTCCGCTGTCAGAACGACTTTGGCAACTGCCACTACTGGATTGCATCACCGTGAGTGTCTCCCAGGTGGCTGCAGCTTTAAAACTCGCCTATCAGCCTGTCTATCTGGTATTAGGTTTGTATCTTGCCTGTTTGTCCAGGGTATTGACTTCTGGGCTGCTTTTGCAGCTGCAATTGCAGTTTGGGCACGGCAGCGCTGGGATGAGGGTGCTACATCAGCAAACATAAATCCCGTAGTTGTTCAGGCTTGGACTGCATTTTTATGGCGTTGCAGGAAATGGAGGCTTGGCACGCCGGAGAACCGCCGGGATAGGTGATGCAAGGCGAGCGCAGCATCCGCTCGTGTCCCTCAGAAGCTGCTCAAGGGAAGGGAGCAGCCCAGCTAACTGGCACCATCAAGGAGACAGCCAGCTTCCCCTCCCGTGATTTATATGGGGTTTACGGTGGGGTGTGGCCAAATTGGGTCGGTGGGAAGCAGGCACATACGGTTACGTGGGATTAGCGAGGAGCAGACAGACGGCAGTGCAGGACCGGGCAGGGGAGCCCGCACGTGGGACGGCTCAGCCGCAGAGGCAGCTGGCACCGGAGCACTGATAAGGAGGAGAAACAGATGGCCACGCAAGCCCTTACACACGCCTTCCTGGTAGGCCTGCTGGAGGCTGGTCGACATCCCTTATTCCCCAAACAAAAATAAATCTTTTCCCTTCCCTTGTTTGAAGAATTCATGTGGCTCATTAAAGTTTATTGCCATAAACATGCTCTTGCAGTCTTTGCCCGGGTACATTGCTGCCGCTTGTGAATGACACAGGATCAGTCCCATTTGTGCCTCTACCATGCTGTTATGACATGGTTACAGAGCCCTGTCCTTACTGCTGCAAGTCTGCCATGGGGAAAGAAAAGGGGAAAAAGGACAAAAGAAGGAGAAGTACATATTACGTAAGATTCCCCGAAAACAATTCCAGAACTGGCCTTGATGCCAAGGGGAGCGTGTTGCAACTCGTAGGTGTGCAGAAGTTAACATGACAGACCGCTGAGCGAAATTCATTTAAGAGGTGTTCTGTATTGCCGAGGTATGAGCGATGCGGTGTGATGTGGCAGTTGCTGTGGAAACCCTTTGGCGATACGGCCGAGAGCAGAGTACAGCGGAGCAGGTAAGCAGAGCCTAGGTAGCACCTAGGTGTAGGATGCAAGACTCCAGCATTCAGCATCCTCTCTCTACTGCAGTTTCTTTCTTGCAGGCTCATGTTATGCAGCTCTGTCTATTCTCTGTTACTACACAGCCACCACGGGGATGAGGTTTGGAAAAAGCACAGAATGTTTCTAGTAGTGCAGATGTTTTCAATGAATTCACCCTTCAGAACTGAAAGCGAAGGAGGCCTGGAAGGGGAAGAGTGTTTGTAGCGAAAAATATTCGGTTCATCCATATGTAGACCCAACGTGAGCCTGGGAGACACTGAGTGCCCCCTGTGAAGTGACAAGTGCCCTCAGTCTTCACTGAAGTTCTGCTGAAGGCAGTGGGTACGTCTGCATGGCAGTTGCAGCAATGACTGCTTTTTGGCTCAGTAAATTAGTCTTTGTGGCTGCGCTCCGGCTCCTACAGTACGCACACTTCAGTATCTCTTTAGAGGCTTGTCTGATGAAAAGGGAAAACATTCAGCATCTTGCCAGATCAGGGCCTGGATTTTGAAATATTTTTGTAGGTTAAAATGAGAATGCATATGCATGGGCTTGTTTTCAGGCGAGCTGAATACTTGTAGCTTGCAGAGTTGGGTGCAAGTTTTAAATATTCTGAGTCTCCAGAAATCAGTCTGGGAACTTTTTCTCCCCCTGATACTATCCTTATTGCCCTTGCCTCCATATCTTCTGCTGTTACATTGTATTTTAGCTATGAAATTGTACTATTTAAACCATTTATGATACCATTTGTGTGGGAAACAGTAGAAAATCTTCTCTTTCTATCCACTATACACTGCTACATGTAAACCCCTGCATGACTTCCATGTAGAATCAATCAACGATAGTGAAATCAAGTGGAAAGGCTGTGAATATCACTCAAAATAAGGCCCCCTTTCCTCCACCATGGCTCTAACTCAGCCAATGACCTGGAATATGGCCCTTTTCACTCACTGCAAAGTCTTGGGGTGCAAATTTACCCTCTTAACACCTTGCAAAATAAGCCCCAGGACCCACTCCCCACAACTTCCACATCTTAGGGAACTGGTAGAGATGGAAAATTTGTGTGAGGATCCTTGCCACTGTAGTATCTCAAATGCTAACCTAATTCTAGAGAGTACCATCAGTTGTAATCTTATGTGAACAGGCTTTCTAGTGTTACAATATTTCTGCAAATATTTTAAAAGGTGCCAATGTATATACAAAAAAGTGGGTATGGTTATAGGTCTATCTATCTGTACTTCTGATGCCCTCCCTCCTTATCCCCACATCTGTTTCCAAGAATGTCATACCTGGAAAGAATCATTTCAAATTAATTCAATTTGTTTAAAGCAGCCTAAGCTTCATCCCTCACAAGGGCCACTCAATCACATTACTGCTCCTGTGAAACTCCTAATGGGACACAAAACAAGTAAAAGTAGATTCAGGTGATCTCACATATTAAACATACTAATTAAATCTGGCAACAAAATGACTTTGTGAATTTCCTTTAATCCTGTTTTTAAATTAGGCCATATGTATTTTGGCTCCAGATTTCATGTGCTTTATTTTCTATGAACTTCCTTTTAACCACGTCCTGTGGCCAATTCACATCCAATTGTTTGAAAATCAGTCTTAGGTGATAACTCTGGATGATTAAATGGGAAGTGTCTAATTCTGCTTTCAAATCCACCTGTTCCTTTGAAAAGCTTAGTGAATATCTCGTATGGGAGGTTCAAAGCTCTACTGATCTGACCGTCTCTACTAAAAACCCAAATGTTATGGATCTTTGTGTTTTCTGAGAAACTTTCCCTAGAGGAAAACTAGCTTCAGGAAAGTGGGGATGCTTGCTTTAAATCAGTAGTACTTTTCACACTGCTGCTTTATAACCTTACCTATGGGGGAATATGAGCTTCTTTATATAGTTTTGCAGTGACATTCTGACTAACAAGACTAACAGGGGACATGCTGACTAAGAAGGGCTTCTTCTTGAAGTCCTCTTCTGTACAGTCGTGGTATTTAATCCACCCTGTAGGAAGGTGGGCTTGCTGTTCAAGGACATCTATGTTGTTAGCTAAAATGTTAGTGATCAGTATCTACTTGAATAAATAATCAGCCATGATGGGTACACTCCCCTGTTGTGCACATTGTAACTTCACGAAACCAAAGCTCCAGGTGGTGTCCAGGATGTATGGTGGTACCTGAATGGACTCGTTTTTAGGGGATGGCAGCAAATTCCCTGTTACTTCTGGGACCTAGGATACTGGTGACACTTTGATCTCTCATGCTTCCTGTGGTACACTCCAGTTTTTATCTATTTTAGTATTGTATCCTAACAGTTTTAGTTTGTTCTCAGGTTGTTAGGAGTGTTTTATGGTCTGTGCTTTAGTGTGTGTGTGTGTTACTGAGAAAATGTCCAGGGGCCATTCTGGGCAGAACATCTATTAACGTGATCTTGGAGGGACTGGCCTTGGTGAGCTACATGGTCCTGCACCTCCTCATCGTATACTGTGCTCTCCTGACTGCACCAGTGACACAAAATATGCAATAAATAATACACTCTATAGCAGCAGTGCTTTCACATAATAGATGTGCCAGCAAAATTCTTTCCTGGAGCAGCTTTCCAGAGCATCTGAGCCAACCATTCAGCTGGTGTAACCTGTTACAGCTCTGTCAAATTACATAGGACTCCATCAGTTCACTGCAGCAGAAGATTTGGCCACCCTTGTTCCATCAGGAATTAGTGGATGGGAAATTTACCTAGACATACACACAGACACAGAGCAGCACACACCCAGAGTACACAGCAGCATGTACTTATCAGAGCTCCTATTTTGCTGAGATGACAATCTGGTCTGTTAGAGTGAGTTTGTGTCACAGTTCTCTGAATCTCCATGCACTTAGTAACTCCTGCACTGGACAGTAATGTCCAAGAACAAGGAAAGGCTGCCAGTGATACATGTGTTTGTGTGTACACACATGTGCACATAGTGCAGAGAAAATAAGTGGTACTGTTGAATAAACGTCCTATCTGCAAAGGTGTGAGGTAGTCACATTACTCAGGAGTGTGCCGAAATGATTGATGCTAAAAATGTTATACTGCTGCACTCCACACAGTGCACATTAAAGAAAAGCCAAGGCAGGACATATTAAATTTTATTGAGAGTGGGTTTTGCAACTTTTTAAGAGGCCATGTGCCATGCTTCCTTTTTTAGGATCCAACTACCAAAATTAAAACCAGTAAATCTTTCTAAAAATAACCTGAGAAAAACTTTCCCCTATGTGAAAATGAAGCATGCTAATGTCCTCATGTGCCTTGATTTTCCAAAAAAATAGCGCCTTGCTGGAAAGTGCAGTCTATTCCCTTTTCATGATACCAAACTCTGTGTATCATCCCTTCACCTTGTTGCTGATGGTGTGAGACTGGATCAGACCAATTCTGGGGCTCAAGCCAGTAACATCCGTAGGGATGGGAGGACGCTCTCCACTAATGGAGACAGAAGACCCTGACTGCGACAGGCTGCCTGAAGAAGTGAACAGGATTTGGATCACTAGATCTGAGGAAGATAGAGTTGTGGGAAGGTGAAAGATTTAAAAGTCAATCAGATACAAATTTATTGCGTGGATTTTAATGAGGAATGTGTGCTTTGTGGGCATGGCTGTACGCATACTCACTGTTTGCATTCAGTGAGCAAAGACGTGTGAAAGGTGTTTGCATAACATGAATGGGAAGTAGGTAGGGTCGTTTTTTCTCACAGTCATGCTCTTTCTGTTTATATATATATAATTTACATTTATTGCAAAATATTATGTACTCAGACTGTGGCATATATTAGGCTTGCTATTTCACTATTGTATGTTGAATTCTTGGGGGGAGATGAGAGAGGCAGTAAAAATGAGTAGGGTCTTGGGGAGGTGATCATTTCCAGTTAAAGGGGCATATAGTTTGCATAAGCAACAAGGAAAGAGATTATCTTTGAGATTTTGGAGAATTTCCTCCCTGCGTACTTGGATGAAGAAACAGAAGTGCTATTCAGATCTTTTAAGACCGTACCTTTGTGCCTTCCTCTGCATCTGGAAAGTGCCCTGCCCAATTTGTGCAGCTGCAGTTTGAACAGAGGAACAGCAACCATTCCTGCACAACTGTGTCTGTTCGGTGGGGTCTAATAGGTGGTGAACGTGGAGGGAAGCTCCTTTGCTGCAGCTGGCTAGAACCAAAATGTGAAAACATGGGTGGAAAGGGCAACCCTGTGTGAACTCAGATAGCTTTCCCATCTCTTAAAATCTCTGAGTCTAGATTTTGGAGACTGTCTCCTGATAAAATTGTGGGATATGTACTGCAAGTGCAGGCGGGAAGCTTAATGCTTTCTGGAAAAGGTAATGAGTGAAGGCTGCAGCGAACACCAGAACAGCCTTTCCTTCCCTCAACCCACTCTGCCCAAATGAGCACTTTCTCTGCAACCATTGGCAGTAATAAGTAATCTTCATCTGAAACATCTCTTGTTACAGCCTTTATTGTATTGGCAGTAAGTGCATAACAAGCCACTGCTATACTAATAGTTTTGTACTGATAGAAACCCAGTAAAGCCAAACACAGAAAATATTTTTTTTAAATGTGTTCTGAAATGCTTTCTTGCAGTGCTAAAAACAGTTTACAGGAGATGTTGAAAACAAAGTGCAAGATGTAGGTACCATGTGTTTGCTTTTTAAGACTGGGGTAGTGCCTAGGAAAATCTTTGCTTTCAAAATGTGCTTTAAATGGAGGGCCAAATTCACTGCTGCATAGTCATGCAAGATTCCGGTGGAACAAATGGGGCTGGACCCATTTGCACAAGCAGTCGGTGCGATCTCAAGCTAACCTCGACGCGTCTGTCTGGCATCTGTGGGACATTTACCGTGAACTGCTCTAGGAGCTAGAGCCAGGCCCCCCCAGGGGCCAAGGTTCCTCAGGGATCCCTTTTTGTTCATCTGAACCATTTCTGCCCATTTCAAAAACTGTAGCTAATTAGTTGTAAAAACAGATGTGCCTGTGATATTTCTCTTCCTCTAAAGGTTACAGCCCAGATCGCTCTTGGTGCTTGCATGGCAAAAAGGCAGGAGGCAGGGAAGAGGGGAAGGAGCAAGAAACCTTTGCTGCTGTGTTTGCACATCTACTGAGACACAAATATGGGGCCTGAGGAGGAATCAGGCTTTTTTTCCAGTAACAGCCCTTGCATCAGGGAGGATCAGGGAAAGGCTGGGGGAATGGCAGGGTGCACTTTTCTTCCCCATGTCTCTGTACCCATTGGCCCAAGGAAGCCAGGCACACAACAGCAATTCCTTGTTTTGCACTTCATCCCACTCTCTCAGGTGCTGGGAGTTTTGGGGGTTAACCTAAGCCTTGAGAAGCAAGGCACCCTGGCTCCCTTCAAGCAGAAGATGTCAGCCAGCAAGGTCCTGGGATGTGCACTGGGAAGGAGTCTCCATGCTGGCTGTAGAGGAAGTTGGAGGAAATGAGCACCTCCAAGGTGAGGTTAGCCATCGCCAGTTACACAGAGTCAACCTCAGGTGGGCTGGGACAAGGAAAAAGGCAGCCCTGCAGTGTTCCCTGTGCTGCTGTGCCTCCCTTGTGGCCAGCAAGCCCCTCTGTTTGGGCTGCTGCGCAGTGTGAAAACTTGGCTCATGCTTGGGGAAACACTGACGCTCCTCAGGGGTGCTCCCTGCTGATCCCCCGGGTGGTTCCATGGGCTCCTCAGGAGAGCTGGCCTCTCAGCACCTTGGAGCTGACTGTGGATTCCTCCCGTTACCACCTCTTTTACTCTGTGTGTGGCATCAGAGCAGCCAGCAGGATGTAACTATAGACTTGGACTATTTAGGGCTGTCATTGCTGTTGACCAACATGTACAGCAGGTTGACTCATGAAGGAGAAGGGATTCTTTTTCTAAATGTAGTTTTTCAGGCTCAAGCTTTTGCACTGCAGTGGACAGGGAGTGCTGCTTAACTAGAAAATCTGCTTTAAGAGAAAGTTTCCTCATTTTGTTTTATGGTGGGGGGAAGAAAGATCGTTCTCTTGCATGAAATATGATGGGAAGGCCAGAATACCCCTGCCAGGGCCTGTGGGACAGGGCAGTGGCATGAGCCAGTGTGAGCGAGGTGAGTCAGACCTCGGGCACTTCAATGCTCCGAGGGCTGGTGAAGCTTTGGATCCCCTCCTGACTGCAGATCTTCACAGCAGCATTCCTTGTGTGACAAGCCTTTTTCACATTTCCCCATTCAGCTGATTGTGGGTGCTGCGCTATTTTAAACCCACATGGAAGTATGTTTTTAGGACCATCTGCTACCGGCCCTAACCCAGATGATACAGTTAGAGCCTGCCCACAGCATCCTCCCCTCCTTCAGACAGTTCCAGGAACAAGTGGTGAGTCAGTCCCGCAGCTGAACTCATATTTAGCTAACCCTGATATCCTGCCTATCGGAGAGAAATGCACAACGGCCTTCCCAGGTGCAAAGCCCTGTTGTTTCCATTAGTTAGAGGATGCTTGGAATTTAAAAAAAAAAAAAGACACCAAAGCAAATGTCACATTAGTTAGTGCATTGACTCCTCTCATTCTGCAGTGAGGAGGGAAAAGCCGTTAGTCACCATGCAGCAGCTCACCCCTCTTGCTTTTGCTTTAAGGCTGAAGGGCAGTTTCTGCCCTCAGCTGACCGGCAGACTTGCAGGCCTCCCCTTGCTGTTAGCTGCAGCGGTGCTGCCGAGGTAGTGGCTCTCCCTCGTGCCGAAATGTCTTTGCACAGCTGAAGCGTAGTTAATTTTTCCTTCGGGCACTGGGGGTAAGTGTAGGCATCTCCTGGAGTGGTCCAAAGGCCAGTGTCACCCGTCAAGATCCCTGCCTTCTCTCATCTAGCAAATGTTGTTAAACACATGTATGTGGATCTGAATGAGGCTCTTTTCCTCCACCTTAGGAGCTTCCTGAGTCTGAAATAAGGTTTCAGCCAATGGATCATCAGAAATGCCCTCCTGGAGAGCTGCGTGACTAAGAACTGGTGTTTATAAGCCATTACTCGCTGTATTTTAAACTCCTGCTCTTTGATCCCTGTATGATCCAGCAGCCACTTTCTGGCCGTTTGGCAAAACCGGCAAAACGTGCCCTGCTCTGTCATCACATTTCTCCTGGATCCACTTAGCACGCCGCACCGTTTGCCACCCAGCAGGTTAATGACCCATAATTACCTTTTTCATATAATGAGGAAAGCTCAATATCTCTGCAGCGTATATGCTAGCATCCAGCCTGGGCACAGCCTTCCAATGTTAAATGATACCTGAGGCCCTGTCCTGCTCCCACTGAAGTGGCAGTAAATCCCCCACCGCCTCTGCACAGCCGCCAACTTCCCAATTCTGCGGCATGGAGAAAAAACCCTCCCTGATGCTGCTGGCAGCATTACCTGCAAAATGAGTATGAAACCTGAATGTTGTTTTATTTAGGCTATGCGGTAAGTATTTGTGTGCTTCCATGTATGCACAGATCAGGCCTGGCTCTGAGGAGCTTTTGCTGGTATCCTCTCTCGATCAATGCTGGTTTAAATAAGCATCGTGAACCTAATTATTCAGTGCTGCTCACATGACACTGAATTTGCTACGGTACCCTTGAGACAGGCAGGCTTTATCCTGCTCAACAGAAACATCCGCAGCTGTACCACACTCTGCTTCGGGCTCCTTGGAGTTACTTCATCGTCGCCTGACAGCTGTGTCCCCTGACCATTATCTGGTGGCCGCATACTTCAATAGCAGACTGTATGTACTGTATGCACTAGACTACAGTGTGACCTGACAGCTTGGCTTCCTCTCCCAGAGTATATCTTCTGCTACTCTTTAGCATCCTACAGTTTATCTGTGGTCAGCTTTCTTACCCATTTCCTGCCAGCTGCTACTGGTCTTTAGTCAGCTCTGCCAGGCATACAGGCAATGGTGAGCTTTCTGAGCCTTTTGCTGCATTATTTCTTGGATGTAGGCTTTGCAAAAGCTGCTCTCAGCTTTATATACAGAATTTCTTCGTATGTAGTGTCATGGCAATTAAAGAATGTCACTAAGAAATACGCCTCCTGTTTATGACATGGTATTAATTTTATTTCAGTTCTTGCATTGTTGCAGTGTTATGGTTGAGGCTTGATGAGCACAAAGTTGTTTCTAGCAACAATTATAACTCACTGCCTCAGCAAAAGAATCCCAGAATTTGGTATCCTTCTTCCCTCCTTTGCCGAGTTGTCCCACAGAGATGTTAAAGCAGGTGAGGGCACAAGTCCCTGCTCTGAATCCAGAATTTGATATTTTACAGGATGATAATTCCTCTGCCTAATCCTTTTGGAAAATTGTTACTTCTCCAAGCTGTGACTGAGCTGATAGCACTGAAGTGCAGTTCATGTGCTGAGCTCAGTTTGGAGGTGTCCCCGTTGCTGCAGCAGGGTACAGAAACTGCTGCGGGTCAGTTATCAGTGGATGTGTCCCTTGTTCCTGTCAGGTCAGGTTTTAGGTTTACTGTTGGAGCTATTTTGGGAAGCACCCACTCTGGGGGAACCAAGTATTTGGAGTTCAGGGCTATTAAGTGAGCCCTGACTTTCCCTGGGTGGGAGCTTCGTCCTGGGAGGACCCCAGTCAGTCCCAAATGAGCATTCAGTGGGGCAGAAATCAGCTCCCTAGACTCTGGGGCTCCAGCCTACTGAAAAAAATTGCTTTGAAACAGTGAAAGGAGAAAAGTTCAAAGCCTTGCCCAAAGAATTTCCTTTTTTCTTTTATTTTTTTTAAAAGAAAAAAGAAATCACTTTAAACCTTTACGAGGTTTATGAGTCAGCATGTAACAGATCCTTATACTGGGACATGGGACAGTGTGGAAGTTCCTGTGACTTCTTGTATGCTCTTTGCTAAGTTCTGACACATACCATCCTGCCATCCAAATGGTAGGAGGGATTGCTTCCATCCTTTCCCATTCAGCATTCAGTCTGAAACCTAATGATGATAGCTGGGGTGAGGGTTGTGTTCTTGTTCTGAAACATCTTTGAGAGGAGCCTGTCAATCTCAGAAATACATTGAGGATCCCTGGAGAGGTTTGTCTCACTATCCTAGAGCCAGCATGTGTGCATACTGTGTGTTCAGTGTCCAGCATTGTTGCCTGCTTCTCTCTTGGTCATCTTAGTAGACATACCTAGAAGAAATCCAGTCCAACTGAGCACCACAGAATGCTAAGTTGAAAATTACTTATTAGATCTTTCTGTGCCTGCTGTGGCGCTCCTGCCATCAGGGAGTTATACTTTTTAAGGCATTGATGCACTTGGCTTATTAAAACTCTGGTTCCAGTGAATCCACTTGACTCAATGATGCCACTATAACTATTCATCTCTCCATTATTTACCACTTCAGCAATTTTTTTAGTCAGACCTAGCTTTCAATAGCAACATTTTTTCATTTTCTCCAGATAATAGGTATGTCGGTGGTAAAAGGAGGACTAGGGAAAATGTGGGCCCTCTCTGGAAGGAAACGGGAGACCTGGATACCTGGGATATGGGGAAGGCTGAGGTACTCAATGACTTTTTTGCCTGTCCTCACTGGCAAGGGCTCCAGCCACACTGCCCAAGATGCAGAAGGCAAAGGCAGGACTGGGAGAATGAAGAACCGCTCACTGTAGGAGATCAGTTTCAAGACCATCTAAGGAACCTGAAGGTGCACAAGTCCATGGGACCTGATGAGATGCATCTGTGGGTCCTGAGGGAACTGGCTGATGAAGTAACACAGATGAAGTGGCTAACCATCATATTTGAGAAGTTGTGGCAGTCTGGTGAAGTTCCCACTGACTGGAAAAGGGGAAACATAACCCCCATTTTTAAAAAGGGAAAAAAAGACCTGAGGAACTATAGGGCAGTCAGTCTCACTCCTCTGCCTGGCAAGATCATTGAGTAGATCCTCCTGGAAACTATGTTAGGGCACATAGAAAATAAGGATGTGATTGGTGACAGCCAACATGGATTTGCTGAGGGCACATTGTGCCTGACAAATTTGGTGGCCATCTACAGTGGGGTTACAGCGTTGGTGGATACGGGAAGAGCAACTGACGTCATCTATCTGGACTTGGGCAAAGCATTTGACACTGTCCCACATGACATCCTTGTCTCTAAATTGGAGAGACAGGGATTTGATGGATGGACTACTCGGTGGGTAAGTAATTGGCTGGGTGGTCACACTCAAAGAATTGTGGTCAACATCTCGATGTCCAAGTGGAGAGCAGTGATGAGTGCCGTTCCTCAGGGGTCGGTATTGGGACTGGTGCTGTTTAACATCTTTCTTGGTGACATGGACAGTGGGATTGAGTGCACCCTCAGCAAGTTTGCCAAGGACACCAAGCTGTGTGGTGTGGTTGACATGCTGGAGGGAAGGGATGTGCCATCCAGAGGGACCTGGACAGGCTGGAGAGGTGAGGCCATGCAAACCTTATGAAGTTCAACAAGACCAAGTGCAAGGTCCTGCATGTGGGCCGGGGCAATCCCAAGCACAAATACAGGCTGGGTGATGAGTGGTTTGAGAGCAGCCCTGCAGAGAAGGACTTGGGGGTATTAGGGCATGGAAAACTGGTTATGAGCCAGCAGCGTGTGCTTGCAGCCCAGAAAGCCACCTGCATTCTGGGCTGCATCAAGAGAAGTGTGGTGAGAAGGTTAAGGGAGGTGATTCTCCCTCTACTCTGCCCTTGTGAGACCCCACCTGGAGTACTGTGTTCAGCTCTGGGGTCCGCAGTTCAGCTCTGGGGTCCTCTGGACCAGCCCCTGTTGGAGCAGGTCCAGAGGAGGCCATGAAGATGATCAGGGGGCTGGAGCACCTCCTTATGAGGACAGGCTGAGAGTTGGGGTTGTTCAGCCTGGAAAAAAGAAGACTCTGGGGAGACCTTATAGAGGCCTTTCAGTACTTAACGGGGGCCTACAAGAAAGATGGGTAGGCACTTTTATCAGGGATTGTAGTGATAGGATGAGGGGTAACATATTTCAACTGAAAGAGGGTAGATTAAGGTTAGATATAAGGAAGAAATTCTTTACTGTGAGGGTGGTGAGGCTTTGGAACAGGTTGCCCAGAGAAGTTGTGGATGCCCCCTCCCTGTAGGTTTTCAAGGATGGGGCTTTGAGCAACCTGATCTAGTGGAAGGTGTCTCTGCTTATGGCAGGGGGGTTGGAACTAGATGATCTTTAAGGTCCCTTCCAACCCAAACCATTCTATGATTATATGATTCTATAATTGCTTAGGGTAGTGAGCAGCAGTGGGCTAAGAAGAGTTTTCTGTGGGATCCTATTGGACATCTTCTGAATCACAGAATCATCTAGGTTGGAAAGGACCTTGAAGATCATCCAGTCCAACAGTTAACCTAGCACTGACAGTTCCCAACTACACCATATCCCTCAGCGCTATTTCAACCCTACTACCTCCAGGGGTGGGGACTCCACCACCTCCCTGGGCAGTTAGGTTTGCCTTTTTGAGTGCTATTGGCTCACCAGCTTTTAATCAATTTAATATGAGGTACATTCATTTTGGATAGTGCTAATTTTAATCAGAATGCAGTGTGGGACTGTATTAAATGGCTCACAGATGTTGAAACCCATGACATAGAAACAGCTACCTTTGTCAGCTGAGCTTGTAATTTCACGAAAAAGCTACACCAAGCTCATTTGACAAGACTTTTCCACAAAGCCATGCTGATGACTATTAATTACACTCCCATTTTTTACACCTTTTTCAACTCTTGACCCACATGAGCTTGTCTGAGCGGGGTGAAGCTGCAATGCAAATGAGACATGGGGGCAGAGGGACCTTGCTGAGCCATGTCATCTCCAGGCAAGGAGCTGCACAGGGTAGTACTAGTTGTGACAAAAAAGACTGCTACCTTGTTAGCCCTTCCCCTTGTTAGCCCTTGATCAGTGTTAGGCTGACCAGCCTGCCCAGGTTGCTCGTATTACCCTCTGTAAACACTGACGCCTCATGAGCTTTTTGCCAGTCTTCTGGAAGTTCTCCAGTGGTCCAGGATGTGCAAAAAATCAACATGAACGTTTTTGAGCACATTTCTTTAATATGCTGGGGTGCAACTTACTGAATGCTGCTGACTGAAAAATGTTCAGTTTTGATAGCTGCTGTTTAACTTTCCCCTACGTAACTGATGGAATAGAAAGTGTTTCCTTATCGCTGAGATAAGAATACATCATCCTGCTACTTTCCAAATACAAACCTGAAGTATTTATTGAATACTTCTGCTTTTATGAATCATGACTGACAATTTTGAGATTCCTATCTAGCTGTGGAGCTATCCCATTGTTAGGATTTTGTTTGTTCCTGATACATTTAAACAGTTCCTCTTTATTGTTCTTACTGGCTGCAGATTTGTGTGTTGGTGCCTTTAATTTCCTATGGTAATTTCCTTACCGCTGATATATGTACACCCACACTGTCAAATCCAGATGCAAGTCCAAAGTCCAAACCACCGAAGTTTTAATGAATCCAGGCCCCTGCTTTTGTCTTGACCCGGTACAAAAAAGCATCTATAAAGCTTGGATTGAGTTTTAATTCCTGAATTTCACGTCCCTTTCCTTCAAATCCAGGAGAGCTGGCATGTTTCAAAGCCACCACTTATTCAGTGGCTCTCAGTGGTTTAGCATGAAGATTAGAAAAAAAAAAAAATCCCATTCATTTAATTCCTGTGAACCAGGAATGAACTGGTTTGTACTACAACAAAAATATCTGGGTTAACTTTTGGGTGGTGTGTATGTACTTGGCTGCAGAAGTAACTGGTGGATGGGGCTGCTCATCCTCTGCTCGCATGTAGGGCTCAAACCTATTGCAGAACTGGCTGCAGAGACCAGAGGATTTCTGCAGGTAGGGAGCAGCTATTGAGTACGGAGGTGAAGCCCTTGCACTTTGGTGCTGCAGTGTGTATAAATAAGGGAAGATGGGAAAAAATGGGACAGTGGGGAGTAATGAATTCCTTGTAATGAATCAGGGTTGAAGCTGTGCACGTTACCTCCCTGTCCTGCTGAGCAGTTACTCGCAGCAGTGCTGAGCCCTGGGCGTGTGGCTAGGAGGGTAAGCCAAAGTGCTGCCTTGCTTTGAGTTTGGAGGTGGGTGGCAGTGGCATCTGGAGACATTAGGTGGGATGAGTGGGACTTTCTCATTGCTTCCTCCCAGCTGCTGTGGGGGCTGTGAGATGTTTTTCACCCTTCTTGCTGCTGTCTCTGAACCAGCACACTGCCATCCACTGCAGTTGTGCATGGGATGTTGTGCCCCAGGGGCTTAGAAAAGCCCTTCTAGGTAACAGCATGTGAGTTGTTACTTTTGATTGCAACTGGGTGACCATTTATTGACTCTTCAGCTGGGTAAAGTTATTTAGAAAGTTAATGCATCTGGAAGAATGCTGCAATCCTGGCTTAAAACTCTCCTCTCTTTCCCAGTAATAGACTTTGATTTGCTGTAGTTCATTTCCCTCTGAAGCCTGCTTTTTGTAGATAACATAAAGCACTTGGCATAGTGGTTGATAACTGAATGTATGAAGCATGACATTTTCCTAGATACAGTATGCCATATGAACACTTGTCTTTTGTATCGGAACCCATAAACAAGAGTTGACTGAGGGCAAATAGCTTGCTCAGGTCCTTCCGAGAGGCAGGGAGTGAGAGTTGGTGCTGAGGGGAGTGTGATGTTGTCACAACTGCTTGAGGAGGACATGTGGGAAGAGAAGGCAAAGCCCAAGGGCGAACGATCCCTGTGAGCCAGCTGGTAGCAGGTGAGGTGCCTCATGATGTGGACAGAAAAAAAGTCTTTTGGAAACTTAATTTCCTCCTTACTTGTTTTTCTGTCCAGTGATTAAAATACTGACATATTTTTCTGTCTCTGGAGCACAGCAGTCCACCTCTCCTCCCACCTCCCCCCGAGCAGTGAAACCTCAGAAATTGGCATTAAGGACTGGGACACCCCTGCTGGGTTTAGTCCTGGACAGCCGTGTAGGGCTAGATGATGGTTGCCCATGCCTAGCCCTCCAGCGAGGCAGTTAACCTATTGGTTTCTCCCTCACCACCAACAAAGAGAAGCTAAAAATAGTAGCCAGTCTTACAGAGTTCTGAGAAAGTTAATTCCTTAGTATGAATAAAGCACTGAGCTTGGTAGCTGGAAAGAACTCTGTGCTGTAAGATGGAGCATTATGTATACTAGTGAATATGCAGAACTGTGTAGTATATTTTAAAAGTAATGAAGCTTCACACCTTTAGCTTTGCTATTAAAGCTTTTGCTGAGAGCTCGATTCACAATGCTGCACTGCTGAGAGTTATTAAGGGTGCGTGTGAATGGAGGGAAAATGACTGCCCTTCTCCTTGACAGCCCTGAAGGTTTTACACCAGCAGCCTGGCTCCAGCCAACACAGGACTTACCCAGAAAGGTGAAGGAGAGAGAAACTGGTTGGTCATGAAGGGCAGCTAGAAGGATATGGAAAATACGTAGCTCTGGTGAGTCAAGTTGAAGATACTTGAGGTTGAATTTTCAAGCCTCCTTTCCTAAACTGTGAATGCAAGCTGCAGGCAGGCAAGTATAGGCCAGAGACAACTCAAAGAAATGCTGACTTGCTCATGAAAATGCAGATTTTACAGTTGTGTGTGTAAGAACATTTGCATAGCAAGTAAGAAGCTGTGAACTGCTTCCCTTGATGCAGACTGAGTTTAGCCATCTTCAGTTTAGGCTCAGTTTTAAGGGAAAGTGAGCTAATTACTGATTCTGGATGAGAATCAGGCATCCATTTGCCTCAAGTTTTTGCATTCTGTTTCAGCCGTACATTTATGAGATATCCAGAGGTGCGGGAACTGAAACTGAAGAAAATATTTGCGGGATTCCACAGAGATGGAAGCTGCCACTGGTTTGCACGTGTGAATCCTGCCAGTGCATTTTAGTGGCTTAGAATGAAAGTCTGGTGCTTGCTCATAGTGAAAGTTGAACCTAAAACTGGCCATATTCAAATTCACAATGCCCAATAAACTGGAGTATGGGGGCTTAAGGCAGAAGAGGGGGGCAACACCAGGTAAAGATGCTGTTATATTTATTTTAATGCTTGGAGTTCATTAGAGTTGGGTGAAAATCATTAGCTGAAAGGATTCTGAGTAAACCAATTTAAAATGTAATTATTAAGGACTCAACCCAGTGTGTGTGTGTGTGTAATTATGTTTCTTGCCCATGTGCACTATACTCGGTGATTTTGTTCTGCAGCGAGTGCAAGGGGGAGGAAGGGACGTGCAGGAGAATAGCTGCACGGGGAGCAGCTGCTGTTGACGAGCTGCTTGTGCTGGGTTTATCCTGCAATCTGAAGGTGCACTTTTAGCTGTGCCGTGCCTGTACAGAGTGGATGTTCGAGTGGGGGAACTTGTCCCCTTCAGCTGTGTTTGGCTCTTCTGCCTGACACTGGCCTGAGGCTGGAGCCTGGAGTGAGCAGACCAGCGCAGCATCAATGCTGTGTGCATCCAGGAGCCGTGCAGGGCAAGCCACGCGGATTGTGTGGAGGCCCCTTTTTGAGGCTGTTGCATCTGGGCTTTCCTCCAGCTGTTTTTCTTCTGTACTCTCATATTACTGAAGGCACAAAAGAACAGAAAATGTTCCTAGCATCCTTCTTAAGTTAAATAGGGAACACAGTGAGGGAGAGAAAGGAGAGAAGTCACCAGTGGAAGGTGGGCTGTAACAGTGAAGTCATTAAAGGGGCAAAGTCAGGAGTGCTAAAATGCCATTTATCATCAGTGCTGAAGGGTGACTGTTGGCGGGGCACGATACCAAACAAGTGTGTCAGAGTTAGGTAGTGAGCTATGCATAGGCACATTTAGGACAGAAAGTGAAAGGACACGCTCCGGCTGACTCATGCACTCATCCATAGCATGAGAGTTATCCTTTCTGTAAGAGATGCAGCCATAGCTGGGCAGCTGCTGTGCTTCACGTGACTCCTGCCTTCATTGTACATGGGAACAGAGGGCAGGAAGGAGCCTCCTGGGACAGCGTGCTCAATCTCTGCTATCTCATCCTGTAATTCCTGTTGAAGCACAGTCTTAAAAAATAAAAAAGCAGTGTTGTGCCCATGTTGTTTCATCGTTTCCTTATGCTCTCTGTATGTCTGCTTTCTGTTACTGGCCTTAATTGGGTTGTTAGCTGCTTGGGGCAGCAGCGCGCTTCTTGTCCTCTCATCGTTTTCTGCAGTGGGCCAGTATCATGCAGACTATCACGTCAGCGCTTCAGACAGATGTGCTGACATTTTTTGTACATGGGCTGCAAGATAGAGATGTTCCATTGGGACAGGCACATTTTCACAGCAGGAAACCCATGTTTCTGTTTTGTCTTTTGATCAGTAGGTGCTGGTGTGTGTCTGAGGTTCCTGGTGATTTTTCAGCACAAACAACTAATCCTTTTCCTACTTAATCATTCAGTCGGCACCAATGTGTACCTCTGAGTAATGGCCTAAACACCAGACCTTCTAGGCAAATCTTGCATTTTGCTAAAACCACAAATCAAACTTTGAAAAATTGGTGCAATAAGAAATAGAGCTTCCCAATAAAGAGAAAGGAATATTTCAGCTGCTGTCATCTTAACTCTTAATACCTTCTTGCAGGAAAGAACTATTTTTGGAAGATGGCAAGGGAAATGAAAAGAGGTAGCAGTGCCTATAGCTAATAACACTGACCTGTTTTCCTGGCATTCCTCCAAATGCAAGGCCAGCTTTGCTTGAAATATAGGTGATTCATCAGTTGAATTGCAAGCAGATAGTGTGGTGCAGAAGCACAGTCATAGACACATTATTTCAATAACCTGAGTTTTAGCTGTTCCACTTTAAAAACTAATGAAGCAAGTAATGTTATGACACAGATGTAGGCAGTGAAAATGTGTCAGAGAAAGGCAGTTAGCCTCTGTACTAATAAAGTCTGTCAAATTAGTAAAATATTTTTTATATATTACAATAGCTAATAAGAAATATATAGGCCATGAGTATTCAATGCCACAAGCCTAGTGGAATCTACTTTGAAAAGTAGATGGTAAAACTTCATCAAGGAAAAGCAGGGGGGGTTTAGGTCTTTGCACAGGTGTAAATGACTAAAAAGCCACAGGGTGACTTTTTCTGGGGAGGGTTGTGGATTTCTGAGGTCCCATTGGCATTATGGGCCTCCTACTGCAGCTAAGGTTGGGCTTTTATTTCCACATACAGGCATCCTTTAATCACTTACCTGCTATATTATCGGTTCTCTGCCGGACATTCATGGGGCATTGAGCTGAGACATGACTGATTAAAAAACAAAGCAAAACAGATTCTGTAATCCAGCTACCTGGCTGGAGAAATGGGATTATATAAAATGGATGCATGGAGCAGGAACAGGTTCTCTCCGGTCCTTGTCCTCTCTCTTTGCCTCAGCATTCGTGATCTCTCCCACTGAGAGATAGCATGAAGATGATGTAGAGTGTGAACCAAAGCTAGGTCAGTTAAATACAGGCTTGAAATTCTTTGCTAAGTGATGTAAAAGTTATTGTGGACAAAACAGACTGCTCCCATGGGAGAAACAGAAATATTTCTGAAACAATATTTCTGAAACCAAGTGAGCTTCTAATGCATTGATGTTCTCGGCATTGTTGTGCTATAGCCATCACTTAGCTGCTTCGTGTTGTATTTTGTACAATTTAGTCTATTGGTGAACATCCCATCTGCAGTTCTGTCACAATGTAACGTCACCAAAGTTGCTGGATGCTCAAACATTGGTGGTACAAATACACTGAAAAACATAGCCTGACCTTGTTCACGTCTTTTAGGATACACAGTAGTAAAACATCCTTTTATCTTGTTTGCAAACACTTCAGACCAATGCATTAAGGCACTACAAGGTTAAAACCCCTTATTACTTCAGCAACAGTCACCTGCCATCTTTTATCTTAAAACGAAAGCTTTATATTGTTGTGTCACATATTCACAATCCTGCACAGCCATACCTTGTGCTGCTATGTGTGATAAAAGCAAAATTTTATCAAAGGCTTTCATATCTTAACTGTGTCCTACTTCTATACCTACAGAAGTATTACTGTTAAAGGTGTTAAATAATATTTAAATATTAATAATTAACAACAAACACCTCATATAAGTTATCGAAGGGCACGTGCTCCTGATTATGGCTTCTGTCCTTGTGCTCCCTGACACCATACCCTGTTACCTTTCCTGGCACAAAGGACCTCGCATGTGCCTCCCATGCTTCCTACCATGGTCAAGACTTCTTGGATGGAAGGTATCACACTGAATAGCAGGCACAGACCTGAATGACAGCTTTTCCTGTGGACAGACAGCCTGTAACCCTCTCCCTTTGCATACATAAGTCCTTCTTCTGATTTCAGTTGGGTCAATTTGTACGACTTTGCCTAACCAAGCAATTGATCTGATCACTCACATGACCACCCACTGGGGTGCACATCACATCTTGCACAGTGTATGGGAATGTCGGTAGCATTAGCAACTGTGTCTCAGTGACAGTTCCTGGTGCAGCCATCTTTTGCCGGAGCCTTCATCAAGTTGGCTCTTGTTAAATTGTATTCAGAAGCTTAAACAGCCCTCAACTGAATTATCCACTACAAAATATGAAATTTGGCTGGACTTGATTAAAAGAAATGGCATAAACTGTGTTATTTTAATCACGAGTGAGTTGTTGCCTTTGAATTTGTTCTAATTAAACATCAGTTCAGATTAACTACTGAAAGCGTCTTGCTTTTTTACCAGGTCTTAAAGTAATGAATAGTTTGATAAGTTTTGAATTCTTTTAAACAGGCTATTGCTTGGGAAGACAGCTTTTTGTGCTTTTTCAGTTACACAGTGAAAATTATATTAGAAGGTTTTTTTTTTTTTAATTTCTTATCTATATTTTAAGAAGCTTTGAAGGGATTAATTAAGCATCCAAACTACCTGCTGAGGTAGGTAAATGTTACTATCTCCGCTTTTTGGATGGGGAATCTGAGGCACAATGTTGTGTGAAGCCTCAATCCACCATGTCTCTGTTTCAGAAAAAGACAAGGAAGATCAGCACCTGGCAGGGAGCAATTAACAGATTAACAGAATCAGGTGTGAGTGGCTTTCCCAAGGTCAAACTATAATGTTATGGACAGTTGCAAGCATTTGAGTTAATGAGTTACCAATGGTGAGCTGAACTGTGAAAACTCACAGGATACGTGCTCCTAGTCACAAGGGATGTACGTGACAGTAAACTGCTATGAAACTCAGTGTTTGTGAGGCCTTAGGGTAGCCTTGTTATGGCCCAGCTGATTCCCTAGGCCACCACAGCATCTTGATAGCTGGCGGTCCTGTGTCCCTGTGTTGAAGTCCTCCCCCCTGTGGCGTGATCTGTAGGGATTCAGAGATCTGCTCTGCAGATCCAGACATGGGAAAGGAGCTAGAAGAGCCAGTTTGGCTCTGGTTGTTCTCGGTAGCATCTGTGGACTTTGATGATTCCCACACCTGAAATGTGAAACATTTTCTTGTATTCAAGGAAGTTCTTCACTTAAACACTTCCATCAAATCCAATCTTTCTGTTGGTTTAGTAGTTTTTACTAAAAATGGCAGAATTTACCATTTGTCTGTATTTAATGATAAGCCCCTACAAGAACCATCACTCATCTGTGGGCTGAGAGCAGCCCTTCATCTTGCACTCTTTCTGCTTTCTGTTCATCTGTATCCCAGTCCTCATCAACAGTTTCCCGTGGGAATTGTTCTATTAAAAATGTAATGACAGAAATGTTGTTTTGTACGGGACTGTTCAGGAAAACGATGAATGCTGTGCAGATGTGCGTATTAAAACCTCTGTATCTCTAGGAAATACACTGCTGTGTTTTGATAGGTTTTTGTCTAAAGCTGTAATTAACCACAGTCAGCAGCATGCTTGAAAGGGTTAAAGCAAAATAGGTTTGAGGAAATATTCAAAGCCTTGTGTAGGTGCTGCATGTTCGGCAATGCAGTTGCATGAATGCTTGCAAAAAACGCTATGGGAAGTGTGTCAATCGCCTCTCTTTGCAGATGCACGTAAGTCTGTGTAAGCAAGATGCTAGTTGCCACATAATTAGAGCACGGGGCTGTGTCCCAATGCCCCAATTTCTGTTTGTGACCCTGAAGTGGCCTGGCATGTGACAAAGGACAAAGCATTCAACTTCAACATCCGTGTGAATCAGCCAGTGCTGCAGTGTTAAAAGTGCTATCGAGCTGCCAAGTACAAAGCTCAGTGTTAGTCACGATATTATCTTCCTCACTGTCAAATATGTGTATCTGCTGTGTCCAGTTTGAGAGCTCAGAGCTCATTTGCAAAGTGTTTCATGAACACCTGATAGATTGTCAAAGGGTCTGTAACAAATATTTTCCTTTTTTGCTTCTGCTAAAATTTCCCAGGCTCCTACACAAGTCTCTGGAATAAATTTCAGTAAGATGTATGACCTACCAGAAACCTAGGTACTTTGCTAAGATGCAGTGTATTTCTTCAACTCCGCCTTCAGTACTGAAAGCATGGATAATAGCAGGCATCAATAACCATATTTTTAAAAAGCTATATATAATGTATGAAAGTATAAATGCATTATATAGCTATATTTGAAAAGTGAACTGCATACATTATTTTCATCTATGAAGATTTCTCCCTGGGAGGAGAAGAGAGAAAAAAAGAAAGATCAACATGTGACAGATGCACATCAGGGAAGTGGGTTGTCACACTGCAGGGAGGTGTTGAGATATCACAACGATGGGCATGCTATACAAACCTGAGCAGAAGAAAATACGCTGTTTGGAAAATTGAGCAGACGTAGAAATCGTTAACTGACTTTGTGAGAAATGGGGCTGAGGTGAACTGCAATTTTTAAATAATATGCAATCTGGAGAAGTCTCTGTAAAACAGGTGTTAGAGTTTCAAGTTGAACTTTTTACGTTTGTCCCTAAAGGCAGATCTGTTAAGTTTTTTCTTTGTGAGGGTATAGGCTTGAGGGGAATCACCTGTACCACAGCGGTATCCTTTGCTTTTAGAAATGGGACTGCAATCTGCTGCCCATGCTGCTCCAAACTGACCTTTGAGTCTGCTCTTGCGATCCAGTATCTGTTTTCTGAGCTTAAGCTTTAAGTCACAGGCTTTGCAGCAGTCTCCCCAGAGAGCTTTGAGGCAGTTCATCAAAGCAGGTGGAAGGAAGAGTATGTTGTAATAGATCTTTCATTCTTGCATATGAGTAACGAGGAGGAACAAAACATGCTGTCTGTGGACATAATTTTTCTTTAGAAACCAATCATACCAGGACTATAAATATAAGCAATGTACTACAGGTGCTACGTACAGCCTTAAATATTCTTCTCTGGTGCCAAAATCTGTGTATTGGTGTGATTTTGTTATGGACAGAGAGAAATACTGTCTTATTTTGTGACAGCTCAAATACTGTGTTAAACAAATTACTCCCGGGACAGCTCAAATGTTTTTATTGTCTGAGCAGCTCAATCCAAATGATTAGCTTGTGTTCAACTTCCTAGGTAAGTTAATAAGCTTTTTAGAGTACTTCATGCTTGCAGTTGAACTGGTGTCTCAGAATTTATGCATCTGTTTTGCCTGCTCAGCATTAGTATTGCTCATTCGCTAGTCAAGCACTGATTTCCTAAAGCAGTGCCTTCCCCTTCTCAGTACCCACACTCCGTTCCCCCTCAGAGCTTTGCCTTCCTGGTAGCTCTTGCATGTCCTGAAGGATATGTACCTCTACCTGGGATAAATTATTCCTCGCTGGGCCTATTCCAACAGCATTCAAGAACTTCCAGACACCGTTCGGAAATGAGTATGAAGTTGAAGCTAGCAGCTCTGCTGCCCAGGAGATTGAGTTGCTGTCATATTGCATCTGACTTGCATCAGATCAGAGTTTAGGATTTGGGTGATTTGTTCTTCAGATTAATGTCAATCTGTTTTAAATTAAAACACCCTGGGGCAAATCCTTTGCTATGATCAATGAACTGTCTGGCTGCAGTCAACCAACATTACAACAGACATGAATTTGGCCTCCTGGTTTGTTGCCTCATCCCCTAAAACATCACTTTCCTTATGTGGTTCAGACATCAAGCCTTTGATCCTATAAGTTGTTGACCGTCTTCCACTGAAATCAGTGAGAATGAAGGGTGCTTCAGTGTTCAACACCTTGTTGATTTGGGCATAAAAAATGGGCCACATATCTGCTCTACCTAAAATATAATTATGGTGTATCTGTGAGCAGGAAATCTGCTTTGCACCTGTTTTATCACAGGAACAAAAGGCGCAGGAAGTATTTGGAAAATGAGGAACACACCTGTGTGTGAGTGTATAACAAAGCATCTTTATATATAATCATTTGCTGTAAGTCATTTCAGAGTTGACAAGTTGTTTTTCAAGTTCATGTCACCACTGCCTGATACATCTAATTAGTCCTGTTCTCCAGCTGACAAATATCAGCTGCTCTTTCTAAAACATGGTTTCTCCCTTAAGTACATCCCTCTGGCAAAGTTAAATATTAATTATCCTTTTTTTTATTTTATGATTATTCATGGGTGCTAATGTCACTACACAATGAATGGGTAAGTCAATACCACAAAATATTGAGCGTTGTTTCTGAATCTCTGCAGCAGTTGAGATGTACGGAGCCATGCTAGAAATGAGTGTGGCAGTTGCGTCTGGTCTGTGGTGAGACTCGGAGCCCTGCGGTCTGGTGGATGGGGACACGGCCTGGATATGGGAAATGTACATTCTCTTCCCAGCTCGGACACTGGCCTGTTTTATAACTGCACAAATCATTTCTTCTTCTACTCTGCATATTGAAATTGTAAAGCACAGAACATCCCAGATACCTCCACAAGTCTGAGTTTTGTGGACTTATACTTTTGCTGAGTATTTCAGTGGTGCTCGTTTGCTGGAGCTTTTTGGGGTTCCTGCTGTCCTCCCTTCTACCCTTTGTGCCAGTGATTGTGGGAGCTGGTGGTGGGCTCTTCTCTTAACTCTCTGCCATGCTCTGCCCTACAGCTTCAGTAATTACTCTTCCCTAATCTGCTGCCACCCCTCACACGGAAGATCGCAGTCCTTCACTGAGCAGATGTGCACTGTCCTCATCACCACATCAGTAGGTAGCTATTTCACTCGGATCCCATTTCTGTTTGTCTGCTTTCTTTCCAGCTGACCACAGCCAGTGTCTGTAAGCCTTCCTTTCAAAGCCAGCCTGTCTGCTGGCCCTCAGGAAGATCAATATCCATGCCGTGTGAAACAGGCTCAAAACCGGACACTGAGCAGGGAGATACATTGTAACTGTGTTTCCTGAGACCAGTTATACCAGCTGTACCCATCCTATAACATCCTTAGCTGTTCCCACAAAATGAAGTTGCCCATCTTGTCTGCTTTGCTGCCACACTGACATGAAGGCTGATGCAGTCATTTTCTTTCCTCTTGGAGGAGATTTCTGGTTTTGTTCCATCCAGCCGTATTTGCAGCTGGACTCATTTTCTGGCCCCATGCAGGGGCTAATGTAGGTGTGCAAGCCCTTATCCTTTGTGCCTTTCAAAGTATTGTGGGCAACTTTGAAGCTGTTCTCTTCCTCAGGTGGCACTTCAGGGTGTGCAGACTCACTTTTATCTCAATGTCTTTTGCTCACTGCAGCTTGATCCAGCTGGCTCTCCATGTGGATCAGAAAGATGCTGAAATACAGGAGGACCTCCTGTAGCTGTTCTCTGCCTTATTTGAGTTTCTTACCTTGCCATTGACCTGACTTTCTGACCTAGCTTTTTTGTGAATGTTTTCTAGTATAACTAGCATTTTCTTACCCACATCACACAACACAGCATGTCTGCAGCCCAGCGTGCTAGACTTGGCTTGCCTCCCTTTCTGTAGCCAGTGAAGTAGTTGGAGTTCAGTTGATTCACTGAGCCAGACTATAGAACTGAAATAGCAACTGACACTTGTTAGAGCTTGGGCTAACATTTTTGCAATATGTAGATGAAAATTAAACTCGATCCTAGAGCAGTATGTTTTAGAAGCCTGAAGTGTTTGTGGATATATTCGTTGTAAAGATAAAAATTAATAACATCTGTTTGCATTGCGAGTGCCCTGCTTAGGAAATGGAGTGCAAATAACTATGCCTGGGTACCTGCCACAAGTTTAGGTCATGGTTTTATTACATGAAAATTTGCACGTCTCTCTTGTGTTTTTAAGTGTCTAAAAAAAGTGACACCTGATGGAGGTTTTGCAGAATGCTGGCTTTTTGCATGTTAGATACCTGCTAAAGATCCAACTCCTGACCAAAAGAAACTGAGGTGGGTACAAGCAATGTGAACATGAAAGCTCCCAAACCGGCAGTCATGGAAGATATCCAATCATTATAATTATTTCCAAGTAATTTAGCATATCTCTAATCATAATATGAGGTCATCTTGATGCAAAATAATGTCTAATTAGACACAATCCCTTTTCAGATACTCATAATAGATCCCAGAGAAAAACCTTTTGGCTCTTCTTATTGGGAGCTTTTAATTCTTAATTTACAATTTTTTGTAATTAATTTTTTGAGCAAACAGGGCAAATCAATCTATTTGAATTAATTAGCATTTCTTCTTTGGTTTCCTAGTCTCCCTCCCTGTTACTTCTCTTTTTCTTCCCCTTATTTGGATATTACTCTAATTTATTCATGTTTGTTTGCAACCAGTGCATAATGGTTTCTAAGCCATAGGTGGGCAAGAGACTGCAGCAAAGGAAAGGCTGCAGCACTAGGGAGGAGGGAATGTCTGCAGAAAGGTTGTGTTGGTCACCTTCATTTAGTTGGAGACACCTTCTTGCAACAGGACTGGTAAGGGCAGTAGCAGAGTTAAGCAGGATTATGGGGCTGAGATGGAACAGGGTAGCAGAGCAGTAGAAGGAACCACTGCAACCACAGAGAAAGAAAATGATAAGCACCCAAGCAGGAGAACTGACTGATATGCATTTGCTAAAAAACATTATAAGCTGAATATTGTTTGACTTTGATACTTTATAAGAAAGTACCTATGAGATCAGATTTGGAAAGAACACCTGGGCAGCATTCACAGAAACATATCTCATCTTTATCAGTCAGTGTTTGTACAGCCACTTGCTTTTTCCAGTATTCATACATATCTATTCTTTTACCTTATGGAGATGTACTGTATGCTCCGTAGCTCCCCTTGGAGCTGTGAATCTCTCTAGCCTTGAGAGGCAACACTGTCTAGTGGTTTGAGCTACAGGCTGGGCACCAGCAACTCCTAATGTTTTCTTGTCCTGGTTCCTTTCTTAACTTGTTCTGTATTTTCTGCATCTGTCAAGCAACAGAAACTTTTGTCGGGACAGTGGTGTCACAGTGTCATGGAAAGGTGACAAGAAAGCCATGTTTATCACATGGTCTATAACGTGAGACACTTTTGTTTGGAATGTGAGTGCTCAAAAAACAAGGAACTGTAAGTTAGGTGGTGATTTTGTCTTCTTGTTTTCCTCATCTGTAAAAGATGCATAACAATGCTTATATATCTAGCTCCCTTGGCTATTGTGAAGATTAATTTCTGTTTGTAATGCATTTTGAAAATAGAAATTGCTAAGTAGCATTAACTCAATCAGAAATTGTTTTTCTGTTAAACAAGATCTTTATCTTTCCTATAACTTGCCTCTGCTGATCTCAGCTTGTACTTAATGTATTTGGAATTAAATCCGATAGGAGTTTAGATTCAGGGACAGAATGACCACGAGAGAGGAGGAGGGTTTTGTAAGATAGTAGATTGCTGCTTGGAGATACAATCTACATCTCCGTTTGAGGGCCAGATCAAGGTGAAATAGTGCTCTGGCCTAATAGATGCATTCATCTAATTTTCTGGTCAATTAAAAATCAGCCCAGACAATGCATGAAGATGGTGGAGATTAAATAGAATCTACAGAAATATCTCAGGGAACAAAAGAATACAAAGAAACTGAGTCTGCTATGTTGGAGCAGTCAGGGCAGTCCTAGTAAGAGGCAGTGCCCGTTCTGGGAACTTCTCTGTGCTGGTATTGTGGTATTCAAGATTACTTCTACACTAGTAAATAAAACAGTCCAGGGAACTGTTTGCTGGCCCCAAGGCCAGCTGGAGTGTCATGGCTTTTGACCATAAATTTTCTTCCTCTCCCACTCCAACAAGGTGGCCCATCCACCTGTCTATTGGGAATGGTCCCTCGCTATTGCTGAAAAGTGTCCAGGCATCGTTTGAGAGAGAGCTGGTTGCCGTGGGACAAGTCCAGGATGAGGACTGCACTGACAGTTGAGCGGCAGGGTGACGCTGTGTCGGTACTTGGGCCCATGCCCTGGCCCTCTTCGGTTGCCTAGTGCAGATAGCCCATACGTCTCTGACTCCCAGCCACATCCTACTGTTCCTTCAGTCCTTCTCTGAATTCTTGGCTTGAATTCTTGTTTTATTTGTCTCAGAACAGCATTGCCAGGATCTGAGCTGCCCTCTGAAATGGGTCAGATCACGCAGCCCATCACTGGCTGCTTAATGAGCAGAGGGAGACGTGCAGTCCTTCGGACGGTGGGAAGCGCAGGGCTATATGCTTGGCTGGACAGTGCGTGAAGAGTAAAAGGGCCAGTGCCCTGCCTCAACACAGTAGTGCATGTACGGACCACGATGCGGATGCATTCACAGGGCAATTATCCAAGCTGTCATTTCCCAGTCATAGCCAAGCTCTTAGGCCATAATAACGTTGAAGCAAGGAAGTGAGTCTCAGCTAGTAAAATGCCTTCTGTATGCAGAAGGCAATAGAAGCTTGGTAATGCTATAGCTTTGGAAAGTGGGATGGAAAATGATTATGAAACCTAAATAACTTATTCTAGAAAAACTAATTTCTTGTAATTTGAAAAGCTAGAGAGTACCATGTAGATCATTTGTAGCTTTCTGTGTGTAGTTACACATACAAGTGTATTTACTTGACAAAACACTGGGAAAATGGGATGATGATCTGAAATTAGAGGCTGACTCAGATGACTGGAATTTAATTTGTCAGCAAGTGAAATTAGTAACAATGAATAGAAGACATAAAATGACTTTATCAAATTTCCTGCACAGATCTTGTTTTACAGAAGAAAGAATGTACAGCACATAAAACCAACTCAAAATATTATAATAAATGTAAAATGATAGTCACTTTTAGCATATGGCAGAAAGAAATGAAAGAAAAACCCCAAACCCCACTGCAGAAAAGTGCAGATTGTGTCATTCATGTTTAAACTCTCCCAGTTCCCATGAAGCATGGGGGAAGGTCTGAGTATACAACCTTTCATTAGTAGAAAGGTGTTCTCCTTGATGAGAAAAAAAGGAACTTTCAGTCTTGCAAGGACCTCAGAAAGGTTCTCCTCAAAAAGGAGAAATCACAAGATGAGGCCAATACATTTAAAAGGCTTTGGCAAGTTCCCTTTCAAGCTTTGGCGGACTTCTAAATAATTTTGAAATTCATAGACTCTTTGTCTTTAGCCTGTGACAATATAAATTGTTCTGTGATCTATATTGACAACAGCAACTGGGAAACAGATGAACTCTAGCAGAGTCTAGCAGAAATCTAGCAATTTTTAATTGCTTGTAATCTTTATTTCAGCTAGAATAAATTTAAGCGGACAAATAAGAGCCTGAGAAATTTGTTATATGCAAACTGAGCTGGAATGAGTATGATGTCTCCTACTGGGACAACTAAAATGCAAAAGCCCATCTAGAAGCTAGGAACAGGGGTTGGGCTATGGAAAAATAGAAACTAGCATTCCTTGGCTAGGGAAGTAGATGTAATCATGAAATGATTGTAGACTCAAGAAGCATTATTTCTCTGCAAGTATATGCTCTCTAATTCACCTGAAAGATTCTTATCTGTTTTCCCTTGTAAAGTGTGCATATATATGTAGATTACTCTTACAGATTACTTTGCTTCCTTTCATGCTTCAAAACCTATGTTTTTCTATTGTAAAGAGGCTTTTCACTTGTGGTTGCAAGTTGCTGTGGGAGGCTGTCCCAAACTAGGCCTACTCGCTGTATCTGGACTGGAGTTCAGGTATGGAGATGGGTGTGATCATCATGTTGGAGACACAGACCTAAGCTGAGGATAGTCAGTGTCAGAACTCTGTGATGAGGGGCATTGAGTTTATCTCATTGGGGCTCTTATGTGACACCCTTGCAGCACTGGCTGAAGCCTTTCTGGTGCATCGTGTATGGGAGGAAGAAGGGGAAGGTGACATGAACTTGTGAAAAATGTGGCATCCTAGGTCCAAGGCTTAAGAACCTCTCTCCCTGTCCGGCCCCACCTCTAGCACAGGAAGTGTCTCCAGTTCCCTCATACCTGAAATTTTCATGGCCTGGTTTGTACTCTGCTTTGGACATCAGAAAACCAGCCTGAAACCCAGACTGCTCCTTGAAAGGTGATCTTTTGAATCTATTTCATAGTGCTGGCTCTACAACTCCTCTGAAGTCAAAGGTTGAGAAGGAAGGAAGGAGCCAGGAATCTGGCTGGCTTTAACTCTTCTTAAACCTGCTGGTTGAGTGCTCCTTTATCAGATCCTGTAAGATGTTAAAGCTGGTGGTCCAGCGAGTACACAGGAAATCTCTGATGGTTATAGAACCAAGGTTAAGGCACACAGTGAAATTCTGAGGAGCTCTGAGTAGGTAGCAAGCCAGGGGACTTCCAGAGACCCACCCTGCTTCCCAGGCAGGGTGAATGGGTGAGTTAGGAAAGGAGCCAGAGATGGAAAGGGCACATAAGTCCCTTTCGTCCTGGTCTGCCCTTTTTTCCTTTTGGACATGCCACGGAGAGAGGGGACAGGGTCTCCCTCTCCTCAAGAACATGTACACTGTTGATGGACCTTGTGTAGGATGAGCAAAGACAGAAAAGGTTTCTTCTGTCCAAAGGCTAAGAGCAGTCTTGTTGTTTTAAGAACAACTCTATTAAATAAAGTGATGGAAAAATAGGCCTTTGATACAAACTGCTTACACCCTCATCCTGCTGTAGTCACTTCCCTACTTCCCTATGACAGTACCGTGTGTGATACAGTCTCAGCTTCACATGGTTGCCAACCCTTTCCCTTTATTTTTTCATGTTTTTAAAGCCATTTCAAGTGTGCCTGTGGAGATTCCAAAAATATTAATACAAATGACATTAAAAGATGTTTCTGGTGCTCCTATTTAGACTGTTCTTGGCAGAGGACTGGGGAGTTCAGCTAGAGCTGCCCAGGCTTGCCAAAGCCAGCTGGGCAGCAGGTTCCCTCTCCTCCTCCCTCCACCATGAAGAAGGGAAAAAAAGTCTGTCAAGCCCTAGATAAACTTTGAAAATCTTAACAGAAAGAAGTGGAGAACAGTCTAGAAGCCAGATGTGGTGGGGAGAGAGAGGAAAAGATCTGGGCAGTTGTGAAATGGTAGAGGGGAAGGGATTTATCATGGGATGGTAGGAAGGGCTGCGGAGGGGATTAAAAACAGGCAAGTGAACATTACTGGAGGCTGATGATATTACAAGGGAAATAGCTGCTTGCTGCTGGCTGTGTAGGAGGCTTGTCAGACTTGGGGAAGTAAAAGCATAGTGCTTACATCAACAGGATTTTTTTTTTTTAATGTCATCTGGTCCTGTGTTGCATTTGGGCATGATATTTAGTGACCTACCTGCATGTGACACATTTGCTGTAGGCAGTGTTGGTTGCTGCAGCTGGCAGGGACAGGAAAGCTTGCAGAGGGGAGCTCTGGAGCATGGGGGCCCAGCACTGTCCAAGCCCTGAACAGGTCCAAGCTGGGTACATCAGCATCAGCACCAGAGGTGTCCCACTGGTAATTTAAGCCATGTGAGTTTCAATGTTTCAGCTTGAACTTTGTCTCTTGGGAGCCACTGTACTGCAGAGAAAATGTGTATTTGATTATGAGTGAAAAGGAGTGCCTGAGCCATCTTCAGCGTCTTGAAAACACAGGGAGGGAGGGAGGGAGAATCCCTGTCTTCTCCAGCCCCGCAGTAGCAACCTGGGTGCAACCTGGAATTGCTGTGCCCACACAAATGCTCTAACCTGAGCCTGGGCTTGGCCACATTCAGTGTTGGCCAGCTGCTGAGTTTTTCCCTGCATAAAGAGCCCTGTGTGGCCACGAAGCATTTCACAAGTGAGGGAAGAGACCTACCTACCTGCCTTGGTAGCTCAGAGGCGGTGTGGGAGAGCTGAGTGGAACCGGGCTGGGATTTAACTGGCATCTATCAAGGCCCCCTCTGGGATGAAGCCCAGCTGTGGCTCCTTAGGTCTCTGCTGCATCCCCAGTGTGGGCTGGATCAGCTGTTGCACACCATGGTAGATGGCTAGCTGCCAAAGGAGAATAGCCAGAGTGAGGTGTGAGGCAAGCAGCGCCCTTCTACAGCCCACCCTAAATCACAGGAGGCTACACAGACTGCACAAGCTGTGGGAGCCAACCCCATCTCTGGGCAATCCCCAGAAGGGAGTGGGTGACCCTATGTCCCTCAGTAGTGCAAGAGCTGTGCAGGAGCTACATTCAGTCTCTACTGCTCATTGATGCCTTTTGGTCCTTATCCAAAGCTATGGGGTTTTCAGGCTGCAAGGAGCAGACAGTTTTGTAACGTTTTTACTGTCACATTTCATCAGGCTGTGACCCATATTTGGAATTGCTCAGATCCTTTCTTCCTCACTACTGTTCTTTGGCACTTGAGTGTTGTTTTCTTGGTAGTGATGCTCTGCTCTTTTCTTTGGATCCCAGCTGGCATTTGCTTGATGTGGACAGAGCACAGGAAGTTCTCCAAGGCCATTTCAGAACATCAAGAAACAACAGAACAAGGAGAAACCCTTAAAGGTTTGAAATGGCTTATCAGTCAGTGACTTTGCAGTGACTGTTGTGGTTCACAGACTCCCTTCTGTTTCACTGGGCCTAGAGTTTTATTGCATGAAAAGGGATTGGACTGGATAAACCAGTAGTCTTCCTGAGGACCTAGCATAGAGTGATAATCACATAGTATTGCAGGCCAACAGAGAGAATAGGAGCAATTGTATCCCATACCTGAGTTTTTGGAACATGCCTGCCTGTTCATGTGAGCCAGGAGAGAAAGATTGTTTTTCCTTTCTGAAGAGGGAAAATTGGAGGGAAGCTGTGCCAGAATCTTTCCAGGTTTAGAGAAGTGGAGGAAACACCTGCTACGCCATCAGCATTCTTGTTAACAGTGACTGCATGAGCGACAGAATCTGTCCCTTCCGGAGATGATTCAGACTCAGAAGACTCTTGGTAGTGATGACACGAACGCCTGGTAGCTCCTGAAAGCAGAACTAATGAGCAGTGCCACTCACTTAGCGTATGGTTTGACAACAGATGCACATGTTGGTAATTAAGTATTTGGCTGCATTACATTATTTTATTTTTGGATTTCTCAAACACACACCCATCGCAATCTCTAGACACATTTGCATGATTTAAAAGTGTTAAACTTATATCATAACAAAGGTAGAGAAAACAGCATGGGGAAACTAAACCCCATTTTTCTGAAGGGCTCAGTAGCACATAGGCCTTCCTGTGCACCCCAAACCTAGGAAACATAGACCCTGTATGGCAAAAATATACATAGCGAATAATCCCAGGGACTCCTCCCATGTTGAGTGGAGCTATCTCTGTGGTTTCAGACCAAACCAGTACACAAGCCTTGGCCCAGAGTTTTCTTCCACTGTATGATCACATCCATCACTGCTTGTGACCCAGCAAAGGCTTGGAATGACTTTGAACTTCATGAACTTCATAAATGCCTGAATGCAATTACACCTTGCAGCACTAGAGAGCAGATTCAAATACTTCATTTTAGAAAATATCTTCTGGAATGCTTTATTCTGTCCTTGCATGCCAGCAGTTAATGTGTGTCAACATGTCAATGCTGACCTCAGCTACAAGCTGCAAAATATGTACACAATGGTGCATGCTGGAGCATCTTGCTCCCAAATTTTGAACCTTTTCTAACTCAGTCCAGATACTTACTAAAGCTCTCCCTTGGAGCCCCTGAAGCTTTGCTCTACATATCAGATGTACCAGAGGAATAATTGCCCTAGAAATGATGGAATTGCTTCTCAGCCTGCTCTACCCAGGTTTCTGTGGTGGGATGTTAAGGAGGAATTAGGGTGCATCATAAGGGCGTGCCCTTATGGAGAAGAAACGATGACTGGGGAGGTGACACAGTCCAGGAATAATGCATGACATTATGGTTTTCCCTGGACATTATCCTACAGGTTTCCTTTTGCAGGAAAGTTGGGAGCTAGGCAACTATGTTGAATTTGAGTTCATTTTGAGATTCTGAAAGCAGCAGAACTAGTGAGAAGACCTGTTCTCTATCCTGATGTTAGTAGTGGTACACAGCAGAGGTCCAAGGTCTACTGGAATATCCCTGTAAAACTACCTGTGAGGTTGCTAAATATTTTGAATGTCTGGAGTCTTGTCTAGAAATTCTCAACCTTGTTTTACAATTCAAAGAAATTCCAAGAATTTGTCACCACTGACTTCAAAAGTATAATTGTTCACAGACTGTGCCATCTTTCCATGAAAAGCTAAAGGAAAATCTTCTTGTTTTGCTCTCTATATTTGTAAGCATGGTTCTAGAGCTGAAATTGCAAGATGCTGGTGCAAAGACACTGTTTTACTGACTGAGAGGTGTTTCTGTGTGTCTTTCACTGGCTGGAAAGTCTGCCAGTGTATACCAGAAAATGACTACAGCTTATACTGAAGTAGAGGTTGGTTATGCTTAGTGAAAAAAGAATTTAAGTCAGTGCTGACACTGAGAAGAACATTTAGAAACTTGATGGAGAAAGAAATGAGAATACTAAGAAGAAAGATGTGACCAGGCAGCTCCACCTACAAACTTTAACCCTCCAGGGCAATCTCAGGTTTCTGCTACGAGCTAGCATACAAAACAGATTACATCCTAACCTAGACTGCAAGCATGAGAGTATTGGAAATCTGTTGCAGGTGTTTGATGGTAAACAGTGTTTATAGCTGCCAGGATGGAAACATTTATGTGTGTGAGTGCAAGTGGAGGGCAGGCCTCAAACTTTCACCCCATTACATTCACATTTCGGTTTTGCTTTGCTGAGTACTAGATGCCCTGTGATTTCAGTGAATTTAAGAAAGCACTGATGATTTTACTTGAGTATGTCCTGTGTTAAAATTTGAAATGCTAGAACCACCTGAGAAGTAGTGGGCTAATTTATCACAGGAACAAAAATATACAATGGAGACTGAATGGAAGAGGATGAGTTCTGACAGGCATGCCTTTACTTTTTCAAGCAAGTATTTTTTGCTTGGGTGGGTGGTGCATTAGTTATATATACAACTCATGCTTTTAGCTACAGCAAAATGTGCGAAGACATAATAATAGCTCTTCACGTTAAGGCTTCCTCTTTTTTTTTTTTTTTCTCTTTTTCAGTTTAGTTAGTTTGAGACTTTAGATTATTCTCTTTCTGAGAACTCGGGGGAAGTATTTTTAATACCTCTCAGTGTGAGTGGTGACTGGGCTGCCCTTAGCCTAAGATGAAAATAGCAATAAATTTACTAGGGAGTTGAGCCAGAAGGTTGGACTTCTAGTGCAAGACTCCTGATTACTGCCTGTTTCCCAAGTCAGTCAGTAAGATAAAGAAAACAAACATATCCATCCAAAATACAAGGCAAATACATCTTTGATGACTTTGTGTGTGTGAAGGGCTAAATATGCTCTAGTGGTATCTTTTTTCATAGGAAAAAAACCAAAAGTAGTATTAATATAACCAAAAGGGCAACATGTTTACTAAATTTTTGCTCTACACACAGTGGTTGACAATTGCCCACAATGAAACTGCAGCACAACCAGGACTAAGGAACCTGTTGGTCTCCTCCATCAGGGCTGTGTGTAGGCTGGAGCAGGCAGGGAGGGAACAAGAGGTGTTTACCACAGCCCCAACACACCCACTGCCAGTGCATTTTGTGGGTGGGGTGGATGTTAAGGAAGGGAAGGTTAACGAGCTTGTTCAAGCAATCTTGTGCAGCAAACCACTATGGGAACATCCTGCCTTCTTGGGGTAAAATGTTCCTCCTTGCTTTCCCTTTTGGAAAATGCAGTTCTTAACTCCCACTTATGCCAGTCTAGAGTAAAAAATACAAGAACATGAAATGGCTGGTCCAGCTCTGTCTTTTGATAATGGTCAACCAGATGCCTGGGGAAAAGTATACAGGGCAAATGCAGGAATATTTCCATATAAATTTCCTTCCTTCCCTCACCACAGAAGTCTGTGTCTAGTACCCGAATGGATTTCTGTCTTGTGAATTTGTGTAACTGCATCTTGAGATCATATACTATTCACAATATCCTTTGGCAAGGGGCTTCTCCATTTAAGTACCAGTTCTGTTGAGAAGTACCTCTTCTCATTTTGGCTGTCCCCTGATTTCTATTTTGTGTCCCTCATTCTTAGTGAGCATTTCTTATTCACCTTTTCTGTGTCACTTTTTGCAAGAATCATACCCCTTAATTTTCTATTCCAGCAGATGAAACACCTGAAATCCCGTCATGTATGCACCTTTGCATGTTCAATGGAGGCTGTGATATGGGGCTGCAGAGGGTCTTTCCAGCAGGGAGTTCTTCAGTATAGGTTTAAGGTATCTCCTTCCTTGACTGCAGAGTACCCATATAGGCACTTGTCTTCCTGAACTCCAAGGGGAATGGGCAGACAGGTCTGCTGAGGTGTCTGACCTCAGGGAGCCGTGAAGAAGTCATCCTTGTTTGCTTAATGCACGTGAAAGAGGTGCAGGGATGAGGGAGCATAGAGTAGGAACGATGCATCCTGCTCACTTCAGAAGACTCAACAGGTCTGTAAAATCATCCTATTAATAAAATTACACCATTTCTAAATTCTGGGAAGGTACAAGCACTTTAAAAACCTAGAACATCTTATCCCCAATGCAACATAACATAAAAAATCTTGAAGTCGAGTGAGGTAGAACTAATTAGAGTTCAGGACTGGGGTGTGCAAAGCTTCATTCACTCACAGAGTCCTACCTGCTGTGAGCTGCCCCGGGAGCCCCATGGAGGGCCGGGCAGGTTGAGGAGCAGAGGGCACAAGCAGGCATTTCCACAGTGCATAGGCTGACAGCATTTGAAGATCAGAATGCCCAACTTTCCTTTTTTTTTCCCCTTTAAATTGGGCAGATGCTTTAAAAAGCAGACATTTCTTTAATTTGAGGCTGTTAATTCATTTATAAACTACATGTGCTTCATGAGTGATTATGCTAATGTACTTAAGACTATTTAAACCCTTGCGCTGATTAGCCTAACCATTCATTTTAACTGCATTGTACAAATAAGATGTTATCTTAAAAATGTGTCTAACAAAACTTCATAATCACAAATATGCTACTTTATTGAATGCAACTATTGGCTTTACTGAATTCAGCCACTTACACTTTAATTTTTAACATTCTGTTTTGCTTTGTATTCATGTATACTATATGGTGGGACTAGGCTGGTGGAATGCATGTAATGGCAAAAATAACCAGTTAAATTTATATTTCATTCTGTCTCCAGGCGAAAGAATTTTTGGGATCACACTCAGCTCATGCATGCAGAGGAGCAAGCGGGCTGTAACCCCTCTGAGGCAGGTGGGATGCATTGGCTTTCTGCCGTGAATTAGCACAACATGGCCCTGGCCCTAGTTTCTGTTCTGAGGTCTGCCAGGTGCTACGGGGCTGCAGGCAAATCACTTAGCCCAGCGGGTCTGGTTTTCCCCATCTGTATGGGGTAATGATGCTTAGCTACCTTTGACGTTTACTGATGAGGAGTGCTATCTGAGTCATAGGCATTGTTATTAAAGGTATCTGGAGTGATGATTTCTTTGGGCAGCTTCATGCTGAAGGTGGCTGAGGCCATTCTGGGCAGGTTCCCCTGGGGCTGCCATGGTATTGGTGTTGTCATCTAGTGTCATTTCTTGATGAAATGATCCAGGGAGTATAAAGAGAAATGAGGATCAGTGCTCCCTCTGTAATGCTCTGAAAGCAGTAAGGGTATTTTGAATGATCTGCTTGATATAAAAAACTTGTTGCCAACTTGCAGAAGGTCTTCTGCCAGCAGAGTCCCAGGACATGACTCTGCTGGAGGCACAGAGCTCTTGACTTTCGATTTGGAGAAGAAGCAAACCCGTTCTGCCGTCTCTGAGGGAAAATGACAGAGCTCTTTGACATTTTTGTTGGTACATCTTTTAAAAATCTGTCTTAGAACTAATTTAAATTAAGAAGGCTTTTGGTTGTGTGTTGCTACGTGACCCCGGCATGCCGTGAAGTCAGGAGGGCTGTCCTTTTGGGAGAGGGCTGCTGGGCAGAGTGGCCCAGTCCCCACCTGGCCTGCCAGCATCCCAGCCACACTGGTTATGGGGCACAGCCATGCATCCCCCCAGCCCCGAAAGGAGCTGAGAAGGACGGGTGGTAACCAGGATGGGCACTTCTAAGACCTTCTGCCCTGGCTGTTTGTTTGGGCTGGCTCTTCCTCTGTGGTCTGAGCAGGCATTAGAAACTAACTGAGCTCTGGGATTTGTGTGAAATAACTGTGAAGGTCAGAGTAAAACACAACATACTTATCTCGACTCATCTGAAAATTACCCTCATCAACAGCATTGTTTATGCCTGATAGATAGCCTAAGCACCAATTACAGCTGTCATTTCCTGAGATGCCATCCGGGGTAGGTGTGCAGGGTGGAGATGTGGAGAAAGGGAAGGGGCTCTGCAACACGGGGTTGTGGCAGCAGCTCCCCAAGGAGCCCGAGAGCTGCCTGCCCTGTGCTGTTAGGATCCCCTGCCAGCTCACCTTATCTCTGCAGCAATCTCAGAATTATATCACAAGTATTATTTTTTCTTTTTTTCTAGATCTGGTGCTGCTGGTGCTATGTGGAACAAAAAACACTGAGGTGTTTCCTGCCCCAAGATGGCCACTCTCTGAGTCACAGCCACTCAGGCAGGATACAGAGTTGGCTTGTGTTGTGGTCCTTGTTTCCCTTTGCTATCAGAGTCGCATTCACAGAATCAAACAGGGGTAATCCTCCCTCCCATCCTCTTCTTCAGGGGTGAGCTGCGTATTGGGGAGATTGGCAGAAGATATAAAAGAGAAGAAAATGTGGAAAGGTAGCAACTGGCCTGATCATGGAGGGTGGGATGCGAGAAATGCAATAATACACGGGAAAAAAGAGGCAGAAATGAACCAAGGGGAGAAGTGAGGATCTTGAAGGGGTGATAGACAATGCTGTTTTGATATTTACATCTCTTTCTGTACCTGATAGACAGTAATTTGTTTCTGGGAGGCTCTTTGTACTCTGTGCCCTACTTGGGTACACATGCAGGAAATGGATCTAATCTTGTCCTAAAAATTCACAACTTGCATTGACTATTTTAAGAACTCTGGTGAGTAAAAGAGAGCAAATTCATCCCAGGATCCATCAGTGGCATAAAACTATAAGCTCTGCATAGTAGCATCAGATAATACAAGTGGAAAAAAAAAAAAGTCTGAGATAGATATCTGTATATCTAACACTGTTAAAACTACTTTCAAAAATGTGCTGTGGAAGGAACACATGGAAGAAGCTACGCTACTTTGCTAAAATGTGGTATTTAGAGACTACTTTGCCCAAAGGGGCAACTGCTTATACACATGCAGCCTCATCAAGCAGAACCCCTGCACCCGCCCGTTGGGAATAGTGACACCTGTGCACGCGGGTGCTGGCTTTTGCATACACAGAAGCTGCTTTTAGGGTGCATGAGTGCAAGCACTCCTCCCTGAACATCTGCAGGTGCGGCTGCATGCAAAGAGACAGAGGGAAGTTGAAAGGAGGCAGTAGTATGTGCCCTTCATGGTAAAAAGTCATGAGTCACACTTCAAAATACTGTAAGATTCCATGTTTTTAGGCTTTTCTCTGTAACCAGGAAGGCCAGACTTTCAAGGAAAGCATGTAATAGCCTCCAGGAAAGAGGACTGTGAGCTCAGCAAAGTGCGGGAGCTGACAACTTTACCCCCAAATGTCTCAAAACAGCTGCAACTGAACTGCCCACAGCGCAGATGTGGTGGCACGCTCTGTCACCATTGAACTGTAAACCAGGAGACTCTCTTGCTGTCCTTGTAAAAGTGGAGAGTGAGGCAAAAAGCTGCATAGCTTGTGGTGACACAACTCCCACAAGAATGGCAGCATCAATGCAGGGATGTTGCACATCAGCACAGCTTCCTTCATACACGTGTGCTAAGCGCAGTCTAAAAATATGTGTGTGTGGGTTCTGCTTTGAGATGAGGCATGTCAAAGTCAAGCTAGATGCATGAGGGTTAAACATCCATCTCACTGGGTAACAGTTGCATTTTATTTAACAGTTGTATTTGGTGTCATAAGAGAGTTCTTAAGTAGAGAGATGTACAGAAGGTATGTTGGATGGATCTTAGGACAGATTATAGAATAGCAAAATGAAACCAGCTAAATCATGAGCACAAAACCATGCTGGTTTTTCTTCCATGACACTACTTAGGGGAGTTAAAAATCTTACCTACTTTCTTTAATAAAAAAAATAATACCAAGATTTGCATTTGTATGGATTTCTCTGAAAATTTTTCATGGTCCTGAGAGCCACACAGTATTGCAGGGAAACTTACTACTTGCAAAGCAAATAGAGACATCTAAAAAAGCAATATGAGTAAGAAGAGGACCTAGTCGATGATTTAATTGGAATCAATGGGAATTGTGCCATTTGCCTTTGATGGCAGCTGAATCAAAGCTGAAACACCGGCTGTAGTTTATTTTAGATTAGTGCCTGTCTGAGTTTAGATTTCAGATATCTCCACAGGGTTCCTTTTCTTTTAACTATCTACAATTTATGGCAGCAATATATATTCTAAATATTTTCTTCTACCAGAGGATCAGCTGAGCCTGTAAGGTCTGTGGGTGAGACAAGCCCTTTCCCTTTTTTTCCAAGAGGGAGGTCTGCAAGGTGTGAGTCTAAGGGGGGTGGGTATTGCACCACAGGAGGATGTGCCTCTGCACCAGGCCTCCAAATCTGTGTGAATGCAAAGGTGAAAGATTCAAGCAAGTTGTGCTACTCAGCACTTCTCAGGTAGAGATAGGAAGAGCAGAAGCCAGCTAAGTAGGCTGGAGACAGAGCCTGCGGGGTGAAAATCTCAGCAGGTCATTGGCTGAGAACTAAGCTCTAGGGGTGAGGAACCAGTGGGGAAGATGGGGTGGAAGAGCCTGATGTTGCCAAATAAATCCTTAATCTCTTGAAAAGTGCTGCATTGTTGTGAAACAGAGCACAGGGGGAAATATCCTCATGTAGGGAAGAAGGAAAAAATAAGGCCTGAAGTCAAAGAAAGAGGCATGCAGAAGGCAACAGGGAAATGGTATCCATCTTGGATAGAGGTAAGATTAACACTTATGTGTGAGTAGCAGTACTCTTCTTGCTGGTAAATGTATATGATTATCTTCAGGTGATGAATGAAAAATAGTAGTCACTTAGTCTTTGAGAACAAATAAAGTAGTTGCTGAGAAGTCAGCATCTTCTGCAGCCCCTACCTGCTCTTTAATACTAGTTAGTGGGAAGGGGCAGGCAGAGGTCTCTACAGGAGGTTTAGACAGTAAGATAGGGAGAAACTAGTGGTGAGCACTTGAGACACTGAGAGTGGTGAGCACTTGAGCACTCTGAGCTGGAGAATGGATAACTTCGATGTTGGAGGGAGAAGAAAAGTTTTAGAAAACAAAATCCAGGAAAGAAGTTGTGAATGTTGGGTGAGGGGAGATGTCTGAGGGGTTAGGGTACAAAAGTAGCAGCATCCTCGTGGAGGCATATATGGGAACTGTGAGCACGTGTTGAGCTTTGTAACAGCCTAGCCAGGAATCACTAAAAAAATCACTAAGAAAAAGAGGTGAGGTGCATCTTAGAGAAAAAGTTGTGATTTGAAGAACTTCAAAGTTCCCTGGAGCACTCCTGCTATGGGTCATTTTGCTTGACAGGTTTACCAAGGCAGAGCATCATGGCTGTGTATTCTCCTTATCTGTTTTTATATGGTCAGAGGAGAGAAATGCTGGACATGAAATAGGCACTCAGCTCTGCTCCAGTCCCCTCAATAGCTAGGATCAAGCCTTCATATTTCAAAGGAATAACGAAAATCCTCATGCTCTTCCCCTTATAAACTATCTCCCGCTGTATGTGTATTACTGAAGGTGCCCAGAGCAGACGCTATCTGACAGTGTAACAGAAAGCAACTGACAATTCACTCTGATAGAGCAACCAGAGCTGAAGAGGTAATATAACCTGCTATAAGCGAGGACAAATGATGACTGAGGTGTTTCTATCCCAATAAATTGTACAACACATGCTCTGCTGTCCTTGGGTCTGATTCTGCATTTCTTGAATATTCTAATGTGCAAATAATGTGAGGAGTTTTGGGTATGTGGGGAATGTAGCTGAGAGTTGACATGTAAAAGGTGTTAGCAAATTATTGCCTAAAGCCCAAAGGCCACCTGGACTTGTGTCTACAAAGGTTCCAGTGGCAGTAACCAGATGAGATTTTGTTGAGTTGGTCTGAATAGGAAGAACATTTTTGCTTTGCTAAAAGAAACTAGAATTTCTGGAGCTGAATGTTAATGAGACTATTCAAAACTAACATAAGAGTAGCCTCTCTCTGTCAGTTGATTTGAATAATGTCATACTGCAGTTAAAAAACCCTCAAACAAACCCCCAAACAAGCCAAAGCAAAACACATTGTATCAATTTCTAATTTGTTAACATTATTTGAGTGTTACATGCTTTCTGCATCTCTCTGAGACACGAATGATGGGATACATCCTCCAGTTATCTGTGCTAGGTTCTCCTTTCTTATTTCAGTGTGATTACATTGTGTTGAAAATGCTTAGGGTGAATGCATGCATTCAGATACTCTTACCAAAACCTCTAAAGAATGAGAACAATTAGCAGTATAGGGGACCAAACCCTTTACATTATCTTTGTTCAGCTTAATAATTCAGTTTCTCTTTAACAGGTTTTCTCTGTGTGATTTCACGAAAGATAATTTTTGGAAGAAAGTTGTGCAGGAGTGGAAAGAGTTCAGGATCAAGACAGATCTCCACAAAGTGAAATTTATCTGTTCACTGTGAACCCAGAGCTCGACAGTCGATTATGACATATGTATCAGCCCAGAGGTAAACACAAAGGAGTTAATTAATGTGGGTGGGATGATTGGCATGAAACAGAAATAGTACTTAGCATTTATAAAGTATTATTATTCTGGTTAAATTAAACGGTTTTAATGTAATGGTTCAAACAGACAACATCCTTTTTAAAAGTAGGAAACCGAGGCTTATTAAGGCTTAATGACATAGAGTCACATCGTGAGTTTGAGGGATAAGCAACTGAATTAGAAGACCTGACTTCCATTATAATGCTCTACATTTGGTGATAATCCACAACAGAAAGAATGAATGGAAATAAAAAAAGACAGATGGAGAATGAAAGGAAACGTGCCTAAGTGTTTGAAATAAATACATGCAATGGGCAAGAATGAAACTGGTAATTGAAACCTTTGCTCACTTTTAAAAAGAGTTAAATGTATTTGCTTGCTGTGCATTTGGAATAACAGGCTACTGAAAGGAATGATGGGGCCTGTGAGAGAAAGTGAAAGCATTTACTGAGGATGTTGCTAAAAGCTATATTTTTGTCTCCATTTTCAGGAAGGCAAAAGAGGACAGATGGCAGAAATTTCCCAAGGGAGAAAAGAGAATTACTAGAGAAGATCAGGATCAGACCTGCACAGGTGATCATGAAATTGAAATGCCTGAAAACTCAATTTCTCAGGGTCAATATAACCCATGCCTAGGTAACCAGCTTCTCTGAATTCTGAAGCAGATGGGACAACAGGAGAAAACTGGGAGGTGCTGGAAGACTGGTAAGACTATAATGTCAGTGATGACCTGGAGAGAATCAAAGTACATGAGAGTGTTATCAGCTGGATGGTTTCTATTTTATGTGTGTTTCTGCACCACACTTATTGCTGGAGTATCAGAGCACCTTCAGTAACATCAGCCACGTGGTCCTAGCTCTCTCATCCTCTTCTCCTGGGAGAACAAATGTGTCTTGGAGGGCTTTGTTTTGGTAGCATTTTTTTGTTATTATTAGTGTGTGTATTGTAGAATATTTGTTGCAACAGGATGGGCTGAGAAGTGCAAGGTTGTAGGTTAGGGAGGTGGCTGCATTTCACAGTATCAGTTGCTCCAGGAAGAGGCCTGGTTGGACTGGAAATTGCTGGACATTTAGGAAAATAAGGACAGGAGCTCCTCCTCCATTGCCATAGCTGTTGACCTTATCTCCAGCTGATTTGCACTGCTTTCTCTCTGCTTTAGGGATAAAGACCTTTTTCAGACATGACCATCAGACTCCAGCTGTACAGAGGAATGCAGTTCTGTTCCAGTCCCAGTCTAACAAACAGATTTTGTGAGATGCCTTGTCCCTAATGCTGTGGGAGCTAAATCCCTAAACATCTTTAAAATCTGTGTTGACTTTATTCCAATTTTGTCCATCTATCAATTGCACAAGTGTACACAGTGTCCCTCTGCTTTTGCATCATTTAGGTAAATACTGTGGTATGAAAAGAGACAATAGCCATGGGGAGGGTGCTGGAAAAGTTGAAGAGGAGTATAGTGATACAGCTTAATACTGTGATTTGATTATTCATAGTCAGCATAATTGTGTGAGAAATACTAGAATTTCAGTGGATTGACATTGTGATTAGAATTTAACTTACGGACCTTATGGAACAACTGGATATTATAAATGTAATACAGGATGATCAAGTTTATTCAGTGCTGAGGAGCAAGCTTCTAGTTTTAGGGAGCCTCTTCCAGACCAGTGTCCAGAGTGTTATCAGCAGAACTGATCCCTTCTCTCTCTTCTTAGTGGATGTCACAAAGACTTGCCAAGGGAGGCGTGAGCTCTAGGAGATGCTCAAGAAGTGCTTCATTTCCCATGTGGTTGGTAATGACTGTTCCTCTTAACGTCAGATCCTCTTGTCTGGTCACAGCTGAACCGATGATGGGCTTTACAATCATCTTGCTGGATCCTGGTGGGACTGCTCTGGAAGAATTAATGTCCAAAGTAAGAACAATTTTTGGACAACTAAGAAAAAGCCAGAGAATATTTTGAGCTGGAACTAACAAGCTACCAGCGCTGACCACTGAACTGTGTTGGAGACACTTAGGCACTTCTGGATTTCATATAGCTTCACTTTTATCTCTCAGAATTTTTATTTTTCTGTAACAAAGAGCATTTTTTCTGACATTAAGAAACCACTTGTAATGTCTGTTGTCCCTTACTCTTATGTTACTACTAATTCTAACTTATCAATATTGAGGGTGTAATGTACAGTATGTTACCGTCATCTAGAAGGTGCAAGTACTGATGCGAAAAGTCACTTGCCCCGCAGGTATGCCTGTTGTTGTCCACAATAAATATCTCTTTGAGGGAAAGAATAGATGGAGAAGAGGTCATGTGTGGCTTATGTTGATTGAAGCTATGTTTGTGCCCAGTACAGTAAAGATACTGTTCAGTACTTATCTTCCTTGTGAAAATATTATTATTGTAATAGTACCAACATATCTATGTGTGTCAGTTGCTCTCATGCAAGCACCAGCTGGGGAAGTTCATTCTACCACATCACATATGTAAGTGGTGCCTCTTACTTTTGTTGCAAATCATCCTCCTGTATTCTACATAGTGTCAGCTGTTGATGTGATCACACCGCTCACACTTCTAACTTGATCTGTCTGCATTTCATTAAGGTACCTCACCAGGCAGTGCTTCTGGATGAAGCTTTGCCCAAAGGCACTCCCATGCTGGAGGTTAGGTGGGACATTAGGCCCAGCTGTGAGTTGTGCATGATACATAAGGTTCACAAGCCTAGAAATAGCCCTTACAAGTTTTGCCATGCGCTTGAGAAGCTCAACTCCTTCCTGCCTCTGCATTGCTCACAGTGCTTAGTGGTTTAGTGCCGCTGTTCTCACGGGCCTTCCCCGTCCCCTTCCCAGCAGTGCTGGGGAGGAGAGCTAGTGCTCACACAGCGTCTAAGTCCAGATCAGAGGTGTAGCTCGCTTGAGTAGGATGCAGGTGGTGGGAGTGGGAGTGTGCAGTTGCTCGCAGTCGCGCTAGGTGACAGCTAACCAAGGCGGCTTCCTCCTCCCACGCGCAGGGCCCAGCTGAGGAGTGCTGTGAGCGCAGTGCCGCTTGGATCGCTTCTCTGTTCTCACTTGCTGCTGAGATGTGCAGCGGGCTCTCGGTCGGTGTGGGTGGGATGAGGTCACGTCCTCTGTACCGCGTCAGAATGGGAGTGACGAGCATCTCCCATCTCAGTGCATGAGGAGTCAGCTTCCAGAGAGGTTTGGTACCACTGGCAGTTCTTGGTGTGTTGTCATCCCGTGAGGAGCAAGTTTGCTTTGTTCAGACTTATTTCTTACACCAAATACTGACCAAAGTTACATGTTGGTCTATGCCAGCAGCAAATGTGTCCCTGGGGTTTTCATCCTTCAGTTGTTTAAACCATATTCTTATGAATGATCAATGTGAAGTGGGCTATGAAGAAGAAAATTAATTCTATCTCAGTTCAGTGTTAGGTATTCTGTATACTTTAAATCAGATGTATATAAAATGGTCAACCTCTTTCTCATCCCATGGCAGGACTTTAGTTTCTCCTTGATTAGGTACGGTGTCTGGCTTAATGTGGGCTGAGGCTGGTTGAGTAGACCTGGTTATTGTATTTACTTGAGCAGTAGTTGAGATTGATACCCACTGAGATCTCAGCAGGAGTCAAATTAAATTTAATTCTATTGCAGTCAAAGGTGCTGCTTTGTATGGTGCCCAGCACAGTGGTCCATCACTGGCACTCCTCAGTGCACTGGTAATAAAAATACTAAGTAATAAAGCTACAGCTGATAATAGTTTAGTGAGGGTGTGTTGTTTGAATTGGGGTTTACAAGAACAGATCCTCACCACATCTCTTGCCTACCTTTTCAAGGAAATCTTAAAGACCTTTTTTTTTTCTTGTCTTAAGTCTGTATTCTTTTTATACCTGTGATCCTATGCACATTGTGTATTATGAACATAAGTATGCACTTCTTTCCAAGCTGCAAACTTCTACTATGGATAGAGTATCAGTAGGAATAATAAATAGGAACTAAATTTACATTCTTTCTTTTTTTTTTTTTCTTTTTTTTTGGGGGGGGGGAAGCAATTTACATGTTATGCTTCTGGATCCTAAAGCAAAAGGAAATGTGCTTGACACTAAAATTGGCTTTGTGGCTCCAGTTTTCTCAGCTCTGCACCACCTGCCTCTAATCAAACTGTCCAATTACAGGAAACAATTGTTTTCTTGCTTTCTGTTAAGTGCAGAAATTCATCCACTAAAAGACTTTTTACCAAATGTTGCTTTTAACAAAACCACTTTCACAATTTATTTGAAAAAAATGTGCTGATGTTTATGTCCAGCGTGCATGTTAGGATTCAAACATATGGTCACCAAGATCCACACAAGGTCATTCACAGAATAGTAATATTTATCTTAACTGATTGTAGGGTTTGGAAATCTCTGTTGTACTGGGAACAACTCGGTGGACATTAATAGAGTTTCACTATTGTGGTAAGCTGAGAATCAGGCCCTGACCTATAATTATCACGTACATGAAGAGCACTGATAATACAGAAGGGAAATTGGTCTCCCTAGATATGCTTCCTTAATGTGAGACAATGACTTCAGGCTGTTTCTAAGCTGCAAATCTTCCAGGTGAAGTCTTGCTGGAGTAGAATAAAGTAGAATAAAAGGCAGAGTAAGAGGATCCAGCTTTGGTTAACAATGCTTTCCTTGCAAAATTAGATCTCAAACCAAATTATAGGCTTACACTCAGTCAGTCCTACAGAAATACATGAGTGAGATCACATAGAGAAAGTGAATACACAACTTGTCCTCTCTCATTTTAACAATGATGTTTACGTGTCTTCACCTAACAACTGATTTTTATTTCAAAAAAATCAGACTGATAAGGAAAATATTAACAATATCCTCTATAATTTAGGAGCTTACCAATTATACTAAAGGTATTTGATCACCTCACTAACTTTGTATGAAATAAAATAGACTAAGTGACAGTGTAATGATCCTAGTTAAGAGGCCTGTATAAAAAGACATCTAAAACACTGTATAAAAAGACATTAAAACACCGTAAAATTTCCATGAGAAGCATAAGACAGTTACTGGAAGTGACTGAGTAGAGGAAACATGAGGAGCTACTATCCACTGTCTCATAACATGAGAAGGTGGGGGGTATTCTATGAAATTGACAGTCGATAAATGCAAAACAGATAAATGAGTAACTTGTAGGCATTAACTAGTAAGCCATCAGCATGTGGAATTGATTTCCATAGGAAGTCTATATTAAACTGCAGCACAACTGGCAGTGTTGCTACAGCCATGTTGAGAGGGTTGATGTACTAAAAACTACTTTTTGTTTCCAAAATGTGTTTAATTTGTGTTTGCATACTCACATACAACTTGCAGCTATGCTAACTGGATCAATAGACTGTGATTTCCTCTGTTAGTTGAATCAGTGAGGAGGTGTTTGGTATACACTAGAAAAAGCTTTGGAAATTAGATACAATGCACTATATGAGAATTTCTCTTTGTCCTCATAATTGTACTTGTCTATGCCTTTTTTTTTTCTCCCACACTTTCCAATTTTTCTGCCTTTTAAATGAAGATCAAGAAGGGAACAATGCTGGAGATTTCTATGTTGGCTGGCTTGTACTGTTTAGCAACTTTTTGTTTGTGTGCTGAAGTGGGGGTTGGGGAATATATCACTTTATTCCTGTTATTTCCAAGATTGCTTTAGTCACACTTGAACGGTTAATCTTGCTGCATTTATATGGATAGCGCAGTGGTATATAAGATAAGAATAAAAATTCAGTAACTATAGAACAAATCTCCGTTGCTTTTAAAAGAGAATAAAAGAGTAACCTAACACAAAGCAAATGTTGCTTGCAGTGCAGTAAAACCCAGACAAAATCTGAAATGCTCCATAAAAAGCGAGCCAACATGTTTACCAATTATTATTCCTATGGCATGGATGATTGTTTCATTTTATTGTGTAACCTGTTATTTATTACAGTGCCCATCAACATAGTAACATCCATTCTTCACATGATGGGTGCAACTATATTTTATATATGTTAGCCAAACAACGTGAACAAATACAGCCTGACTTCTCTGGAGCTCTAAGCTCCAGAGGCCTGAGAAGCCAAGCTAATACCATGAACAATCAGTGCTTGGGTCTAGTGGAAAGTAGGTATGAAGAGATGCAATTCCCAGCACATTGCAGTTTGTGCCTGTGTCTATTTCTAAAAGGAGATATAAGGTTTGGTGCTAAATCTTAGGTAATGCAGAGAAGAGGATTTGGAGAGCAAAGGAGGTTCAGAGCAGTGGAGAGTGCTGCCTAAAAATTCTTTGTATAGGTGAAAAGGAACATAGGTATGTATGTTCTATATATATCATGTACATAGATCTGTATGGAGTTTTTAGAGTTATAAGAAGCTGGAGTGGTGGATATGAAGGTACCGGGGTAAGAGTAAGGTCAGTGTGTTGCAATGCAAGGATGAGGGGTATGGGTATAGAAGGTGTCCCGGCATAGACACCGGAAATGCTGGGAATTGGAAAAAGAGGTATCATACAGGGATAATTCCATTATTATAAAACCTTTTCCCTTGTTATAAATTGACCCTGTTTTTCTTGCCGAAACAGGGAAAGGTTGTCCTCTGATTTCCAAGTTTCCTTTCATATATTCCACTTGAATGGTCATCCACTGTTGGTGTCTTGCTTTCCAGTTTGAAACATGGTCACTCTGCCAGGTGTGTGCGTACGTACATCTGCACGCATGGAGGGTTACTGCCAGCCTGGCCCTGCCTCGGGTGACCTGATGATGTTCGTGTGTTTGAGTGCATGGTCAAGATCAGGGAGCAAAAAAGAAATGGTATGCTTAAAGAAAGAAAGAAAGATAAAAGCAGAATTTCAAAGCATCAGAGGTTCTGCAGGTCCCATAGTGACACTTCCCACCTGGAAACACGTGCTGCAAATCCTGCGTGCCTTATGGCGGTGCCGCCTTTCCCTGCTGCATGGTGGGCAGCAGGCAATGTGAGAGCTGAGACAGAGAGCAGTGAAAGCCTCAGCCTGCTGTGAGGACTCCCTGAGGGGTAAGAGTGTCTCAGAAAAACTTTTTCTTTAGAATTTCTGCTATTTCCAGCTGTTTCAGGTCCTGGTGCATAAACCTTCCAGTGTCATACACTGGAAGGATCTAGATTACACAGGTCTATCTAAGTGGGAGGAATATGCTCATTATTATGGTTTCACACCCTTCAGCTCCCTCTGGGATTATCCCCAGGCAATGAAATTTTTATGTGAAAGAAAGAGGCACACACAAATCGCCCAGATGCCATCTTTGCTTCCTGCCCTTCATGCCCCATCTTACTGCATTTCCCCCGCATTTGTCACTAACCAGAATCGTGTGTTGGTGTGGGGCTTGCAACTCATTTAGTCCTATAGGAATAAAAGCCCTGAGTTTAAATATGCATATCTGACTTTCCCTTTCGGAAAAAAAAAATGGTGAAAAAAAAGACTTTTAACATGTATGTCTCACATTACTTAGTTATGTAGGAATGTCCAGTATCCTGCAAGAACTGACCCAGGGTCCAGCAAGTCCAACAGCCAGCAGGTGCCCCCAGATGGCTTCAGAAAAAGATGCAAGAAACATGACCTTCAATGCAGTGCAGAACATGGCTGAAGTATCACCATGTTAGCAAAGACTGGCCATGTGATTTTAATTGGGTAATTGTCACGCTAGCACTGCCAATGACACAACCTTGGAAGAGGCCGTCAGAGAAACTGGTGACCCTCCTTTTGAACTAAAAGCAAGAACTATTGGTCAGCCATCCCTCTGGCAATTCCCTTGTGGGTCAGAATGGTATTTGGTTTTGTATTTAACTGTATTGGTCAAAACTGTAATGAACAAATTTAGCCTTTTTATTCTGGTCACAGTGCAAGTAGTTTCTAGAAAGAGACATAGCCTGCAAGATGATGATACTGGTCACGTGGCTTTTTGAGTGGGTAGCTGAAACATTTTAAGTAACCAAAAATAATAGTAGGGAACATACGATAGCTTTTTGTTATGATTTCTATTTCATAGGACAGTCTTTAGCTAGTTATTCATGTCGAAATTCATTACTTTCAGGACTCACAAATATATTTTATGACTATCTAACAGCTTGTCTGCATATTGGAACACAACCTCACAAATAGCAGCACAGAAGCATTTGCAAAATTAATTTAATTAGTATTCTACCAGCTCTGGAGCTTAACTACTGTGAATAGGTGTTGCACAGGCAGTATAGTTTAATGGTTCCTGGGGTATTTTAACTCAGGACTCCACAACCTAGTTTTTCAGCCTCTGTGCTTGTGGAAAGAGGGTCGCAAAATCTTTCAGTCTGCCTAGCTGTAAAATGGTATGCATATATTTAGGTAGCTTAACTAAAATTGGTAGCATGCATTGAAATATTTGGATGAAAGCTGCTTTACAGTGTAAGCACAAAGTGTTATTATTAGAAACATTATTATGTTATCAACAGTGTAGCTTACAATGAAAAACTATGAACTTCTGGCTTTAGGAGCCATTTTTTTTTTTTGTTTTAACATACGTACTCGAGAAATCTAAAATAGACAAAATAAGGACATAGATGTAAAACAAATAACAGTGATGTTAACTTTATTAAAAAGCTTCTTTGTGGTATCAGGCAGGAAGTGAAACTGCTTTCAAACTGCAAATATTTCTCAATCATTTCATGCACCAGCAATCTTTGTAATAGGTTTTCTGTTGGTTTTTGCAAAATGTTCAGATGAGCAGATAAAAGTTCAGACACAAGGGGAAAGGCAGTAATTTTTCTTGGATTTCACTAGCTGTATATTTCATTCCATGATTCAAAGTGACCTTAAAGTCTGTCTCGAAGAACAGATGTGCACACTGAAAGTTTGAGCCCTAACTATTTTTATAGTGTCATTCCTTTTTATAAACCAGCAGCACTATATGCTAGCAGCCAGCTAACGGGCTCTGGGTGTTGACTCATGCTTGGTGACAGAGTTCAATCAGAGATAGCTGAAGTAGAAACGGCTCCCAGCTATCTTCCCCACCCTCTGCTGGGGATGCTGCCTTGCCACGGGGCTGGCTGAATGTGACGTGTGCCTGCACCCCAGCGAGGGAAGCTTATAGCCTGCTGTACTCGTATGAGATCCTGCTGGTTTCAGCCTGTAAACCGTGCTGACTCAAGAGGGGATACTTGTTCTGCTAAACTGTCCCTGGAATGGTAGCTTCCAACAGAGGGACAGAGGCGACAGCTGGCAATGCTTGATCCATCCCAGTTAAATCCACCAGCGAATGTGAATCAGGACTTTTAGGTTTTGTGCTACTTGGAACTACTTTTCTGGCTCTAAGTATCATGTTATGTTGATCCCAGAGGGTCAAGTACAAAAGTATTGAGCACTTAGAGATACTAAATGCCCTTACTCGGTGAATTAATGGGATTTGAGAGCACTTGGCAATGAGACTGCTCAAAAAAACTTCCATTAAAACTGTTGTTTGACAGAAAAGTAGTTTGTTCATTAAAAATGGAAAGCTAGAAAACTGAAACTTCAGCTAGCGTATTCACTGCTGCACCTGGGTCAGACTCGGAAAGCACAAGGACTAAGTGTTAATTAGGTATCTCTTGACTCAGTAATTCTTGCTAAAAATGCTGCGTGTGGGGCATCTAGAAGAGCAGCAGGTGTTGTGGTAGATTTTACTTGTCTAATCTTGTAGTTTCTAGACACCACCTCCCCAGTCTCTGCATTTATTCAACCAGCAAAGTTTGCTCTTGCTGTACAAAAATGGAAATAAAAAGGTAGAAAAAGCACATGCAATTCAAAATTTCCAAGGTAATTCAATATCACAGTGTTCAAAAGTGATCTAGTTTGAACATTTATTGGGTTACATTTCAGTCAAATGTTTGTCTAAATTTTGACAAATTGAAGTCTTGGTAACTTGAGAGAAATCTGTTTTGGAAAACCTTTGCAGACCTTTTTTGAGGATGAAAACACCTTAGTTTTTGTAAGAACATATGTTAACAATGTCTACCAGTTCTAGACACAGGCCTGGGATTTGGGAGACCTGAATTCAATTCACTTCTCATTGTATGGTTTTCAATATATCACTTAGTTTTCTGATGCCTCACTTACTTCAGCATCTGTAAAACAGGGGTGTTGTGTTTAATGTGCAGAGGTGTTGTGAAGATCAGTACATTGAAGAGTGTGATGTGCTCAATTACCATGGTTGTATAGGACAGTGCAAAGCTGGAAGGCTGTACATTTGTTGTTCCCTGGATTCCTATTCTTGACCTTTTGCTTTGCCTAACAAGGAAAAATCACAAAGTTCTGTAAAATCATAGCAATCTGCTGTTCATGCTCTGTTTGTGTACTCCAAAGCCTGCAAAGTTCCATTAGAATCTTTGCAGTGACTTCATATACTTTGTGTCAGACTTCAGTGACCTCAGGACCTGTATGGACCAATGTGTTGATTGTTCTGTGCTGAATGTCCTCACTTTTCAGAGTCTGATCTCAAGACTGCTGAGAACTTGTCAGAGTCAATGTTCATTAGATACTATGTGCTTATGTGATATCCACAAATTTCACAAGTGTAACACTAACAGGAAGAAAAATGTTTAGTACCTAAAAAAGATTGCTCCATTTGCTCCACTTGCTCCTCAGAACTTTTAGCTAGCTAACAATAGTAAGGTAAATCCTACTGATATCATACTATGTTACAGGAGGGCAAACAGACCCCTCAGTATCACAGGGAATAGCATTCATAGGACAAGACAACTAAAAGGAGGGGATAGAGCCTCTCCAAGCCTTGCAGGGAGTCAGTGGCTGCAGGCTGTGCTCTGGATGTTCCAGGAACCTTGATTCATTATTGTTAGTGCACTGTTTGCACAGCATTTGTGAATCCTGTAGAAATGTTTATAAACAAGTGTCAGATAACAGAAGTACTTGATGAGCTCTCTAGTCACACAAACTGCAGATTGAGAGGCACTGATGATAATGAGAAGCTGAATGATTTCTAACACAATTTAGAGATGGAAGGGGATGGTGTGGTTTGCACCTGAATGAGTTCATCTGCCCAAAATGGTTCAGTTCTTAAAACTATGTTTGATGCAGCAGGTTGGGAGTTTTGAGATCATAGAATCGTTCAGCTTAGAAAGAAACTTAGGTTTCTTGCCAAACCTTCTACTCAAAGTGGGGTCAGCTAAAAGATTAGACCAGGTTGCTCAGGGTTTTGTCCAGTCAGGAATTGAAAACCCCCAAGAATGGAGATTGCACAACCTCTTTGGGCAACATGTTCCCCTGCTTGATTTCTGCTGCTTTTACTGCAAAAAATATTTTTCCTCAGATCCAGTCTGAACTGCTCTTCTTACAATTTATGCTCACTGTCCTCCCACTATGCACCACTGTGAAGAACCTGCCTCCATCTCCTTGATAACGTCCTCATAAGCACTGGGGGGCTGCTCTTAGTCCTGCCAAAGACATCTCACCTCCCTCAACCTCTGCTCATTGGGCAAGTGCTCAAGCCCTGGTGGCCTTCTGCTAAACTCACTCTGGTTTGTTGATATTCTCTGTCATAGGTATTTACAGGAAGAAACATAATTCCTTCAAAATAAAAAAATTCCATGGGAAATTTCAGTTTTCCCTGTAGAAAACTGTTTCCAGTTCAGAGGTGACCCATGCAGTCAACTGATGGGCTGCAGGGCTTCTGGCCTCACTGGCTCTGCAGCGTTGCAGCTGTGGTTGGGGCAGATTGTCAGCTGGCATTGCCAAGGGTCTCACTCAGTTCCAGAACTGCTGAAACATTATTCTGGTGTTTCCAAAATGAGGTACTGTATAATTTCAGGGAGGAGAATTTCCAAAACTGCAACATTTTTTTCTCTAAATTGACTATTCCTTCAGTTTTCCTTTCCCCCCCTGCCCCCAAAGTAATTTTCTTCAGAACTGACTTTGCGTAAAGTACAGGCTGAACCTACAAATCCTTTTATTTTAATTTACCTAAAGGATTGTGAGAAATAGGCTGGAGACCCTGTCATTAGTGAGATGTTTGTTTAACAGAACAAAACTATTTCCCTCTTTACTGTAGACTTCAGATTCTGAACAATTATTAACTTGTAGCCTTCCCTCTTCCTTCCTTCCTTTCTCTTTATAGTTGGACCTAAGGTTTTGCATTTCTTTCTTATCTGCTGCTTTCAACGTGTTAATAGCGAATTTTTGTGGGATTGCAGAGGCAGAAAGCAGAGGATGTTCCAGAGGGGATGTTAAAGTAATGGTAATATAATTAATTATTGTTTTTAATTAATAATTGTTCCATTATAGATATAATCCTAATTTTTCACATGCAGGCAAACTCAGAGTGTCCTAGGCAAGCTTGAGAAGGGGCTGTGTTGCTAGTCCTGGTGCACCATCTAAATCGACTTCCTTTTCTTCTCTCACCCTCCCTACTCTATCACTTGGCCCACAGCCGTGTAGGCTTACCCCTGTACTTGGCACTGGTGCGGCCACACCTCGATTACTGTGTTCAGTTTTGGGCCCCTCACTACAAAAAGGACATTGAATTACTGGAGCGTGTCCAGAGAAGGGCAACGAAGCTGGTGAAGGGTCTGGAGCACATGTCGTACGAGGAGCGGCTGAGGGAACTGGGGGTGTTTAGTCTGGAGAGGAGGAGGCTGAGGGGAGACCTCATTGCCCTCTACAGCTACCTGAAAGGAGGTTGCAGAGAGCTGGGGATGAGTCTCTTTAACCAAGTAACAAGCGACAGGACAAGAGGGAATGGCCTCAAGTTGCGCCAGGGAAGGTTTAGACTGGATATTAGGAAGAATTTCTTTACAGAACGGGTTGTTAGGTGTTGGAATGGGCTGCCCAGGGAGGTGGTGGAGTCCCCATCCCTGAAGGTGTTTAAGAGTAGGGTCGACATAGTGCTGAGGGATATGGTGTAGTTGGGAACTGTCAGTGTTAGGTTAATGGTTGGACTGGATGATCTTCAAGGTCTTTTCCAACCTAGATGATTCTGTGATTCTGTGATTCTGTGATTCTGTGGCTTGGGGCTGACTGTCTGAGGTAGATGACGCCATCAGAAAAGCCATACATTTCTGCCTGGTGTGGCTTTGTATTAAGAAAATGAGGCAAAGGGCCAGTAAATTTCATTCATCCGCAGAAGGTGCCTCACAGCATGAGATTGAGCTGGTGGACTTCCGTGTGGTGGGAGGTTGTAAATGTGAATGCTGTGCTGGATTGAAAAGGGCCTAAAAAATGTTATGAACAGTTGTAACATTTAAGACAGGCTTAATTAAATATCATATTTCAGGACATTGGCTAGTCTCTGTAGGGATCAGGAAGGATTTTCCCTTATCCATATACAGCATTTTGTAATTGGCCAGGTGCATTATGGGGTTATTGTCTTTCTCTAAATCTGAGGCAGTGTTTAAATGCCTCTGCTAGGAGTGGGATGCTGGGCTTGAGCAGTTGGCCTGATGTAACATGGCAGATTTGGTCTTCCTTTAGATTGTCAGTTGCTTTCCCTTGTGACTTTTATTGTGATTCTCATAATATTTGATGTTTTTCTAGCTCCTGGATGAAGATAATGGCATTGAGAATCTTGGCTTTCACCAGGATACTAATTTTTTAGCCCTTCTATCAGTACAGTAAGGTTCGGAAACATGACTGAAACCTCTGAAATGAAGAAAACCCAGACCATGTTTTACTGCATTGTATATTGCGTTGCTTGCTAATACTGTCTTTGCATGTTCCAGCTCAGAGCAACTATGTAATCCATAATCTCATTCTGTAGTGAAAATAAATGAATCAAATAAATGAAAATAAATGAATCAAATGCTTCTGACCTTTGAAGTGCTCTGCGAGATGGATAAGAAGGTGGTTTTTATCCTGAGTGTTCTTCATGGCTGCACTAGTTGTGACTGCAAAACTATTTCTACCCAGCTATTCAGTGTTCATGTAGCTGGAAGCCTGGAAAACTAGTCTTTTGGAATGGTTGAGTGGAGAATCTAGGCCCAAAGCTAGATGTTTACATACGGCTGCTTAACTCCTACCCGATACATGACCCAACTTCCTGGAGACATGTTTCTGCGTAGATCTCCCACATTCTTGAAGTCCTAATGTAGTCATGCAAAGGGTACAGGCATCTGAAATGGTGGCTCACTCAATTCAGGACAGGCGTGAGGTGTTGGAATTTGGCCAGGATATGCCTGCAGATGCATTCTGTTTTCCTGGTGGGAAATGCCAGGGAGCACCAGCTGAGAGCTTATCTACCACTGAGTATAAACCGCTTGTAGCAGACATACCATGTGTTTCTGACTGCTGTGTACAGACACACAGCTTTTTAAAGTTTTGTACTGAGGGCAGTCACCAGTTCGATCCGTCAGCCAGCTGCTTGTGGTACTGCAGAATGGGAAAGGTCATTTTACTGGGGCAGGAGAGCGTAGAGGGTCAGAGGAAGCTTGACCAGCCTGTTGTATCTTGCCTGGTTGAACGAGGTACATTAAAAGCAATCCAATTCCTGTGCTGTATTTCTACAGGAAGGCCAAGATTGCTCAAATTAACAGACCTTTTGTTAAAAGACTTCTCTTTAAAATCCTTTATAAAGGATTTACAAATCATTAAGATTGCTACTAATTGTCACTGATCATTGTTCACAGTGAACTAGCAGCAAAAGTATGTATGGTACTGGCCCTTACTTAAATAAGGAAGGGCCAGTCCCTACCCTTAAGTGCTTACAGTTATTGCTCATCATATGTCTCAGGTGATGCAGGGAATATGAAAATGATCCCAAATTAGTTTAGGGTGGAAGCTTCTGATAATGTTTTAATAATATGGACTTTATGCAAAAATTTAGCTTTCTTCTCAATAATTAATGGTTGTGAAAGGTTTAATATGTATTTATTGAGTATGTTGCGATACTGGCACATGAGCAGAATAATAAGGGGTTGTGTATGCATGAAAGGGTTTTCATCTGCATGTTGACTTTTAATTCTTTTTTTAAATGCTGAACAATAAGGCTTATTCTAAATTAGAATAAGAAGATGGGTTATTCCTCCAGAGTGATGGTGGTAAAAAATCTAATTTATGTTGTATTAATTTCCTCTTAACTGTTTGCAAGATGATAATAACATGGTGAAATGTTTAGGTTGTGTGCAGAAATCAAAACTGATACCTGAAGATCTTTGTAAAGTAAATTTGCAGTGTATGAAAAAATTCTTTGCAGAATTTGCTGAAGCTTGTCTGGTGCACATATGCATCTGTGTATTAGTCAAATTAATTTGCTTTTAAGTGAAAGTAAGTGAAGAAAAAATACTAATGACACCCAGAGCCAGTGCAAAATGGTTTCAGTTTCTTGAACAGGGCACCTAGATGTGAATCATCATATTTTCACTGTCAGAAAAAACTGAGAGGTTTTTCCTCAGGGTAACAAAGGTACATGTCAACTGTCTAAATATGAAAGCTCAGTGAAGGCAACACACATTAGTTTTACCATGAGGTAAACTCCCTCAGGTCAACCCCAGGCAGGGGTACAGCACTCATCTTTGCAAGTCACCTCATGGTAAAACTTGTAGTGCCTCATCGTCACTATTTTTTCACCTCAAGGTAGCTGACGTGTGAGTTAGCTACCCTGAGGTAAAAATGCTGCCTCTTTATCAGCAAGCACCAGCCCTTAGATGCGTACGTGCAGGCCAACACTGTGCTGCCTGGCTGTCCCCAGGTGTGACAGTCAGCCTGTACCTCTGCCTACCCCATCTCTTTCTGCCTCTCCAGTGCTCTTCATGACACAGAATAAGTCCAGTGTCCCTCGTGACTTCATTTCAAGACAGTTCTTTCACCAAACCTAGCTCATGAAAAGTTCTCAGGCTGTTAGATGGGCCCTTTTAACTAGTTTCGGAAACGTGTGATATTATTGGAAGTCACCGTGTGGTGTGTATTCTGCAGCCCCGAATGCACTGTAGGCACTGAGGGCTCCTTGCATCATTCTTTTCCCCCTGTGAGCTCTCTCCAGGGTCCTCTCCCATCTACTGCGTCTTCAGGCATTCCCGCTGGCCACAGTTTTGATCTCTAATGCTTGGAGTATCCCCATTTCCATCTCTGCCTTATAAGGAAGAGGGGCTTCCTTCTCTCTCTCTCTCTCTCTCTCATATTCCTCTCATTTACTGAAGGTCCCTTATTTGTTCCTCTGCTAGGGGCTGGGAATACACTTTTCCTTCCCACTAGTCTTATCTCGCAGACAGCAAAAAGAAGTAAATTATTCAGTTGCCCACATTTTAGCTGTAATGGGGTGAGAAGCAGATGGTTAATAGCAACTGTTATTTTTATTTGCAGTATATAAACCATTGCAGGGGGAAAAAAGGTATTGGTTTGGCTGGGGAGAGGCGAGGGATTGCACGCATCCTGCACTTTTCTCTCTGGGTGAATGGGTTGTCATCAAAATCATATGGTCTGTGCTTTGATTTGTAGAACTTCTCCTGAACATTGGGCTTGCCTGGAGATGACATTCACAAGTTCCCATATTGCAGACAGACAGATGAATGCCCTCAAGCTGAAAGTAAGACCTTGCCTGACTCAGGAAACCAATGTAATTTGCCTGGTGTTGTTATTGAAGGTAGTGTTATACTCCTGTGTATCTGAACATGACAGCAGTTACAGCATGCTTATAATCAGCTGTGATAGTGTTTATTTTAGAAGTCGAGTGAATCACTAGAAACCTGCTTGCTGAATGATTTTATTGGGGAAAACTGTTGCCTTACAGCTATGTAAACTTACAGACAACCAGAAAATGGTGTGGTACCAAGGCATCACAATACCTTAGATATGTTCTATGTTCTAGGTATGGAGAACATCTCAATTGAGCAGGTTTTATTTGAGAGTGCTGTTTTCTTGTCAACTACTCTGTCCCAATTTTCCTTCCCCTGGTGAGAAATTGTTTTCCCATCTCCTCTTCCCTTACAACTCAAAATGTCTAGTATTCCAGTGCACCTCTGCTCACCACTCTACATTCCTGTTACTGAGTTATTCTTCAATATTGATCACTATCTTCTCCTATCACAAAGCTTTAGTAGCAAAGGGCCAGAGTATTCTCATCACATCTGTTTGACTCCCTAGATGTGACTCTAAGCTCTTCTAAACTTGCCCAAGACCAAACTCTTGATTTGTTTGTGAGTTCAGACTTCTTATCCCAGGTCCTGTGAGTGATCTTTTCATGTGGGTGGCCTGTGTGCTAAAAGGTTGGGCCTTGCATTTTTCTAGCCAAGTCACGTGTGGGCCTCTGGAATCTCAGAAATTTTCCACTTGATAGAAGAAGGGGACTTCAGAAGCACTGCTATAAGTACTTAGAAATATAGGCTCAGAAAATGTTTCAGTGTGCTGATACCCTACTCTCCTGCCCACTTTTGGGAAATGGTGGCGTATTTCTTTGAAACTGCAGTTTGGCATACTTGTGAGTGTAGGCTGGTTTTGACCAGGGTTTACTTGTCTGTCAGCAGAAATGGCACAAGGGCTTGGAAAGCTGCAAGATGCAACTTTAAACTTACATCAGCTACATCAGTGTACTTCGTCTTTGGTGAATTTTGAATTGGCCCTTATGTCATGATGAGAGCTTCCTGAGCTTCAGGATGCTGTGAAGGGAACTCTGCCTCTTAGAAGTCAGTATGTTAAAGGTTCAGCAGGTGTGTTGAATGAATAACTTGGATTCCTGGGTTGAAGATGCAAGTCACTGGTTTTGACATAAGTACAGCCTTATATTAGAGAATGGCCTCAGAAGAGGCAAAATACCATTTACAGGTGAGAGAAATGGCCAGCTTCCTTTGCCTTTAAGAAGAACATTTTCATTTTTTTCACAAGTAGATATGAGTTTACAGTTCTTGAACACAAACGAGTTAGGTGAAGGCTTCTGTAAGCAATATGGTGGGTCATTAAAGGTCCACAGAGGAGGCAGTAAGTGGTGACAAGTATCTGCAGGTGAAAGCCAAGTAGATAAATATAAGGTACTTTGGCACCTGTTTTCTTATCTAACCTTTTAAGACTGTCATTAACAGTTTCCTGTTTATCCTTCAGTTGAAATCTCTGCTCACCTTGAAGAAGCCGATTGTTCGGTGGGAAGACTCATTAGGAACTGCATCTTGCTCCATCTCAGCCATTGCACAGTCATCCCTGAGTTTTTATTCCCGGTTCTGGCTTGAATGGCTGTTTTATGAAACAAAATGTTGCTGAAGCCTGGTATCTTTGGCCATTGGAACTTATTTACTTTAAAGCTAAAAGTTGTGTGGTTTTTATTTTTTGAATTTTTTTTTCTCTTTCTTTTTTGGGCCCATTTTAAGATTAAAACTAAAAGGTATCTCAGGGGGTTTATGGTTAGCTTGCGCTATACAAAATTACACACAGTAGGAAATCTGGGGACTTCTCTCTCTTGCTTCAGTGACTCTAGCAGCTTGCCCAGCAATCCTACAGTGACATGTTGTAAGGGTCATGGGTTTGGAGCAGAGCCAGCGGTGGTGTTAGCAAGCAGCATTCCTTATGAGTCCGCCATTTTTTCTTCTTTTTTTTTTTTTCTCTCTTTTTTTTTTTTTTTTTTTTTTTTTTGCTATTAACCCGGTGCAGGCAGCAAAAGTAACATGTCTGAACCTGTTTCATTGTCTATTCTGTTAGTTACCCACTTTCTTCTCCCCCAGTTCAGGGTTAGTAGGGAAGAAAGGTTTGTCTGTGCCCAGCAGCACTGCAGGTGTCTGTCCCTCTGAAAGAGTCCCAGTGGTGTGGGCGTGCTGGAAAGAAAAATCCCCAGTGACTTCACCCAGCTTGGCTTGTGGTGGTTACTCACAATGAGGTCATTTTTTTTTCTATTTTTTTCTTTTTTTTTTTTTTAGCTCTGCATGTTTAATGCTACATCTGAGTTTTTGCATATGAGTGAAACTGCAGCTCTGGGACTGATTCAGGGAGTTTTCTCTGCAGAGTAGTTTTGGTGAGTAAACACAGATAAGAGGAAGCTGGGTTAATCCAATAACTCCTCCCTCAAGGGCAGGTGCAGCAATGTGGCTCAAGGTACAGAACAGAGGAAATGCCTTGTTGACACAGGTGATCAGAGCAAAGTGGCCAAAATTGATATAATGATATTAGTTTGCGATGCAAAGCCCTGCTTTCTCAAGGCTGCTATTTTCAGACCTCCATAGCACATATCTGTTCTTTCACCTCCGTTTGGTCAGACATCCTGTTGTGGGTGACTTCCCAGCTCCTCTTTATGATCTCTCAGTAGCTGCATTGCTGCAGTGCAGCTTGGACTGTGCTGTGTTAACCTATGAGGATTATTAAAATAAACTCTGAGTCATATTTGAGCTGTACGTGGGATAAGATGGTTATCAAGGTTTATTTTTTCTTATAATTAGGTCTCTTAAACATTGCCTCATTAGGTATCTTCCATGACTGTTGGAAAAGTCCTCAGGGGGCTAGCGGTTGTTTGTTTTCAAGGGAAGTTCACATGGTAAATAGCATACAGAAACTTGCCACTCTGTGAAGGGTTTTTTATTAATGACAGTTAACCAGGCATTTTTCTTAAATCCTTGGTTCTTGTCCTGAATTCTCTCCAGCCTTTCCACTGCTGTTACAACTCTGGTATTCTATAGCAAGTACGAACATAACATTACAACTGTCTATTCACACATGGGAGATGGGGAGCTGCATTAAGAGCCCATCAGATAGGAAGGTAAGAGGCTGCTTAGGTTTATATGGAGCCACTTCCAAGTTTGGCAAGCTGGGCTGGAGTGCCTTGGCCCAGACTGAACTCTTACTCCTGTCAGCACTAATGGGTTTATAATGGCTCTAGGTAACTCCTTTCCATTGTGTCCTTGAATATTTAGCACCCTGGGTTTCAGGCTCTCTGGTATTCCTCTCCTTTCTCCATGATAGGGGGGCTGCCTGGGAAGTTAGCACTGTATGCTTTCCCCTGCTCCGCAGTAGCATGAGCTTTCTGTGTTGCCTGTCCTCTGCCCTCCTTTGCTCACGTGGCTGTCCGCTGGCTCACCTCCATTTCTTCGTGCCTCTATCTGATAAGACTGGTGCTGTTTAGATATGTTTTTGGGAGGTGTCAGAAAATATCCAAGGAGACATAGTTCTTTCTTTAGTCATCTTTTCTTCTCACCTCACTCAGGAAATCTTGCTCTTCAAATTCTACTCCTCCAGTGGTCACCACCGTTCTCGCTGCCTCCTGTCTTTGCCCTCACTTCCCCTTCAAAAACAGGAATAACTGGCTTGTTGCTCCTGCTCAGAGCTCGTGGTCCACTGAGTGTGTGGGACACCACACGTGAAGTAGGAACTGCTCCGAGAGAAAAAAAAAGGATGTTGGTGGTCCTCTGAGGCATACGTCTGCCTTTCTGCTTTCCACCATCCAATTATCTCTAACTGCCACAAGTTTTAGGTGAGGTGGTTAGATAGAGCTAACTGCATAGTGTGATCTCTCCAGTGATAGCTTTTACAGTCAAACATTGCAAGGTGTTTTCCATTTATTTCTTCATCTTTTCCCTCTTTGTATTCTCTAATTTTTTTTGTTTGCTAATACTGGCATCTCTAGGAGGTATTTTTAGAAAGACTGGTGAATACAGAATGTTCATAAATTTTAGTAGAAGTACCTTTTTTTTTTTTCCTACAAAGCTGTGCCAAAGGTGCATACGTTATTTAATAATTGTCAGTAATATTCTCAATTCCAGGGTTTCAGCCATGTAGTCAGGGACAAGGAGAAAATAACGTGATATAAGTGATCACTCTTGTATCAGGAGCAATGAGTAGTGAGCAGAGACCATGAGGCTGGGACTTGTTTCTCTGCATGATTTGATGGATTGATCCATGATTAATCTGCAAACAGGAAGAAAAAGGGGATAATTAACAACAAACATGAAATTTGGAATGCATAATTTGACTAGTTGAAGCCACAGATTAGCTGTATTTTCAGATTCAGAGACTATTTGGAAAGGTTAAAGCTAGGAGGAGTTCTGGAATAGGCTGCATCAGCAAACTGGTACATTATTTACTCTGGCAAGGTTTTCAGTGGTAGGAAAAGCTATTCCAGGAGGTGTTAGTCTGGGCATGGTCAGCACTGGCTCAGAGTTTGTATAAAATGCAGATTCAGGAGATTACTGGGCACAGAAGCAGATTTTAGGAGTTGTAAGGCACCTCGAAACGTCAGCCCGTTGGACTATTGGATCTGCTAAGATATTCTGTTCTCCTCACTGGAAAAGAGGAATTGGCCCGTTCTGTGGAATGACTAACAAATTGTCTCTGAGGACTGGCCAGTTAGGTAGGAAAATGTTATTTACCTGAAAAAAACCACAATGTTTTTTATGCATATTCAAGATGCTAATAATAAACTGTCAGTGGAGCTCTGCCGTCGGCTCATAACTGTGGTCATCTCTTCTTCACAGTATGACTGACTGTTAGCATTTGTCATTTCACCCAAACTACTCATGCGCTAAAACTAACAATTTGGCCATCACATCTCTCCTGGGAGGTTTGGACATGAATCATGGAAGAGGTTTTGGGTCTATGCCACAAGTCATGGGAATTGTGGAAGGAAATTATTATATGCTAGATTTATTTTATAGTAAACCACATACTGTCCTAGAATTAGGCCCCTACTTTATATTCTTAGGAGCCAAGTCAATGAATCCTAACTCAGATGAAATTCCTCTTGCAGTTGGAAAAATTGTCTGTCCTAAACATAATTTAGGTTTTCATTGGCTTCTTGTTTACAGTTTCTTTTCTTTCTCATATATTTTCTCTTTGGATTCAGGCTTGCTCTTTTACATGAAAAATCTGCCTTGATTCCTTGAGTGGCTGGTCAGTACTTTTGGTACTTATTTCTTCTCTCTTTCATATAGTTAAAGATATTTAGGTGAGCATCCTCACTTCACATTCTGGTCCATACATTTTTTTTTTCTCCTGCAGTCTCACAGGGGAGGCAAGGGTTATGAACATCTTTCTGGAGATGGTGGATACCTGGAATAGACCCCATTTAAGTCTGGGTTTTAGTACACACTGCCCCAGGAACTAAGGGCATTCAGTACATCACACACATAAACCAGCTGAAGGGCCAGTGAACTCAGCTGCAGCAGAACATTCATTTGCTATGTGATTGTCCACTCTGAGTAATTCATTGGTGGAAAAAGTAGACAGATAAACCTTGTGCACCAATTTCCAAACTGTAGTAATTTCACTAGCATGCCTTTAAAAAACAAACACCCCTCCCCCCAAAAAAAACCCAAACAACCCAACACCCAACCAACAAACTCCCAAATGAAAAAACCTCCAAAACCCCATCCTAAACTGCAGAAAGGAGAGCAAAAGTTCCACGGAGTTGTTGGGTTCATTCTGCCAAAAATGTATTGTCTGCAATATCTCAGGTAAGGTCTTCTGCAGGAAACTAAAATAGCTAGTGGGAAAAACTCCTAAACCAACCTTATAGAATCAACATAACATTTTATTATTTTGTAGAACTTGTTTTTATATATGAAATATAATTAAAAAGGAAATTCAATTAAGCTGAAATTAAGGCTGGATAGATTCACCATAGGAAGTGATGATATCTGGCGCTTAACAAAAACCAACTTGTCATGCTCATCCAAATGGTATTATGAGATATGTACTGAGCTTAAAAGAATTAATATTCCCTTTGAAAAGAATAAAAGATACTATTTTGGAACTTTTCTGAGGCACAGCTGAATGGTGAAACCAAGCTTTTCCATACAGATATATGAGACAGAATTCATACTCCACCAAATGAGACCTTTATGCTTTCACCTGCATATTATGGCTCTAATAAACACGTTATCAGCTCATGAAAATGATGACAAACAGGTGACTGGAGGATTTGATAAGTCAGCAGCAAAGATTAACAGATATTTCTCAGGGAAAAGCTACGAGAGATTCCTTTATTTAAAACAATTGCAACATGAATTTACTGCACTTAAATCATTACTGGCAATTAGTATGTGTCAGAAAGGTTGCAGCTGGCTCCAATTACAGGTAGAGCTTTTAGAAGCTGAACTTAATTGTATGTGTGATAGTGAGAGGCTGAGCAATGCATACCAGCTTAATGGTGCTCCTAGTGCAGAACAGAGGGCAAGATGTTATGAGCTGGGACCTGATTATTTTAACTAGGCCTAGTCACTGCCTCCTGGGAAATAGATATCGTAGGGGAAAATTGCTGGGAATGCAGCAGTTCACCTTGCTGAGCTTCTTCAGGTGGTGGGGAGAGCTTAGAAAATGTAGTACTTCTCCTTTGTCTCTCTGCAGTGGGTTTGCCCAATTCAAGGTCTTGCAAGTCATATCTGACCTGGGCTGTGTAATTCATCCAAGCTTAAGGCCAGCTCCCTGCTGCCTCAAAGTCCCTGCAGCTGTAGGCAGGAGTGATTTACAGACTACCTGTTTTTTTTTCTTATGGGGCACTCTCTCTTGTGTAATTTGTTATATGTGAAAAACTCTTTCCTTGTATGATGGCAGCATGTAAGTCTTGTGGACTTACAGCCATGTGCTTGGAATACTTCTGCTCTAGTCACATTATCAGGATCTCTCTCAGTTGTGTAATGGGCTATGGCTGTGCACCTTCACCCTGCCTATGGACCATGGTGACTTTTCTGTTATTCCAGTTCTCTCTCTGGTTGCCTGAATGTGTTTCTTGTCATGTGGCAAAATAGCAATGTTTTGAATAGAAGACTAGCATGTGTCTGATCATATGTCAGGAAGGGGGATCACAGTATGTTCACTGCCTTTTCATACTTCCATAAGCAGCAGTGTGGTCCACCTCGCCAGAGAAATTTATCTTCAGTGCTCTTGAAGTCCCAGTTATATCAGCAATTGGTATATCTCCTCATGAGCTGTATTGCCTTCCTTAACTCCTGTGCCCTGTTACAGGAGCCTTAAAGTATGGAGAATAAATATTAATATTCCCATTTAGGGATTCAATGCTGCATATAAACCTGATGTGTGTCCCGATGTCAAGATGATGCCCTCAGGTGGAGCCCAAGCTTACTGCTGGCTTGTAGAGGGGCTTTAATGGAAGAAAAGAGAGGGTGGAAATCATGCTAACTTTTGTCTCTTTCTTTCCCTACCTTGTATGTTCACTGGAGGAGAGAGGCTAAACCTTTGTGATCCATGTTACTGCTGAATCTTAGCTTCCTTTTCCAATAGAAAGTTGTATCCAGACTATTACATTTTGAAATATTTTGTTGAATAATTTCATCTGTATGTTACTCCTTCAGCTGAACTTATTCAAGAGCTGTGGTATGACTGTATTTGTGTCTCCTTGTTCATTAGCCAGCAAATAGTGATTGTGTGGGTAGAAGGCAGGCATTCTGCAATGTGCTGGTACTTGGGCTGATGCATGGAGTGCAAGCATCCTATTGATTCTTTGTATTGCTCATAAACCCATGTTTGATCAGCAGGACATCTACCATGAAACTCATTAGAGCTGCTATTTTGGGAAAGCAGGGTGATGTTTCACATAACATGTGCTAATGTGAAAAGGATGCAATGCTTGTAAAACTAAACTGGGACTTTGTTAGAGAAGCATTAAGCATTCCAGCAGTGCACACAGACCAACTTTAAAGTAATTTGTCCAAAGTCTTCCCTCTTACAACTTTTCTACTTATATCCAAGTTCCACAAATGTTGCTATAATGTTGATAATCTGTTTTAAATCCCTAGCTCTTTCTCCAGGATTTTGAGATGGTAATAGTAATAATGTAACAACTGGGACCTGGGAAAAGAGTCTGGAATTCCCAAACTCTTCCTATGTTAATGCACTTTTGTTTGTATCAGCATCAGCAGAGGTACTTGCTGCTGTGTTGTTAGCTAGGGTAGTTATTTGGAAATAGCGTTAGTTCTCTGTGTGAGGCCTCTGCAAACAGAAACACTGCTGCCTCTCTCCGTGTGATTTGTTCAAAAGCAGCATACCCGTTTTTGACACAAATATACGCTGCCTCTACAAGAAATGATCTGTTCTACCCCATTTATTACAGTTTGCAGAGTGCCCACCGAGTGCTGTGGGGTCTGTGGCTGGATTTCATAAGCAGTATCACATTGCAAATTCATAATTTTCATAATGCAATGGTCCATCCAGCGTCACCTCAACTGGGTTGTGCACTGTTTGTTGCTGCCAGTTCCTGAGCACAGAAGTGCCCGCACAGGAGGTGGCAATCCAAAAGAAACTTTGAATATGTTAAAGCAACTCATGTTACATCCCTTTCCCAGCTTTGACTCTGTTCCTCAAGATAAAGGCCTGTTGTACATGTGAGAGGGATGTCATGTTCAGGGCACATGGAGATGTGCAGCTCAGTGGAAGGGGTGGGAGTGTTTGGAGGTAAGCTGTATTAGCCTTTGTTGATGCGAAACCTAGCATTTTATTCTGCTTAACTGTGCACAGAGAGATGAACTTCAGCATTACCGGACCCAGACACGAACTGTAGAAAATAGGAAAGGTAAGGAGAAGTGCTCATTGGGCATGCATCCCTTCTCACAGACTCTCTGGAAGCCACCAGAGGGTCAGGGCAGGGCTGTGTGGGATACTGTAGGGCCATGGGGCTGTCCTGTTGTCACCTCCCTGTGAATGCCCTGCTGGCATTGTCTTAGGGCTGTGAGCTACCTTCAACCTCTTTAGTAGATTCAGTATTGCCAGCTCCATGTAGTTCCTGCAGCTCTACACACACACCAGAGACAGCTCCTTTTATTTTTTAAAATGAAAGCAGAGATGCTTGTGTAGTAAAGTAATTGCTGGGGTGATTTTTGCCTTCTAAGAAACAAAGCATTGCTGTTCTTAATGCAAATTTAAAGAAATGCAATGCTGCTCTCAATGGAAACTGCCATAGGGTACGGAAGAAAGTTCATGTCATGAGAAAACCAGGCTGCTAATGGGCTGTCCCAGGTCTTGCTGGCCACATCTTCTCTTTGAGGACTCCAAGAACTGTTCAGATGTCTTTTAATTAGACTTCCACAGCTGAATACTGTGCTTACTTTGTGGGAACAACCTCCATCTTAGGCAGTTCACTGTGAAGAATGGAGGTTGTAAATAGATCCCTCTCCCTTAGTGGATTTATTTAATGGAAAAAGGTTCTGGGGGAGTAAAGTTCTGGGGAAGTAAATTCAACCTCATACATGGGGTGTATTCTTTCATGTGCAGGCAATTTGTTCTCTCACAGCCCATGCATTAGACGAACTTAGGAGCAGTACAAAAGTCTTAGAGTTGCAACAGTACAGTACTAAATAAGGAAACTCCTTGTCTGTCTTTAGAGTTGAATCCTTCTTCAATGTTTTTTTTGTTTGTTTGTTTTTAGTTATTATAGTCATATCACTTACCAGCACTGTCTGTAAGGTATGTTGGGGACTTTTGGTGAGAGCTGGGGTCTGGGAGGAGGGCTTTCCTGGTCCTGCTGCTCTGACTGTGTCCTGGGACATAGCATTTTGGATTTCAGGGCTCCTGTACAGTATGCCGTGAAATGGTTATAGAAGTAACTATATAGAGAGGTGTAGCGGCATATGAGAACTGCAGATACGTAAAATTACCTGTAAATTCTTCACTGAAAAGCACTCTCAAAATGTAAATTATTATTTTTGCCTTTGATTACAATCCATTTATGGCTCTGGACAATGTATACCAACAATGAGAGAACTTTTCTTCCCTTCAGCAATCCTAGCTCTGTGAAGTTACTCTCAGCTCCAGAGACTCAAAGATCTTTACATGGCTCTTGCTGTTTCTCACCCACTCCCAATTGAGACTGTCTAAAATGACTTTATTTCTAACAGTTTGCATTATATTCATGATTATAGCTTGTGTGTGAAAAGAAAAGGCTTTAAAACATGACTTGGTTGGACTGCGATCCTTTTTGAGAAATGAGAGCTCTGGTGACAAAGCCTGAGGATCCTGGTGCTCTGGGAGCAACACTGGCTATTGCAGAACTTGGAATGAAAATGGGGAGGCATCAATATTGTAGGTCACTTTTTTTTTTTTTTTTGTCCCACCAAAGACAGCAGCAATTGAAATGATTCTTACTTGCAAAGAAGCCTCCTTGTATTTCTGTTTTAATAACTTGCCTTCTTGTCTCCCTCCATGCCTCAAGTTGTGGTAGCATGGAGTTCCCTAATGGCCCTAGTGGCATTTTGAAAGCCATGGGACAAGTCTGTCTTCCTTAAATATCTGTCTAGTGAAAAAGCAGTTTCTTATTTTCACAGGTTTGTTGTCCCCTGTGTGGGAGGCAGACCCTATTTTGTTTCCTCCACTGCCATTCTCATCCCCCATATTTCCTTTACAATATCTTCTCTGTGTTGGGGCATCAATAGCTGGGCTTCACCCTCCTTGGGGCTCCGACTGGTGGGGATTTGCCTTAACAGCCAGTCCTTTCGTAGCAGGGCTTTTTCTAAGACCTCTCACTCCCTTGGGAGAAGCTGTCAGCCCACACAGCTTGTCCTGAACAAGGGAATATTTGAAGGTTTTACTTAACTCACTTTCACATTTTTTCACAGATCAGTATTTTTTCAAACCCCGTTATGTTGTTTTAATTGAGTCTTGCCACCAAAACAAATGAACATTGTGTCACCACATCTCAGTTCCTTTCATACAGCCACAGCTAAGAGAGTTTGGAGACGGTGCTACCTGCAGAAATGTTGAAGCCAATGCTATGTAAAATCGTGATGGATTACATTCAAACTACTCCGTACATAAATCTGGTCACACCAGAACAAGAACTGTGGAAAGTATATAACATTAATATATACTCATTACATTCCTCCTTTCACAGGCTTCAAGGCTGGCAGACTGGCAGGGGGGTGGGGAACTTCGAGTAACGAGGAGTTAGATTTAAACATTTTACTAGAAATCATTGCAGTTCTTCATCAAAAAGGGGGTGCCCTTAAAAAACAGTGCTTCTGTGGTGTACAATGGCTGCTAAGAAGTAATGAGTTCTGTTTGTTGTCTCTTTATTGGTGGAAAAGAAGCCTTTCTCATTTTGTAAGTTTATTGAAAAAGGCGAGATTAAAAAAAAAACCCACCTTGCAAACTGTTTAAAATTTATAGTGCAACTTTCTACTCCCTTTGAAACCAAAGACAAATTTCCTACTGATTTTTATCAGGAGCAGTATAAAGCCCTAAAAAGATAAGTAATGATCTTTCTGCCTCATGTGGAAATGTGTCATTGGGTTCCTCCCTGGATGGTATGGGCTATATCTTTACAAGCATACACCAAGGACTGAATTTGGCCCTGTGGTTAGCATTTTGTTTATTCAATTCATAGAACCTCTACTCAAAATGAAGGCCTAACTGGCCTACAAAGTGGAGAGGAGGAATATAGAGCAGGCAGCCACACAAGGTAGAGTGTCTCCCTCCATGGCCAGACCAGGAGATCAATACCCAGAGGGACACTTCTGAGCCACAGTGCCTCACATTGGCACTTACATCTCTCATACCGCTCATCTTTCAGAGCTGCTGAGCAGTCAGTGCCTCTAAAAATCCATCTTTCTTTTTCAGGAGAGTAAGTGTGAATTCAGTCAGGTAACTAAGTCCCAGATTTGAAATTTTTGCTGAGGACCTCGGCTGGTTCAGTCGAAGGATGCCATGTTACATCAGGTATTTTTTTTTTGAGAAGAGCAGTGCTTTAACAGGCAGCTCAAAAGGAGGGAATTTCCTTTCCAGGCAGAATGAGCAGACAGGTCTGTTGCTGATCACCAAGTCTGTGGTTTATTTAACTTTTTTTTTGTGCTGATTGGGCTGCCAGGCTCCATTGCCAGCAGCATACTGGTGGCACTAGGGCTTATATCTGACTTCCTACAGCTGCAAATGCTGCCAGCACTAAGATTTCACAATGCCTGGGACACAGCCACTGGGATGAAGGGCAGCAGCTTCTAACTGAATTCAGGCAGTGAGAGAGGCTGTAAGGGAGGGTGGCTTTCTGCAGAAGGGAAAGCTGCTCATTGTAGGAGATCTGCACCCTGCTTTTCATTTACAAAGCCCACTGCCCTTGCTGAGTCCATTGTTGGTTTCTTATGCCCTGAAATGTTTCTTTCCCAACTCTAGATATTTTTTTACTTTACATCTTTCACTTGGGTGTGGTTTGGTATGGCGATCCTTGTTACCTTCAGACTGAATTCCTGCAATGGAGGATGAGGATGGAGGCAAGTCGGAGACTCAGCTTGTTCAAATATGACACCTTTGTATTCTTGGGAAGATGAGCCACTACCACTCCAAGCCTTGAAGTTCCTCCTGGCTCCCAGGCTATTGGCTGTGGTCTGGGTCATCAGAGCCATGTGTTAGTTGCGACCATCCTTGATTCACTACAGCCAAGCCTTCAAGGCCAGCTCCTGCTCATGAAAACTCCTGTTTAGTCACCTTTATCCTGTGATTCGTACACCTGTGTGGGCATGCAGTTATGTTGCTGCCTCTGAGCTCAGCTGTGACTTGCCAGTCAGCGTGCTGTTTTTACATTAATAGTAGATGCTGGGCCCCTTCGTGTTGCTTATTTTTCTGCTGAGGTTTGATTTTGAGAAATGCTATCCAATTCCCACTTCAGCTAAAGCAAAGGGCAGTGTTGTATGCAAAGAGAGAGAATTCTATAGTCCCTTATATAACTTCATGTATAGATATAAATAATATTTGCAGTTACAAATAAACCTGGAAAATTCTAGCATATTGATAAGGTTCAGCTTTTGATACTGTTATGTTCCTTGACACTCAAGTTTTGTCTCCAATCAAGAATAGGTGTTTTCACTGCTGAGACGTTCAGGGGCTGCTTTCTGGTGTGAGCTCTCTCTTGGTGACTCACTTCTCTCGGATCCTAAGTAGAACCATAGAATCATTTAGATTGAAAAAGACCCTTAAGATCATTGAGTCCAACTGTAAATGGTTTGCTCAAGGTATTGTAGCTGTTGTTATCCTTGAGAGTTACACACAGGTCATGGCTGATATAGATAACAAAACAGACACTGTTTAAAAGAACCCCTCAGTTCTGAGAGCTGATGTTGTTAATAATCCTTGATCTTCACTGGTTGCTTGCAAACTTGACAGTGTGATTCAAGGGTAGACTTGGTATTTGCAGGTTTAACTAACAGGCAGCCGTGCTGTGGGATGCCTACTGGGGTATCATTAGGATCAGAATTACTGAACCGTGTTATAATCTAACCCAGGATCACATCTGAGATTTCTCAGTCAGCACAGGACTCCCTCAGATCAGGTAGCTGTTGAAGCTCAAGTTGGCAGTCAAAGAAAACAGGAAGAATTTGAAATTGGGATCAGAGTTGGTGACATGACTCTGTCTCTAATGATGATAGATATGTCAGGGATTTACTGACATTCTGTACTTCTTTTCTAAAGGTGGGTCTAGATATGAAAACTATTTCTCAGTTTTTCTGATTCCTTGTTGTAATTGTATTCAACTTGATTCTACAAGGGTAAATTGGCGTGGGAGAACCCAGGCAGAACAGAAATGTAAGTAGTACAAATCAAATACACATCATGTTACAAGATCATATCAGCAGATTCAGCCCTACCTAAATGTGAGGGCTGTACCCTCACAGAGCCTCTGCCACATCCCATCGAGTGGACAGTGCTATATCCTTTAGTGCTGGGGAGAAAAAGTCCTCTTGTGCACTCTAGTGAAACTGCATCTGTAGGATAGACTGTATTTATTATGTTAGAAAAATGAGGTAAAGAAAGGGAAAGAGGTTATAAACATAAAAAGATGTGTTCATTTGTTTTCGGCACAGCATGCTACATGTAGCACTGTCAGGCTAATTGGTAGTGGACTGAATGACGCCAGGCTCAGTTCAAATCCTGAAATTCCAAGACAGGAGAGTTTCTTTTGAATGCACTAAGTGAGAGATACTGAATTTTGGGTGCATTTGAAGTTTATTTCAGATCTGACCCTTGCAGTAAAAACATGTATAGTATGGTGGGTGTCTGATTTGTGATAATGCCCCCTGAGTAACTCATTTTGTGACATAAGTTGATAATGGGCCCAGCCAGCACACCCAATGCTTGTTGTTCCAAAATCAGAACAGATATGCAAGGATGGGAATGAAGCTTAAGTGTGGAAAAGTTGAACACAGTCTCAGGCTTTTCCCATAGGCATGAACACATCCCTTCAAGCCTCTCCCTTTCTAATTTTAGTGATAGAGATGGTGCTTTTGCAGGAATTTATAATTGTTGATTTCGTTACTTAGAACTTGCATGACTTGTTTAAACAGCATTGCAGTTCTGGAGTTCTTTTGCAACATCTTAGGAGGGCACTAAAGCAGTAGAAGATAGACTAGGCCTGACCCCAGGGAAGATGAGATGTGTTCAAAAAGTCTTATTCACTTATTCTTTCTGCAACCCAAGGAGAGCAATCATGTTTTGCACCTGGAGTACTAGTTTGTCCAAGGCACAACTTGCCCCCCAATATTGCTTTCCATCTTCATGCCTTTCTATGGCTCTGAAAGAATCTGAAGGGGTTATGCACATCTCTTCTCTAAAAGGATGCCTTTGTTTTTAATGTCTCTGCCATAAATGCTTTTCTGTGGGTCCTGGAAAGGGTTGTACTTCTGGAAGTGGAACATCTATGTACTTCCCTTGCAGCACACTAGGTTAAAGATAACATGATGTTAATTGCTTGTTGCTGTAATATCCTTGTGGAAAAGCTAGCATATTTCTGGAATAGAAGCATACTGCAGGAAGTCAGTGTAAATTTAATCCCCTGGTCTGCACAGACTGTCAACGTGCCCTTGAGCAAGTTAGTTGGTCTCTGTGTAACTCAATTTCTTATGAGTACAATTGAAATAAGAACACTTCCTTTTGTCTTTGTACGCTGGGCTGAGAAATGCATTAAAGACTGTAAAATACTTATAGTCGGCAATGGTCAAGCCATATAAACCATTAAGGTAACTGTTAAAATACCTGAATAAACAATCTGGCCAGAAGAGCCTGGGTTCCCCAATGAGGTATTGCAGTCACTGCTTGGCCTGACTGTGCCAACATGCTGTACTGCCTTGTATGTCACTGTTAATCAACATTTCCCTTCCTGAAAGGATTTGTTGAAGGAGCACCATTTTACTCCATCTCAGACAATGCAGGTTGACTAAAATCTTCAGGAATGCTCATCACAGACTGTAAGCTTTGAGATGATGCTAATACCTCATAAGGGACCCACTAGCCAGAGGATCCTGCTGGTACCTGGGTGTTAACTGCAGATGGTCAGGGCTTCTTCACTGGCCTAGATCAACACACTTCATTGTAGTTCTCCGCATACTGCATCTTGCATCAGATCTGTCCTGTTAAATCACTGGAATTATTTAAATAAATTATTGTTATTAATTTATTATATGAAAAATTTTAGAGCAAATTCCTTTGATGTGTGATATCCTAATCACACCCGCAGGGCATTAGCAGGCACGAGGCACATCTGAAGTGTCTCTAATTCCCTAGTGGTGTGATTATATCTCATAATATTCACAACCCCCTGGAGCTTCTTTACTGGTATAAATAAATCAATTATTTAAGTCAAATACTTTGATCATTAGAAGCTGCCAGTGAGTGCTTGAATGTCTGAGCTGTGCGATTCACCATGAATGATCTTGCCTCTCAAAATGCTGAGCAGCAGAGCTGAGTGCTACCAGCACTTCATTTCAATCTGCTTTATAAATTAGATTAGAAGTCAGGTTCCAATACTTCATCCTGGATAGCAAGGAAGAGAGAACTTTACAGGGTGGAATTATGAGATATTGCTGCCAACAGATCCTTTTATCATTTAACACTGCTGTCATAGGTTAAATATGAGCTACTGTTCATATTAACTAATAGCTATTATACTGAAAACTGACACAGGGATTCCAGCTAATGCACCATGTACCTGGTTCACACGCGCTGCATCATATTAACTATTATTTGCACATATGGATGGAAAGGAGTTTTGAGTCACTTGGGATATATGGCAAATTAGCATTTTATATCATATTAATGAGGTGCTAATTGCTCCTTGCAACCTTTTTTTGTGCAAATTGAATGGGTCCTATTTGCATTGTCATGTAACTGCTGTATTACCTTGCAACACTTTCATTAGGATGAGGCAGCACAGAGTTCATCAAGGAAAAATATTAGCAATTCTGAGATAATTAGTTATGAAACTGATATTGTTTAAAATAGCGCAGAAATACAGCCGTTTTCTTTGGTTTAGCTTGGGAATATTTTTTATTAATAGGTTTTATAAAATATCTTTCAGTTTGCATATATTAAACTGACATCTTTACAAACACAGCTCCATGCTCCAATATTTTCTTTTTCAGTTCCTGTTTGTCAGGGTGTTCTGCGTCTTCTAATGAAACATGAAGCATAGCAAAAAAAAAAAAAAAAAAAGGAGTAGTTTATTGCTGGCCATTTATCTTTAAAATGAATCAGAAGTCTGAAACTTTTTGAAATTATGAAGTAGGAAAATATCTCTTAAGATATTGAATTTACAGGTGTCCTTGAGTCTGCCAAACAGCAGCAAAGTCCATAAAACAATTTAAGAGGTGTTGAAGATGTTACAGTCTTAATAATTTGCAGAATCTTGTTAGCTATCACAGATAAAATTCTCAATAAGAGTAAAATATAGTATTTGATATTTTCAGCTAGGACAAGTATTTTGTGGGAGAGGGAAGAGGTGGAAAAAAATGATGCCAAAAAAATTGAAAAGTAATTTTATGCTAAGTTGGGGACGTTTGCACAATTGTGGAGGAAACATGATTAATTTCTGAAGCCTCTGTGGGGAAGGCACCCAGGCAAAATGACATAAATCTATATTAGAGGATTTAAATGCTTTTGCCAAGAAAAAAGTGATCTGAACTTTAGGTAGAACAGCCCTTTGCCAGTCAATTCATCCAGATTTAGGGCCTGCACCTTTTCTTTTTTAGTGAAGTATTGGATATGGACAGATTGCAAGTTACAACCGAAGGCGGTATGACAGCTTTATTGCTGTTGCATGGGCAACATGTTGTCTTTGATTGGGAAATAGGCTGTGGACTTACAGAAAGGTATGTGCAAAGAAATGCTTTCAGATATTTGCACTATTAAAACAAAGGTTGTTAATACAGATTGACTAGTATTTTCATTCTCTCTCTTTTTGCTGTGAATGCCTATGCATTTGTGCAAATGTAGACCTATGTACTTATCAAAAAGGTAGTCTCAGCTGGAGAGAAAAATTGAATGAAGAAACTGCATAATATAGTACGTCACAGAATATATTCTCAAGTGTCCACGGGGGAGGGGAATTAGGACTTGCACCTCAAACAGACATCCTGAATGCTCTATCCAGCTGTACAAACAATTGCACAGGACGTTGTCCCAGGTAGGCATAAAGCAAAGTAGCAAGTAAAGACCTTCTTGCTGACTTAGACTTAAGAGTGTTTCCAAACAAGCACAAGCAGCTCAGCATATTTTTCAGACCTGAAGTCTAGATAGGGGCATTTGCAAATTGCTTTGTTTTGCCCTGTATGTCATCCTGGCTTACCTGATGTAAAAAATGTGGATCAGCTGGATTTCAGCTGTATTCTGTCCACCCAGGGGCCAAACCAGAAATACTTGATTATGGTACTACTTGCATCTGATTTGTTCTGAACCAAAGGAATTATATAGGTGAGCTGGACAAAACTGGCTTTGTGACGACATCTGCTTTTTGCCTTTGCAGAATGCTTTCCACCCTGTCTAGATAAGCTTCAATTTGCCGAAGTCTCTATGGGGAAAAATATTTTATCTTTTTCTTCTTTTTTTTTTTCTTTCTTAAAAATACTTTGTAGCTCTTGCTATGGCATTCTGGGAGACTTCAGTAGATGGTTGTGAGAACACAAATATTATTTTATTGGTAAAGTCTGAATGCATCAGCGAAGTCTTACCTGACAGCAGTGCACTGAAGCTTGCTGTATAGTGTGCGTCAGAGCTGAAGTTTTAATGGCCTTGTTAGTTATCACAATAAATGTGGACCCTGCGGGGAATTGTTTACTGTATGTAAGAAGATGAGGAGGTCCTGGGTGTGGACAGGAGAAAAGGGCGATGCGGCAACCTCAAGAATTTTATGGGTTTATGTTAAACAAACAGCTGTGGTAACATCAGGAGGTTATCAGGAGCCTGAGGACATCCAAAAGCAAAGCTCTGGTAGAGAGATAGAGGAATCAGATGCACAAACATTCTTCCCTGCTGACAGGTAGGGCTGCACTGGTATATTCCTCTGCTAGTCCAAACGAGTCCAGGGGAGGATCTGAGCAGAAAAGGGAACTTTTGGTAAATGAGGAAGGCTGGTTCTTGCTTCACAAGCCACTTCCTGTGTTACATGCTCATCTCTTTTCCAGGCATTGCTGACAGGAGTCCTTGCTGAGCCCTGGAGGCCAACACTGGGCTATGCAGCTTTTAAGCTCTGGTTGAGAGTGTAGTTTAAGCTCATGGCTACCAAAAGGCATTAATGTGCAGCACAGTGTTCAGTGGCCTGTGAGAAATGAATTCAACTTCCCTATGATTCCCTGCAGTTACTTTACCTGGATGAAAAGGCACCCCAGATTTCCTCAATGTATCTACAGATATAAAGAGCTCTGAGTGAGCGTAAAGCAAAGCCAGCAAGTGTGTGCTAAGTGTGCTAAGACTGCAAATCAGGCTTGGAGATATCTTGTTGTGATGGAATGGGGGAGACTTCACTTATCTCTTATTTGTCTTAAAAAAGAAAAAAAGAATTAAAAAGGAACACTTCCTTCTACAGGCTGATGAGTAAGAAGCTTTTCAGACACCTAAAATGAGTAATGTGAAAAATTAATAGTTTGGAGTCCAAAGCAAAGTTTGTGTGACCTCAGAAAGGGAGGGGAGGGGAGAGAGAGAGAGAGTGTTTAAGGGAATGACAAGAATCTAAAAATATTGATTTCAGTTTGCCATGGGAGGGAGCAGGAGAAACAAGCCACTGGAACAAGCTTCCCACTAGCTGGAATGTTGAATAGCAGAGTGAAAACAAACATTTCTATAAGGTTTGCCTTCCCAGAAAAGATTAAGTCCAGTCCCTCTCGCCTTGCGTGCTGCCGCTGGCAGCATCTGGTCCTGTCTGAAACAGCAAAGAAGGCAGGACTTGCGGTGCATTGATCTGGTACTGGTGTTTTGTTGAAAGAGCGGAAAAACTATGGCCGATGTCTTACTTTGGCGGGGGGGAGGGGTCTAGGCTGCAGCAGGGTCAGCTTGTACACTTGTGAGGGGCTGTGCTCAGCCTCTGGGGCTGGAGGGAGAAGAGGGGATGGTCGTGCTCCGTGCAGAAACCCAAGGCAGCACCCTGCCTTCATCAGGGCTCTTCTAGGGGTGCCTCTGTCAGGCAGCCCTCTGCCTTTCCCCAGATTCAGAGTCCTCACTGCAGATTTCAATAGACATTCTGAACCTGCATGATTCAGTTCTGTGTTTAGTGTGATTTCTGTCTGATCACTGTCTCAGGAATATTGCTCCTGGGTTAGGAACCCCAGTAAAGCCTGCCTCAGATGGCCCACCTTTCCATTGACAGGGAAGGGCACAGTGTGTGCACGTGTCTCCAACTGGCCAGGCAGGAAGGAAGCTTTGATATTTGACTTTACTTTTTAATATGGAGTTCAAGCAAAATCACAGTCCCTGTAGCTTGGTGTCTTTGAGAATAATGAAGTGACTGAAATAAGATGATAAATTGAAATTTGGAAATGGCTTAAAATCAATGCATCTGAAGGTGACCAGGCTATTAACAGGAGATGAACTTTCTTGTGACCTATATGCACGCAAAGATTGACACCTATAGAGGATCAAAGGAGCTCATGAAAGGCTAGAGTACATGAGAGGAAATTGAAAATGTGTAGGTTGTCGATCTCAAGAGTAGCTTTTATTAGTTATTGTACATAATAACTATTGTGTCAGAAATGAAAGGGATTAACTCTCACCCAAGGTACTGCACCTGAGCAAATATTGTCTTGCCTGGGTGAAATTTGTGCCAACACAAAGAAGACCTGGTATGAGGCTGTGTACTGCTTAAGTCTCACTTAAGTCTTCAAAATGAGGATTTTGCAGGATTTTAGTGGTGCAGAAATTTAAGGACAAATTTCAACTCTTATATTACTACAGTGTATGTGCCCAGGGCTTCTGGAGTAATGTAGAGTCTCACCAGAACACATCAGGGCTGTTGGAAAGTACTTTCTCTGCAGACTGACCACTTTCCAGATTTGGGAGTTTCTCATGTCACTGAACTGAAGCTCTGAAAGGCTATTAGAGAGAAACTAACTAGGTAAGTGGGTTTTAACAGCTGACTTTTATTCTCTGCTGTATTTTCCAGTGGCTCAAATGCTTTGGTATATGTGAGCAAGCAGGGGAATATTTTGCTGTGCCCAATAGGTTTTTCTGAGAAATACTGTAAATACAGGACCGCAGTTGACTGTTGTTGGAAGTGTGAATAGAAAACGCTCAAAATTTCAGAATAAAATAACGAACATTTTCAGGCCAGAGGAAGAAGATTCTAAGACTGGAGGACAAAGGAAATATTTTTCATGCTGAATCCTTCTGTCTACATCTGTGTTCAGCAGATGACACCCACCTTTCAATCACACTCTTGCATCTGTGCCCAGTTTGCACACCTCTTGCTAAATATTTTCCTGTTTGTGGAAGAATGGTGAAATGGTTTCACAAGAACGCAGATCGTTTGCTTGACAGCCGTTCCCATATTTATTTGTCTGTCTTCAGTGATAAGGCATGCCTGTGTAATCTGGATTGTATCTACCAGAGGAGAAAGCAGTAGGATATAATCTTGTACACACAATATTTTGAGAAAAACCTTTCTTAGTTCTTCGGGGTATTCCTGTATTTATTTTGTCTGCCCTTCCTCCTGCCAATGTAGGCTGAGGGGAAAAGAAATGGGGAACCTCATAGTGTCTTTCTGTAAAGTTGCCCCTCCTGTGTATTAGCCTGTTTCCAGGGATACCTTTTAGAGATGCCTCTGTTTTTCCCATGTATGTTCCAGAATCACAGAATCATTCAGGTTGGAAAAGACCCTTGGGATCATCGAGTCCAACCATCAGCCCTACTCTACAAAGTTCTCCCTTACACCATATCCCCCAACATCACATCCAAACAACCCTTAAACACATCCAGGGATGGTGACTCCACCACCTCCCTGGGCAGCCTGTTCCACTGTCTGACCACTCTTTGTGAAAAATTTTTTCCTAATGTCCAGTCTGAACCTCCCCTGTTGGAGTTTAAAGCTGTTCCCTCTTGTTCTATCACTAATTACCTGTGAGAAGAGACCAGCACCAACCTCTCCACAATGTCTTTTCAGGTGGCTGTAGAGAGTGACGAGGTCTCCCCTCAGCCTTCTCCTCCTCAAACTAAATAGTCCCAACTTCTTCAATTGCTCCTCATAGGATTTATTCTCCAGGCCCTTCACCAACTTCGTTGCCCTCCTCTGCACTCGCTCCAACACCTCGATATCCCTCTCGTATTGAGGTGCCTAAAACTGGACACAATACTCAAGGTGTGGCCTCACCAGTGCAGAGTACAGGGGGACTATCACCTCCCTACTTCTGCTGGTCACACTATTTCTAATACAAGCCAGGATGCCGTTGGCTTTCTTGGCCACCTGGGCACACTGCTGGCTCATGTTCAGCTGCTTGTCAATTAGAACCCCCAGATCCTTCTCTTCCAGACAGCTCTCCAGCCACACCTCCCCAAGCCTGTAGCGATGCATGGGGTTGTTGTGGCCCAAGTGCAGGACCTGGCACTTGGCCTTGTTGAATCTCATCCCGTTAACGTTGGTCCACTGATCCAATCTATCCAAGTCTCTCTGTAGAGCTGCTCTATCCCAGTCTCTCTGTATAATTCCAAGATAGGGTGCGAGAAGCTTGGGGACACTGTCATATAAAACTGTTCCTTCTGAGAGGATGTTTGAAAGTGCTTTGAAAATGCAGTGTTTCTGAGGGGCTTGTGTCTATAGTTTCCACATCATAAAAGTACTTCCCTTCCCTATAAAGCTAGTATTGAACATTGAGCACTTGCTATATGGCTGGCTTAACTAGAGCTACTGGTTAGTCTGAAGGATCATTTTGTACTTTTATGTCCAAATTTTTTTCTTAAATGCTTTGCAACCCAAATATATTCTGTTCTGATTTTATTAGATTCATTTATCCTGCACTCCCTCCTCCCTTTTCCCTATTCAATTTGACCTTACACATATAACTGTAAACAGTGTATTTTTATGTCTTGCATTGGTATATTGGTTGTGTTCTGATCTGAAGGTGATGAGTGATCTGAGGAAGCCAGATGAATGCTGGTTTAAGTAAAAAGATCACAGATCTTTCCCCAGTGGCATACATGGTTCCCTACCTTCCTGTCAGCTCACAGCAGAGCACCAGAGCAAAGATTGTTCCTCCTGGTGAAAGAAAGACTAATTTACTAGGCTTAAATAGTACTGCAATCAGAGTGTTTACAGCTAGTGGTAATTATATAAAGTTTGCTGGCTGATAAATTGATCCCATCCTACTCCCATGTGTCTTTGGATATTGTGTTTCTTGTGTTGCCCTGGCCAGCATCTAGTGATCACAGGTAGCTCTCAACTGATTTAGCTTCACGGCCTTTGCTGGCAAAACCTTGGGCTTCTGTTTTGCTCTTTTGAGTAGCTGATAATCCATAACAACAGTATTTACAAGTGAAAATGCATAGAACTGCTGTGCATGCCAAGAGCCCTATATGCTTCTCTGACATACGAGGAGGCCATAGGGTGGTAATGGGTTCCTCTATCCTTCATCTAATATTTGACCAGTGCAGCAACAGTGCAAAGCAGTTCATTGTCCTCACAGGATCCCTGTGAGGTTGGCAGTACTGCTGTCACCATTTTGCAGATGAGGAAATTTTTGGTAGAACAAAATCAAATGACATAACCAGCATTCCTCTAATATATATCAGATGGTGATATATAGAATGTGGTAATTCTGTATTGCAGCACCTTACACCTCCTTCCCAAGTTTGGCTGATGACTTTGCATTCCTCTTGATTTCTGTCCTAGTCAGAATTGGTCCATCATCTGCTCCAAATGAATGTCTGTAGTTTTCCCCTAATTTCCCAAATAAAAATATTGGAATGCTTTTGTGTACATGGAGGTGAAGGGAAGCCTCAGAGGACTCAGATCACGGATTTTAAAACTTGCACCTGCATGTCTGTGACTGATCTGTGAATAAGCCCAAAGCAAGCAAGAACCTTTCTGTGCTAGGTGTGTTTCTAGGGAGTCTTTCCTTTCTGTGGTCAACAACAAGTTTTGGAAAGTGGGATGGTTTTCCCTTGGTATGTTTTTGATACATCAAGGCAAAAGTAAGGGAATATCTATTTCTCTATTATTAGGGGGGAAAAAAGCATCTAGGTTTTTTTTTGACCAACTTGCTCCCACTTTGAAGAGAAGGAGAAAGGAAGAAGGGGAGGAAAAAAAGGGAGACAGAGAGAGAGCGTTAGATTTTTTTCTGTCTTATTTATTTCTAGCAAAAACATCTCTAGTGATCTTATTAGTATGGCATTTTCAGTGGAAATACAGTATTTCTGCTGGACAAAATGCAAGAATGTTTTATCTCATGGAATTTCCCACTCAGGAATGGAACAGTTCTGCATACTGCCACAGCTGCCTCAGCTCCTAATATGGATTTAGCAAGTAGCTCAAAAGTACCCATCAGGACCCAAAGATGCAGCTGCTATGGTGGTTTTTCAAAACCTTAAAGGGCTATACCAAAAAATATCAGGAAAACACTTTGCTATAAAATTTGTTGGTTACAAAATAGGAAGGATCCTCCATTTTGCTGCTGAGTTATTAGCCATTTGTTTTGATTTCTGTCACAGCAGGTTCTGCCTTGAATACACTATGAAATTTGTTTTGGTTTTGTTCTGTGTGCACTGAGCCCAAGCAAAAGCCTTCTGTGAGGATGTCAGTGCCATTTTGCTCTTAGAGATTGTAGCTTTCAGCTTGATGCTGTCTTGTAATGACACTACCCTTGTTCAGTCCTTGTTTTGATGTTCTTTTGATGTAAAATGCATTTTCTGAATGAATAGGTTTGCTCCTTGTTTATAATTCAAATTACTAAAGCCTATTTTTACTGACTTTTTAATTATGCATCATTTAAATCCAGAGTTCATTTTCTTTCAGAAGAATCCTCAGAGGGCTATTAAATACTGAGATATCACTTTTGGTTCAGGAAGTCCCCGAGTCACAGAGTGCTGCAGAAGAGTGTACTGAGGAAGTATCACTGCACGCTTACCCTAATATAATACTTTTCCCTAAGTTTGTGCCATTGGTCAGTGCTGGAGGCGTGATGGCTCTGTGGTCTTCCCTGGTACAGCTCCTTTATGTCCCTATACACACAAAATGTATGCATGTCTTCATTCCTCATCCTTTTTTGGATCTCACTTTCTGCATTTCTTATTATGCAACTGGAATTCACTTATGGAAAGGTAAACATGTTTTACAGTAATATCCTAGCAGAGGTCCCCCATACTGTGTCTGTGTTAGTAACCTGGATGGAGCCAGGAGCAGTGGCATGTAGTGACCTGTGGTGTTTAAGTGTTAGCACGCTCCATTGCATGGTTTTGCCTGCGCCAGCCAGCACTCTCTGCAGTGGTGTCTGGATATGGGCTAGGGCAGCAGCATGAGCCAGGGACTATTCCAAGCAGGCAGATATGGATGAGGACTCCTCTTTGGGGAGTGAGCAGAAGGACAGAGTTTAGCCATATGGACATGGGCTGTGCCATAAAACTTGTGCTCAGGAGCAGGGAATTGGCCCTGGATTACTTTATTTTTGATTCCAAGGCAGGCCTGTTGATTTCTGCGCTGTGGTGCCAGGCCCTAGGACAGAATGCATTTACAGCTCTCTGTATACAGGACATAATTTTAATGCTTGGCTCCCGCTGCAAAATATGTCACAGCAAACTTCAAGAGGATTGTTTATGTCCCCAGAACCTTAAACTGGAATAATGACTCTAATTTATTTATACATATTTTGACAGCTTGTTATGTTTTATTCCGTAAAGCTAAATGTGGTCTCAACACCTTGGTGTTATTGCTACTACGTAATGATACCAGGGAGAGATAGGGACTTTTCTGTCTGAGCAGAGATCTTTTCCACTCTGTAAGGATTTGAAACTACTGTCCTTGTGTCTGCATATCTGTTTGAGAAAGGAGAGTGAAACAGGAGTGATGTGGCCTAGCTGTATAACTGAGCAGGAACAGATTGACTCGACATCAACAGTGAATGCTTGAATAACCCAATAACCAGTGACCTTAGCATGGGACCTGTCACACTCGGACAAGAGATGGGGAACTCTGTCCTAGAGTAGAGACCTGTAATGCTTGCTTGCTCTCTAATATGACTCAGTTTCTGTTTTACATCTGCTGAACAATACAGTTTGGGTATCCCCTTAGGAGAGACTCAGTGTCTTCTCTTTCTTCATACAGGTTTGAAAGACAGTTGGACCCCTTCTAGTCTGAAAGGGTTGTATCATTAATGGGTGTGATTGTATAATTTATGTACCAATAGTGTTTCCTGTGTCTAAGATAATGAGTTAGATATGATAGTACATTTACAACTAATCAAGGTGTTCATAGGAGCATTGAAAAGTTTTTGTAAACCAGTAGGATATGATATTTGTGGGTTGTAAGGTGGTTTTGACCAGGAGTTCAAATGAAAACAAAAGAAAGCAACTGTAAAACCAAAGCACTAGACATTGGATTCTGTATGACTGAGTTTCTTTTTCTGTTCTCTACAGCAATGTCTATACTATTAAAAAAACAGTGAGGAAACATCCCCTATCAGTGTACTGTCTACACTTAAAGTGTTGGAAGTGTCCCTGGCAGGCTTTAGACCCGGGCCAACTAGGATTCTCCCAAATAATTTACAGGCACCGTTGAGGGATTAACTCCAACCATGGACCCATTCTGAACAGGTACCTGACCATCTTGTTTTGGAGGCTGAGGGTTAAACGGTATGAATAGTAACTATCTGCAACCAGTAGCTGTAATCCTGAAGAACAGTCCCAGGCTTGTTCAATTTTCTAGTACAGATGTAACTAATGCAAGCTTACTTCTATACCTTATACATTTGGAAGCAGTGCTGAAATGGGGAAGGGGAGAAAGAATATGTTTAACCTAATCCAGGATATATGGGGATGACAGAGATCACATTAACACAGACTCTTAATTCCTTGCTGAATATCTTCTATTGGCTCTAAGCAGTGGTAGCACAAGAAAAATAACATTCATGACAGGCCAGTGTGGATCCCTGGAGTCTCAGTAGGGACTGCTGAGAGAGAAAGCTGTAAATATGTCATGATAGATGGAAAAGAAAGAGGTACCACTCTAGGGGGGAACTCATTACGTAAGCATCGTCTCATGTTCCCTAACCTGAGTGACAGTCTGTAAGACAGACTGGTCATTGCCTTTGGGCTTTAGTCCTAGTTTTAATGCCTTTTTTTTTTTTAAAGCTTCCTCTTACCCACTATTCCAACAGCACAGTTTCCAGGGCTAAGCTTATTTACAAGTTGCATGGAGAACACTAGTTATTGCTGCAGATACAATGGGAGGGTGTTACTGTGCTGCTGATACAGATACACTGATGAGAATGATCAGGTTACCAATCATTTATTAACTAACTCCTTAATCAAAAGTTTAACTAGGTTTATAATCCAAGAGAGAGAGCTGCGACCACACTAGGATTCATGTGCAAACTCATTCACCATCAAATTCTAGTGGTAGTGATTTGGTTTTCTCACTCCTGTCCTGAGGGACAGCTGTTAATGACCAAAGTCAGTGAGACAACTGACCACTCTTGCAGTCCAAGAAGGGAGATATGCTTGAACATGGAGAGTGAGCTGAATTCCCACCCCGTTTGGATTGGTCCTTCATATCAGAATTTGAATCTCATATTGCGCATGTCTCATGGGAATGTTAGGTTTGTTGGGATGGCACTGGCATAGTTCCCTGGTCACTAAAGTAACTTCCTGGAAAAATAATGTGAAAATCGTGAGTGTTAGTCAGTGATTTACGGCATTTTTAAGTAAGCAAATGCAGCTGAAAATGTTAGTATGTAAAAACTTGGGCCAAATCTTGGCTGTAACCTTATCTCAGAACTGTGTAAGAGTACTGCATGCTTCTCTGTATTTTTGTGAGAAGGCAGGAATTTGTTCCATTTCCTGAAATGATTGCTGTTCCTGTTGTTAGCAGAGGCAGAACTTGAAGGTCATTGAAGAAATGAGACACTGGGAGTCTGATATAAGTTGAGTTATACCATAGTGAACTCTGCCATTGTCAATCACAGGCATTTCTCTGTGGTGCTTTAGCCTTAGCTCCTAGTCCTAGCCTGAAGTATCTGGTTTCTTTTCGGAAGTGGCTGGTCCTGACATGTAGTGTAGATTGCACAGCCTATCTGTTTTTAGGGCCTTGTCTTGGACTCTGTTTCATCTTGTAAAATACACATAGTTCATCTCTAGTTGTGTCCCCTTTTCAGACGGGAGACACTGGCAAGAAGAAGTAGCTGGTGGAGTTCCTGCCAGCAGGTGTTTCATTTTATTTGGCTGCTATAGGGGTTTTTGATATACCAGCGTGATTTTTTTTCTTGTCTGTGAATTATTGTGAAAATGAATTATGGATCTGAGGCTGGGTCTGCATTAGGAAGTTGCCCTGCTTTAAATTAATTTTCTACACAGTCAAATGGGACTTTTGGATGTTTGGAAAGGCCAATCACCAAATGCTGTCCCATTTTCATATACTATGGGAAGGGGTTCTTCTCTTCATACTCCTGCTCCAGAGACATTCATTATGCAGGACAATGGGGTGGTTAGTTTTCTGGCAGATAAACTAATACATCATGGCAAACTTGAAAACTTACCTTCTTTTTTAACTTTTCAGTTCATTTTGTTTTACCTTCAAGACCTACGGTTTCTGTGCCATGAGGTACACTAGTGTTTATCTCTGAAATACTGTCCCCTGATTTTTATTAGTCCTTTGAAACCAAACACACACTGTGCATAAGTTACCAAGCATAGTCCTTCAGCTAACAGATGGCTAGCTAGCTAAGTAAAAATAAGCTGTTTTCTAAAGACTCTAGTCTCCAGCCCATCAGGGTACCTGGGTATACAGAGCTACAGCCTGGAGTAACTTCTAGCATTTTACAGTGTATGGATATATGTGAAAAGAAGATTGTGACTTCGTATGACCTTTATAAGGAGTTGGCACAAGGCTATATAGTTTACTTTGGGCTATATTTTGCTAGCTTTTGCACATATGGAGTAGAATCTTCCTTTGCAATAATCTCACCTATATAATAGTGTCAGAATCTGTCCTACCAGCTGGAGTGAGCTATTTCACACTGTATCTGATATTGTTTTCTTTTTATCTGTTGAGATAGAGTGCTTTGCTGTGTATCCTCATATCCCATGGCTCTCTTTTTGGAGCTCTGTTCACACATCTTGATTCCATCTGTACTCTTGAAGAGGCCTGTTAGGTGGAAGATGTATCTGTCAAACACATGTAGATTCTGGACAGCAGCCCTTTACGGGTCACGCCTTGAAACATTACTAATTTGATTTCAAAGGGAGCTATTACAAAATGTCTTTTGTGTTGTTAGGCCTCAGGAGAAGGACCTCAGTTGCACATAGTGAAATGCTGCATTTGCTATAGCCATGGAGCTCCTTGCTGGAACAGATATAAGAATCAGTCATGTCTTTGTCTTAGAGCTCGGCACCTCTTCAGGAGGAGTCCCCTGATGAGAGAGGGGGATGGCTGAATGTATGTTAAAAGGTCCAGGGAACAGAAACTTAGTGATCCACAGCATTCATCTGATGCTGTCCCAAATTGTTGAGCAACCTCAGGAAATGAGTGGAAATCTGACTCTTGTTTGACTATCCTGAGTCCTAAAAGTGGGTTGGTGGGTGCAAGAGGGTTGACATACACATCTGTGCACTCTGTGGCAGTTCTTTGAAGATATGTATTATAGCCTGTGGCCTTTTATGGTGAAGTCATGTGCATTTTTAAGACTAAAAATTAGACACCTTTGTGCTTGAAGTTAAGCATGACCGTGACTCGTTCAGCTGTCACTCTTACAGACTTGGTGTGAGAACCATATGGATGGGAAGAAGTAACCTAGACCCAAGATGCAAGTTCACAGATTGCAAGACAGGAGGCCAAACACTGAAACAGCATCTGACAAAAGTGAGTAATTGGTCAAAGTTTCCACTTCCATTCGGTCAAATTTCCAACATAAGTTAAGCTACTATCTCAAAGTAGTGGCTTTTCACCCTGGTAAGCTGTGGATATTTCCCCACACCTACTTCACTATTTGCAGTTAGTTACAGTTACTCATAGGCTGCACAATCTCTGAGCACATTAAAACTGTAGTAGCAGCCTGACTGGCATTCATAAACAGGCAATGCTTGGGACTTAGTAATACTCTAACTCAGTGCAGTAGTGTGCCAAAATAAAGGTCATTTCAATTTCATGTTATGTCACGCAGTTTTGAAGTGACATGTGTTTAACGAGTTTTCTCCAGTAAATGAACGATAGCAAGTATTACACTAATAGACTTTCATGATATGCTCACAAAAAAAAAGGCAAAACCTTTCCAGGAACATTAAACTGATATTTTACCAGAGGAAAAAAAAAAAACAGAACAGAGTTTCAAACTCCTGCCCCCAAGCCTCTGTAATGAAGAAAATTAGGCTTTTTGGCCCTTTTCAGATGATGGTTTGCAGAAGTTTCACTGTAATTTATTTAAGTGTGGCCATCACTACAGAGATTGAGGCTGATCTTCTGATAGGAATAGGAGAGCCTGAAGGATGCAAGTTGAGCTTGTCACAGAAGCTGTATCACAAACCTCATGACAGGACCACTAAAGGAGTGAAAAACTGGTCCCTGTGTGTATGGAGCCTAAAACTGTGAATAGAAAGGTTTGGGGTAGTTTCTGTCTTCTCCTATAGCAATGCATGCTTGTCTTGCCCCTCTGCCCAGTACTCCAGCTGGTTGTTCCCTGTCATCTTTCTGTAAGGCTATGGACTCAAACAGGCACAAACTGGAACACAGAAGGTGCCATCTAAGCATCAGGAAACACTTTTTCACAGTGAGGCGGTCAAACACTGGCACAGGTTGCCCAGAAGTCTCCATCCTTGGAGATGTTCAAAAGCCATCTGTACGTGGTACTTGGCAACTTGCTTCAGGTAGCCCTGCTTGAGCAGGGTGGTTGGATCAGATGACCTCCAGAGGTCCCTTCCAACTCCAAACATTTTATGACTCTGATTCTAGGACTGCTTGATCAGGGCTGATGACATCTTGTCATTCAAAGGCTTAAAGGCATTGAACAAAATATGTTACCCAAAATTGTTGGGAACGTTGCTTTTGGTGTCAGCAGTGGGTCGTGTGGCACATTAAAAAAATTAATAGTTTCTTCAGTACAGAATAGGAGGGAGAACTGTTTTGATTCTTGGTGGTGTAGCTTTGAGTGTGCAGGAGGGACCATTGCATTGAGACTTCCTCTCCAAGGAGGACATGTGAAGTCTATAGGAGGTAGGGTGAACACTGGTAAATGGCTGGTAGTGTAAACACTGGTAATGTACACCTTTCAGCAATTTGGAACAAAGCCTCTATACCAGTTGGATTTTGCAAAAGTAGGTTCTTAATATTTTACGTAATGTTTAGTAGTCAGAAAATGAACTGTCTTTTGAGCTGGTCACACACCAAGTCTTGTCTTCTTTTTGGTCACTACTCCCACTGAAGTCAAACTGATGGTAAACTGTGAAGAAGTCAATAATGTATGCAAAGTAAATTGTCCATTCCCCTGCACCTCCTGTCTGCCTGCAGTGAGCAATAGGAATAGGAAGAGATCTGGACTGGTTTCCCGGCAAAATTTGTCATTAGGTTGCAATCCTAGAGCGAGGCAGCTAAAGTCATTGTAATTAATTTCCTTTGGAGACACATTTTTCTGAACAGTACTGGTGATATTATATAGTACTTCACATAGTACTTAGTACACAAACTGCAAAAAGGCTGCTGTGTTGTATACAGATGCTAAAACTTTCTATGTTGTTCAGCTGATCAGTTGCTTTCTTGGGTCAATGGTTATATGACATTATTTAACAGAGGACAGCTAAGTCCATATAAATAATGATTTAAAAAGCAGAAAGAGACCATGTACTTGCTGTCTTAAGCAATATGATGAATTTAATAATACAACCATTTTCTTACAACCTGTTCTACAATGTTTTGCTACCACTCAATAATCATGCCAAATATCATGTGATATTCATATTTTTTCAGTACATGGGCATGAGCACTTGCACGAGCTTCCATGATTGACAATATTTGGCTTACAAATTATTTTAACAAATTTTGAAGTGTTTTTAGTCATATCAAATTCAATGCCGGAAGATATACAAAATGGTTTCAGGAATATTTATGATGCTGTGCTTGTTATTAAACATAGCTTAATGCATTCATAGTAATAGGAAACTGAAGTTGTTATCTTTTCAATGCATGTGTCTTGCAACTGAGAAATCTCTTAAGACAACAAAATACTGTGTCTTTGCTACTTTTTGACTGATACAATGCCCAAAATCATTAGAAATTCTCTTCTGAGCAGAGATAGCAGGATAGCACTGCACTTCTCTTCCTTTGTCATAGATTTCTGTATAGCTACACGTACATCGTGTCACTGTTTTTAACTGTCTCTGTTATCTGTCAGGGTAAGTTATTCCTCTGATCTACTTTTACATGCTAGGTACACACTGTCATCGTGGTGACTCTGTGCTGGGTATTGCAGCTGATCAGCCCCTGGCACCGGCGCTTGGATATGTGCACTCGGAAGAGGGGCTGAGATGTGTGGAATTGTGGAAGCGCTGGTGCCAGGGATGTCAGAGGCAGTAACCAGTCTGGTGTTATGGGCTTGGGAGAAACCACCCCCCAGGACTGCAGCTGTGCTGTGGGACTGAAGACAGGTTGGATTGCAGACATTTAGTAATGCTTAAAGACTGGCTATGCTGTCAGAGCATCATGTCTCTTGTTTCACAAGAGAATTGTATGCAGTCTTTGGGCCTTTCATGTCTTGCATTTTATCCTGAGATGCATCTCGTTTTGAAAAGGCATTAAAAGGGGTCTAGCATATATATGGGTAGGATTTTTTTCCTAGTAGGAGAGAAATTTTTCAGACTTTGCATGCAAATTATTGGAAAGAGGGGGCACACTGTTATATAAACTTGAAGCACGTGGAATGTGAGAGGAATGTGTTCTGTAAATGATGCATTTGTTTGAATGAGTCATCACAATAAAACAATGCATCTTAATTGTTTTATTTTCTGTAGAGTAATCTTGCAGTCCAGGAAAAAATAATATGAACGCCATGAAAACAGTCTCCAAACTTTATCATTGTAGTGTAAGACTTCAGTGAAATTACGTGCAGTTACTGTGAAAATCCAAGTTCTACTTCCATAATAACCATGGCTTTTCCAAAACTGAATTTGCATTACATTTGCAGAGATCCTATATTTATAAAATGGGTTAAAAGACCAATGGTGGGGAATTCTCTCACTTGCCTGTAAAAATATGGGTCACTGGCCAAAAAAACCCAAAGGTGTAAATTTTCTCTGTTGTTGCTTTTGACTGATGTTGCATAGAACTACTACTAAGTTGGCACTGTATTTTAAAAGTTAAATGGGTTGTTTTAGGACTCTCAACACTTCCCGGCTTGCATTAAATCTCTGTTGTCCTCTGGGTGCATCCTCTCTTTATTAGTGCTTCTTTTAAATTTCAAGATGCTATATGCTGCCCCTGACACAAATGTGTATTTCCCAGTGGAACTTCTCATGCTGGTAGGGTTGGATAAAAGGCACTACGTGATCCTTTTGGCATGATCTACATCTAACAGTGAGAGCAATTGTGGCATTAGGACACATATTTTAGAAGGTAATTCAGGTGGTATTGGAGTGCCAGAGGTGTTTTTGTTATACAGAGTTGGTTTCAGCACATTATAAGAGGAAAAGGCTCTACTTAGTATTCAAGGAGGGATGAACAGATTGAAAGTTATGTTTGGGATGGGCTCTTGTCTCTACTGAAAATAACTGTGGAGTCTCCAGGGAGTCTATTCAACTCTGCCACATCTATGTTAAAAGGAAACCATGTCAATTGTACTGAAGAACTTGGATGAGTTTCACAAAATCATATCAGTGTGACTTAGTGTTTTATCAGTTTTAAAGAGTGCTGTACCTTTTTCAAACAGGATAGGGATAGGAAAAGTAAATAAACCATTTCTGTATCCAGGATGAAGGAAAAAAGTCAATGAGGAGGAGCATGGAAAAACATACTGTGAATGTAGGTTTCACTGCATGTAATGGCACAGAGCCGCTGTGCTGGCTTTGGGGACTGGCTCTCCACTGTCCTGCTCTGTAGACTGCAAAGTGGCTATAAAAGTCTGCCTAGAGTGACCACGCTTCACAGTCTTCGCACAGATTTAAATACCCATTATGTGAGACAGAAAAGAATCCGACCCAGGTATGGGTTATATGCAAATAATCAATAGACCCCATTCTAGTTGCAGGAAGTTCCCCTGCTCACTGCAAACAAGATCTGCAATGCAGTCAGCAGCTGCTCCACTTACTTCTTGGCCAAAATCTTTTTCCTTGTGTCTGAAAGAGCACCTTTAGGATTAACTGTGAAAAATGATTTTTAAGATGTCTTATTTGCCCTTGACAGAAAAACTCTCTATTGGGAGACTGTGTCACAAAATGGAAGCTGTGGGTCAAGCTTGGTCATGCTGCTCCTAACTTTTCCCTGCATGACTGCACCGTAGCTTGAATTGATCATGGCAAGTAAATTGAAGCTGTTAGTTCATTTAATTGTCAGTTCTGTGTCTGTGCACTAAGTCAGTCAATGATTCTTCTGAAGTGACTGCTACTACATCGCATAGCTGCTCACATGACCATTGGATGTGTATTGATGGTGCTAATGGAGTCACTGAGCCAAGCTCACATCTGGCAATGTCACAGCTCCCCAGATATTGATCATGATAGTGATTTGTTCTGCAGCAGTGTCCTCAAAGCCCAGGCAGTATCAGAATCCAATGTACTAGTTAGTAGATAGGATGACATAGCCCCAGGGCTGAAGAGGCTACATGAAACTTGAAAGAAGACAGTAAAAAGCAAAACCAATGGTGTTGATGGTGATACAGGATGCACAGGCTAGCTTTACAGACATCGAGATTCAGCATCACTTGGAATACCTTAAAAATAGTGAATGTAGTAATGATTTTTTAAATATTGAACTTGACAATAATATTTGAATTAAAAAGAACTTTATAATGAGCTTTGCTGGCCATTCTGCACCTAGCAAACATAGATGATTAATTTTTTATGGACCAGATGATGGAGGAGTTTTGATGAAGGTTTGAAAGACCACCAGCAATCTTAGAAGTTAGTCTAGAGAAAATTTTAATTTGACCTGAGTGTAGCAGTGGTCCTATTAGATCTGAAAACATCTTGCAGAAAACAGCTGTTAGGTCACTAGTCCACCTCACCCTGAAGACAGGATTTCTCTTAACTGTACCCTGTCTAGAGATGTGTTTTCATGTTATTTTGAAAGCTAACATTAATTTAACCCTATTTTGCCTCCTTTCTGTCTCTGATGCTGCTGTAAATAAATACTCTGCCTCTTGGATGTTTTGCAGTCTACTGGCATTTGTAGACTCACCACTTCTGGTCACTGACAACCTCAGCTATATCTGAACTAGTGACATAGAGATGAAAAGCTGTGTATTCCATTACTGACTCTTTGAGAAATACATTGGCCTTCTCTGCCTCCTTTGCATCTAAAGAAAATTATTTTTCTTTATAGGCTCTTTTTCTTCCAAGATTGCTTTCTTTTTGTCAAGCACTTTCCTTAAAAATGTGTTTGAGACCTATCCTGGGGAGCATAATGATCATCTTCATCAAAGAACAAGAAAGCGGGACAACCTGTAGCACCAGAGAATTATTGCTCATGTGTACAATTGGATAAAATGGGATTGATGTGATATCTGAGAATAACTAATTTCTTCTGGAGCAGAGGCATTTGATTGTTGTTTGCATTGATAATAATTCCATCATTCTAAGAATTCGTCTAGAAAACAGGATTCCCTGTATAAATAGAAACTTCACATTTCTGGAGGGGAGATCAGTGATGATACTTACTGTTGTACAAATGATGTGGGATGATGATAAGTAGTTTGCAACGACCTGACACTGTGTGACCCAGCCAGAGAAACGTGCCTGGGGCATACTGGGGAGAAATAACACAGTTGTGTATTTATTGTGCTAAAATCAACTGTGGAGCCATGAACGAGAATTAGTTCTTTCTCAGAATGAAAAAGAAAAAAAAAGGTGTATCTTATTGGGCTCCACTGGAGGAACACTTAGCTAATAAAGGTGCTAAGCCTATTGAAATGTTGAGACTAAGTCCTGTTTCCCTACTGCTTACTGTGCTGAAGCAAGACCATTATAGGACAAGAGCAGTGTATCCATGGGAACGTAGAACTCAACTTTAAAATTGAAAGCTCTTAAGAAAGCAACCGCTTTTTTTTCCTCTTTTTTTTTTTTTTTTTGATAATTTTGTAAGTAGTATTTGCAGAACTTTTAAACAAATGGTATAAAACTAGTACCTTATTACTGTACCTAAGAAACGATAGGTATGTTATGATACTTAGACAGGATGTTACTTTAATGAGTAAATCTGGCTCTCACAAAACAGGATTATTTTGTAAGGATAAGGACTGATAATGTGAATAAGTGTTTTCAGGATCAGATTGTACTCTGCATTGGAAATTTCTCACAGTTAATGGTTCCTCCAGCTAGTCATTAATTTTAAATTTTTTTTACTGATTTCTCCCAGGGGTAAATGAGCTGCAGAAGTGGAAATAGGCAGTCCTCTTCTGCTAGGCCTAGATATTTAAATGTATTTTCAAAGTATCAAATCTATTACAGGAAGATTTGTGGCAGGCATCTGGATTCCAGTGACATAATGGATAGCAAGACTTTTTATTGTATAAATGTGAACTCAGAAAACAGCTGGATGGACCATGTCAAGAATACTAGCATGTAAGGAATCACAAGAGGCCAAATTTCCAGTAGAATTCTAGACACCTGTCTTCAGCACTGTCCATGAAGAAGTCAAAGCTGTATATGCAAATCAAACTGTACATTTCTAGCTACTGCAGTTGTGTGTGCAAATAGAAATTTAGCAGGCATAAGTTTAGTAGTCCCCTTTAAAATGGTCGTGTCAGTATCTGAGAGGTGATTGGATGAGTTTATCAGTGTTCCAGATACAGCTTATAATTGCTGCTCCACATTATAAACAAAGCCATTAACTGAAACACATCTACATTTACTGAAATGAGTTTCATTCATTGAAGACATTGGGGCACGTTTAATGCCTTCTTGCTTTGTGTAAAGACAACACTAAATCTTGCACATTTGCTAATATTTAAATTAAGCTTCAAAGTTAACCCAAATGACTACTTCGATGGAGGAGCAGGCTTTATGCATTGAACTAAAAACCTCTTGTTTTTACATAAAGTCTTGTTTTTTATTGCAGGTTTATTTTTGATAGGACCTTGTATAAAGACATTGCCTTCAGGAAGAAACATTGGAATTTTAAGGTTGTTTGAAATGAATGTGTAAAAATATGTTATATGTCATGACCATGCTGCCTCACATGTAGTTGGATAAAAAGGACTTGAAATACTGCTGGACCAAACCCGCAGTAAAACTGTATAATGTTTCAGTGGACATGGTTACATGTGAAGCTACTTCAGAATGAAGCTCATAATCCTGGACCTCTTTTCATGAGAGGCTGAATATATGAAGATACTTCATAAAACAAATTGTAATAGAGAATGTAACAGTGCGTGGAGTTACATACTTTTCAGGGTTGCTTTTGGGGCAGCACAAGGCTACACAGCAACATGTAATATAACCCTATGCATGTGTACCAGGATTGCATAATTGCACTCTACTGCAGTTAAATTCAATGTAAAACTAACCTGTGGATCAAACAATAATTGCAATGAGGGAGGAGGTTCATGCAGTGATTTTTCTACCTTGTCCTGCAATAAGATGAAATATCAGATGGACAATATTTGCAGAATTACCATCTCTTCTCATGGCTTTATCATATTTGATTACAAATCCAAGAAATTTAAACTTGAGGTAACAAATGTTGGCATTAAAAATTTGGTGTTTGCTTCTCAGCAATTATGAGTCAAATTATTTTTTTTTTTTAAACTCAGAATAAAGTCTAGTTTTGAACTGCTGGAGAATTAAAACAGTTGGTTAGAACATTTGAATTCACTAAATTATTTTTTGGAAGGACTTATCAGAATCACTATTTTTTACACAATCAGTCACTATAAATCCAAAATAGGTTCTAAAAATTAAGCTAGTTATTACAGATGATTATCTTTATGGTCCACACTATGAACTTGAGAAGCCTACCTTTCATACAAATACTTTTATATGGATTTTCAGACAACAGACATAATAATTCAAGGCTTGCTGCCTTAATTTGAAAGTTCATTTGGATGAAAGTAAGGTTTGCATTTGAAGTGCAAAAGCTCTTCCTGCATAACTGCATGTGTGGACAGTTCTAAATCAGGAATCAAAATTGTCTTCTTGTTTCACGTAATCTACTTTGAAAATAGAAGTGTTTAGCTTAATCCTTCACTGAACTGGAACAGGTCCACTCATTCCAGTCCACCTGTGAGTTATGTTGGAAAGGGAGTAGCTTTTCTGAATAACTGCTATTTATTTCAGAAATATTTTTCCAGCTACTTAGGTCTGAGCCTGATCTTTGTTGACATGCATTGCAGCCTTCCAAATCTCAAGTCTAAATTTTGCAACCATCTCATCAAATAACAGACTCTGTTTTAAATGCTCAGAAGACTGAACTTCAAAACTGAATCTAAGCTGCAGTGAATATTTGTGACAGAAATGTAACTTAGATTTTGTGGCCTTTACCAATCTCAAACTACAATTATTTCTTTGTTGGCTGTAGGTATGTAATAGCAGTATTCTTTAACAGTAAAAATGACAGTGATGATGGTCATTAATTGAACAAATTAAATCATTGATTGTTTTGGTACAGAGTAAATCAAGGCATGTGCACAAATCCCATCAATTTCAGTTAAATGGTGCCATGATTTAGGAATAATTCCCTGAATCAGGACTTAAGGCTGTCAGCTCTAAGGAGCAAGTCTTGTTATCTTTGAGTGTCTGAACTGTGCTTAACCGACTAGAACTGTTACATGGTTGAGAACTTGAGACACAATTGCAAAATATTGTATAAACATCTTTTGGGCACTTCAGTAGATTCTGAGAATTAAAAACAAAATCCTTGCACTTAGTGTCTTGGGGGACTCAAGTAATTATTTTTTATTTTTTAATTTTTTAAAATGAGAATTTAAGCTCCTTATGCAGTTTGTAGAATGGCTGATATGTAGAATGGCAGAGTAACCTGGGTTACTCTGAAGGTCAGATAGTCTGTCTATTGGACATTTCAAGCTACTGTCCTGCTTATGTTCCAAATCATTAGCTTAGCAAATGGGAGCTTAAATATAAGCATAGTCAATGGGAAGGAAAAAAAGTCCACTGCATAGTGTGTCTAGTGACAGAAAAAGATACAGAATGTGAACATAAATTTTTAATTCAACATTCCTTAATTTGAAAAACCCACACTACCACCAATCCCCTCCCCCCTGAGAAGCTTGCAAAAACTAGGTCTGAATTCCCAGTGGGAGTAATGAGCAACAGCAAGAGTGAATGCTGGGAGAGAAGAATGCAATTGTATTAGGCTCCATCACAATGGGAGGTAAACCCAAATCATTTATAAAAGGTAAATGCTGGCAGAACACAGGGAGCTCAGAGCACCACACTGCAGGTGTGATTTATGAGGCTGGGGACTGGCTATAAATCAAACCCTTTTGTTTTAAATAGTACTGCTTCAACGCAGGAGATCGGTTTACATGTAGAGGAAATGATGAAAAAAATGCAGTATATTGCATCCCAAGAATATTAGAGAATCAGCTTTACAATGCGACTATCAGTACCATGTTCAGACAATGGATATCTGATGCGCAATTTAATGAATACTCTCACTGCTTGAACAGAGTGCCCTAATCTAGCAACTCAAGTTTGTTTCAACGTATTAATTATGGGATCTATTTTGTGAGACCAGCTGTTAAAATCATTGCACTTATGATCAGGAATGCATTGGCTATTCAGGTTAACTAGCTAGAGGTGTCCTTTTATGCCACCAAAGGCTCTGTTTGTTTCTATGTTATCCGTATTTTTCCTTAATTATAAAGGTTTATGGGTCTCATTATTTAGTTGCCTTGCCCTGTGGAAATGGGTGGATAAAACAATTAATTCCTAAGGATTCAAATAGAGAGTAGGCTGGAAAGTTCTGTACGATTACAGGGGAATACACACCTCTGGCAATGAAAAGTGCTTTTCTCCCTCTATTGGTTGTATAATTATCAAATGAAGAGATTTTAAAGGTAACGAGCAAAATAATTTCTTCTGCTCTGCTTTCCAGATTTGCCAGGGCTTATCTTGGTTGTATATTTTGCATTCATTTTGCATGCATACCACTAGAGCAAACTATATGCCTGAAACCACATTGTGTGTCCTGCAACGTGGGCCAGAGAAGCGCTTAAAAAAGCTGAGAGGACAAGAGGCCTACATAAAGGGAGATACAGCAGTTATATCAGTGTTCAAAGAAATTTATAATGAAACAAAAGCTGAGTGAGTTACACTTGCACATATCCTAGTCATTTGATGTAATGGTCTTATACCAGTAGTGATTTAGCCATGTGGAATGTAAGAAGTTGCCTTTAAAGCACTGATAAGCAGAGTGCCTTTATGTCAGCAAGGAGTCAAGAGACATCTTGTATTGTAATGCTTTATTACTTTCCAAGAGTCCAAAATGCAAATAGTACAGAAACACATGAGCACAATTTCCATGATCTTTCTGAGGATCTGGTATTGATATAGCCCGCATCAACTATTGCTGGAGGCGTTAATATCAATTGCTAGTGCAAGGAAAGTATAATTTCACTGAAATAATTGATTTTTTTTCATACTTATTATAAAAACACATCTAGTGCCATAAATTTATGGGGAACTCTATAAAAGTAAAATCATATTCCCTGCTCAGTGGAGCTTGCAGTCTAAATTAGACCAATATATGAAAAAGATATATTGATGATGAACAGAGAAAAGAAAGAAGTGACCGAAATAGCTTTTACCAATTTCTTGAATCTGACCAGGTTTCCAGCTGGTAATACTTCTAAGCCAGACTTACAGAAGTATTTGGGCTTCTGTTTTCCAAAGATTAGAGTGCTTAAGTGTCTTTAAAAATACAGTAATTTTACACATAAAATCTAATGCACCACAAAAAGCACATTATGTGGGAGAGGATGCCTTATGAATCTTATGTTGTCCTGGCCACTAGAGTCAATTTAGATAGATAGCCTTGAAAGGGATCTGACCAAGTGTAGTCCTCTCAGGTTGCAGTGCCATCTGTAATCTTTATAACACTTTGTGTTTGAACTGGATTCCTGAAAACTCTTTCCTTCTTAGTTTTTTTTAGGCAAACACTCTGTCTCCTTTATTTGTCTGTTGTGCCCTGTGAGAGAAATACTTCTGTGGGCCAGAAGTAGTGTTTTAAAACCCATTTTTGCAAACTCTTCTGCCTTTCACACAAGTAAAGATGCCATTCAAGGGACCTTGTTGCAACAGTCAAGAAAAAATATAATTAAAGCTGATTTAAACATTTAATTTCTTTGCCATCATAAAGGTTAAATACACAGAAAAGCAAAAGAACTTGTATATAGCAGAAACAATAATGAAGGGTTTACATCTGCAGCCTCCTTGAACAGTGAAGGTTGTGGCTTTTCCTATGTACAGTCATCAGGAATAGCTGGTAATTACCAAGTTCAAAGCCTATTGTCTCCTCCAAAAAGCCTACTTGTTTTTTTGGGGTTGTTTCAGAATGACGTGATGTCTGATGGCTCTATTGCTTTTATAGGTCTTCTTGATACGCATTGAATCCTGACCTGGGATGGAAAGTAATTTTTGTGAACATATTTACAGAATGATGTGTAATAGATCTAGCAAAGGCTGAAGGCTGGTAATAGTGACTGATGTAGTACCATGGAGAAAAGAAACCTGAACATTGCTCTCCGAGGAAGCCGAGCAAGGAGTGAGGTAATAACAGGTTTCATTGCCCAGTCGGGGTTGACAGAAGGAGAGGTGATTTTGCTCCTCAAATTGTGCTCAGAGGACGGGAGGCAGCATGTATTTTACATATATGCGGTAGGTGATAGGACAGACTTGTTCAGTGATCTAGGAGGCATTGTGCTACATACAAAGGTCTCCTGCAAAGCTGATGAATACTTTTTCCTATTGCAGGGCTGATACATTGAATGCCTCCCTGCAAATCTTGAATCCAGCCTTTCCATTGTTTGCTTGCTGTATAATCTTATTAAGCCAATGGGTATTGCACCGAGGTAAAATCACAGGAGAATATATATATTTGTATTCTGTGGCTGACAAAGGGGATGTTCTGAATTTATTCTAATGGTGTGTTTTTACTTTCAGGTAGGTGTTGACATGCGCAAACCATTTCAAAATGTCTGCTGCAATGGCTGCAAGCATGAAATGTTCCATAGGAGCTTACATACACGAGCATGCTGTTTGTGGGCAGCGTGTATAAAGAGGGCGATTCATGAACTTTGCTTCTTAAACCATAACCTTCCACATAGGAAGCTCAAGTAGGTCATGTACTGAGGGGAGCCAGGAAATGCATATACATGTGTGATACAAATCTGATAGCCTGTCTAGTAACCGGGAGTGGCCAACAGACGTGCATCCCAGATTGTCAGATGTGTTTATATGTTTTCTGAGATGTTATAGATATAAAGCATATATCAGAGTTTAGAATCTGACCTTAAAATGTAGATGTCTTCTAAGATTGTATTCAACTTCCTTGTGATAAGAATTAACTTTCCAACTTAATCAGTATTTGCAACTTGATTCAACAGAGCACTGAAGATGTGCTTACGGCAATCTCCATTCAGCAACATTTTTAACTTTAAATACATGTTCTGGGAACAGAGCTTAAAATTAAATGTGGGTTTACATGCTTCACGAAACTGGGTTTCAACTTTGAGCCTCTGGATGGGAAAATTAGTCATGAATGTTTGGTTCATAGTGTGAGATTTCTCTGGAAACCACAACTGCTGGTGAACAGTTAGCAGGAGATTTTAGAACACCTTTTAAAATAACAGCTAAACATGTGGGTAGGTATAAAATAAGCAAAAGTATTTTTTTTAACATTTGGATGTTATAAAAAAGAAAAAATTTTGGAAGACTGACATTTCAGTTTCAAAATTAAGTAAAAAACTTGTAGTTCAGAAGTTTGCAGTCGTCTGTAACCCTCAGGGTCCGTATGCTTGTAGACAGACATTCCCTTTCTAAGTAACTTTTTCTAAGATCCTGAGTTTGTAAAACTGTAAAATAAATAAACAAATAAATACACATGTGTTTTGATATGTTCCACCATTCCTCTGATATTGCTCTGCAGGATACAATAAAGACATGAGGAATCAGAATAAAGGTATCAGGAATATCAGAGGTAAAGGCTTTCTTTTATTCCATGTCAGGAATAAAGACGTAAGAATCAGTGCTTTGAAGGATGTCCTGTTACTAGACCCTAATGTGTGTTAGAAATGCCATCTTCAACTGTGCTGCTAGTGGAGTTCTGCAAAGTCCGCTCCATAAACACGTTTGCAGTCTGAACACGGGATCTCTTTTGCTTCAGCCTGCCATTGGCAGCAGCAGTATCTTGCTTCCTCCTCTGCTGCCTGCAGACCAGAAACGTCACTATCTCCCAGCCATGGCAAACTGAAGAACCCAACCATCCTTATCTGGTCTCAAAAACGTGCACCATGGAGGAATGTCCCAGAAATGGTAACTTCCTGATGTGACTCAAATGCTTCATCCTAATGTCTGTGGATAACTCCTGAACTTTTAAGCATTTGTATGCTTTTGTTAACATTGATATGAAAGATGTTCTCTTTCAAAAGAAGTTTATTAGTTGAACAGTGCTGTGTTACAGCATTGTAGGAATCAGTGCTCCAGATAAGAGCACTTTCTGGTCTGGTGCCTATCTTCAGATTTGCCAGGGGGAAACACTGTGCGGCAATGGGAAGATTTTTTAAAAGCCCTGATTTGACATTATTGCAGGTGCTAATTTCTGCCTTTAATGTACCTCTGATAAATTATTATCATAGTCCAGTGATTTATAAGGTTTGAGGTAGGCTCTCTGGTGGGGAATGTGAGAGGGATGGAGGACCCCACCAGACAGCCCACCTCAAACCTTATAAATTGCTGGAAGTAGGGTTTTGGAGCAGGAGTCTGGATTTATTCATAATTATGTATACATGTTTTTAGTTTAATAGGTGTGAACAGGGTAAGCAGACTATTGCTTCAAAGGAAAATGTTTAAAAAAAAGTTTGAGAAAAGCTGTCCTACTTATTGTATATGACATTCATTTTAATTTCCAATTAAACTCTTGAGCTAGAGAATATCTTACACATGTGACTTCTGCTAGTCACCTACATATTATGGGAAAGAGCATGTTTTGCTATTTTTAAATTATTTATTTAATGTCCTTGTAAAGTTTCACTTCTCTCTCTTTAGTTCCAACCCAGGTAAGATTTTCTTTTTTAAATCTCATAAATTAGAGAAATTTCCTGTTGATTCATCTGGCATAGACATTGTTAACAACATTAGATTTTTTTTTCCTTATTTGTTGTATAATTGGTGATTGATTCAGTTTAGTTCTAAGTGTCAGAAGAAGCAGAAACCCCTCTAATTTCCAGAACTTGATCCACAACTTTGTACTGTGTATATTCCAGTCACAGTCTCTATCTGTGCAAAATTTGGAATAAATATATTGAAGTCAACAAAGCTGTTTTAGTTTAGCATAATATAATAATAGACTCTGTCCTCATACTCCATCTATCATTCCAGCACTTGTTAGGCATTCTGGTTTTGTTCATAGTAGGAGCCATCATAAGGAAATTGATTTCCCTCTGTTTACTCATCCGATTTATTGCAAGAGAACTCCATGTTCATTTGCCCGTTACACAGCATTTAGTGGGGTGAGAAAGAAACAAGCCAAAAGAAATTGTCAGAAGAAGTAGTTATCATGTTGGATGAGACTCTGCTCTCATTTATTTGTGGTATAAATGCAGAACAGCTCCCCTTCTCCCAGAGCAGTTTATTTGCATTTAGTTGGGTGACACTAACTCCAGATTATACTCTGAACCCCAAAACTCACCCTTTCTACCCCTATTTGCTGCACTGAGTTACAAAAGAGACTTTTCATGATCTTGTAGCCTATGTGTTATGATTTCCATTACCTCTGCTGTTCCTCCCTCTCCTTCATTGCTAGTTGTGTTCCCCAAGTTGGGCAGCCAAATAATGTGTCCTCCATGGCTGTTAAAATTGCACTATAAACAGGCTGGGAAGCAATATTGTTGGAGCAAAGCAATTGGCACAGTCCTCTTTCCTCTCCCCAGTGGCAAAGTTGTTCATGACCAGAATGCACCTGGTCTCTGTTATCCAGAGAGCATAACCATGGGGTTGTTTCTCCACCTGGGTCCCTCACAGGGTTGCACAAAGCATGGTGCATTTCAGTAAGGATGCCACAATCAGTGTGCTGAACATCATACAATGGCAATGACAGAAAACGAGAGCCCGCTTCTCCCGCATTGCTCCGTGCTGTGAACAGAACGGCATTCTCGGTGGAGGCAAACTGAAAACTTTCTGCACAGTTGGCTCAGTTAGAAATTTGCAGTGAGGAATGTGTTAGCTGGTAAATCTGTAAGCTGTGAATTGCATAGACACTTGACATGACAGTAGATGAAGTGATCCAGTAGTAGTTTTGCTTTGCCTTTGTGCCACTCCTTGTCTTCCTGTTCAGCTGCATCACATGAAATCTTCCCAACCTCATCTTCAGGGCCTTACAGATGTTGCCTTCACTGCTATGTCACCTTCCTGTACTAGTTTACCAGCTTCATATCTGTCCCCCACCTACAAGTTTGTGCTTTCTGTCATGTATTTTCTACCCCTGGCAGAATTTTTCCCCAGAAAACCAACATGCTCTGTACGCCAGTAATTCTTTGGCCACCTACCATCCCTTTCTTTCCTTCTCCATCTAGCATCATTAGGCCTTTAAGTAAAGAAATAGCTTGTTTTGGTTTGTCATGGATGCTGTATATTTCTACATGTTGCGTGGGCTAAGATCAGTACTATTCTTGTGGCTTTGCATTTTTGAAAGCTGTGTATACAGGATCGCTGTAGACCATAATAAAAATCTCATGTTCATTTCAATGATGTGAGGGCAGTGGCTGAGACCAGTACTCATGGCATGATCTGCTGCTAAAGTAATTACAGCAGTCCCTTGCAGCTAAACATGTAGATATTGTAGATGAAGTGTTTATGCATTTGTGTGATTCTGGGAGAAAAAAAAAATCTGTTTGGAAATTCTGAATAAGAGTTTTGATTAAATTAATATTGCAGAGACTTTCCCTTTGCAACAACGATTTGTCATTGAATGAATCAAGTAAGAATTTTATACAAATACCAAACTGTTATTTAAAATGTGCCACAGCATTGGTAGGGCACCTCTGAGGTGGTATTAAACTCAGGTTTCAAGTTTGTGGTGAACTCCCAATCTCCATTTTGGCCAGGTGGTTTGAAGCATGGTCTCTTCTTTTGGCTTCTCTGGCAGTTTTCCAATAAACAGTCTGTCAGCCTGTTATGCTTTCACAGCTGTATTAGCCCCTTTGGCCTCCCCACTAAGCTCCTGACTAACGTCAGCTCATCTTTGTTGAGAACGTCGGTCCTACTGGAAAAGTGAGTTTACAATTTATTCTTCAGGGATGTGACAGCTGATAGCAAACAGACAAACACCCTTTGCACACCAGTCACTTTTCTACTGAAATGGGATAAGAAATAACACATACATGTGTGTATAGATATGTATGCATGCATATTTATGAACACAAAAATGTGTATTTATGTACAAAAACATGTATGTGTATCTTTCTAAAAAGAAGAAAGAATATATATGCTCATTGCCTTTTCTTTCTTCTGTTTCCCTACTGCTCCCAGGAGCAGTCTATGTCAGAGCCTTCCAGGCAGTCCCCAGTCTTCATGTGGTACACAGCTCTTCCTCTGAATCACAGGCCTGGTGTCATTTGGTTTTTACTTCCTTACTTGGCTCACTGCCTTCTCCATCTCTTTGTCCGATTTCTTTCTTGCTCAGCTTGCCCTCCCCAGCTTCTTAATCTGTGAGATTTTATCAAGGCAAAGTATGTGCTTCTGTAGGATCGTATCAAGGCTTCATTTCAGTCTTCTGCCTTTAGGAAAATTCCCAGGCTCTAGCTCCAGCAGTCAGTACAGACAATCTGCCTTTTCCTAGATGTTAGCCTTCTCATTGCCCTGCCTTGGTGCCCAGACAACAACTCTTAGAAGAGACTTTTTCAAAGACAGATTTTTTTTGGCCCTGCTTCCCCACAGACTGCACTGAACCAAGGTATGGTGAAGACATCTGAACATAAAAATACAAGTGATTCCTACACTGAAATTAGGGTTGCGTAAGGTGTGTAAACATGTCCTAGATGACTCCTAAAGGTTTTGGAAAGAAGACTGATGTAGGGGGAATACAAGGCCCCAAACTAAATTAGTAAGTCAGAAAAAGGTGTTGAGCTCTCAAGTTACAAAAAAACCCCTCTTAAACAATGCAGCATAGGGACAGTTTTCACTTTCATGCAGTAAACAGGAGTTTCAGGGGTAACTTGGTTTCAAATGAGCCGTATTTGACAGGCAAACTCAGACTGAAACCCGAGTGGAGTGTTTGTGAATGCACTTGGGCTGAAACTGAAGAAAAGCTTTCCATGAATCGCTATAAACGGAAACCACTATGTTAACCTAGATGGGTGCCCTACTTCCCAGCTGAGGTACCTCCTTCTGCTTGCTCCCTGTGGACTAGCATGAAGCCATAAGAGATGACTTTGAGTAAAGGGCTCTGTCCCAGTTACAACGCCGGGAAGTAACTATGATTCAAGCACAAACCACTCTTTGCTTCTCTCCTGTGCGGGATGGAAGCTGGGGGAGGTACAAACCCTTCTGAGCTGTGTCCTTTCTTCCCTCTGCCAGCTGTTCTTGTCATAGTCTTGTCCCCATCCTGCTGATGTTATTGGGGTGTCCAGCCTCTGTGGGCAGTGTGTTTCCATGCAAGCCATGGGTTGCAGCCGTCACTTATGTCTTCTGTGCTTACATTTCCAGAGGCTGCCTGTTTAGTACCTTTTCAAGGGCATTTCAGTCTTATTTATTTTTTTCACATCTTCATTTTTTATACAAAAATAGAAAGGTAGCAAAGTGCTTCCCTACCTTCCTCCCCTCTGTTTCTTGTAATCTGTAGCCTTTCCCAATGTATAGCCACTGTGGGGTTGAAAAGTAAGGGTTGTTTAACAATACACAAAAGCCTCACACCATGTTTATTGCCACTGTGCTAAGGAAAATTTTATATTTAGTGCCGCAAGTTTATGACACAGCAAAAGATCTTTTTTCTAAACTTATGGCAAGTTTTTATTTTTAGATCACTTTCCAAAGCTGTAGAAATATTACATAGCTATATACATGTTTAATATTTTCCATTGTTGGATTGTAATTCTTCCTGATAGAGAATTTAGCTATTTTTTTTTCATGAAACTTGGGGAACTTCTAGACCCTCCAAGTGATTTCACTATTAATTTTAGTCTGAGCGGATATGTCAGTAGTTCTGATTTGTACTGGTTGTTGCACACCAGCATCGGTGCTGACTGAATAAAATGGTAAAAGTGCAAAGACTGGAGTCAGTGCTAAGATGTGTGACTGCTTTATTGCTGCCCCTCCTGCCCCCATCACATCGCATATGTCTGTATTGGAAATCAGCTGTCCAGCCTGCTGTTGGTCAAACTTTACCCAGGTGCTGTTGGAAAAATTTATTTTAAATTTGTGTGTGTCTCCATGCAACTTACAGCATCAACCTGCCACAAAGAGAGAAACTTGGACAAAATCATGGAAAAGGCAAAGAACACTAATTTCTGCAAAACTGGACTCCAGTTCCTTCACCATCTTCGTGGCTCTTTGCTGGACTTGCACCAGTATGTCCCTGTCTCTTGAACTGGGGAGACCAGGAAACCAGATGTTTCTCACCAGTCCTGAGCAGAGAAGGATCATCTCCCTTGACCTGCTGGCAAAGCTCTTCCTAACGCAGCCTAAGAGACTGTTCACCTTCTTTGCTGCAAGGACACATTGCTGGTATGTGTTTAACTTACTGACCTCCAGGGACCTCAAGATGTTTTTCTGCAAAGCTGCTTTCCATCTGGTCAGCCCCCAGCATATACTGGTGCATGGGGTTGTTCCTCCCCAGCTGCAGGACTCAGCATTTCCCTTTGCTGAACTTCCTGAGTTTCCTGTTGGCCCATTTCTCCAGCCTGTCGAGGTCTGTCTGGATGGCAGCACAAGCATCTGGTACATCAGCCCCTCCTCCTGGCTTTGTATTGTCTGCTAACTTGCTGAGGGTGCACTCTGTCTCCATCACTCAGGCCCTTAACGAAGAGGTTAAACAGTACTGGCTCCATTATCAGCTCCCATAGTACTCCACTAATGACTGATCTCCAGCTGGACTTTGTGATACTGATCACAACCCTTTGAGCCCAACAGTTTGGCCAGTTTTCAGTCCACTTCACTGTCCATTTATCTAGTCTGTACTTTGTCAGTTTGTCTATGAGGCTGTTATAGGAGACAATATTGAAAGCCATGCTAAAATCAAAATAAAGCCTTACTAAGGTCAAGAATTTCAGGTCTGATCCTGCCAGGTCAGACCTTTTCTTTTCCGAGTTATACCGCTGTTGAGGTCTTTTGCCCTGGACAAGTTGCTAAGTCTGTTTCTGTGCCATGTTTTATGAGGCTGGACCTGAGATTTACAGTTATATAGAAAAAAGGGAGGAATGCTCTTTCATAGAAAGTATTTTAATACTGTCAAGTATGAGCAGTTTACATAATAAGATTCAGAAGTGAGAGTTAGGCATGGACCATTGATACCAAATATTTAAAATGTAAAAATAAAATAAAATAAAACCCAGAACAGTTTGTTAAAGCTCTTGAAGTTTATTGAACTTAGCATCCACAAATGTTAAACATGCACAGTTTACCTTTAAGAGGAAAGGCTCTGCAGTGGGCATTTAGCTAGAGTTGTACACCTACACACTGCAGATGGTTTAGTTTTATAAGACATGAAACTGCATTTGGTGGAACTGATTAAATATAAAAACACCACCATCTGCCATTTATTCTAATATAAAATGGTTTGGGCAGATGCTGACATCTTTTGAGATGATTGATTCATCTCTGACAAGTGAAGATTCTCAGAGGGTTCCAGCTGCCCACTGCTCACACAATACCTGCTTACGAGAGCAAACGCCAATCACCGCACTGTGATTTGGATGTAGCAGGTGAATGAAGGGCACTTTAATAACCAGCAGCCTGGAATTCCTAACTACATCAATGGTGGGTTTTTTTTCTTCTTCTTCCCCCCCCCCCCCCTCTCCTACACTTCTGGCCCACATTGAACTGTGAGAATATTTTATGCACACGGTATACTGTATTGGAGCACAGCTACCCTAGCACGGCGATAACTGGAAAAGTGTCAATTTCTGGCACAAATAGCTGTCTTTCATTTTTCAGAGTGGAAAACCATCAGATACTCTCCACATATGCTATTCATTTTAAAATTATTTTTTGCTAAGTGTCCATCAGGATTACATTTAAACTTCCTGGAGTATTATTTATTGAGTATGACACCAAATGCTTTGTAATAACTTAAATAACAGATGTCTATCTTGTTTTATTTGATAACATTGTCACACTCTGTACTGTGGTATGCTTTAGGGTAGCTTGCTGTAGCATCTTTTTTAAAGGTTTTGCTCAAACTTTTTAGAACATGCATGATAAGTTATGGAAGAATGCATTTAAAAATACTCGGGACCAGATTGTGACATCCATACCCACACTGAATAGCTGTTTGCGCCAGCAGTAAGTCCTACTGCAGACAGACCATTTCTTATGAAACAAGGTCCTGACCCAAAGCTAGATTTGTGGTAACTGCAGTGGACTTTTGGTCCATCTCCAAGTGGGAGAAAGTGCAGTATAATTAGACCATCATACAATAAGGAAGTCCTGACATTGCAAGTATATAAACTGCAGGACTTCTCCAGAATATCTTAAAATAGGATGCTCTTTTTGTACATGTAAAATGTAATCTCTGACTGTGTCCCCCACTCAAAAGTATCACTTTGAACAGCTTCCTCACTATAAAAAATTAGTTAAAAAAGGAAAAGGGTCTGTTTATATGAAATGACGTGAAAATGTGACAGTTTAGTGTTGTGCTGGCAGAGGAGCGTATGGTATATGTATATATAAGTTTGGTCAGAGGGATACTGAATGATTGTACGGTCATTTGCTGTTGAATGTATCTGGAGTAATTCCAACAAAGTCTGGAATAACCCTGTTGTACATGGAAGAAGTTGATGCTACAATATGGGTAAGAAAACACTCTGTGGGGCATTTTTAACCTATTGAGAGAAGCTAAAGGTTATTTAAAAAAGGATGGACTCTTATCATTGGTACAGAATATTTTCTGCTCACCTGTTGCCAATGGCAAGGCTATAGATAGTGTCATTTCATTGTTTTAAAAAGTAAGGAGTAAAAGTAAGTCAGCCAGATCCTTATCTGGCATAAATTGGGGTTTGAAGTCAGTGAAGCTAATCTTATTTATATCAGTTGTACACCTGGGCCAGAGGATTCAGAAATTGTTTTCGTTATACTTTTCTTCATATTAACCCCTTCTTTACTTATGACATTTCCTTCATTCAAAACTTAAGATTCTTCACCTTTACCTCAGTGTCCTTTTTCCCCAGCTGCTTTTTCCGCTGGAAGAGGCAATCTGACATCTTGCCTGAGAACAACCTTACTGGCCTTCCTGGATGCTGTTTTGTAGAAGGCACTGATGAACACTTCGCTGTGTGAAAGGAGGGTTCTCCATCAGAGAGAGCGACTGTGTTATTTCATCTAATGGTCTGGGAAGCTGGATGATTGGAATTGCCTCTGAGGTTGGATTTACTGTTGTGAAAGAGCAATGTTTATGTTAGACTCAAAAAGCGACACCTTAATTTGAATGTTCAAAAGGATTGATTTTAAACAATGAAACAAAATCTGGAAAATAAGTGTGTTTTGGAAGTGGAAACGAAAATCAGAATCCTAATGAATATACAATATTTAATATATGGAATGCATATCTGACTTCGGGGAAAAGACTTTCTTCTCCATTTTGGCTCCTATTTCTTCTGACATAGAAACATAATACAAACCTAAAGTGTCTAATCCAAGAAACAGCCACCAGAACCTTTATAATGCAAATGATCTGACTGTTCTATAGTGTCTTTCTTCCCAAAGGGTCCCAAAGTGCTATACAAATTACATGTGGCTACATGAATCAGTTCCCACACCACTGAATTACAGGGAGCTCTGGGGAGCAGAATGTCTTTCTACCAGTGCACAGCACCACTACCCAGCATTTTGTGATGGCAAGCAGAAAATGCAAAGAAGGCAAAATAACAAAATAAGAAAAGATGAAGCAGATTGAAATTAGGATTCAAAGAGGACTGAGGAAAAGGGTAAAATAAGCTCCATGTTTTTCTTTGATGGTGTCATCAGAGCTGGTGATGCATATTGTTATTGATAGCTATAGCTGACCTTCACAGTATTTGTCAAGAGTGTTCCCAGGGCTTGGGCAAGGCCATCTGGGCATGAAACATCACTGCTCTGTGTTTCTGGCTCACAGGCTGTTTCTCTCTCCAGCCCTCCTTCCTCCAATGTGCCCAAGTTTCCACAAAGAGGAGCCCTGGTAGAAAGGTGCTGGGGTACTTATAGCCTGGTGGATATGATTCTTTCAGGGAATGCTCTTGATTTACCTGAAACAAGGATGAGTGTGGCTCCTGTGCCACCTACCCCTCTCCCAGCCACCCCAGCATCGAGCAACAGGGTTGACTTGTGGAGCTGGAGCCAGGCTCAAACCTCACTGCTGCCCTTAGTGAGAGTGCTCTCCTGACTGCTACTGCTCCAGCCAGAGTCCCCTGGAGCCGGGGACCAAAAAAAGGATGGAGGGAGAAAAAGAAGAGAGTTTCCCACAGAACCAAAAAAGTTTAGAAATGGATACCCTTTTTTTTACCTCAGGCTCATAGGATTGAAAGTTGAAAAAAGGTCTCTTGTCTGATTTTATATCAGCTGAAAATTTTGTCTGACAAAGATAAAACTTGCCATAGAACTGAGTTTTGAGATGGGTTTTATGTGATAAGCATTCAAGTATTGTCATTACAAGTGTTGTTTCCCACCTAAATTCTGTTAAATTGCCATTTTTATGTTGAAAAGAGGTTTAGTCTTTTTTCAATGGATAGCTTGCAATTCACTTTTGTAAGAAATTGTGTTGGGATAATCATTTCCAGAGTCTGCCTGAATGCAGTGATGGTGGCAGTGTTGACACTTTCTGTGCAATAGTTCCTTCACTTGTGGGAGACATGCTAGGTAATTAAAAAAGTCTGTAAACAAAAGCTGAGGTGCAGCTTCTCAGCAGAGTGATGCAGAGTAGCATTGTGGTAGATGATTAGTCTTCTTGGGAGCAAAATCAATGAAAGCAGCAGTAGTCAGATGTCTTCTGGCATAATTTTTCCTATGTGCAGGTGAAGTGTTTTACAGGAGTCTTAGGAGCTGTCGTTATTGTCACAATTTTCTACTGGCTCTACAGTCAAGATTTACAAAAGTATCCGACAGATTTGAGTGCACTCCTGTGGATAAAACCTGTGTATGGGATTTAGGCAGGTAGGAAAAATTGAAAGGGGCAAAAATCTAGTTTTCTCCACACAATCTCTCATTGAAACTTCCCAGGTTTCTTCTCTTGTTGCTGCCCGCTCCTTCCTTACCTCTCAGTGCTGCTTATCTGGGGGAAGAATCATGGCTGGAATTTATAAATGCTTCTCTGTTGTGCAAAAGAACTTTGATAGCATGAAATGAATAGCAGGTAACATAATAAGAAAAAGTATCTGGCTACAGCTTTGGAAATGTAAATTCTTTTATCAGTCCCCCTGTTAATTGGAATTGCTGTTTGTTGTTTCACATTTAGTGGATTTCATTATATTTTCTTTGGTAATTAGATATTGTAACTATAAATTAAAAATACCAGACCAAATAAAAGAAAAAAAACCAACCCGAAACCAACAACAAAAAAGCCTTCATTAAGATGCAGTCAAAGTTGTATATAGATATGACTTTAATTAAAATAATATTTTTAGAATGTACTGTTAAGGCAAACAAAGCAAACAAATGAACCACAAAAATTTAAAACTTGGAAAGAAGGGCCCAATCCAGTCCTTCCCAGTCACTGCAAAGGCACTTGCAATCTGCACAGTGCTTTGGAGCGAGTCCACATCCGAATGAGAACTTGAACTGGGGGCCAGTCTGAAAGGAGGCGGAGATCCTTCAGTCTCCTTGTGGTGCCTCTCTCAGACTCTCCTCCTCCCACGGTGTGTTCAGCTCCAGCAGCAGCCAGCTCCCAGCCTGGTAGGGCCTACCAAATAGTCCCTGACTTGTTTGGATACAATAGAGGAGGTATCAGAAGAGGATTTTTTGCACTGTTTGTCATATGTCCATATGAAAAAAATCCTCTCCAAAATGATGGAACACCATGCGGGTGGAGCAAGCACTCTGTAGAGCTGAGGAGTTTTTAAATGGGAAGTCTTGTGAATTTTTAATGCTTTGTGCATCCTAAAAAAATATACGTGATGGTAAAGATATGAAGAAAAACTTCTTAAAAATACCTGTGTTCCTCTAAATTATTTCTTAAGGGAAAAATGGGTAAGACGCACCACGTTCCTGTGTAGATAGCAAAGAGGAGGTCACAGATCTGCTGCTTGCACTTTGATTGATACTGCAGAGCTGAGAGCTATCGCAAAATGTATTTTGGAAGAAAAATGAGCCTTCTGGAATTTGCAACTTCACTTTTAGAGCTGAGCTCAGACATGGCAGAAGGAAAGCTATTGCACAAAATAGCTTTCCTTTCATTCTTTCTGAGGGTGATTTCTATCTTATTAGCCCAAGGAAAAGATAACCCAAGAAGAAGGTATCTTAGACAGATTTTGGTCCAAACTTGTTAGCAAAGTTAACCTCTTCTCTGTAAGCTAGGCCTGGCAGATAAAGGCAGCAGTGTCTGAGAGATTATGAGGTCTAGACAACAGTGTATGAAGTCATCTTGTCTTGAAAGGGAGGGAAAAATCTTGTTCCTTACTCACTCATTTACTTCTTTGTCCTGTGTGAACTCCCACATTTATTGAGCTTTCAAACCAAGCTCTTTTTTTTTTGAAATTAGTTGCCTTGAACATTAGATAAATGTGAAATATTCCAAAATCCAGATGAATCAAAAGGAATGACATTTTTCTTCAGCTGAAGGTCAGCGTGAACACTGAACACATTGCCATGCTCCCAGAATTCGCTTCTTAATTTCAAGTGTCTCCCTGCATCTCAACGTCCTCCCTTTTGTATCACCCCTTCTATTAGTTTAGTAATATGCTGTCATCCTGATTTTTCTTAATTTCGCTTGTGATATTACTTCTCCTTTTCCTCCTCCTATGGGAACAGATTTCTTCTGCCATATGTCCATTTAAACCTAATTGTAGTATCTGAACATCTTGTGCGCTTAGCCACAGCATCCCTTGGGGTTCAATTGAGGCAGAGTATGTATGTGACCTTTAAAGCCATGTCAATGTGAGACTCTCTCAGCACATGGGTCTTTAAAGCCTGGATGTCTATGCTTCATACTAACAAATTTGACCAGCCTGCCTTTGTATGAGGATATCATCATTTTGGGCAAATTCCAGGTTCCATATTTTAAATCAGCATGTAGAGCACTTCTAAAATCTCAATTTCCCAAAGATCAAGTTCCGGAAGATTAAAAATGAAAAAAACCAAAGCAGTTATTATTTTATTTATTTATTCCAGCAAATTTGTAGTAGTAACTACTTGAACATGACTAATTGGCAATTTGTAAAATGGACAGTTCTCAGTAGCAAAGTTTTAAGTACATCAATGCTGTAACTTTCCTTATTATGACAGTTCTTAAAAAATGTGATAAGGTTGTTATAGAAAACAGTGAAAATTCCCTAAATTGATGGGTATTATAGATTTTGTATTTGTAACCTAAATAGTCTTTATCTTCACACTTTTTTGCGTATACCAGAAATATGATTGTGCTGGGTAAACAGTGAGCTGCCCTAATAGTCCTGCCATAATAATGCTATACTGTGCTGAAGTCTCATAAAATCTCTATGGCAAAATGAAAGCCTTTTCACAAACATCCTCAGTTTGGATCTTTGTGTCATGCCACAGCATCGTTGCTGAGCTTTCACCTTCCCAGAGCCTCTCTGGCAGTTCAGCACATAAATTGTCCTAATTTCAGTACATTTTAGGCATTTTAATACTCGTCTTCCAGCGGAGTTCGGTTAGTTGCTTTATAAAAAATAGATATATGAACATTTTTTTACTTTCTAATCCTTCTGATATAATTAAATGAGAATTCCTTATCCAAAAGCCCTCATCTTTGAAAGATTTCTAACTGTAAAATTGGTCCCAAATCTAAGTTTTGTAGAGTCAATTGTTTTCTGCTGTGAATGTAGTAAAGCAGGAATGAATAGCATTTAAACAGAAGACAAAACCAGCAGCTGGAGTTGGCAAATATTTTAATCTGGTTTTAGTCCTCTTCTTGTTTTAACTGAATAGCAAGGAACTGGGAAGAGTAGTAGCCTTTGCAGTGCAGATTATGAACATCAAATGCTAGCGTACTTGTCACTTAACGTCAATTCCTAAATCAGTCATCTTTCCATGTTAATCACTTTCTGAACTTGATTATAGCATCTCTCTCTTTCGAAATCAACTCTATTGATTTTCTTCTTTGGAAGCAATTTTTGTGGGGGATTCTCAAGGGGAGGAGTTTGAGTAGCGAGTGCATCTTTTGGGAGAGGTAGCTTTTGTAGACTTGTAATATGTGAAAGCCAAGATTACATGTGGACCGTTTGCCCTGTTGAGCTACTGTTAAACCCTGAATTCCTGGAAACGTCATCAAGCTGAAATAGAAGTAGCATCAAATGCATGATTTCCACCTCCCCCTGCAAACATTATTACTTATTTTGGTCTCCTTCTACAAAATCTTTGACCTGAATATTTTTCTTATGCATATTAATTCATAATGAATGATATTTCTTATGTGCCTTGAAAAAATAAGCATCAAAGTTTGTGTTTTCACAGAGGACACCTAACTGGAAAGACAAATACATTTTACTTGAAGAAAATACTCAGATGCAAACTCACCAGAATACAATTGCAGGTGGTGTAGATGTGTGTGTAGGGGTGAGTGTCTTGCGTTATTCACAGAAGTTTCAAGTCCAGGTCCCCCACAGAGAGGCCCTCTTGAGCGACTGGCTCTTTCTCTTCTCAGCTGATTGGCAGAACCTAAGGGGGATGTTGGGGTAAATGAAAGCTGCTCGCGTGTGGGCAGGGATCCCACCCCTGAGTTCAAGTGATAACGGAGTTGAGTGCGTCTGTGTCAGAGGGGAGTATGCTTCTGTTGTTAATACTGGCTCACAGCTACACTTTGATTTTACTCACTGTCTATATGATGAACTGTATTCAAGATTTTTTCCTTCAGTGATATTATCATATTTTTATTTGATGCTCAAATCAAAAGTATGCTGCCTTTTAATTAATATTATATTCCCCTACACATTTATTTTCTGTCATCAAGAAGGGTTATCTAGAAGGTCAAGGGCCAGAGAGAAAGGTGGTATCTTATAGCTTGAATTAATCTAAAAATAAGGAAATAGGTTTTTAGAGAAGAAAACAGTATGAGCCTGGCCTGAATTGGATCAGGCCCAATATCCTTCTGAGGAAGAAATAAAGGGCTTGAACCTTCTCCCACTGAGAGCAATTACAAACCTGCAGTTGACTATAATAGCTGTGTGTGATAGGGGCATAATAAATTTAAGGTCTGAGATAATCAAGGACGACTGTGTAATCTTCTGCTAATGCTTCTGAAAGATGCTCTGGTAAAATGCTAGACAGGAAGAGCACTACACTACCCTGTTAATAGAAGAAATAAGCTTAAGCCACTTGCTTGTTGCACTCAGATATAGCTGATCCTGTGAGTCTGATTTTAATTTGACAGTGATTTAAAATGAAAAAGTTTTGAAAAGAAAATCTGTGGAATGCTGACTGTGAGTGCTGTGAGGAAGCAGGGAAGAGGAAGAGAGAGGGAAGAAGTTTTGCAAAGATACCCGTCTGATTTTTTGTATAGTACATAAAAAACATTAAAAGGCCATTTTAGCCAAAGGCCGCCCAGCTTGGTTTGTGACAGAGGCTGACAGGAGATGCTCATGGATGGTACAGGAGCAGGGCACTCACACAGTGTGCAAACCCAGCCTCCAGCAATGCACAGCTCAGGAATTTCACATCAATAAAGTGCTCTTCAAGGAAAAGTTATTGCAATCCATTTAAATGTCTTCCTGAAACTCACCTTATTCATAACGTAGCTTGTTCATCAGACATTTGCAAAAGGTAACATTCACTGAGTTTAAGAGTAAGCTAAAATGCTTTATGACCTTATCTTAATTACATAAAAATATTAGTTCTGATCCAAAACACCACTGTACCCATTACGTATCTTTCTGCTGCCTTAGGTAGAATTTGGCTCAGAACCTCTATGCCTTCTATTATTTATCAATTTAAAGTAAGTGTGGCAATGGTATTTTTCTTTTTCCCTTTTCCTAAACTGACTGTCTTGCAAAGGTATTGCTATAGCCTTGCTTTTTTTCTTGCCTCATCTCTTCTGTTTGTCCCTAGTTATACCTTAGCTAAAATTTAGATTTTAAGTTTCAGGAAGGAGACACTGTTTGTTTTTTTTTTTTTTTTTTGTCTTCTGTTTCTATTCTATAAAATAATAGTAGTAACAGATCCTAGAACTTTGTATGAAGGCAAAGATATATACATAATTTTTCTGCTGTAGAAAGCATATGACGTGCTCTATATATAGTAGAATTACCTACCAGCGATAGGAGAATCCTTTGAAAAGAAAACCTAGAAGTTATTTCAGCAGAGAAATAGGCAATATTTTGTGTTAACCAAAATTTGTTCAGAAGTCAAAAATATATCAAGTGGCACTGAAGACTGTTAAATTTGAGGAGGGTTGTTAGGTAATTTCTTATAAATTATACTGATATGTAATTTTATATGCAGATTGATCAGTGGTGGGAGTTTTGCTGTCTTTGTTTTCCTCTCTTCTATTTCGCAGCTTGTGTATTTCAGTTGGCATAATTTGTGAACATGAAAATACATGTTGAATCTCTGGTGAGCAGTTGATGGATAAGAAAAAATAAAACAAAAATGCTTTAGCTTATTCCAGATAAAGACATTGATGTCCTAAGTTAACTTTGAGCTGATGTGCTTTAAGTTTCAAAGCTGAAACACATGTGAGGTTGTATGTGGAAATGCTGCTGTGGCTGTAATTAGTGTAAATGGGATTTAAGCTATCATGTTTCATACAGGCAAAGTTCTGTAACCACCTGGCTAACGTGTATACGCTAATACTTCTTTCCTAATAAGAACTAGATTTTACACTGAAGGTGAAATGAAACATATAAAGTCATGCATTATATATAATAAATATATATATCAATTTGCATGTGTATAAAACCAGAATTTAGGGTTTTGGAAATCAGTTTTTGAAGGGTCATTTCTCATTAAATTTTCTGAAAAAGCTTGGTGGATTCATATACTTGTTTAGTATATGCATTTGTATGAATTGGGATTTTATTTGCAGACTGAGAGGCTCCAGTGCTTAAGGGAACTACTGACAGCTGAATGTCAAAACCAGTGTCTGGTTAAATGTTATCCTTGGTTGTCTTCAGGAGCACAGACCTTCCAGCCAATATTTTTTCTACAGTTTTCCTGGTTTGTGCATCATGTTTTCCTTATCCTTCCCTAGACACAGCAAAAATGGGCTCCACTTTATAAGCACAGTAGTCAGCAATTCCTAGAAATGTGAATATTTGTTTTAAAAAGGAAAATATTGCAAGCGAATTATTAAAAATTCCACTTTCAGAAGTTAATAAAATTTGTATTAGTAACTGGAACCTTGAGATTTTTTATTGCCCATGGTGTTATAACTAAGCTAAAATTCAGAAACACAGCTAGAGTGTTATTTCTTTGGTGTATTGCTTTGGACCTTTGGGGTATGATATAAGGCACAGAGCATTCAGTGTGCTGCAGCAGATTTCTGCTTACTGAATAACCAAGGGAAATAGCTGTAGAATGGAGTCAAGGGGAACAATGGTCAGAAACAGTTCTGACTAAACAGTTTTTCATTGGCAAATGTCAGATTGCTGTAACCCTGGGATGCATTAACTGTGGCGACACTAGCAAAGAGTTTCTGGTCACCTTCCCCAGACTGACCAACAGCCAACGCTGAAGGTGGGCAGGAAGTGTAGTTCTCTGAAGGGACCCCTGAGCTTTTTGTCATGGGCCTCTTTCTTTCCCAAATAGACGTTCTTGTTTATACAAATAAATATACCTTGCATCAGGGAGAAAAGGGACATTATACAGTGAAGAACTCCATGGTAGGTAGAAGATCATGACTGAGATTCCCTTTCCAGTTAATAAGTGATTATTTACACAAATTATGTTATTTCAACAAGGGAGATGGATAGACTTCAGCCCAGAACCAGTGACCCAGAACTTGTGACTCAGGTATTCTAAGGGTGGTAGAAGATTAAGGTTTAATATCCAAGACTGCATCTAACATCTCCTAGATGTCCTCAAATTACTGGGTTATGGTTGTTTCTGTGGTGCTCTGCCTTTTTCTTTTGTTTTTTTTAAGAAAAATACGCAAAGGATATCAGTGGTGCTCAGAAATCATCCAGAGCTGGTGTTGTTTAGTGCCTGGTTTCTGCTGCCACAGCCCTGTGGGGCACAAGTGTCTGTATATCATAGCTGCTCTTGGAGATTCACAGATATCCATACCTTGTTTCCCATATCGTCCCAGACATAACAATAGGAAGAGAAGAAAACTGCCAGTAATAACCCCCCTGCCACCCTTGTAACCTGTCTCCCATTATGTCCTATATTACTGGGCAGTTTGCCTCTGTGATGCCTTTGGAGGTGTGTGGACCCCTGGGTGCTGTGTGGTGGCCAGCACCACTCTTACTGGAAGGTCACTTATTTGTGGGTGTGCCTGACACAGAGCTCAGCCATCTCTGTCTCCTGAGGCTGTTGCCTGTCTGAGTTCTGAAATAGGGCAGATTTGGACCTACACATCACCCTCTTGAGTGGAGGTACAATGTCTGCCTCCCGGAGGAGGACTTTTAGCTTCATATGTAAAGTGTAGGACATGCTGATGCCCCAAGCCTGTTTTTACAGAGATCAGGACATAAACTGGGAGTGAAGGTGGTGAATGCCTGTGCTAGCAAACAGCAACTCCTCTTTCCACTTCTTAACATCCTGTCAGTCTGAGATGTTGCCTTTGGCAAAACAGGGCATGTAACTCTGAACAGCTTCCTGGGTGCATGTTTTGCCTTGGGAAAACTAGCCCATTCTAATTTTTAGGAACCAGCTACCAGGAAAGACCATGACAGAGGTGCTGAGAGGACCCCATGGTGAGAACCAGTGCCCAGGGATTGGCACCTTCTGCTTCTGCCTTCATCCATGCACTGCTTACTCCCAGGAGAGGCTGCACGCCTCAGTTACAGCCCTGCATCCAAGTGGGTGAGCAGTGGGACACTCTTCACCTCTCTGCAGTGATGGGTGGGCATTTTGAGGACAACACTGCTCCATGTAAGGCTTTTTGTGTGTGTCTGGCAAAGCTGTGCTGTGCTTGGGTTGGCTTCTGTTGTTGTGGAGAGGGTGTTTTTAAGTACCCCCTTCATTCAATTGAAGGTTTTGGGGTTGTTTTCTTCTGTGCATTTGCCATCTGAGTTGTAAGTGACAGCACTGAGGAATATGAGCTTCTAAATGATAGAGCAGCTGAATCAAACTGGTCCATGCCATCAGTTTTTCTCCATATGCAGAATGAGGACAGTTTTGAATTCCTAATACTGATATCATAGGAGTATCAGTTCCTGTCCTCAACAAGAAACCTATTGAAAGGTCCCTTGAAAGGATCTCTCTGCACTGCTTTTAATAATTCTGTTTACTGGAGGAAGAGTTTACCCCCATGGGTGTTTCCCCAAATTGCACTACACCAAGAAGTGAGCTGTTGGCAGTCTGGCTGTGAACTCTGTGCCTGTCCAGCAAAACCGTCAGAGCAGTGGACGTGAACATCAATAAAGTAGTCCTGGTTTACTGCTGCTGAGGGTTTGGTCCAGCATCTATAACTTTTTGCCCTGTGGGTAGTGTGGGCAAAGTAGGACGACATGGAAAGAATCACAACTGGATCCCAGCTTTTATTTGGGGGATGGGTGTGTGTGTGTGTTTGCATTTCATTAGTGTTAAGTTTGCCATTTCCAAGGATTGGGAAGAAAAATCTCTTCCCTCTTTGCTAGAATATAGAGTGGTGTTTACTTTCTCATTTTGAAATTTTCCCATCTTGTGTAACAGCTGTGCTAGGGCAGGACTCGCTCTCTGCTGAACTGCTGCTTTTTTCCTTTGGCCTTTGTTAAAATTTCTGATAAATAACAGACTGTCTACAGCTGTTCAAATGATGTTGCTTTTTCTAAGTGTCACTTCGGTGTTCATTCCCACCAATGTGGGCTTTGCTTTAGAAGGTAAATAATGGAGAAATAGGGCTTGCTGTTGAGTAAAATTGAACATGTGGGCAGTGGGAAAAGAATCTGAAATGTGAATTGCCCAAGCCTACAGAAGCCATCCACCTCCGGCTGTGATGGAGACACTGTGGCATCTTGGCAGCATTGCTGTGTGCAATTTTCTTTAAATAACTAGTGGGGTTTTTGTTTGCTGCAGTTGGTGCTATTTCTTCACATTTTCTCATTTGAAGGTAATCTGCTTCTAAGAAGTGATTAGAGTGATTTGTACATGGAAGGCTTCGCTGGGCTTTGAATTTTTGCAGTGGCATTAGCTATGCTAGTGCTACTGGGCTCATCTCTGTAATAAATAGTGAGAAGATAATATATGTGACTTAATAGTATATTAATCTATTGTTACAAAGATAACTTTGTATAATTTATATTAATCCTTGATTTAATTTATCTAGAGGCTTTCTCTAAAAACTTTATAAAATCACAGTTCTGGAATAAAAGGATCTTGTGAGCGAGGACCAAAGATTTTCTTTTTCACACACTGTATCTCTCCTTTCCACAGCAGTAGTTCTGTCCATTTTTTGCTCTTATCCCTTGTGTACAGATCACTTTAAAGCTGAAGGGCAGAATTTGGTCTGGATTTGAAAACAGATCAAAAATTTTGAAGAAACAACATGAGTGCAAAGTTTTATCTGTGCTTGAGATTGGAAATTCAATTTCTATAGTAATATTTAGGTGAGGTTAATACTCAGATGAGTTCAATTTATTTCCTGTTGCAAACTGCTTATAAAGACAAAAATATATAATTTGTAAATCCAAAGAGAGAGAAGAGGAATGAACTGAAGTAACTCATCTCTGTCCTTTCCACAGCTGAGGACACAAAGTAATAATTGTTGCTTAGCTAAATTATCACAGAAAAGAACAGCAAGTCATTCATTTCCACATGAAAAAGCACAAAAATAGGGTTTCTGTAAGACTGATTGGGAAGTTTAAGATGAGAATGTCAATGTTAAGGTTTCCCTTTAAAGGTGTTAGAGCTGCTTAGGCTGAAATTGGTCCTGCTTTTGCACAAGTTTAACTAGTGTAAACCCATAGCAATTGTATAAATGGAGAGTCAGTGCCATGATTGAAACAACTTTTTGACAAATATGATGGGCCTGATCTTCAGCTCTTCTAGTTTTTTTAAACCTTTGTTAAGGTTGGTGGAGCTGAAACAATTTACATCATATATAAGCCAAAAGTTTTGGTTCCAGTATAGTATAAGCACTTAATGAAAGGTGACAGATCCAGTGGTCCTGTAATTCCGGACTGACCCTTTAAATACAGGACGCTGTCTAACAGCAGTGCTGCAAGGGAGATAGATATAATTCTGTTGGAAGACATCAAATTCTGGTGCTTTTGGAAAGAAGCTGGGTTTGTCAGTTACAGGGAAATCTCAAAAACGAACTTGAGAATTTTGCGAGCGTGTGCTTCAGGTTTGTTCAACATTTTGAGGCAACTGTAAATCACTTCTAAGTAAGCTGCGACAAATGAAATGTTCATAATTACAAGCTGCTAGCCAATCTTTACACTGTTTTTGCCTGAGTACTGCTTAAATTACTACAGCATATTTTATGGATGAAAAAGTATGACTAATTAATACCTGCAACATCAGTAGACTCATGTAGGAATAACAGTGAGAAGAAGCCAAACTAACTCCTTTGGTTGAATATGAATTATTTCTTGGATTAGAGGTGATAAATTGGGGACCTCAGCCAAAATCTGGGTGACCAGCCACTCCAGACACTTTTCACCAGCTTGGCAGAGAGGCCAGGGACCGAATGGAGGTAGAGGTTGAACTATGCTCCGGTTCCCTGAGATGGCTCCTCTCTTAAGGGTTATGGGAAAAATTGTGACTAATGAGAAATGCATGTCCTGCTGGAGCACAGCTGCCTGTGTTCGCTGGATGAGTGAAGGCCTGCAGGCCACTTTTCAGTTGCAAGTGTTTTAATGGTGATAAACACGGGATTTTTATCAGATTTTCAAGCAGCATCAAAAATGCACATGCAAATTGCTGATCTTGGTTGATCTCAGGACCTATTTTTCCTGTGACAGCTGGGGCCATCTTAGAAGAAAGCAATGATAACAGTGCGATAAAAGCATTTTTCTAGACCTTTGTAGTTGGTGAGAGAGGATGTTCAGTTTACCCCAGATAGTAGCCATAACGTGTAAACAGCAAGGCTTGTACATGCTATTTTCTGAAGTGTGGTTCGGGGAGGCTGACCACTAGCTGCTGCTAATAGCAGTGGAACAGACACACTCTGAACGTTGGACAGATACACATCTAGGTCACTGCCGCCAGGAGCCAAAAGCATGTGGCTGCAGCCACTCGGTGAATGTATCTTTATCGCTGCCGTTGCACGTTTCTAACTGTTATACCGAGGCTCTACATCTGGTAGGAACAAGATTTTTGGTTCAGTATTTAAATGCCTTTGAAACTGGGCTTTCATACGAGAGAGAAACTAGGGTTCTTCACTTTGTTTGTGCAAAAGGGTACTTGGCGAATTGGAAGATTTTCTAGGTTCATAGGGTCACTTGATCATTAGCTTTATTAGCTGGCACAGCAACCCTGTTCAGTCTCAATAGCCTGTACTCTGATTTGAAAGCAGAAATGAATCCAGGAGCACCAGCACTGGTAGGAATCAGGCAGGGCTTCGCTGTGTCAAAGCTGATGTCATGTGGGATTTCTCCTTGGAGTGGCTGGTGAGAATTTTAATGTGGAGATATTAGTCAGCATCATGGTTATGCTGTGTTGTACTTCCATTGCCATGGGTTTTTTTTATGAAAAGTGGCTTTTATATACCTACAATTGGAAAGCATTCATTCCTGATGTGTACCATCTGGATACAAATATTGTATCTGAAGACTGTGTTTTTAACAAATAATTGCCTTTTCATAATAGGAACAATAGATAGAGAAGATCTACTCGGGTAGGTAGTCCTTTGCTTTTCCACAAAGGAATTCTACCTTTTGCAATTGAATTGTAATATTTGCTTGAGTGTTCAACTGAAATGCCAAAAGCAGGATTTCTATATCCAGAATTAGAACTCAGGGATTCCTAATTACCATCACTTTTTCACATCAATTGTTTCTTAAACAATCTTTTAAGAATCCTGTTTAAAAAAAAAAAAAAAAGGGAAACAAAACCCAACCTTCCCCCCCAGCCTTTTACTGCACTGATATTTGTGGAAGAAAAGCTGCAAAAACACTTTATGCAGAGCATATGAAAGGTAAATTATTTTAATTTTTAACCATAATATTTTACTTTCCTGAAATTTATCTTCTCTCTTGGAGGTTCTGTACAAGAAAAGAGGATCTGTAACCCTTTCACTAACATTATTTGGAATCTCTTCTAAATTTTCTTTAATTACAAATATCTTGGATACACTGTTGGAAGGATTTATTGGAATGACGGGGTCAATTAAATTATGAATATTTTGGCTTGTGCCATAGCCCATTACTTTCTTACCTGCCTGTTTTTCCATGCACACAACATTCCTATTGACTTCCTATGTCATTATATTCTCTGCTTCCCACAGCAGAATAGACTTTCCTTACCTCTTTTCATTTCAGTAGTGAGCAGAACGTGCTAAAAACATACGTGTGTGCGTGTGCCTGTGTGGCGTCCGGTGTTTACACTTTTAGTGGACATTTCACTCTCAGCCTTTTCCATCCCCGATGCTTTATGTGGTCAGCTGTGGCTCTGCAAACCTGGCCAGCACCCTGTGGGAAGGCATGAATAGCCCTTGTTGTGCGAGCACACCTGTGTTCTGCGCACAGCTGTTTGGTTCACAACAGGGTTGCTGTTAGCAGTTATGAAACGTTTTCACACCACCCACCCACTATCCACTGGTTTATAACATTTGCTGGCACTTCTGTCCGGCTTGAACTTTTTTTTTTTTTTAATTTAAAGGACACCAGGATACTTTATGTATAAGAATAACAAGCCAAATTGGCACAGCACCTTATTAAAAATATTCCCTCTCTCCTGTGTCAAAGATTACTCTTTTTCTGTCTGTGGCAAATCTGCAGCTATAAGAAAAAATGTTTCTATTTATTTTACTTTTTTTTTTTTTTTTTTTTTTCCTAGTTATCAGGCAGTTTTTTGCTGGCCAGAATTTAAACAGGCTGGAACATGACTTTGTTTTTTTCTACATATTGTTGGAGTTGCAGAGTCACCCATTTGTTCTACATTTCATCTGTATGTTGTAATAGGAAGTTAAGACACAGAGCAGTAAAAGGCTACCCATATAGCTAACTTTTTCAACCACCAGAATTGGTTGGATGGGTAACTCAACTCTTCTGAAAGGAAGGTGACAGAAGCTCACTTTTCTGGTAGTTTAGATGATGTCAAATCTCAAAAATGGAAAACTGAGCTAAAAGAAAAAGCTAAATAAAAAATGAGGTGGCAAAGTGAAGCAGGTGCTCCCTATGGAGGGGAAAAAAGCCAAATTAACGTAAAAACTGCTTAATTTCTATAGGAGAATGCTATTTAAATTTATAGACCAGGAAGACAGCTGAACTCTTCTGTGTAGTTTTATCAGCTGTGTTTTGTATCTCTCTGTGACACAGTATGTGGCTCTTTTCTGAAAGCAGGACAATGTGTTTTGACAGCCCTTGGCAGTGAGAGCAACAGTGAGAAAAGCAAACCAAAGTGATTCAAATTAACACAAGCTGGCTGTTGCGAAGCTGGACCATCCAAAGCATTTCCCGTGAATAGAGAACCTCAGATATTGTAAGATGCAACATAGCCAACTGGGTTAGAAACAATGAGGAAGGGCTGCTGCTAACACTGCTCACCTACTGCCACCGCCTACAGAAAACATCGTCTTTCTTTGATAAACTACAGGAGCATTTAGCTCTAGTTCTGTTTGACAAGGTGAACAGATCCTATACTGAGGTCCATTTAGGACCTGCAGGGAAAACAGCATCAAGCAGAAAGGCAAAGCTCAATTAAAACTGCTTTAGGTAACCTTGACCATTTCTGTAGGCGGTGTCTTGCATGGGAATTTCTTATTCTTCTAGATCACAATAGGTGTGTGTTTATTTTGCCATAATGTGACTGCTGATGGATTTTATTTTTTAAACACTTTACTGCTGATCAGAAGGGAAAAGATTGATAATTTATTATACTTTATTAGTTTTCTAAAGTCTTTCTAATTCAAAAGAGATGTAAACGTCTTTGATAACCTTAGAATTAAGGATTCTCTGCTGATGCTAGAGCAATCTCCAGGAGGTCCAGTCCTGCTCACTTGACTCACAAATGACTGTTTTGAGGAATTCAAAGTGGTCCAGAAAAGAAAACCCTTAAAAGTACATCAAAGCTGAAAAATCTGATTTCTTTGCTCACTTCCTCTTCTGGTCTTGCAGGACAATCTTTTCCTTTCATATTTCTTTGCTGCTGGTAAGATCATATTATTTTCGGAGTTGTACAGTGCTATGACCTATTTTGTGTGCCACAAAGTTACTTTCTCCCATGTTCTGACTTCCCAAGAATCTTCCTTTTATGTAAGATCCTTTAATTTTGCTTCTCTTCTGAGTCTCTTCTCCCATCTCATCACTGAATAAATCCTACTTTAGATAATTCAAAGTATCTGTTGTTTTCTTCTCCTTCCCACACTTGCCCACATTCGACTTTTCTTCTCCTACCCAGTGCCTTCCCACTCTCATTCCCAGCTGGAAGACCTCCTCATTACAATAAAACCTTTTTTTTCCCCCTTATGAGTTATCTGCACTGTGCCCTGTGAAGCAAGGAATTGTTGTAGATGCAAAAAATTAAGTGATTTGCCCAAGGTCATAAAGAAAGTTAATGAGTAAATTAAGCCCCAACCTCATGGATCCTAATCCTAGCTGTGGAGGCTGTAATAGCAATGGTGAGAAGGGTGGAACGTCCAGGCAGATGATTTGTATTCCTTACTTATGGCCAAATATGACACAAATAGAGGCACCCTGTTCCTGACGAGGAGAGGCGGGAGAGTGGGACATAATTCATGCTATTCAGATTCTGCTATTTAGCATTTGCCGATCCCTAATGGGATATTTGCAAAGTATAATATTTTCTAACAGCTGTAAGGACAAGAGAGCCTAAAATTTCTCCCTATACATAATATCCATGAAATTGCATTGAATATTGTAATGATGTGTTATGCTGCCATTAGCTCCCTGTGAATACCTAATTTGGAAGGTTAATGAAATTGACAAATGTGTATACTGTACGCGCATTGTCAGTACTAGTTAATGGCAACTCTCACATTTTTATTTGGAAAATTATATAAAACTGAAAGTGACAATTATTGTAACTTCATCTTTTTTGGAATCTAGCACAGTGTGCAGTTTATTTAAATAGGGTTGTATGTGTTTTAAATTTGTATACCATCATATGAAGTCCTTTGCTCATCATGTGATTATATACTTAATTTTTGTATGAATGAATGCATGTATTGTGGTCTTTTATAGCATATTGGGCCAATTTGTTGGTTTTTGTGTTTATTCCACACTAAAATACCATAAGTCCTTGTCTTCCTGTTGGCTCAACAGTGCTTGATTACAAAACCAGTGCCAGTTAATTCAAAGAGATATCACACATCCAAAATTAATTTCCCCAGGCAAGAAAAGTATGCTGGAGTACACTGGAAGGGTGTGCTTTTGTATTTTCTGTAAAATGATTGAGCACCATAAAAGGTCACTTGCAGCTGCTACTGCTCCCATGGATGAATTTGATGAGATCCTTGAAGTTTGGCCCCTAAATATTTCTGTGTCTCTAGAAAGTACTTCTTAGGTCAAGGTCACATTTTTAGGTGTAAAGAGTCTGACTTGAGATCTTCTTTTGGTCTAAGGCTGTTTGATTAGACAGAGCTTCACGTAGTGAATGATCCTTTATGGTCCCAGGGAACTCAGATCCGTCTGCTGGGAGGTGAGAAGAGACATTATGATAATCCTCTGTGACACACCGCAGCATGGATGATGTTGCCTCATCTGAGACTTGCGAGCTGGAAAAGGGTGGATGGATGGAGTGAGAGCTGCACAGCCCACTTCCCCTGTTACTTAATTTTTGGGCATCTCTTCAACCCCTTGTAGAGTTTCCTTTGGGGGAGCAGGTGTCACAGACAAGGGCTGCTGCCCTGAGGAGACCGTATGTGTCACTTCCAAGAACAAAGCAGGTTTTTAAACCCAGTGCTATATAGAGCCTGTGAGTCATGAATCTTTAGATCAATAACCAAAATGTTTTTATATGTGGGGGCAGCCCCAAACAGAGTGACTCAGCGCTGGCAGTTCCACATTCAGAACACTTCTGTGCAGGATCTGGTTTCAGATGACTGATCGCGGGAGTGGGGCCGGGTGATGTGCAGAGGCTGAGGTGCTGCTTGCAGGCACAGCAGAGCGGAGTTTTCTTTTTGATACTCAGCACACCTGCCCCTCATTCAGCTTCATGCACGAGCTGTGTTCTCAGGCTGTCTGAGATGCTGCCTGCAAGTCAGCAGCCTTGTCTGGCTGTCTCTGGCATTTTTTATAAGATGACCTGGAGATGCTGAGTTTTAAGATGTTCTTAGACTTAGATTTTGTTGTGGCTTTTTCCCCCTTTTGTTATGTTGTATTAATAAATACATGGCAGAATCTGGTGGAAGAATACATCTATTCAGACCCTTTTTCGTGGATGCCACAGATTCCAGTGGTCTAAAACTCTCAAATACTTGTCCCTCTCACACTTGACAACAGGTAGTCTTTCTGCTCTTTCTCCAGTGCCGGTGGCCATGTCACATCAGGCTCATGGTAACCCTCTGGGGGAAGTTGGGCTCCATCAATCACCCCATTGACCTCTACCCCAAAAGCACAGATCACACTTAAATCTTTGCATCAGATGTGGTTGTCAATGTATACATTGATTTGAAATAGGAAATTTGGAGCCTGGAAAAGCTTCACACTGAGATTGGTCTTGTTAAGTGGGAGTGTTTTGCTCCTGTGTGGATTAATGATTTGCTGATAGTTCAGTAAAGGATGAGGGAATGAAGGGACATTTACATTTGCATTTGAAGAAATTAGGCCAGTTAATAGTCCAGGGAGAGAACACTGAAGCCGACTCCCTTCAGGAGGGGAGATGAATTTGAATGAACCTTCATGTAAATCTCCAACAAGGAGTACAGGGTTATAAGTTAGCCTTCTTCCTTGGCTGCAAGTTCCCTCCTGTGAATATATATTTGGGATGGAGAGCATACACCAGATCTGAGACCCTGGCCATGTGGATCAGATATGGTTTAGATCTTGTTTGGCAGCTACATACAAAGTGAGACGGAGAAGGAAAGAGAGAGTGGTGGGCCTTTTGGACTTGATTTTAGAGAGTTTTCTTTCCTTTTTGCCAGCCATATGTTACAAATCTCTGCAACTGTGTTGCTTATTTTGGATTGGATAAATAAGTATTTTTCCTTACTTTTGACTTAGCTTGGCTTGTGCTGAGGATAATTTCTAATGATGGCTAGCATAAAAAACCTACCCTGAAAACTGTTATATAGGCACAGTCTAGTAACATCTAAGTCCCCAACACATTTCTCCATGATATCCCATGATCAACAGAAATTGCCACCTGTGCATGGGACAGTATGGGAGCTGGTAAAGTAGGGAGACTATACTAATGTAGAATTTTGGGTTGACCAGCACAACGCAAGGGGTCTTGTGCAGACACAGGTGGTCAGAAAGCATATTGATCCTCCAGGTTCGGGTTCCTCTACAGGACTCTTGGGAAGCACATAAACAGCAGGTAACATGCTTCAGCTTTCCTTTGGGAGCTCTGCCTCTTGTATATTGAAAGATATTAGCTAGTTCCTGCAGGACTGAGTGTATCTGATACACATATGAATTCTTCTATTCTTTTCTGACCAGTTTGCTTCTGGACTCTGTTTGCAGGAAGGAGATAAGATTGCTGCTGATGAATCAGATTTACTTCAAGGTCAGGAACTAAAGTTATGTGCTGTTGACTCATGAAACTGGAATAACTTGGACAAAGAAAGTAATCATGAGGAAATATTTCAAATTAAATGATTTTTCCTCAAGACAGATAATAGGACCATCACATTTTTTTTGAGCTTTTTACCATTTCAAGCAGGAGTAGAAGAAGATTTATGGTGAATTATTTTGAGAGAAGATGCTGCCAGGGCACCACAGGAAGTGGGGGCCAGAAGCGGTGGGGACTCCCTGGGCTGGGAATGAAGATGCTTCACCATCCAGGGCCTGTCCTACCACCCCCAGCAGTGATTTCTTCTAGGAAATTTATTCCTGCCCTGAGGGTAGTAGGTGTGGAACCCTAACTCCTCAAAGAACATTGACTGTGTCAACAGCTAAGATGCCACCAAGAGAAAGGAAATCTCTCCAGAAGAATGATCACTTGCCTTTAACAGAAAAAGTTATGCTGGAAATTTGGCTGCAAGAACAGAGTGGATGCAAGGAAGTAGGAAAAAATGAAACTGAATAAATAACAGAAAGCTCTCTTGGTATCTGTGGAACATAACAGAAGTCCTAGCTGTCAAGCAAGCATGGATAATTATTGATTCATTATGATTTATTTCAAGATGCACTGACTTCAAGAGATGCCAAACTGAGCTTAGGGAGAGATAAAATAAAACTCTGGTTGTTTAGCCAGTAGCATTTGGAGAATGAAGGTTTAATTTTCTTATAGGAACCACTAGGTATAACATACAGAAGAAATGTTATACCTACTGTTTCCCCAGCTTGAGACACACCATAGGGGAATGTGTGATACCTGAGGTGTGGGAATTGGTGCTACACTAGAAGCGGAAGAGGCAAATATTAGAGTTCGCAGTCCTGGGAAGGGTGATTATTCCATTGCTTCTTGAATGTATTTGTTTCATCTGTGAAGTTCAGCATCTTTTTCCTGAAATGTCTATACTATGCAAAAAAAAAGAGAAGGGATGCCATTTTTCTGAATGTGTTTAATACAAGCCATAGCTCTACCTATGCAGCTCTTTCCAAAGCTAGAAGAAAAAAGACTTCTTTGGCGCTCAAGAGTGACTTGATAAAAAAATCACAGTTTAACCTCTGACTTCCTAACCTTTGATTTTAAATCTAAAAAAGGGGGAATACCTGTCACCAAAATCATTTTATTGAATCAAGCAGATACAGACAAAATAGCAATGTTTCTGATGTGAATTTGTGCTGTGATATCTTCTAATTGGGAGGCAAAAATTGAAATACTGTCTCTATCTGGGTTTGGGGGCAAAAATCCTGCTAAGTCCAACCTGTCAGAATTTCCCTGCTAATATTCCACTTGCACAGCTGATGAACTATCACTCAGGTTATTTAGCTTTGCCCAGACACTGACAGTATGGAAGTTTTCCTGGATTTCATGGTTCTTCCGATCTTCTCTCTATCCTTTACTTAGAGGTATATTGGACATACCATTCAGCTTTCAAACTTTCCCTCGATTTCTTCCATGACTGGGTTTGTCATAGTCAAACCGGAAGTTCAGCCAGATGGAAGTATTCTACCCATTGTCTACTCCAAAATGGTTCAGACTGTGTAGAATTAACTTTCCATAACTGCAATCAAATGTTAGCAGTGTCTTTCTCAATCTGCTTGTCATCCATGTTGCTCTGATAGAAAATCATCTTTCTGGATCATATTCAAGGTATATATTCAAGTGTCACAGGGATCAGGAACAGCATCACCAGGAAGGTAGAGGAGGCTGTCAGCTTCACACCAGCACTCCCTGACAAGGTGCAAGTCCTTGTCATAGTATAGTATGTCACATCCTGGCTGTGCTGGCGGCCAGCATATGAATGCTGGAAATAAAGGACTGTACCTGTCTGTCTCTTTCCTTCCTCTCTGTGCTCTGTGGCTTTAGCTCACTATGCCATCCTTTGCTGGACTTCTAGAAGAAAGATTGCTGTCTGAGCAGGTTAGCCCTGTAGGAGCAGGTTTTGGCTGGCAGCAATGTGGGGTACAGGCAGCATGTGGAATACAGGTCATGAGGGATGCTCAGCACCCAGCATTATAGGATTCCTTTTTTCTTGACTTTGGTGAGTCTGCCTGGATGAATGAGGCTTACCTGTGGGAGTTGTAAAGTATGTTGCTAAGCTTATTTTTGGTATTTCTTTTAAAAATCTTCTGTGCCTGTTGCCAAACACGCGGGGTTTGTTTTCAGACTCTTAACTTCTCAGGTAAAGCTGTCGTGTTTATTCTGACTCACTACATCAACACATAAATATGAGATTTTTGTTTACATTTATTGCTTTTTGTGTATCTTTATATAGTCTGGAAATATTTTTTCAAGGCCTTATTCATATCTCAGGTATGAAGGAATGAGGGAAAAAAAAAATCATTGTATAACTTAATCTCAGAAGATGTGTTTGGGCTCATGTGTTGGCTATGACACAGTGGAGTATGGTTAAACCTGGGACAGATTTGGGTTTACATCTTTTGGGATAACTAACAACCTCAGTTTTGATCATCACTTGACATTAAAAAAAAAATTTCCACTTTTCAACATGAAAGTTGTGAGTCATCCTCGCAGCGAGTGTCACCCGTGTAGTGCATTTGAGGAACAGTTTGGGGCAGGCTGACTTGCCTTCACAGGTTCTGTAATCTGTCATCCGCTTTGCAGTACTTTAATTTACAAACATTTTCACAGGCTGCAGACGGTGGCTCTCTGCTCGGATTAACCACAAGCTCATTCTGCTTCACCACAGTTTGACCTCTCTGATGAGCCACACATTAATGTGTTTACAGACTGTATGTATATCTGGCTATAGACTTGTCAAGGCATGAACAGCACAGAAATTGTTTTTATTTTCAAATGTGTTTGTTTTTGTCTGTGATCTGGCTGGTCACTTATTCCTGGTAAATGATTTTTGTGGTGTCAGTTGGTCAGTGTTGAGGAGTGCTGTTAAATATTAGCCCATCGTTTTCAAAAAAACATAGAAAATAATTCATGGGGGGTGTTACAGAATCAGGTCAGAAGAGACCTTGAGAGGTCATCTAGTCCTGCCATGTAGGCAGTCTGAACCAGTTAGCCCTGCCACTGTCTGCTCCAGCTCACCATTGGAGACTTGTCCTGCTCTCTGATGTCTGAGTGTGGATATTCAGCACCCTCTGTCTCACCGCAGTTTATTGGAATAGGCCTCAGTTTATTTTACTAAAGCAAGCTGCAGGCTTGTGGAAGCCAGATGAAGCCTCCTGCTCCATCTCCTTGACTAGGGGAGTGGAGAGAGGCAGAGCAGATAACTGAAGGTCAGGACTGAGCTAGGACAGCTGAAGCTCTCTGCCATGGCACGTGCATTCACATCCTTGGCTGGAGCTCGTAACTGCTGAGTTTGGGCACCTGCTTCTCAGCTGCACCAGGTCTTTCATAGCTGACCTCAGCAGAGGCTGTTCTGAAGCGAGAAGCAAGCTGACCCTGCAGTCCATTAAATTAGTACCTGCAAGTGGCCCCTATGAATGGATAAATGATCAAACATTTCAGGGAGACTGTACTGTGCCATGGGAATGCATGTTCTCACCTGAGGCACCAGGGCTCAGTGCAGCTCCTGAAGCCACTCTGGTGTCTTTGCAAGTCTGGCATCTCCAGAGGATGATGTGCCTCACTGCTGGTGAGGGATGTGGGTGCTTCCACACGCTCTTGCAGTTCTCTCCATCCTTTGTAACAGCTCCATACTGAAACATGCCCTTCAGAGCTGCTAGCCTGTTGTTGACTGCACCTTCCCCTAGTGAACGATGAGCAGGAGGAAAGCTCTGATGCCCATCTTGCCAGCCCATCACGGAGTGCCAGCTATGATGCATTTAGTTGCTGTGCTCCACAGAGCCCAGCTTCACACAGTGTCTGTCTCCCCACGCAGGGGTGTGGGGTGGGTGAACTGAGGGATATGAGTAACATCCTCCTCCAAGGCCAGGCATAAATAGATGCCCCTTAGTCACTGCCTTTCAATCCAACCTGTTTTTTAATTTTCCATTGCTGTAATTTCAAAGGAGAAGATTTTCCAAATGGTCACAAAAGAGCAGTCCCAGGAACATATTCAGGGATTTCAGATGATTTATTGTTGAAGAGCACTTTCTCACTTGCTCTGACATGAGACATAGAAAGGTAATGTGCTCCTTTCCTTTTCTCTCTTTTTTTTTTTCAGCATGTAGAAACTTGTTATCGGTTTCATTGTGCAGATGAAAAACTACGTCTTGAGCAACATCTATAAATGTCACAGGGCTGGGGTTTTTTGAGTGTTTACTGAGAACATATTATGTTTTAGTGTCTCTATCATAAATACCTTTGTGTTAATCTTTCACCCTCACTAAATCTATTACAAGCTTTAATCAACCTTTCTAAGCAGTAATAAAATGTTATCAGCAGTTGGCAGAGATTATAAGTGACAGACCCTAATGTTTTCTAATGATTGTCATTATTTAGAAGGTTGTTTGTAGTTTTACAGAAAAATAATTAGATCTATTGCATACATTTGAAGAGGGGTGAGTGTGCCTCCTCAGATAGTTTACTCTCAAGATATCCAATTTGTAAATAATTACTTAAGAAAAAACCCCCAACAAGCCAGAGCTGAATGGAAATTCAAGATATATTTAGGCAAATGCAGGCAGAAGAGAACATGCTTTATGCTAAAAAGACAGGATATTCCCCAGATGAATACATACAGTTCAAGTTTTTCACCCATTATCAACAAGATCTGAAGTCTGAATTTCCAAGAATACATCTCCCTCTTTATCAACTTGTCACCTTGTTACATACACAGAAATAGGCTTCACAAAACTATTACTCTATATTATGCAAATTATTCTTCCCTTTAAGAACAAATCAATACTCTTTCACTTACATGCCATGTTTCTGCAACTGATGAAGTTAAAGGTTTTAAATGGGACATAAATGAAGGTGAGATTTTCTTGGTCCCCTTAAAGTTTAAAGGGTTTGTTTGGTGTTTTTTTTTTTTTTTTTTTTTTTTCCACATAAGAGAAGATCCTGTAAGTACTGTGTTCTGTCTGAGTTTCATCTTTGATATACTCAAACAAGATACATTTCCCTGAATTCTCAATGGCGTGACTATGTTTTAATTTTTAGTGTCCTGATTCACAACATTGCTGAATCTGGAGAAGGTGCAGCCCCAAGTTTAGCACAAGCTAAATGCTGAGCTTGTTCTCCAAGCATGGTGTTCAGTCAGCTCTCCCCCACCTCCTGTCCCCCATGTACCATGAGTTCACCATGATGCAGTAGGTCCCTAGCTCCAGGGTCTGCTGAGTCCCTGAAGCTACAGAGGCATTTTACTGCACTTCTGGTAGGCCCTTGGACTTAAAGAAGATCACAGGCAGAACCCACTTTTGGGCAGCAGCCTCATGGCATCTCCTTCTTCCCTTCTTGTTTTCTCTCCTATTATATGACCCCAGATGTGTGCCTGTTGAGAAGGGACACCTGTGAAGCAGTGCATCAGATACTTGTGGTAATATATCTACAGCACTTGCTTGTTTCCTAAAACTGAAAACCTCGCCAGCACCAGGCAGGGAGTGTTTTATAGTTTAATGTTGTTTCATGCCCAGTGAATGCTCACTGCTGACCTGCTTTTAGAGGCTATAAAAAAATCCATGCCAGGTGTTTAGGTCTCATGGATGTGTATGCACAGGCAAGCACACACACACGCGCACATGCACAATCCTTTAGGCTAAGTGGCCATTTTAAGCAGAAGTGCAGACCAAATCAGATTAGTGTAACTGAACTGGATCTTAGCTTTTTAATTGCAGACCTCATCCAGTCTGCTTTTAAGCCTCAAACTTGAAACTCATTCCCCAAGTACACCCTCTTTGACTTCAGCTTGCCTCTTGCTCAGCATGAGGATCAGCCATGCACTCAAGATGAACTTGCAAATGATTATTAATTTCTGTGTATTTTTTGAAAAGTTTAGTTTATTTCTTGTGGTGGGTTTCTGTTGGCCAGTGTAGATGTTGACTCTCTTTATGCCTGTAATCACCTCTTAGGTATTTCTAGAGTGTTATGCTGACTGCCCTTTTTTGTCTTTAGTGATCTCTGTTTCTGCACATCCCAGAAACTTCCTTGTTTAATTCTGCTTACAAAAAATGATGATATGTTTAAAAAAAAAAATCAACTGATTTTTAGCTCCTTAGTAAAAACTAAATGGAGTGCTTTTTCTAAGCAAACTAGGCATTTTTAGCAATTAATTTATTTTCTCAAACTCTCCATTACCCTGGAGAAGGATGTGCATCCTAAAGATATTATAAAGTAAGCAGAAAACCTAACTTGAAAGGACTGGCAGTGTTTAAAGTTAGCATTTGGAGTATATCTGCAAGAAGCAGCAGCAGTGTTTAAATGGGAAATTCCAGACTATAAATTCTTTTTCAGCTAGATTATATGCAGTACAAGTGTTGACTTTCAATTTATACCTTTGATATGACTCATTGAATGTTCTGATTCTTAGTTTATTTGTTCTGTCTTCAGCAAAATGGATTGAATATAGGGTTATCCAGCCATGATGCGTTGTCTCTGTGCCTCAGATGTTATATTGATGAAATCTTAGTGTCTGGCACTATCTAAGAGGAATATAAAAATTTGATTTGGTCGGCAGCCAGCTTTCCTCCCACTCTGGAACAATGATGGAACATCTGGGAGAACGCTGTATTCATTAACCCAAATCCTGAACACTTCGCATAATACCTGATCCTGTAAGAATCTGCTTAGTTTTCCAGCCTGTGTAATTTGTGCTGGATGCAGCTAGAGCATATTCAGTCAAAAGACCTTGTCTCTTTCACATTTTTGAGCTTTTATGTGACATTATGCTTTGTCATAATTGATGATAACAAGATTCCCATTTGTTATCTGGTTTTAAATGCCAGTTACATGCATGGTGGCTCACTCCATTCTCTCTCCTCCAGAAATTTCTCTTTATTTGTCATTTGTATTTTCAGATGGAGACCTTAGGGTTTTATCTTGTCCGTCGTCTCAGCTGAAGCCATATGCCAAGAGGCCTCTTAACTTTCCTGAGGATGGATCTTGGAATATCAGACTGGCGTCAGTGTGCCACCTTTATTGTTTTTCCTATTTTCATAATCTCCCCTTCTCACAGTGGCAGATGCACACCAGCATTGTGGCTGACAGAATAGCCATTTTCCTCCTGGGGTTTGATACTGCGCTCTGGCCAGCTGCTGTGGGGTATACAAAAGGGATGCAGTTGGTACCTCCCAAAGTTTGAACATCCCCTGTGATTTTACAGTCTGTGCTTGCCTAAGAAAGGGATTGTATTTATGTCTCCTCATGACCCCAGATCCTCTGCATGGATTTGACTGTTCATGAGCCTAAATAAAACTAAACCCCTGAACTCTTATTTAAAAATGGCTGTCCTAACGCAGAACGTGGGATCTCAGCTGTCTGTTTTAGGAAAGGAGGAACAAGGCAGTGGTTAGAGCAGTAACTTGGAACTTTTTTCTCCCTTTACAGTTATAGATATGCTCTGTGCTTGACCTTGGGCAAGTCACACAGGCAGAGATCCAGAAAATACCTACGCACCTAAATCCCACTATGGGATTTAGCCACCTGGATAGGAGAAAGGTCCAAATTTTCAAAGATCCTAAATCTTTCAGAGCACCTCATCTGCAAAATGAATACGGAAGCTCATGGTTTCCTTCAGCAGCACGTCATGAGAACAGACGCACCACGTTTATGTCATATAAACTGCCCATCTTTGCCAAGCCCAAACACTGAATCAAAAGGAGGTAAAAGTGTATGCTTATGCGACTACCTGAGTCTTCTACCGATGTTTTAAAAATATACCATTTCCTTGAAGGGTTTGGCAGCGATGGAAGAGTGTTTTGGACCAAAACTGCAAATTCTGTCTTTTCATTTTGTCAATACAGTCTACCAGCGGTTTACATAAAAACAGCTCAGAAGGACCACTTTTCAAGGCCTTGACATCAGTATGGCTGAAAGAGTTAAGGCCATTAGCTGGGTGCCATAAAAATACTTAGTATCTCACATCTTCAAAGCAATGTACAAATACTAACTAATTAATCTTCAAAATAGCCTTACCTCCACACCCCACAGTCAACCCTGATTAAAAAGTAAATATTCCTCTTGCACATGTAATCAAGACTCAGAGCTTTATGCTCTAAGAGGGTAATTGACTTGTGCCTCGTTTGTGATTTTGATAAACAATTCAAAGTGATTCAAAGGATGCTGAGCCAGAGGGAAGGTCAGTAGCAGTATTGAGGTATGGAGCGAGGAGTGCTTTCTTCCCAGACGTCATCAATGTATTTCTGGAGCTAGCTCTCTTTCTGCATTGATATGAGAGCGCCAATATTTATGGTAAGAAATACTGTGTCTGACAAACCTGAAGTACAGTGAAGAGAATGCATGACTATGATGGTACTTTAATATACTCTTTTAGGTACCTAAAATTTTCACTTGTCATTGCTCAGTGTTTTTATTGGTATGCAGAAGTGCACCACAAGTCAGTTCACTTGCTTCAGTTCTTTTCTGAGAGACGACCCATTACTGGATACAATGACAAAGTGTAGTATTCAAACCAAATTGATGGTTAGTGCAAAGTAAGGGGAAATTGCTGTCCTTAAAAAAGATATGTATTAATGAATCTCAGATGAGGCTGTGTCTCTGAAAACTGACCCTAAGAACAGATAGATGGAAAATGCTTCATCACAATTGATTTGTCTCATGCAACTGAGACAGTGATATTTAAAATATAACCACTTAGGTGCTGCTTATTGGAAACTGTTCTCATCAGACCTGAATATTCATGGTGCTGCATCAGGTGAAACTGCTCAGCAGTCTGAAACCACCTACTGCTGCACAGGTGAAACTCTTGCAAGAGCACTCGCTACTTTTAAATGTTTTGGTAGAACAGACAATAACCAGGTATTTACACGTGGAAACAGATCAAGGTATTGGGACAAGTTGCTACAGTTGTGCTCACCCTTGATTTTAGAGCATAGACACAATGATTGCTGAATCTAGACCTTGTATGTAAACCTGCAGATTCATGGTCATATCTTGTCTGTCTGAAATCTGAGACTCAAAAGATTCACTTCTTTTCAGTTGAGAACACAGTCCCTCTGTGTGACTGCAGGAGGTCATTCTGTCCACTCAGTTGCAACATGTGGGTCATAGCTCTTTTCTGCTCGAAGCTTTAAGGATAAGCATTTCAGGTGCTGAAGTGTATTACTGCTGGGGATCAGAGGTTATAGATGTGTGTGAAGTTAAAAAAAAAATAAAATCCGAAGGCAGGGAGTTGAAATTTGTGTAGATGAGTTGGCAGGGATGGATATCTGCATCAAGAGATGAAATGTACTTTTATATGCAGTAAGTTTAGGTAACAGCAATAGTTGCATTGTGAGCATGGTATTTGGTCTTCTGAGTGCTAAATTTAGGATTTGAATTACCATTGAAGTACCTGTATCAGTAAAATACTGTGTACCTGCCAGCCCAGTAGTGTGCTGATTCTCTGGACACATAAAGCATCATGTAAATCTTCTTGACAGATCAGAGTTTTAAAGAACAAGAAGCAGTTCTAGCGATAAGTAATATTCATAAAAAACCCAGTAAATTGGAACACTTGATAAGGTACTAAAATATGCCGTCTGAAATTTGGGTGTGGTTGGTTAATAGAGTAAAAAATAATGGATTCTCACTGTGCACAAATTGAGTTCAGTTTGCAAGATATTCCTGGCCCTGCTTTTGAATATTAAAAATTCAGTGTTTGTCACAAAACCACTTCAGCTCAGTTCAACACACCTGGGTGCTCACCACAGCAGGATTATCTCTGATCTAATCACTAGGGAAAGTGGTCTTTTCAGGTCAGAACTGAGGTCATGGTTAGATTGTAGATAGAAAATTATGCCTCCTTTCTCTGAAGCATGCTTATTTACAGTATCAGGTGGTGTTCACTCATGTCTCCTCATTTCATCATTGAAATGCTAATACTCATTCATCAGTGTCACTGATACTCCATCATGGGGGAGCATGTTTTATATTCTCAAATAGGTGGTCTGGCATTGCAGTATCATTTTCAAAGGCAGACCTTCCTTAATACATTTAGGTAGCTCTATGTATGTATTTAGGTCAATGGCTTCAGTAGATATTAAATTTTCGTCCATAATAATGATAATAATAATATTGGGCCTTTGTATTTAGCTTGTTATTAGTAAAGCCATGAAGCATATGTGTAAAGTCTTAAGCAATTGTAAAATATGAATCCTTATCTTTATGTTGAAATATTAAATGTTCAAATGTCATGAAGCTCCACATACCAAGGAGGCTTCAACAATATGAATTCACTGCTTGTTTACTGTGCTTTCTGGTTTATATCCTACCATAGCCTTATCAGCAAATAATTGATTAAAATGATATATTTAACAAGGACAGCATTCTTATTAGAAATGAGATGACTATTTTGAGATGAAATATTGGAAACAAGGTGAAATGCCGCAGAAGTAAAATCTTGTGATCCTTTCTGTTTCCTTGCTATCGTTTTTCTGGATCTGTTTTGGTATAGAAATACCCAGAGGCTCTGTCTCTCCCAGCTCCTCCTGCTCCTCCAGACTATTATATCAAAAGTAGGTGTGGTTATGCTCCGCTCTTGGGAAGTCCCATAGCATCAGCTTGGTGATTCTCACCTCAGGATTTAAAATTCTCTGCAAATGCTAGAGGTAAACTGGATGTGATGTGGAGACAGGAGATCAAAACAGGTTTTAGTGTTTTTCTTCCATTGGCCCACCCATCTGCATGTAGAAAGTAACTGATTTTCATTGATATTTCAAGATCTTGAGAAAGGTGCACAGGTCAATTTATGTTAGATACCAAGTTGTCATGTGAGATTAATCACTAGCAACTACATATATGGAGGGGCATGTCTCAAAAAGTGGGTAGTTCCACAGAAAATGGAAGCTGGATGTATAGATAATATAAAAAGTTATTAAAACTGTGGCTAACAACAGTAAGGATACAGGAACAATAGGGCCCTCTGCAACCATGTCCATAGAAATGGAAGATAAACAAGTAGGTGGAGGACATGGTAGAACATATATGAGTGCACTGTAACTGCTCAAATCTGACCTCGTTTTCTAGGCACTTAGCAGCCATCAAAGAGAAATAAGCACACATAGGGCATGATTTGTGTCACCCTAAATTTGGCATCTGAGTTCAGATTAGTGAAGCCTCTCTTCCTCTCCATTGACTAGAAGACATGAATCTAGCCTGCTAAGTCAGGCACAGACACCTGCTTTATAGATAATCAGAAATAGGTGAGGTTATTTGTGTCCTGATTATGTTGGAGACACACCGCATGGTTTTCATCCATTGCACAACATCTGACTGTGAATGAAGGGTCTGAAAGAGCTGTTTTGTGCTGGCAAATAAAAAGAAGAGAAACCCTCCACAAAAGACCAGGTGAGTTTTCACGGTATCTGGAATACAGCAACATAGACTTCCCAACAAACAGTGCAGTTGATTCTGTTTCTATTGACATCAAATAGATTTTGCTACTGCATCTGGTGAGGGAGGGGACAGAGCTGGGCCCAGCATTTCCATTTTGGAGCCCTTATTAACCTCATTTTGCAGCAGGTGAAGAGCAGAATGCAGATGTTGCTGGAGAAATAAAGCCTAGATTAAATAGTGTACTTGTATCTTTGCATTAGTCCTGCTCACATATGTTTGAGGGATAATGTGTGTGTTGAACTCTGCTTTTTCTTGGGCACAAACCAGCAGTGTGACTCTCATGTCGTCTTTGCGTATCATGCACACCTATTCGAAAACAATTCAGTTTTGTTATCCAAATCAGAAGCAGTATTTTTTAAAGCTGGCAGAAAAACATGTTAGTTTGTAAGCGTACAGTAGTTTGAAAGGTACTTGATAACTGGAGACTTGTTTTTCTCCATTCCCTGTTCTCTAGTTTCTGTAATTGATTTTCTGCTCACATGTAGCTTGGGCTCATCTGCACCAGTGTCAGCAGTAAGCACTTAGAGCAGCATGGCTGCAGTGCCACTGAAAGCCTTCCTGGGGCTCATTCCTGACATCGCAACAATGCAATGCATTGAGGAGGGAGCTGCTGGCATTTCAAAGGTGCTCAATTGCCTTAATTTTCATCGTCTGTGATCATTTGCTAAAAAAAGTCCAAACCATTCTATTTTGCAGTAGGAAAATCTTTTCCAAGTCAAGCCATACATTCCTGGGGTACTTGGATTAGTAGCTAGCCCTCTTTTTGTTTATAGACACATATACAGCTGGTATGAATCTCTTTCTACATTTAACACTATTGATGCTAACATAGTGTTCCAAAGGAAGGCTCTGTAATATGACAGTACAGTTTTGTGTTTAAGAATGGGGAAGACTACCCATGGTCTATTAGATTATCTCCTAAATATTGTCAAGGGTAATCTCTTTAAAGAGATTGTACAAGGCAAAAATCCATCAAGTTTTATATTCAAAGAGTTTTGAATCTGACTATCACGCAGATCCAAACCCTATTAAGCATTTCTCTGTACACAATAGGCAGGTAGGATATAGAATGATTTGCCACAATGTATTTTTCAGGTTGAGTTTGGTTAAGATTGAAAACTATAGTAGGCTAAACAGGCCTGCGCTCTGAGAAGTGTAAACTCTATATTCCTCATATGTGAAGCTGTAGCCAGATGGTGTGTTGTAAAAATGGAGCATTCCTTTTTCTGTCTTTTATACAACCACTGCATGATAAATCATAGAATCATGAAATGGTTTGGGTTGGAAGGGACCTTAAAGATCATCTAATTCCAACCCTCCTGCCTTGGTCAGGAATGCCTTCTTCTAGACGAGGTTTGCAAATGTGTGTGCAAATGCTTGCACACTTTGCAAAAGGGTGTGCAAATGATTGCACACTGCAGAAATGAGGGCCATTTAAATATTTAGCTACATTATACTTTGGTGTTTCTCTGCCTGGGACCCCTATACGTGAAGGTGTACACTTCCAGAGACATGTCTTCTTTTTTGCCACACAGTTAGTACCTTCCTGTGCACACGATTACTGAGCTGGAGAAATAACTATTGGTACAGCTGCTTGACTTCAAGCTTTCCATTCATTATGTAGAACAGAAACTGCAGGCACAGTGAAATAAAATGTGGGTCTTAAGCCCACTGAACGTTGGTTAGTTTTCAGGCTTGTTTGGGCCAGGTATGTGCTGGGGAGGATAACCACAGGTGTAAAACTCAGAGGAGGGTAAATGTACCTCGCTCCCAAGTCATTCAGGTGTTGTGTGCATCTACCTCATTTGCAAACACATCGAGAATGGTTTGTTATCTCTGGAGATTTGGACTGTGCACTTCCGAGAGGGATCAGAAGGCAAAGGACCCTCTCTAGCATTCATGCTGCTTAGAGACAGCCCAGGATCCCAGACCCAAACTGGGCATGGTGTGGCATAACAGGTATGTGTGGGACATGTGAACTGACACGTTCCCTGCCATGTCACCCCAAAGCTGCGGTCCTCTGCACTGGAAGCAACCTGAGATCTCTGTTTGCCTTTTAAAAGCCTAGGACTTTTCATAGTTGTTTGGAAGGGCGAAGGCAGAGCTAATGATATGTGTTTAAGAAACAGGAAGATGTGCTGTGCAACTATGCAAAAATTTTAACCTGACATGCTTATTTCATGTAGAGGCACCAAAGACTGCGGGGGAGGGTTAAAACATCAAAAACTGTTATTTCCCACTGGAAAAGAAAAAAATCAGTGAGTGAAACATATTTCTCAGTGTGAAGCTTTTCATTAGGAGATTGGCATGGTGTGATATGAAAGAAGAAATCAGGGGTTACACTGTTTTCCTAACAAATGAGGAGATTTTTTAAATGCTGAGGCATTTGCAACTCGATTTTCCTCTGTAAAAGTCAAGGTTTGATTATAGTTCCTGCATTATTATTTATAGTTTAGCAGTTATACATGCCACGTCCTTGGCTGTGGCATTGCAGTTTGCACCATCTATGTCTGCTTCCTAAATTTATTGATCTCATTAGAAGATAAAAATGACAAAGATAGCTCATAATACTTCTGAGAAATGTAAAACCATTAGCAGGTCATTGTCAAAGTTATAACATGTCCTTTTAAGCTGCTTAGCAAACTGGTGGCAGCCTATGATACAGGGATTAACCTGTGCCAGGAGTGACTGAGTGGATCGCAGTGGATGGTTAATATTCAGCCTGCCTACAAAGCTTTGAAGCTGCCTCACAAAATGATACAATGAAGCGATAAACAGAAATACATTAAAAACAAAGGGAACAGAAGTTTTCTTTTCCTGTCCTTTATCATGGCCTCAGACATGTAAGAAGCAGAATGGGTGTTAGGGCTTCGGTTTGAAATTAGACTTGCTTTTTTTAAGTTGGGTTTTGCTTCCCCAGGCAAAGCAGCCTCTTGGGCTTTGCTCTCTGAGTGCAGGCTGACCTTGGCTGAGACCCTAAGCCAGTTTTTCCTGAGGCGGGACCCTCAGGGTGCTATCCTAGAGCCATGTTTAGGCATGTAGTTTTAATAATGAGTATTTCATGCACATGGTGTGCAGCTGTATTTTGAAGCCAGTATTTGTCACCCCGGGCATAGCCTGTTCCATACTGCCCAGTACACCCACCGGTGCAATAGGCATAACAAGACTTCCTACTTTTTTACAGGAGAGCTGTACGTTTGCATTATTATTACTGTTTACATTCCCTTAGAGAAATAGCTTCAAGCACTGATTCATTACATTCTTGCTTACTGGACTTTTTGTATTTACAGAGATCATTGTTAGACTGGGCAGACCATGTACCGCTGTATGAGATTTGGTCTGGGGGGTCCAGGTTTTCTACAGTGGTTCTCAGGGATGAGCACAGGATAGCTGGTTAAGGAGAGGAGGATGTGGACAGAAAGACTGGTACCTCATGGGTCTCTTCGGTGTCTCACCTGACTTTACTCACAGTGGAGGGCAGAGCATTAGCGTGTTCAGACACTGTTACTGCTAAATCTCTTTGTGGGTAGGTTGGGCGTACACAGGTGGGCTCTGGCAAGAGAAGTAAGAATGAGAAGAGAGAAAGAATAGAAACTCAAGCCCCAGTTTGCTGTTGTTGAGCATCATGTGACCTGGCTTACACCAATGCATTATTCTCTTTTAGGAGCATTTTATTTGCATATTCTGGTAACAACTAAACAAGTGTTAGGGCAATAATGAATTATCCTGGACAACAGTTTACAGATTGCAGTGAGAGAATGAGGATAATAACATTATTAATCATTTCAGTTATTCATTCCATTTTTTACCTATTAATGACCATTTGTTTATTTTATCTATTGGGAAGTCAGAATTATCAGGAATGGGACACAAGAGCACTGGCACACAAACTTCTCCCAATAAAACTTGGTTCTGTTTTCTTTTTCTATGTACATAGTAGTAATTTTAATTTGATGCAACTGTGCAATCTTGGCTAGACCCACAAATCTATAAATTAAGTGTAATACTACTATATTGTCTACCACACCAAGGTGGGTTTCAGTTAACTGGTGAATTTCTAAAACTCAGATTGCTTCATAACCATGCTGTATGATTGTTAATGTGTATAGGCATTCTCAGCCATTAGTTGCCTTATCATTGTAGTCTGGTCTGCTAGCATTTAATTGTAATAGAAACATTGTTTTGTACTTGATTTAGCAAAACAGTCTTCAAAGTTTAAAGAGCAGTTTTCCAAATCACAGATCTTGTAAATGCTCTTAAAGAATGAAAAAATGCTAATATCGTTAATAAAATTGTGTGAGGGAAGCTGATTCAATTTCCTAGAGAATTCTGAGCTTTAAAACATAATTGTTTAATTCTAATTCAGATTGGAAAAAAACCAAAATGTACAAAAATATAAATTCTCCTGTCAAAAGATTAAGTTCTAGAGGCTCTGGCTCTGAATGTCTTTGCCTTGTTCTCATGTCCAGTCACTGGACAGAGAAAATTCTTCAATTTCTGTCCTAAGAACAGCCTCCCAGCCTGGTTTAACTGGAACCATGCAAAAAGCTGATGGCCACTGATTTTAATAACATTCCCATGGTTGGTGCTCCAGAGCTAGGGATGTTTCCCATGGATTTCTATCCCAAAATCCTATAATCCTTTTGCTGGATGTCCTTACTTCTGAAGGATTAAGGCAAACTCAAAAGGTTGCAGAAAAGAACAGAAAAAACAATGCAAAGTCTGAAAATCCTGCCTGACATTGAGAGATTAAAGAAACTCAGTGTACTTAGATTATCTGAGAGAAGGTTAAGAGTTGACTTGATCATGGTCTCAAAGTCCCAAGCTGAGAAACAATTTTCCAATACATGGGGAATCTCTAATTTGTTGGACAAAGCCATAGCAAGATCCAGTGATGGAATGCTTCATCTGAACAAGATGTAACAAGTATGAGACTGTAGCAGCTAAGACAGAGTTTTTTTAGGGTACTGGTGGAGTCTCAGTCCTTTTAAGATTTTAAAACATCTCTTTGCTAAAAGCTGTTCTACCTTGACCAGAAATTATAGGGTTTACGCAGAAGTCCCTGAGTGAAATGCTATGGTATGTGTTGTGCCCAAGGGCAACCTATACAATCATAATTTCAGAGTATATTAATTCTTTAGTAATAAATGTTCCCTACTGCTACATAAAATGGGTTCATATAGAGTATAGCATTTGCAGTTTTCTAGCCCTAATGTCAATATTCAGAAGCTCATCAAAGCCGTTTTGTACCTCTGTGAGCTTAGCCCAAAGAAAAGGAAAGCTAGTTAATATAAAAAGGTATTTTTAGCCTTTCTGAAAGCTTCTTATGCCAATCCCTAAAAAGAAACAAGAATTTTCTCCAAAAATGCAAATGCTCTGTCTAGAAGCAAGAGTATCGTTTTCAGTTTTAACTGCTTCATCATTATGTGTCACTCCCTATGTATAGTAAGTGCTGCGTGACAGTTGTTTCTAAGAGACAATCAGGGACTTTTCCAATAACTACATAATTATATTTCATAATACATGTATTTGTGAGGCATGGGGTTTTATGTGTTCAAAGCAGTTAACAGTCATTAACTAATGCTTATAGTATCTCTATGGAACAGGTAAGATAGTACTATAAAGGCAGATGGTCCTCAAGACTACACAAAGCATTGCTAACAGAGAAAGAAACAGAACTTGGTACCTTCTGATTTCCAAACTGCTTGTTCAAGTCTCCAATTCAAAACTCTGTATTAGCTGTATAACTATAAGAACATTGTTTTTAGCATTATGTCCTAAAACTCCATCTCTCGCAATGGTTTTATTGGCCTCCTACACTAATGCAAGGTGTAATGCTGTGGCACTCTACCTAATTTGTCAAGATCAGCAACATTAGCCTCTGTAGTTCTTACAAGGACTTGACCTTACTTATTGGGCTAGTCCTACTGAAATTAAATCACTGCATGAAAAGTACATTTCATTAAAAATAACTGTGAAGAAATCGTACTACTTATTTTCAAAGTTTGCCTTTATTTTACAGATCAATGGCATTATGATATGACAGCAATGTCCATAGAGCAGCAGGGGCTAAGTGTTTGCTATGCCAAGCACAGCCCTTGCTGTTAAAAGAGTGCTTTATAAAAGTGACTACTTAGGTAACCGATACCAGGCCAGCATAAATGAAATCTATGAAAGACCTGCCAAACAATTTAGAGTCCATTCTGTCCTATTTGTGTGCAGGGGTTTCTTTGACCATGGGGCCCAACACCTACCCACAACCTTTCTCCCCACTCCTTGACCCTACATGTCTGGCAGAAACATCTTGAAGTCATGTGTAGGTGCTGTGGTGGCAATGCAGAGTCCAACCAAGCCTTATTAATGAATAGATCTTCTGCATGCCAGACCTAAAGGAGGAACTGATAGTCACCTATCTCATCCAGAAACTTTCCAGTGCTATGTTATGCTTTCTTTTTATGTTTTCTCATGAATTTGTGAGACTGATTGGCAAGGCAAATGTGAGTTAGCTATGGTAGAAATGTGGTGGAAGAAAACCATATATTCAGAACATGACTTCCTGTCTGGATTTATTTTGCCCAGAGTTTTGGGCACCATCAAGCATGGATTCTGAACTTCATTTCTCCTAGGGATTGTCACTCTACCTGATGGTTAGGTGGAAAACTACTGAGTGATGGACAAAGGGGGAAATGGGAGGCTCACCATACTGTCACTTCAAAGACTATCACAAACATATAATAATATATTTCAGAGATGGATGACTGAATGAATAAGCTTATACCAGGTCTTCTGAGTTTGCATTTTGACCAATTCTGATGGAGACTAATCCAAAAACTAAGAAAATACAAATTCTATTTGGCTTCCAGTATGTGTGTTTTGAACTAGAAAAGGAAAAATCTTCCTCCAAAAAAGACCAAGTTTCCTTTCCTCTTTTTGGTTTCTGGCACAAGACATGCAAATGTGGGAGGGAGAAAATATCCCGCTCAAAAGAAGAGAGTCTTGGGAAGTCAGCAATATAAAAAAAAAGTTTCTTGAAAAAAACCCCCACCAACGCAAATTCAGTGTTTCACTAAAAAATGAAAAGTAAGGTGAAGAGAAGGCAGCAGTCACAGATCTGTTTCTTTCATGTTTTCAACTCACCTCATTCCAGATAACTTCTGGTTAGCAGCTTCAATGCCACCTAGGCTCATCTCAAAGACTTAAGACATGAAGAGAACAAGCACCACCAGTTTTGCAGAATAGGATCCTTGCAAGTGGAGGGATCAAGGGCCTTTGCCGGCAATGATCTACAAAGCAAAAGCAGATCATTAGCCTTGTGAATGAGGTAGGTTATTATGAGAAGAGAATCAGAATCATGATATAGGAAAACACAAACCAATCTGGTAAGATCTGTGCATCCTCTGCATTTTCAAATGCTTATTTAATCTATATTACGGTATCATTTTATGGCTTGCCAGTGCAGCTTACTGATGATATAATGTCCCAAAAGGAATCTGATGGTTTGCAAAAATGAATAATGATCAGTAGTCAGCAACTGAAATGGGCTGAAGAATGTCCATTCCCTTCAAATGGGTATACTAGCACTTCCTATAGAGGGGAAATAGGAAATGAAGGAGGAACTTCAGCACTTCTAAAAATGTACATCTAAATTATTGGTTAAACTACTCGCAGTAGCATTTGGACCCCGGATATTAGCTTTCTTCTGAACTCCAAAATTACTCAGGCCAGAAAAAAGAGAGAACAAGATTTGAAAGTAGTGGGAGAATTGAGGTTTTCTGCATAGGTTTTGCAGCTATTTTTGAAGGACAAGATAGGGTCTGAATTTGTAAGCTTCATCATTGAAGTCTGGGGCCATGGTGCATACTGAGAAATGGTATCTAGCCAGAGAGCCCTGATTATAGAGAAGGAAATAAGGCAAATAACATACAACAGCTATTAGTCACCACCATGGCACCATTTCCAAGGTTAAGCACTTTGGGTTTGGGGGTACTTATTAAGAATATCATATTTTCAGAAGAAGCAGATGCTTTTGTGGAAAGCTGAGAGTAACCCAATACAAAAACCTTTCCAGAACTTTTAATGAGAAGTAAAGTTTAATGAAATGTTTTTGACCAAAAGATTTTTTTTTTTAAACTTCCAACCCTAGCTGCTGGATCACAGTTCCTTAGTTTTGCAGTGCAGGATATTTTAGAAAGAACCTTTATTTTGTGAACCATATGACACAGGTACCACAAGAAGTACTAATAATGAAACTGCAGAACTGCCAGTACTTCATCATCACAGACTGATTTCTAATATTTATTTCATCCCATTCTCCTGGTTCCCTGCTCCTCTGTAAGGGCTAATTAAAAGCACAGGAATAAATGGTCAGCTTTTCCAGTAAAGTTCATCAGCGAAGTCCCCCAAAGATATACACGAGGGCCTGTTAGTAGAAGATTGGGCAAAAGAAATACTGAAGTAATATAGCTTACAAATAGTACAAAGTTATTAGGAAAAATAAATGCTGGAAAGAGTTGCAAAGGAATATGATGATAGGGACTGACTGTGCAGGACAATGTCAGGTACAGCTCACTGATAATAGTGTAAAATGGTGCTAACTTTAGATACACAATAATGGCTTTTGGACTGACTTTCACCACAGAAGAAATCTTTTGAGTTCTCTGAAAACGTAAGCCCGGGGCTCAGTAGTCATGAGAACAAGAAAGGTGGTCAAATGTGTGGAACATATTCCGCAGACAGAGTGATGAAATAGGCTAGGAGTCTTTGGCCTGAAGGGAGGAAGTGATGGAAATCCCTCATATCGTGAGAGGTGGGGGGAAGGAGAATAGAGAATGATTATTCAACCCTTCTCATAACACTGGAACTAGAAGGCATCAAATGTAAACTACTGGATGGCAGGTTTGGAACAAATACCTGGTGTGTAGTTAGATTGTGCAACTCATTACTTCACAAGTGCAAAAAAAGTTTAGACATGCACAGAAAGTTATTAAACAGGTTCATAGAATAAAAATACACTGAGAGCTATTAAAATATCTTATCAGACGGTCCCTGACAACACATCATGAAGGCACGAGTGAGCAAACTGATAAATCAGGAGTATATGTTTGCCCAGTTCTTTTACTCCTCCTTAGTTCCGTTGCTGGAAATGTGAGAAAAGGCAGTAAGGACTCTTGCTCCCACAGAGCAAAACTGTTCCCATGTTGAAGGATACTTTCAGATATTCTATTTTGTAATCTATATGGTACGTGAAGCATACATGTGAATGTGTGTGGTAGCTGGTGGTGGTTGCTGTGACCACAGTGAGGATATGTTCAGAGCAGTCACAGCTTCCTCATTGTGCCCTTTGGTGTTAATGAACCTGAGAAGAGCGAGGGGAATTCAGAGTTTCTGTCTCTCTTACTCAATTCCAGTAAATTTGTGCCAAGAAATGGTAAAACTTAATTCTATGAAATGGTGAGGCCAGTATTCTGTGGTTTGGTTACATTTTTTTCTTTTTCTTTTTTTCCCCTGTCCTGATTTAATGTAACCAAGCAGTCAAATTTCAATAATCCTCATCACTTTTTGACTCACTGTTTTATGTTGATGTTTATTCATGTTCTCCTGATTGTACAACTCACCAGTTCCCTCTCCTTAATGTGTTGATACCAACGTTCAGGGATGGTATAAAAAACTGGAGGGAAACATGGTCATTTACTCCCTCGGGTCTTGTTTGTTTGCTTTAGAGTACTTGCACTGACACAAATAGACTTTCTTTGTGCATGGAAAGAGATAAGGTTGGGGTTTTCTGTTTTATTTGTTCTGTACCACACATATTTTCCCCACCCACTCCCTCACTCACTTTTATACATGCTCACACACAGATGTACTTGTATACTAGCAGGTTTCAGAGAATTTAACTCAGTTTAGGAGAATGTGACCAATGTCTGGGATGAAATGTTTATATTTTCAGCATCACGAGTCATTTTCACCAATCTTACCATCACAGGTGGGTGTTTCTGGGAAGGATGCTAAAGCACCCATCACTCAGCATTTAGGACACTGAAACAGCATTAGTGAAAGTAGTGCTATGAAGAGTTGGGGTGCACCATGTTGTCATAAACTATTTGCTGCCTGCCCAGTTTAGGACCATTTTCAGAAGCAGAGAAGTGATTTAGCTAATAAGTGATGCAGTTGTCTGAGTTTTTCTGCCTATTCCTTTGTTGAAAATGTTGATATGGCTCATAGCTCTGCCTCATTGCCATATCTTTGACTACTACTTCTCATACGGGAATCTGCACATAGATAATTTAAGTGATTTTATGAATAGAGGGATTTTTTTTGAACCTGCTGCATTTTGCTCAAGTGTTCTCCCTAAACTGCGTGTCTCCACGGATAGATGAGTGCATCTGCAAGTTTCAAGATGTGCAGTTTCTATGGGTGGGGTGGGATGAGTGTGGTGGGGTGTCATAAGAGAAGAAGAAACAGTCTCCAGCATCAATAAAATTTCTGGTGCCTCACATCAATATTTGTTCTCTTACAGGTTCTGCTTTTTAAACACTGACCTCCAGAGAAGCTTTGCAGGATGAAGGGGTTATTATGTGACTGGACACCTTGAGTCACCCTGGGGTAAATTACTACAGTCTCTCAGTTATTAGTTAAGTCCTTGTGTTCTGGTGAAATCAGTGGAGCTTGTTTTCACTGGTGTAGTATCTGAGCCATCAAGTTTAATGAATCGTTACAAATACTTTAATCTGCACTTGCAGGTGCTATTAAAACAATTTTTTTACCAAGACCTTTTTTTTTTTAAACCTAGGAAGAGCAATCTTTCTCAGTCACAATGGTTTAAATGTGGAGTAGTGGGATAGGTTTTGCTCGTTAGAAAGCCTGATGCTGAATTCAATATTCCCTTCTGCTAAACTTACCTCCTCCAGAATTTAAGACTTCAAGTTGCAGGGGATAAAACATAAGGCCCTGGTTAATTGCAAATAAATAGTGCCAGAAATATGTACAGATGGTACCTGAAGTTCACTGCTGAAGACTATCCACTAAACTATATATAATTTGCCAACATGTGTATACAGGAAGCAGGAGAACAACTTTTTTGTGGTTTCTCACATTTGTAAAAAAAACAAAACAACAAAAAAAGAAATCATAAATGAACACTCTCAGTCTGTGAAACTTCTTATTTGGGAAAACAGCAACCTGTATTTCTATTTATTTACCTTAATGAAATTAATTAATTTAACAAGTCTGAAGATTTCAGCATTTTACAGGATACAGGTGTAAATATCTGGCGAGTAGAGTGTATATATTAAACTACATCTACTTAGCTAGTAAATATTTTGTCGCATTAGTTTGCTCATTCCCAAGCAATCAGTTGTGAACTCCAGTGTTGTAATGGGTCCACAGGGAACATTTGTGCTTTGGTTGGCACTTAGATTAAATTCATCAAATGATTTTTTTTCCCCCTTTCAAGGCTGACATTTCAGAATGTTTTTTTTTTTTAAAAGGTTGTGTGCCAACTGCCAAAGTCAATTAATTAAATGGTAAATCTGAAATTTGTAGGGGAAGACTATCATTCCATTTTGCTGTGCGACCTTGGAAAAGTGAACATTTAATCCACAAAACACGTGGTTTATTAGAGGGTCCTGATCTGCTTGCATTGAAAGTAAAAGCAAAACTCCCAGAGATTTTTTTGTGAGATTAGGGATTACCTCAAGGATGGCATTTCACCCTGCATTTTCCTTCTGCTTTTGATAAGCAGTAGTAATGAGAATATCCTTTGAGGTCCTGCTATGTTTGGTAGCTTAAAGGATTCAGCTCTCAGTAGAAGGAAAACATGCAAATTTGGGGCCTCATTTTCCATATATTTGGAGGCACCCCAGATGAAGGTATGATGTACAGTCCCAGAATTTGTGATTCCTATGCTGGCCAAAGAACTTCATCTCAGATCTATAAAGGAGGTGATAGGAGCAAAATTCAACAGACATGGCAGGTGATGATCCTATTCTAAGACAGCATAGGTACTAGAAATCTCTCCCCAAAACACACACCTCGCAAGGAGGGTATCTGCCTTCAATGGCTACAAAGGCAGTATGATTTCAAAGCTTAGGTTGGACCTTACTTCTCTACCCCTTACTCCCCATGTCACTTTTTGTACATCTTATTGAACTCCTTATACTGTATTTGAAGCTTTACCATCATAAAGTGCTGGGAAATGAGTGCAGTGCAGTGACTGTTCTTCAGCTGTTACTTTTCTGTCATTATTTTTATATTTATTTTGTATTTATTTATGTTTTCACTGTCTGAAGACTGCTGGTGTGGATCAGGACCCTGTATTTTGGACCCTGTATAAACATGGAAAGGAAATACAGCCCAAAGTCAGTATAAGAAAAGTAGAAACAGTGATAGGACAGATGGGTTGAGGCAGAAAAGATATGTGACATAGTACTTTTCTCCCTTTGATATTATTTCATTCATATATAATTTCAAGTTCAGGACTTGTAGCTAATTTTTGGCCTGTCCGTTCCCCATTTGTTTCATGAAAGTAGGTGTTTTGTTTCTTTAGGAAGAGAAAAGCTGCCTGAAGAGAGTGATTTCCTGAATAATCAGAAATTTGTAGGACTTGGTCTCTAATTTGGCAGCTGGGTGTGAGGGGGCTAGAGTTCAAGGAAAAGCATGACCAGCCATCTGCAGTAGGGAGAACCACTAGTGCCAAGCGTATTTCTTAAATACCCACCTTGTAGGAATGTAGGCACTATATATCAAGATATAGGAAGGTAATTCTTCTCAGGATTCATAATCTTGTGCCTTCTCCTACACCTTTGCTTTATATACTGAATAGAGTAGCAGTTCTTTCTCTCAAAGCCCTGTAATGCATTTCTTAGGACATATTTCTTCCTCTGACACCTCATTGGAATTGTCCTGTCTGTCCAGATACAGGATATTTGAAGTAAGGTCATCACATGTTTTCCTGTTGAATTTGTTCCTCCCCATGAAAGAGCCTTACAGATGTGATGGCCCAGAGAGACTGAGTCACTCAGGTGTGAGCAGAAGTGGGAGATCTTCAGCTCTGCTTTTCTGAGCCACTGTCACTGTATCTAATTTGAGGGATATTTGATGTAAAACATTAGCAAGAATGCCTCCAAGAATGACATAAATGAAGGATGCCAAGCTGTGGATAATGCTCGAGGTCAAAGCTACTTTGAATTCCCAGATTCTTCATACTGTAAAAATTGAAGTCTTTTTATCTATACCTAGAAGGAGAATCCCTGAGGGGACTTGGGAAACTTTAGTTTAAACACTTGAAGGACTTCAGATGGGGCCAAGTTTAAGCGATAGATGAGCAGAAGCTTGGAATATTGAATTTTGGTTTAAATCCTATCTGAAGCACCTAAAGTCTTGGGTGAGTCTAAAATTCAGCTGATGTGTGTTTAAAATTCCTTCCCGTAGGATGGATTGGTTGGTATTTATTTATCTCAGGTGAATGGTGGGCAGAGAAATGGGTCAAGCATTTAGTTATTACAGTAATAACTGTACTATATATGGACTTAGACAAATAGAAAATAGTGTTTCAAATGGCTTGTAAAATTTGGCAGAGAACTCATGAATGAAGACAGAAATCTCATGAATATTTCTAGGTGATCACTGGATTACCAAGTTTCCCTTAATCAATGTTGAGTGGTTATCTATATTGTGTTATGAATCCAGTTTTCCAAGAGATCATTAAACATGAAAGAACTAAACGTCCAAATTTTTGTCCCTAAAGTTGTATTGTCTTCATCAGTAGCCCTGTCTGCAGGAAGTGTAAAGTTTCCTGCTATGATTGTTTGACTGCTGCCAATTATCAGATCTGCTTTTGGCAGCTTTCCCCTCAACCTGCTGATTAGCTAATGTGTGGTTACTAATACAATATGGGAAACTGGTGTAAATGAGGAAGCAAAAGATTTATTAATTTCATGTGCTAAGTACTGTTTGTAATATAATTATCAATACTGTGAAAAGAAATCCTGGCTTAAGAAATAGGTTTCTATGTCTTTTGTGAAATGAGGCACAAGAATTTTGTGCAGTAAACAGGCATATTTTCCCATTGATACAGACACATAATTTTCATTAGATTCATAGATTTTAAAGGCTGAAGAGGGACCATTAGAACATCTAGTCTAACTACCTGTAAAGTACAGGCCACAGAATTTCATCCAGCTACCCTGTATCAGAATTAATAGAAAACAGGAGCCAAATCCTGAGCTGAATGTACAGCAGTGTTACTCCACCAAGCTGGAATAACGATGATTTATACCAGCTGAGAAATTGGCAGTAGACTTAAGTGACAATGCAGTCCTTTTGCATAAACCTAATTGAAAATGGTCGCCTATATTTTAATAACAATGTTGAAAGAGCCTTGCTGGGAGTGGGTTTTTGCAAAATATTTTAAACTTTAAAAGAAAATTATTTTTTTTCCTAAACCTTTCTGGGATGATTGTGTTCCCCGTTGTAATTTAAACTTGTCCCTTCACTGGATCTCCTGAAGAAAACGCATAAAGTCAGCAGAAGAAAAATATTTCTCTTTAAATTGAAATCTGTGCCAAGATTCTTATTTGTAATTAATTCATGCCCTAGGATTTTAGTGGGGGAAGGAAGAACTAAATAATGTAATTTTTAAAAAAAATGTAATAAATTTTCCCAGAGCCAAGAACTTGAACTCAAAAGTTCAAAGATAAAAAGTCTCAAGAGCTAAAATGTAGAGTCCGTGATTTCTTTCATTAGGTCCTATATTTGGCAAAACGAGATGTCTCATCACTCTTTTGTAGCCATCTGTACATGTGTGGGGATGATGTTATTATATTTATAGCAGATACAGCGTTATCATTTAGCTACAGACTTCTACCTGCTCAGAGCTACAGGGTTTAAGAATGCACTCACACAATATTGACATAGCCAACACCATAACATCCTGCAATCTGCACAGAAACTAAGACTTTGTGCACACCAAAGCTGAACAAAAAAACTTCCTTCCTGCTCCCCTAACCCAAGAGAGAGTGTTTAAAGGAAAATACCAGTGTGGGGAGAATAGTCTTCAGATTTCCTCAGACTCCCAATCATTTTCTGTCAGTTCCGTCTCAGGAGAAGGTGAAGGCTTTTCTGTTGAGCAATACAGAAATCTGTGACTATCGTGTCAACATTTGGAATACATAAAAAGAAAGACACCTCCTTATTAGAGTAGCTGCTTATATGAACAGTAAGCAGAGAGAAACTCCTCTCATAATATTCACATGCTTAGTGATTATAAGCCGACTGCTGGTTTGGCTGATGAACAGTTGGAGGTGCTTTATATTTGCTTAAAAAAAAGTAAACAGAATAGATACATTTTAACATATTCCCCATACTTTTTTGCCTAGTGCTTTTCTTCTTCAGAACTGGAAATCTATTTTAACATGTCACATCGAGAAAAAACTATGATAATTTATTGCACAAACATCAGAAGATATGCTCTGAAGCTCACCAGTAAACCCCACTTTTCTATTTAATTTAAGCAGGACTAGAAGAGCCAACCCCTCCTTGATAAGCAAAGTTTCTCTTTGTACTTACCCAGGAGGATTTAAGTGTTCCACATCTTTTAGGAAATCCTCATTTACCTCTATCGTACCACTAAGTATTTGGTAACATCACACTTGCCTACAAAGCTTGTAGCAACATCACTAGCTTCAGCCTGTTGCAAACCACATTTGCCTCATCAGGTACACCCAGCTCTGAACTGTTCTTCCCACAATTCCTAGACCTAAAGTTCATTCAGCACTCCATAAAAATTTGAGGAAAATTGCCTATATATCTATTTTATGCAGCTAAGCAAAACAAACCAACTAACAATAACATCTTAAATACTGCCCCTTCATGAACATCAGCGTGTTAGCTTATGTTAGATGCTACTGTGAAATGGATCCTCAGGAATTAAACATCAGGAACAGCGGCTTGTGAATGAGGACTACCCTTTGTAGCACCCTACCAAGTTTGGTGATGTATTGAAGCATGTAAAGGTCATTGGTCCTTCTCATCCTTCCTCATTATGGTATCTTCTGCCCAAATGAAGATGTGTGTGGAGTGTGCCAGTATATCTGCCCTATGGTACAAGGTAAGAGAAGACAAGACGTGAGTGCCATGGAGAAGCCAGATAAGAGACTCTCTGACTGAAGTTTGAATTGCATATTGTGGGTAACTTAGTCTAATTCTGTGTTTATTGCTTGATTCAGTCCTACATTTCTCAGTCCACAAGGCTGACCTCCAAGAAACTTTACAAATATTGTTTTCCAAAGGCTATTGTTAAAGAAAAAATGGCTATGGTTTATGGGCTTGCCAAATTACATTTAGCTTCAATGAACATGACATGAAATCTGTATAGTATAGCCTCACCAGTGAATAAAAAGGCTTCTTCAGCCGAGTCATATATCAGTAATATAAAATTCTGACAATTCTTAAGAGCATTGCATTCACAGAAGGTTTGCACTTTCAGTCTGGTGATAAAACATCAGTCTGTATATAGTTCCATTTTGTCATTTGCTTGTGGAGTACTTCTTTCCTACACTAAAATTAAAATTGAAAAGACTTTTTCACTTTTGGGGAAAAGAGCACCATTGAAGAGAAATTCTCCCTGGCAAATTAATAGATAAGGTCTGCCATGGTAACTCAAAAGCAAGCAAAAGGTAAGAATTGAATCTCTTTATCACAGTTCAGTCATTTTTCTAAACTAGGGAAGTAATATAGGATGGAATATATGGGAAAGATTCTGTTACAGAAAGTGCTTTTAAACTTTAAAAGGTCCATAACTAATATTGGGGATGGTTATAAATGACAGTCTTCTCTTTTAGATTATGTTGCATTTATTACATGCTAGCAGGACTTTATGGAGATTCTCAAGGAATTAAAGTTATATTTATGATAAAAACATGGAGCTGCTTCTAAATAGCATTTTCATCATATTAACTGTTGCCTAGATAACAGGCATATCTCCTCGAGCACCTCTATTCTGGTTTAGCACTACAGCTTGCAAATTAATACAGTCATTATAAGACAGCAAAGCTGTATCACTTACCATTTCATTATTGTTCAAATCAAAATCCATATTTTTTCAGTTTTCCCTAGGGTTACAAACTGGATAGGGAAATGTTATCATCTTGCAAAATAATCTCTCAAGACTCACTCCCTTTGGTGTTAAGAGGAGCAGTTAATCATATTACAGTAATTTTCATATTAATAGGTCCTGTGCAAAGAGAGAGTTAATGCTCTCCTTCTACATTCAATCCTCCAACAGTTTTTTATATATACATTTATTTATATATGTGTGTATGTGTATATATATGTGTGTATATATATATATTAATCTGCTTGGAACTAGATTAGCACAAAAGATATCACGTCCTACTCAGTATATGAATCAGGGTCAAATCAACAGCATACCCTTAAATTTTTAATCAAAATGGCAATCTGTCATCACTAAGAGAGTTAGGTAATGTTTAAGCGAATAACATGAATACATACCATGTTTTAATGGAAAATACAAGAGGTAACTTACTGCAGCACAGGAAAACACTCCATAGAGTACCTTGCAGATACTTTACTCCTTACAGGAGAAGCTGTGATCCTACAGCACATGTATCTGTTCTGAAATGAAAATCATCTTTAGATCTGAATTCTATTTTTTGAGGGATTAATGCACCCTTTACTTTTGAGATATTCTCACATACTGTAATTTTCTGAAAGCTTCTCGTATAATGTTGTACATTTAATAATGTAATGTTGTTATTTAAACTCAGAGCCTTAACTTTATGCGTGAGCATTTTCTGGTATTTTTCTTATTTCCAATCTGCTAACCTGAGTAATGCAGTCTATTCAGAAGAACTTGAGTGTGAATTTGAGGAGCTTGCCAAGGGGTCAGGTGTTTGCCTAATTTTCGTCAGTCTGAATGTGAAAGAAAGGTGGGTCAGGTCTGCAGAGACATGGGAGAGACCCAGCTCTGCTCTGCCCTGGCTCAGTGGGAAGCCGCTCCATGTGGGAGCCCGTGTGCTGCCCAGGCGTTGTGGCTAATAAGCCCCACGGAGAGTGGGATCGAGATCTGGAGCGCGATGCTGATTTAATGTGGCCGTCTGGCTCCTGGAGCCTGTCATCTCAGCCCATGAAGGAGCCCGCTGCCTCTTCTTCGGCAGTGTGGGAAGACACTCCCTTGGTAAACCATTGCTTTCTGTCAGCATCTGCTCTCCTTTTGCTAAGCTCCGTTACTGTAATAATGCCATCTCTCTCGATGTCCTTCATTATTCCCCCCACTGTTGTTCCCAGGGGGTCAGATTAAAATCAGTGGAAAGATCCCTTGGATTCTACTGGCTTTGGTACTTGGGCTCTGCTCCTTAATTTGCCTTTTTTGTCTGTTTTTAACTCTGCTTTCTGTTTAGACTCACTTCTGCCATGTTCTTTGCATTCCTCATCTTCCCCCACTTTTGTATACTTTTATTCCTATTCCTGACCTGCTCGACAACTGTTAAATTACTTCGGCAGTGAGTAAAATGCAGATTAAAGAAGGGCTTTCAGCTTTGAGCTAAAATGTGTTGACAGGACTCACAAGAGGCCTAGAGGAGACATGGAAAAGTGGCATCATTTTGGGAGAAAAAAGGCTAGAAAAATGATTTTCATCAGATCTGAGGACTTACCATGATTTTGTGGCAGCACTCCTGGCTGCCTTAATGAGGTTATGAATCCACTAATAGTGTGTATAAACAGTTTTAATTGGTGATAATTTTAACACTTGTTTAACGAAACTTAAAGGCAGCTGGAATTGGGTTCTATCCACACTATAATGGTGTAAATCAAAAGTAATGTTATTCAAACTTGTGTTCTTCTTGATTAGCAACACTTTAAAAGAAATCAGACTCTAACGCACTCCTGAATCTCAGATATTATACTGTATTTCCATTTATAACCTGACATAATTCCCACACAGCATATGGTATTAATCTGGTGTAAACACCATGTTATGATGATACCCGAACACATACAGCTGACATGAAAATGTCTTCAAGTACAATATTTCCAAAAGCAATTATGTCTATATGCTTGGTAGTTAGCTTGCTGTGTGAATTTTTATTTCTTATTCATACATACATGAAGGTACACAGGATGAAACATTATGTATGAAAAATGAGATATTTTCACTGTTTGCAAAAAAAGAAAAAAAAATTCAGGATGGTCTACTTTTTTTGGCTTGTCAGACTTTCATAAGGAAATCTCACCTTCATGTGAACACAGTATTTTTGCACTGTTGGAATTTCCTTTGTTTGCATTAGAGGGTGGATTAGTAGCAAAGAATACAGTGACACAGAGTGAAACTGATGACACTTTTGTAAGAGAAAATTATCTAAAAAATAAGTATTTAAGGAAATTTTGAAATTCTTAGTGCAGGTAATACTCCTCCTGATGTGTATATGCCCCAGACATCAACCTCTGCTGGTAACCAAGCATTTTTCAGTGTCCCCCACTGAGAAGGATGAGAGACCACCACCCCTTGTCCAGGTAGATGCATGTGTGAAATCCTTAAAAAAATTGCCTAACATTGGAGTTGAGACAAACATTTTGTTAAAAGAAGATAAATACAAGCATGTCTTTTTGAAAGTAAATGCTTGCGGATGGTAATATTTTTGCTTGAACACTTGCCAGTAGGGCCAGATTCACAGCTGGTGTAAACTTTTCTAGTGCCATTGAGTTGACACCAGTTTGGGATGGAAAATTCATTTATTAAGATGAAGTGCAGCTTTTTCACAGATTGTTTGTATCTCCACCTGCTACCGACACTCATTTTTTTTTAGTCTTTCCTAGTCCCTTTTTTCCTTCCTGAGGATCGTTCTTTAAATACGTTCCTAAGACAAACAAAATAGCGCAACCTCAGTATCACATTCTCATAATGAAAAGGAACTGCTCAACAATCCAGCTCTGTTCTCGTTAGCATCAGTATAAATCCGCAATAACTTCATTTTAATTACTTTGTACTTGCACTACAGTGAATAACAATAGGTTAGGCTGTTGATGGCTTTGTAAAGCGAGCATTTCCACTCATCCCTATTAACCGATACAATATCTTAATTTTAAAAAAGAGACAGCTAAACAAATTGCAATGGGAGAAGTGTAAATCTGGAATAACTCCACTGAAAATTTACACCAGTGTGACTAAGAATTGAATTTAGCCCATTTGGTTGAATTCCTTTTAAAGGTTGCTGCATGTTCAGGCATCCACCAGAGATTAGATGGAAACCAGCAGACTTGCTGTTATCTGCGATACAAGCAGGACACCAGAGGTGAAAGGGTAAGGCATTATCACACTGCACCACCTGGCCCATCCAACACAATTTAAGCAACCATAATTGTATTGATTACTTCTTGTGCTCATGACTAATGACCTCTAGCTGCAACCTTGCATTTTCTAAATTTTTTTATATTCTGATTTAATAATAAGATTTGATTAAAAATTGCCATTAGCCAATGCCAATGATTAGTCAGCAGGACTGAATGCCGCCAAGTTCCAATGAGTTTCATTATTCTGGAATTAAAAAAGACAGAGAACTTCTCTGGGTTAATAGTACAATGATTCTGTCTCAATCAGGAATGAAAGAAAACAACTCTAATGTACAAATGTAACAAAATGTACAGCTATTACTAATAGCCACATATTACGAGGAATGTTTGAAGAATTAAAGGGACTTTGTCACAGATGGTGGGGACAGTTTGCTTTTACTTTTTATATTTGATTGGAAATCCAGTGTCAGATGGTGTGTGATGGGGCATTTTCCTAAAGAAAGCCATTTCCTTTGATGAAACAAGAACATGGGGTTTATTCAGTTTCTCCATGTGCATCCCTGCCACAATAAAGCAATGCAAAGTGTATGTAGGCAAAAAAGAATTGTGATGTCTTTAGAAAATGACAAGGGGATTTGTCCAGGTTATTCACCTGCTGAGAATACATTAGCTATGATTTTATATTTTTTTTTCAAAATGATGACTTAATATTTAAACAAAAGGATATTTTGTCACATTTAGCATATAAAATAAAAAAGTATGCCATTTCCTTTCAGGAAGGTAAAGTATTTAAACACACACTAATTTTTAGACAAGTAGCTAAATCTTGCTGAAGTGTGTTTGGTTAAGGATAGACTTAAGCATACACCTAAGAGCTCTTCTGAATCCAAATTGAGGCCCTGGTGTTTCTGAAGATGTGGTGCACTAGAGGAGATGCTCTATGGGGGAAACATCTGCTGTGGGATGTGGTGTTCCCTGAGATCCCATTGAAGCTGACTGAAGGACTGGGTGACATTGAAGTCAATGAGAGCTGAGAGCATTCAGCACCTTTCAGGTTCAGACCTCTAAATAATAAAAGACCTCTGAGGCACAGTAAAAGCATAGCCCCCCTGTCACACAGGAGCAAGAAAACTGTCCTGTCTCACTTTCATCTTCCAGAAAACAAAACATGTCCAAAACCTCAGTCCTTAAAGATTTTTAGGGTATTTGAATAAAGAAATACCTCTTTTAAATACTGCATACATAAAATCTTGTATTGGATTTGTGGGCAAGATTTTGGTCACGGGGGGCTGCAGGGGTGGCTTCTGTGAGAAGCTGCTAGAAGCTTCCCCCATGTCCAATAGAGCCAATGCCAGCTGGCACCAAGACAGACCCACTGCTGGCCAAGGCCGAGCCCATCAGCGATGGTGGTAGTGCCTCTGTGAGAAAATATTTAAGAAGGGGGAAAAGTTGCTGCATGACAGCAATTTCAGCTGAAGAGAGGAGTGAGAATATGTGAGAGAAACAACTGTGCAGACACCAAGGTCAGTGAAGAAGGGGCAGGAGGAGGTGCTCCAGGTGCCAGAGCAGAGATTCCCCTGCAGCCCGTTGTTGAGATCATGGTGAGGCAGCTGTGCCCTGCACCCATGGAGGTTAACGGTGGAGCAGATCTCCACCTGTAGCCCAGGGAGGACCCCACACTGGAACAGGTGGATGCCCAAAGGAGGCTGTGACTCTGCAGAAAGTCCGTGTTGAAGCAGGCTCCTGGCAGGACCCGTGGCCCCATGGAGAAAGGAGCCCAGGCTGGAGCAGGTTTTCTGGCAGGACTTGTGACCCCGTGGGGGACCCACGCTGGAGCAGTCTGTTCCTGAAGGACTGCACCCTGTGGGAGGGACCCACGCTGGAGCAGTTTGTGAAGAACTGCAGCCTGTGGGAAGGACTCATGTTGGAGAAGTTCATAGAGGACTGTCTCCTGTGGGAGGGACCCCATGCTGGAGCAGAGGAAGAATGTGAGGAGTCCTCCCCCTCAGGCGGAAGGAGCAGCAGAGATGACATGTGATGAACTGATCACAACCCCCAATTCCCTGTCCTCCTGTGTCACTCAGGTAGAGGAGGTAGAGAAATAGCGAGTGAAGTTTAGCCTGGGAAGAAGAGAGGGATGAGGGGAAAGGTGTTTTAAGATTTTGGTTTTATTTCTCATTATCCTACTCTGCTTTGATTGGTAATAAATTAAACTAATTTCCCCAAGTCGAGTCTATTTTGCCCATGATTGTAATTGGTGAGTGGTCTCTCCTTGTCCTTATTTCGACGCATGAGCCTTTAATTTTCTTTTCTCTCCCCTGTCCAGTTGAGGAGGGTGAGTGATAGAGCAGCTTTGGTGGGCATCTGGCGTCCAGCCAGGGTCAACCCACCACAAATTTTTTGTCACCTTCAGGAAAATAATTTTAAAACATACTTTGTTAATAAAGTTTGCTTTTGGCAACTGTTGTTTTCCCTGCTTATTATAAGTGCCTTTAAAATGTTTCCATTAATTAAGGCTGCTTTTATGGGCTACATCCATTTAGTAAAATTACAGAAAGAAGTGCTGCCGACACATCTGCCATTGACTTCTGTTTGCCTGAGCATTTTATACCCCCGTGAATAGCACAGTGGGGAGAGAAAGCCTGCAAAAGAGAATGATAGAAAGAGGTGAATTCTGTCCAGCAAAACATGGAGGTCAGGAGAGACTCGGCTGATTACATACTCATGTTTTCCAGGATTGCATGAGGAGAGTGGAAAGTTGGTTGAACTCTAGTTGCAACAGAATAACCATCTTAAAAAATAGTAATTGAAATGCTCAGAAAATAAAAATGCATAAAATGTGAGTTTGAATATATGAGATTGTGTTTTGAGGGAGCAGGCAAGAACATCTCAGTATTAACTTACGGAGGTTTTTATACACCCTCAGCTGAAAGCATTACTAGCCAGATTATAATTATAATTACCTTGGCTTCATCTCAGTGTTTATCTGCCATGACACCCACCCAGCCACCTGCCTGCTATTAATTCATTCAACACTAACTTCATCTTTTTTCCTTTTATCTTGTTTTTTTCCTGTTATCCTTACTTTAAAAAATGTGTCCATTATTAGAAACAAACTAACACAATATTTGTTTGTCCATGACATCATGTGTTCCTTTGTTTAAAAAAAAAGAGAAAAAAATCAACCCAGAATTCTTCATATTATAAAAATAACCTGTTTGTATTTTACGGTGAAAACTGGAAAGATCTGGCATTTGACTTAAAAACTCAGAACAGCTGATAATCTTCTTTAAATTAAATCTTTTTTTTTTCCATTGAAAATACTACTATTCAAATAAGAGGAAATTCATGACAAGGGACAATAAGCACAATACACAGTTGGTTTATAGGATTCCACTGTGGGTTGAATTCTGTATGAGTCCTGGATGTTTGTTGCTGTTGTTGCTCCTGAGGTGCTGAAGTTTGTTGTTTGCTCTGACAGAACACTGAATGTCCAACTGTCCTGTAAAATGATGTTTTAAAAAAATGGCAGAACAGGAAAAACTTGAAATAACAGTCATTCCTGCAGCGCTTAAAGCCTTAGAAAGACTTAACACTGCATTGTGCTGTGCTGTTTATAGGATGGAAAGCACTTTTACCCAGTATGCCTGGGACTGTGAACTGATGTTGTGTGGATGTCCTTTTGGCTGTTCAGTGAGTGGTAGATTGAAGAACAAACTGTAATGTGTCAGAAGAAGCTAATTATAATAATGGCTTGGGGTCAGGTAAATGCTTCACTATTTATCTGACCCAACCACTGTTTATTATACTCCTTGTGTCAACACATTTTTACAGAGTGAAAATTAGCAACTAATTAATTTAATTTCAGGATTTAATGCCACTGTAAAGGAAAATAAGCAAGGTTTATATTGAATAGTGACGTTTCTAGAAGGGACCATTATAAACGTGGAAGTGAAGAGTCTTTAAAAGCAGCTTTGAGCTGAATGGTGTAAAGGTCTGATCCTGCAACCATTCATCAAGCCTCAGTTCATCAAATTGCACTTAACTTTAAGTATCTGGTCAAGTCTTGTTCAAATCAAAAGCATGTGTTTAAATGCTTTCTGTGCTGGGGTCTTAGACCCTGCTCAAGCAACATTTCTGGCTTTGTCGAGCCTGCTTGCCTGGGGAAATGTGTCAGGGTGAAGGCCTAATTGCCCATATTCCTCTCTCTACTGTTGATGCTCCTTTTTTCAATGACATTTCTGCTCTCTGTCAGTTAAAGTTTGGAAATGTCAGAATGTAAGACATGTAATCCAGACCTCTGTACAGATTTGGGGGGCACAGTTCAAGCAAGAAAATGAATGAAGGGGAATATCTGAGGGAGTATTCTTATTGCTTATTATATTTTTCAACTCCCCAAAGTATGCAAGCTGCTGTTTATTGTTGGTTCCTGACCTGTTTCAGCTAATGCAATCTTCCGTTAGCATAACTCACAAAGACACAGCAGCATCTTGTGTATATGGAGACAATAATTCTTTGCACTTTTACAGTCTTTTTTAACCTGAAGACTTTAAACGCTTTAGGACCTACTGGGGCTGGAGGTTTCTCCATCTTTCTTGCTTTCTGTCTTTTTTTCTTATATTGTCTTCTCCATCTTTCCTCCCCTCTATAATTTTATTCTTAAAGGAGGTCACTACTGGAGAAGCTAAGGCACACTTTTCCCAGGTCCTGGACAATTTCTTTGCTTTCACTCCAAGCTCTACTGGTGGATGAAGCCCCCTCTTCCCCTGAAGGCCAGAAGAGAGCCCCAGTGTGTCCCAGCCAGATCCCCATTCTGGGTGACTGAAGGTCCAGGGCTCCAAAGCATACTGCAGGCTGCAGCTGCTGAACAGTTTCTTATAGTTTACGTGGCTAGCCCCAGGAGATAGAAGAAATCTGTGGCAAAGCTTAGAAAACAACCCAGATGTCTTAGCTGTTCTTCCTCAGACTTAGATATTAAACAGCTTTCACTCTCAATGTGCGGTCATTGATTGCTGGGATTTTTATGTTACCCTTTAAAATCATAGACTACCACATGCAGGAATCTTTATTTTTAGACCTGATTTTTCTAATGATGAATTTAGGAAATATTTTAATAGTGTACAATTATCAGAATACAGCTATCAGTCTAAAACTTTTATCCAACACTGTGCTGATTTGGCACTGTGTGGCTAGCCTGGCTTTGTCTTCAGAGTCATCTTTTGCGTCAGACAGCAGTTGCTGCAAGGGAAGTATGTGCAGCTACAGCTTTTACTAAGGCATGGACAGCTCTGAGGCTGGGGACAGAGGGGGCAATGCGTACGTCTTATGATCTTCCTCATCTCATTGGAAAAGGTCACTGAAGTCATCAGATTGACTGCAGAACATTCACTTAGAGCAATGCACCTTTTTTACTGCAGAGCCATTACTATTTTTGAAGCCATGGTCCACGCAGAACACAAATCTTTCTTTAGCATTTATATCAATGCATTAGAAATACCCTCAGGGGACAGGGAGAGGCTTCCTGTTCAGTGCAGTATTTCAACAAAATATTCTAAATTAGAGTAATATAAAACAGTCAAGAAAAGCCATTGCTAGATTTTGTTTCTTTCCAAATGCAAGTCAAGGACAAACTAAGGCATGGAGATCCTTGACTGTAGTCAATGAATGTATGTTTTCTTATAAGGAGGTGATAATAAGAAAAAGATCAATGCACTGGAGGTCTGTGGATTCTTTCTACATTATAAAACTCATAAGGCTAAAACAGTCTGGAAAGGATGGTGCTGTAGGGACAGCACAGCAGACTATGTGTGTTTTAGAGGAGAGCTTTGAATGTGCCCCATATCCTCTGCTTCTACCATATGGGCCTTGCACAAAATCTGTACCCATAAAATGATCAGCCTGTGCAAAGTATCAAGGATTTTATACAGTATATATTACCCTTGTTCAGGAAGTATCTACAAAACAATCCTCTGCCTAACAGGCAAATATCCTAATATTGATAGGGATAGAAAATGGCCCTTCATTTCACATACGTAAGTTACAATATGGAAAAGCTGCTAAAAAATATGCAGTCAGAAGTGTCCACAAAGTATTTTCTTCTACACTCTCAGGAAACATTTTTCAGTCACAAATATTTTCCTGTTCACCAGTGCTCTGTGGAAACATCTGATGAAGAGGTAGATCAATCCTCATCCTGCATGGATGTCTCACAATAGGTTTGCTTGGAAGCGTCCCTGCTACAAACAGGTATTCTGCCTTCAGTGGCTGGCACTGGCCCCTGGGTGATGAACAAATCACAGTCCTGCCAATCACCTACCACTGCACCTGAAAGAGAGGAGTAAACTTCATGGCGACCTGATCCTGTAATGACACTGCATACTAATAACGAGTGATCATCAAGAATGACTGTTTAGTTCAATCATCTTTCTCTTGATTACTGAATGGACGCCATGAATGCTCAGTAAGGCTGAGCTTTGTTACTAGGCTTGTCTGACCATCAATATGTGAATATTCAGAGGTGTGAATAAACGTAATATGGAAGGAAAAATCTCCACCAAACAAATGATTTTTAACGTCTAAAACATGCTCACTGATTTTCTGATATAGTACTATGAACTTTCTTTACAGAATTAAAAATTAATTTAACTGCATTTGATATCTATTTACACAGAAACCAAAAAAAAAAAAAAAAAAATTACCTCTTCTGACTTCTGTGGCTTTTCCACAGACTCCAAATGTTAACCATGGGGAGGTCACCTTATCAGTCAATGTTTCATTAATGATATCATTTTTATTTCCACTTGTTTGTGGTTTTTTTGTTTCTTGTTGGTATTGTGATCTTCTGGGAAGCATGGACTTTCTCCTATCATGGTTTTGGAAGACTTACAAGATGCACAGTCTCGTATGAATCTTCAGGCATGACTAGAATAGAAACAAATAGTAAATTATTATTAGTCATTGTTAGGCTATGGGAAAATATACAAGTCATGCTAAACGGACATGTTAAAACACTGGAAATGGACCCAGACTAAGTTTTCAAAATCAGGATAAGCCAAGGCTGTTGCTGGTTACTTCTTAATTAACTAAATGAAGCATAAACAGCCAATAAAGATCCAACTTTTGCAAGGCAAATAAGCTAGGACTTTTATGGATGCCAATAAAAAGAACGTTGTCTGGACGATATTCATTAGCTGAGTGGAAGATGTCTGTAGAGGCTCTGGTCCAGAAAGTTGGTGAATTTAATGGCATGGGCATGGAGGACTGTGTAATAAAGTGAGTGGAGCTAGTAAAAGAAAAGAAGTAGCGCTTCTTCAGTGTGAATATGTTTCATTAAACCAACAGTAAATTGCATGGACTTTTATTGTCTCCTGGTCTACATTAGCCAAGGTCTGACTAATGCTAGCGGGTCTACCCATTCATTTGCAGAACAGTAAGACGGGTTTACTGTTCCTCACAAGCTGAAGGGTAGATAAGTATAGTTGGATGCCTACTGTGCATGTGAGAGGGTAAAGAAAAGCATTTGTGAAACAGCAGATTCTCAGGTATATCTAATATCCCTTTTTTCCTCTTTGTGATTGTATGGTTAAAGAATAAAAATGGAAACCCTTACCTTTTCAGCTGTGATTTATTTCTACCCTGGCAGTGTCCTCCTGGTGGTTCTGAAATCTCTTCATGGTGTGACAAGGTGAGGAGGAAGGAAGGAAGGACTGAAGATTCTGGAGAATGAAAAAGATCAGAAGAAACAGAGAAAATGGTAGCGTGGCCAAGAGCAGAGTTACATACGTATGCCTCAGTGTCACTTCAGGGTCATGTGTGCCCCTGCTCTTTGGTCAGAGTGTGAGGAGGCTGGCGACCTACCCTGCACCGTTTGTGTTTCAGAAACCCCTATGGTGTCCAGGAGCAATGTGATGACTAAGGCTATTCCTCCAGGGATAGCTGCTTTGTGAGTTTGATAGCCATTCAAGTGATACATGAAAGAGCATGTGACTCAATATGCTCTAGTGGCTATGCAGTTATTGTACTGAAATAATGATTATTTATAGCTCTTTTTACTTCTTTCTTGCTCACACACATCCTTGTACTTTGCAAGGGGTTTAACATTTTAGCTTCCTTTTTCAGTTTTGTTGAAGGTAAGGTAAGCCAGTAGCAGGGCCAGGACCAGAACCAACATCCCATGAATTTCATCACCACTACTTCCAGTGTCTCTTATTGCTTCCCAGTTGTTGGCTGAGGTGCTGGTCTACACTCCTTTGGTCATGTTTTAGATCAACAAGGGCCTGCCACCCTGGAGCCTTCAGTGCTTCCAGTTATCTGGTGCCTCATGTCTCACAGACGAAAGGTAGTTTGGCATACCATCATGTAACCACCCATTTATCATCCATTTTTAATATAATGGAAAAAAGCTGGAGAAAGCTCAAGAAGATCAAGCAAGTTCAAAATATGTGTTACTGATCACCAACAGATGTGGTGTGCTTAGTGTTTGGGGTACATCTAGATACAAAGATTCCACAATAAATATGCATGTAAAAGGCATTTATGTGCTGGAATAGTACAGAAAACAATGAGAATTAATTACCTAATTGATTTTATTTATTTATTTTTAATCTCCTTCTCCTCTTGTAGTTTCTCCTGTAAATGGACAATGTCTGACAGAATTTGTGGACTATTAAGAAACTAACAATACGTTCTGGGTTGGATGACAAATGGATTGTATAATTTTCCATCTGAAATGTGGAAAATCCATCAGAGTTGTGGAACAGTTAAATGGATATTAAAAAATTTCCTCAGTTCTTACCTGGGAAGTTTTGTACCTAGTCTGTCAAGCAAACGTTTCAAATCATCCATTGTTTGATGCCAAAGTGGTAGCTAGATCAGCTTAAACTTTGCATTGCACAAATAGGAGTATTATGAATCTGAGAAGAAAAAAGAGCAAATGGTAACTTCGTGCTACTTGCAATGCTACTTCAGCATTGAAAACTATGTTTGGCTATTTGCCTTCTGCAGCTCCATAACTGTTCTTCTACCTGTAATCGGAGTGCTAAGTTGAATACTTGTTTTTATCTGGGTTGATAAATGTTGATGACAGTTGTACAATATTCTGAAAAACTAGAGAGAATGTTTTAGTCACTATAGCAGGGCAAATTTAGGATCTGTTACTGAAATTGTACTGTGCACATGAATAACTGCTCTTTTGGTGTGACTCAGTTGCTAACTGTTTAGCTCTGATAACCCTAATATTTACAGTTTCAAAGCCCGTCTGGGATCTCTTATTTTTACACTGGCACATACAAAACTTCTTGAATAAATCTTGACTGCAGGCATAAGAGATGTTGTTCAGCCTGTCTACAACTGGTGTCCAGTTTGACTGCTGTGGCTGCTGTTTCCCACTGAGTGAACTGAGACTCAGGATGTGCAGGAGTCAGTAACAAAGCCTCACTGACTCTTCTGAAGTTAGATGCTCTAGAAGATGTGGCATTTGAAGTTATTCTGATACAGGCTACATAAATATGGTCATATTGCTCCCCAATATAAGTAGAAATGAACCTACATCAGAACTGTGGGATTGGGGCTGCCATATTTGAAAGACTTTTTGGAAAAGACCCTACAGATATAACTAATTATGTTTTGTCATGAAGAACTAAAAGCATGAAAACTTCTTATTCAGTTTTCTCCAGCCATTTCTCCAGACCACCGATTTAAGAAGAAAAGGTTATCCTTCTTCCCTCTCCTTGGCCTTTGAGGAATTTGTATTCATTTTTAGTTAATAGCTGAAGCACCAGTGCAAATGCGAGTTGTGGTTCCTGCATCTACTCAGATATAAATACCTGTCCTTTTCTCCCTCCTCTGGGTCACTCTATTTTAAAAGAGGCAATGGTAAATTTAACATCCAAAGTGCCATGAGTGGAAGACTAAATGCAGGTGTAGAAAAATCTTAAAGTCCTGCTTTCAAAAAAGATTAATTTTCTGATGGTTTTGTGATAAAACTGAAAATGAAAGAAAAATTGCACCTCTGCCATTGGAACAGGAGCCTCACTCAGAACATGACATGGCTCGCTGACGTGCTGATTACACAAGCAACTGTATTTCTTCTTACTTCATCCTCTTCTTTCTTCTTAGCTGGAGGTAAAAGAGTAATCATAAAATACTTGCAGAAAATTAGAAGAGCTTCCAAATCCATGTGCATACCTTGGCCAGATAAATGGAGTATCATTCTAGCCCAGGTTTTGTTTGTGTGAAAGATCCCACTGAAGGCGATAGGTGAGCTTCCCAGTGTGGGATTTCTTCAGCACCTTAGCTCACTTTACCTTCTTGGAAAGGTGAGACATTTTGGTGATGATGTTATCTCTTTTTTAAACAAAAAAATACTATTCTGTACTCTTTAAAGCTTTGCTTCTTAGTGAAACTCTTGAATGCATATTGATTCTCTTGCTTCTCTCAGAGACAGAGATGTTCTCTGAACCTGAAACAATACTCCTAATAAGCACGATGGTCTGGATAATATAAACTGAGATAAGTATATAAAGAAAGGTATATATCTCTTATTAGGACAACTGACTTTGGAAAAGAAATTGGGCTTTCAGCAGCAAATCAGATCAGTGGTGTCTTAGACCATGAGCGGAGCTTTTGGCTACTGCAACTTTGCACCACAGTCCAGGATGTATCCAGATTATTTGGGTACTGCAGTGATTTCAGTGTGGTACAGAGAGGGTCTCCCCTCAGATACTGAAGAGCTCTTGATATTAACCACTTTATTCTGAGGTCAAGGTCTTTGCAAGCTCCTCAGGACTGTCCTGCCAACCGGCTTTACTTTTTTTTCCCCTCTATGCATCTATACCAAGCATGGACCAACTTCTCAGCCCCCAGTGCTGACTCCACAGACTTTTTGTTGGTGTCTGTAACCACTTTCTTATTCTTTATTACAGAACATGTAATAATTATCTCTGTTGTTTTCTAAGGCACTTTGAGAGTTACTATGAGCACTGTGTGAATTCAGCATTGTTTTCTGACCCAAGACTGACTACAGCTATATCTACAATTTTATGCAAGAAACTCAGATCACATATTTCACCATGACCACCGTGTTGCTCTCTAATGGTTTGCAATTAGTTTGACTAAGGTATCAACCAGTAACAAATATCATGAACCTGTCAGTCATCAGATGTTTTCTTTCCCTAATTGGTCAATAACCTTCTTGTTAAGAAAAATATAAGTGCTTTAAATTTTTTTAAAAAATAAATAAAACATAAAACTTTTTGCCTCTTCAAATGAAATAGCCATCAACTATTAGCAAACATATTATCCCTCAAAACCAGAAGAATTATGTTTTAGTTATCAACACACATTTAAAAATAATTGGGACTAAATTGTCCTCCTTAGTTAGTACCTTTGGGGATACATCTGCAGCTTGACCTCACCATGTCTTTTTCTATATTGAGCTAGTTTTGATGTTTTAATAGGCACAATATTACAACTTCACACTGTGACATAATATTTTGCCTTCAGATACATACACATAGGCAACACAAGGGACTATTTGTTATCTTCCACGTGTAAGAACAAGTGCAATGTAAGATAAAACTGGAAGCAAAAAGCTTAGGTAGTAAAATGTGTTTTCTTCCTCCTGTTTTTTCTTGATGAAGTTACAGGAAAAGTATACAAGTTGTTTGTTAGGTTTCCAAGCTGTCAATATGTACGTTAGAGAAAAAATAAATAAATCAAACTTCTGACAGGTGCAGAAAGAGAGAGCTTGGAGGCAAACTCTGACTCCCCAGGGTATTTCAAAATTTTTCCTCTTGCCAGACCCAAAATAAAATTCAATCCCTACGTCCAAGAAAGCAAACAGTTCTGTTGACTTGCCAGATATCAGGGCCTGTCTTGGAGTTTTTATGAGATACATGTAGCTGAAATTCAGATGTTTTTTTTACCATAGATACTAGACTTAAACAATACAGTTGTGGGAGAAAGGTAACATTGCATTTTGGAAAGCAAAGGTTTTTAACTTATGGCAGCTGACTGACATGAGCTGTTCCAGTGATGCCTGAGGAATCATGTTTGAGAAAGCACGTCTGACTTCTTATTTCATCCCCCATCCTCTTGGTTGGTGCTGTTTCCTATCGTGCAGTCCCTTCCCAACTATTCTTTCCTTTCAAATAACTGCCACTAAAAATTGCAGTCCAGACAAAACTGTCTAAATATGTGTAAAATATTACAAGGATTGAGTCATGTGAATGTATGGGGGAGGTGATGCAGTGATGGAGATGAGGTGAATCTGATACTTACCTGAATGAGAAATAGTCACAACACTACCATGATGTATGTCTTGGCCATCTGTTGCCCAGCTGTACCCGTACAAAGAGTTGGTGATGGCAAGTTGCATAGCCCCTATTAACTAGTGGTAGCTTGTGTAGCTTAGTGGTAGCAGGAAGTGCTGCTTGGCTTGGAGCAGTAGTAGGATCTCCACTACAGTTTGGTGGAATCCATTCAGCTTCAGTCATCTGACCCTGCACATGCAGCATGGCTCAGGGACCTTCCAGATGGCCACCTCAATCCCCTTTGCCTCAACTGACAGTGTAGTAAGGCCATAACTGTACCCACTGTGTTTTAAAAATCAGTTTTAAGGAGGTAATCCTGGTTCTATCACAAAGTCTCATAAATTAAATTGAAATCGGTCACATTTATGACTGGTTGTTAAAAAGCTGTAAGTGTTATGAATTTATGACACTGTGCTCATATTCAGCTGTTCACTGCTTCTGCTTCTAGGTCTTTTTCTCCTATGTGGGATAAAATTTATATTTGTGGGTGAGATCATTATAAATCTTTTATGTACCACAAGTGCAATTTTAAATGTTTGCAGGCATGGAGAACTGTGCCCATGAGATATCAACTATATTTCATGGGTTATTGCTTCATAGAACTGACAAAAAAAGAGCTTTGCAACTAGTATACACTCACACACATTTCTTAAGTTTACATGTTTGACCTTTAAAAGCTAGTAGGCAGCATGAAATGTGCAACTTAGGAAATAAAATGCTACATGGTTCATATTTTACTTGGATGCCAGTTTGCCATGTTCATTTTCTTTCTTTGGCAAAAACACATTCTCAAAAGACTTGCTCATGCCCAATCTTCCAAGGCTTCTTGATGATTCCAATTACAACTGGACAAGTTCCTCAGGCGTGAGTGTAGTTCAAGTACACCTCTGCATAAATCAGTGATGAAACACAGGCCAGCAGCAATGAATGTGTGGCTCACACTTCCTGCAAGCCTATTGCTAAGTTCTGCAGCCCTCACACTGAGCCTTCCTATCACAGTTGTTAGAGATGATGTATTCAAAGGCATGAGGTAGAAAGGAATACAGTTTTCAAAAAAAGATTTTTTTTTTTCTGGATGGAAAGATGTATGGGATGGGAAGATGTTACTAGAACTGGGTGACCTGTTAATATATGACAATCTGTGAGCTAGGTTGTAAGTGGCATTAACTTAAAAGAGCACTTGGAAGAAATATGGTTTAATGGAAAGCACATTGTGTTGAGAGCTGGGAAGCCTGGAGTTTCCTAGCTTTGTAGTTGGACTACCAGGACAAATAGTTTCAGTTCTCTGTGACTTACCTAGGCATAGATTTAACAGGGGAAGAGAGGTTGGAGGAGCTTTTTATACTTTTTCTGTTGGACTCTGATTGCCAGTTAATCCTGGCATGCTGTGCTGGGCATGGTCTCTTTTCTGCATCCTGGTCCATATCCCAGCCTGGGAGCACTAACCATGCCACGTGGAACCAGGGAGATCCATCCTCTATAACGCATGTCCACAGTGTTGGGGACATGTCTCTGAGACATGATTTAGTGTGAGCATCTACATTGACTCCATCCTGTTATTCATCTCATTTGCCCATTTTGGACAAAAGGTTCCTTGAGATTGAGACCGTGTTACTGCTTTTGGTATCCAGTGTAAATATAAAAAATAAAGATAATTTGCCAAGGTTCTTGTGTCCTCCATACCACTGCAATGAGTTGGGGAAGTATTAATGATCTCCAGGCAATATTTCTTCATGTTTCACCTATGAATTCCCTATGTATTGTATTGGATATTTAGTAATTCCCTTATTACTTTCCTTTGTTTAACAATCTATGCAAACTCTTTAGCTTTTGTGATCTTTTTACCTCAGGCATTATGTGTTGTATTAGAGTGATTAAGTAGGACACATACCATTGTCTCTGTCCCCTGATTTGGGTAAATGAAGTTTTGACAGAGATGTCAAGATGGCAGTGAGAATGTTATATCCATCAACATTAGCACAAATGTGCTTGTAAATGTTTTAATGCACATGTGCTTCCTTTGAACGTTTTAACAGCACAACCTAACTACTGAATATTCACAAAGCACAAAGTAATCTCATTCATGGATTGTATTTTAACAAATAGGCACAACCTTCTTTAATGCAACATTCATCCAACTTCATAGTATGCATCAAAATACATTTGGATCGTTTATGATTGATGTGGTCATCCTTTTATGATTCTTTTGGGTTAGATAGAAACAGAAATGTAGGGCAGGAGTCTCCATTACTGTGCAGCTGCTTTTCTCTGCACTGTCAGCATAAACTAATGCAAAAGCTGGAGGATCTGGCTCAGCATAAATGTAATTCTGAGATGATGAGCTACTGTGGGGCACCTACATTTCTCTGCCTTAGTGTTGTTGGGATAACACCAAAAGGGAGCATGCCTGAAGGGAGAAGGAAATGGGGGAAGGCAACACAGTGTCTCAATCACACTCATTTGTGTTGACTGTTGGTTGTGATTTTGGTTCACTATGTGTTACAGCTAAGCATTAACTGGAGCACCTTTTGAGCATTTCTGATATAATGGAACGCAAATGGCCCCTTCACAAAGCAGGACCAGGTTCAGTGGGACTCAGATATAGCCAGCCAGCAGGTCAGGAGTAGATACTTTGGGGTCATAGGTCTGTATTCTAAAAAGAAAGTAGGTATCTGAAGCCTCATATAAGTACCCAGTATTACTTTCCAATAGGATTTGTGACAGCAGGCACACATTTCTGAAAAATGGCAAAGTTTAAGCAATTTATTCAACTATACCTGATTTCTGGAAAAGACATAGGAGCCCAGTTCTAACTTTTTGGTGAAGCTTGAATTCTTATTTGCTTCCTTTTCAAAGTGAGGCTTATCTGTGGGACTTAGACTGCTGATGAGTTCAGGAGCTTCTGAAACTGTTGACCTCCAGACTGAAGTCTGTTTGTATCTTTCTGTAGCTGTGATCTGTGCTATCTGCAAGTGTCCAGATCTGTTCACTTTCTGTTTTGTGAATAGTTATATGTAGAAGGAATTTAAATACTGGATCTATTTCTAAAGGAAAGGAAGAATGGAGAAAAGAAGCTACGTTGCAATACTTCAGCAGTAAAAATCTCTCTGATATTACTGGGTGTACCTTTCACTAACTTAAGTGTGTCTAAGAGAAATGGATATTGCAAGAATTTTTGTGCTTCCTGACTCTAAATATTTTGCATTAGTTAGTTTTGTCTCTTTGTAGTTCTCTTCCTCAGTAGAACCCGAATCCTCAACTAAAAAGTAATTAAGCCCTTAATGTGACTGTGAAGATTTAAACAAAGGGGCAACTATTGCTTTCCTTAATCAGAGTAACCCCATTTATTTATTCTTTTTATATAGTCTTTTAATCCTTCTAACATTCTCCAGGACAAGCTAACTACTGTCTGTGTACCTGGGGGATTGTGCAATGCAGACCGAGTTTGCTGCAGCATTTTTTCACTTCTGAAAAAATCACAATCTACTTAATCTGACAAGTCAAACCTTTGATTACGTTACCTACACTATACTGCCTTTTTTCTTGTTAAGACAGAGAAGGAAATAAATGCAGAAATGTGTCTGCTAAATTTCCAAGTTAGCAATCTGTTGAAGGAAACCGTGATCCTGACAGGTGCAAACGCTGGACTCTTGGGCTTAGGGAGTCTCATGAGCCTTTCAAAGGTTTCTCACCTCACTGATCCAAAATAAACTTCACTGCTTAGGAAAAATCAAAACAAGGAAAATGTTTTATGGAGCACAATCTGGTACAGAAGCAAAGAACAGGAAGAGAGAGAGAGAGAAAGAAAACCCCAACAGGTTATTTCTCTACTTTGGGTATTAATTGCATTAATTGCAATTCTTTTATAACTGATCTTTTGGAGTTGACCTTTCCCTGGATGTCTCCAGTGCTGGGTGTAGCAATAGAAATGCTACTGTTTAAATACTAGCCATGTCCCTACTAGTTAAAATAGCAATTGCCTCTCTAATACATAATTTAACACTAACACCTTACCGTTGCTTTCTTTTACCTTAAGTACAGTTGCAGGTTTTGGTTCTTGACCAGCTTTTGAGGTTTGTACCACTATATATCTCATATAGTTAAAAAAATGTCAGGAAGAAATATGCTGTGAAATGGAGAGATTTCTGACTATCTGACTGGGAGGTGAATCATTCTGTGCACGTCTCATCTTCAGGTGCTAGGAAAAGCACTGCTTGAGATGTTTTAGCTAACAGTGGACTAAAAAGGAAAGAAAAACCCCAAAACAACACATTTTTGCTGTTTACTTTTAAAGTACAATCACTGATCACAATCTTCTGTCTAAAATAAGTGTCTTCAGCACAATCCTCAGCCTCAACCATCAGGTTTCAGCCCCAGTACCACAAAGATATGAATAGGAGCTTGTAGAGTCATTGTGTTTACCAAGGTTTCTTATCTTTTAGCCCAGGCACTGTAAAATAAGTAGTAGTAGTAGTAGTAATAATAATAATAATAATAATAATAATAATACAAAGGTCTCCTCCTCTGGAAGGGCTTCTGAGGTATTAGTTCAGCATTGAGCACATCTAAAATTAATTGTGAGACAGATATATAATTCTCTGTGCCACATATATATGTATACACACACACATATACATAAATTGATTAGTTTATCACATATATATATATACATGTGTGACTTTGTTTCAGGAGGAAAAGGACCAACATACAAGACAGAAATAGAGCGTCTTCTTGTCTTGAGTAGAATAAATTATTGTTGAATGCTGAAGTTAATGTTCACTCTGAATTGGGGCCTGCACAGCTGGGATTCTCAGTGCTGTTTGATCTGCCCTTTCAAGCTCTGATGATCCCACTAAATTGCATTTAATGGACACAGGGCTGAAGTACAAAAAAATGAGAGGGCTTGTTATAAAACAATAGAGACAACTTAGCTCACATGCACACCTGTTCTTTGTACTTCATGAAAGACTTTGTCCTGATTGGGGAGGGAAACATTTTATGAAGCACTCCTCTGGCATTGTTTGCTTGAGTTTCAGAAGTGTGACTGCCATTTTTGAGTAGCTGGATTTACAGTCACTACAGCCATGGATGAATTTTATAGGAGGCGTTTGTACTCAGCTAGTCACATCAGAACAGGATGTCGCACACCTGCACACTCCATTGGTAGAAAGAAAACTACTCTCAATAATTATTAGCCAGGCATATCTGAGTTAAATTGACTGATTTCACCCATGCAGGCACAATTGCAGTAACTTTATGGAAACACCCTCCTTACTTTTCTTGTCCTGCAAATGGCATTCAAAATTTATCCCAGCTGAAAAATGGGAATTTTATATTGGTGTTCTTTTTGGCAGTTTCCTGGGATATTTGTAATAGGGGCAGGTGCATACTGAAAAATATATCCTTTCATTTCATTGAATATTTTAGTAGATATTACTAGATGTCTGTTTCCAAATCAGAAGGACAAATATTTCCTTTTTTTTTTTTTTTTCCCCTGAAATGATTGAATGTAATGTCCATCTTCTTAACCTTAGATTTATCTGTTCTTTGCTAAACTTGTCTGTGTGCCCAAGATTGCTCATGAGATCCAGTTGCTGGGCCTGGTCTTTAAATTCTGGAAATAAAAGTGGTCCTTGACAAATCACTATGATCCTGAAATCAATATGGTGTTATATAAATCTGGAAAGAAAAAAGGCATTTAGTTGCCAGAAAAAAACCAGTCAGCATCTGACTCAACTGTATTGAGTCAGAATATAGAAAGATTGTCTCCTTTTTGCACATAATCTAGAAAATAACATTTAGTCTGAAAATAATAATCTGAAAACTTTACACATAAACTATATGTATATTTTCTCCATACACAAAAAGTGAGGAAAATATGCAGTGGTAGTACAGACATCTTCACACTGCTGTGCTGATTCCTTTCAATCCTAGCCTCAAATACGTATTTGAAAGGGGAGCAGTAAGGCTGATATTCTGTGAGGTTCACAGGTATCCCTGTGTTACATGTATTGATTTCACTCTGACTGTGTGTGGAATTGTGGAAACCTGTCTGAAGGATGTTCCCTATCATAGCATGCTTGATATTGCAGATAGTTGAGGAAAATTTTGGAGATCAGTGAATGAAGAAGGCTTTTTTCTTGGATATTTTCCAAGTGGTAACAATAATTTTGAGGCACTTGAGAAATGCTGGTAGTCTCCGTGGCTAGAAAACATGTGACAGCACTATATAAAGACTACTGGAGGAGAACTGGTCTATATTCATGCATTTTAAGCCTACAATGGGCCATCATGGTAATCCAATTTGACCTTTGGTATATTTTCCCTCCTTTCCTGACTCTTCCTCCTGAATTTACCTGAGTTAGTCCCTGCTTCAAATCTATGAGTTGTGGCTGAGTTGGGATATTAGATAAATGCCTGTGCCTGGAGAAGCTTGAAGGGTGCCCGTAATGAGCAGATCTCTCTCAGCCTGTCCGAAATTGGAGTTTTCTAGCTACTCTTCAGAATTATTCATCTGACTGCTGGAGGGAGACAAGAGTAGGATGATTTCCATTGGGATCCATTGGCTGTATGGAAACACGAGAATAAGGAATAGTGCTACTGAACTTTGTATTTCAGGTCCTTAAAACTTTGCCTCTCCTTCAAGGAAACAGAACATTACTGTAAGTGGTGAAGTATTTCTTCTGGGAAACTGATAGGAAACGTGGTTAGAAAATAGCCAGCAAAGGTGAAATGGGAATATAGAACTGTAGGGTAAGAGCAATTAACTCAGTTACTGTAGGGAGATAAATTAATTAGATGATTCAGGGAAAAGCAATTTAGGTTGGCTTTTTTTTTTTTCCTTTTCTTTTCTTTTTTTTTTTTTTTTAAATCAATATGTTAACTCTGGACTAGTAAAAGAGAACAGCAAGAATACAAAGTGAAGATTGTCAGTAACAGATAAGTGTGTTGTTCTCCGCGGTGACTGGTTTTGAGGCAGACTGAAGCTGGAAAGCTGCGAAAATTGGAAAGAGGAGGCTAATTTAAAGAAGAGATACCATTGTTCCCAGTCACATTCCTGCTTAAATTCCGAATGTCTGTAGATCACAGGCTTAGTTTGGCCTATTAAATATCTAACTTTCAAACCTGGATTGAGATCCAAATCACTGCTGAATTTATGCTTCACTGAAGGAAAGAGATTAGATCCAGATCACTGATCACCAGAGTGTTTGCTGCAGAGAAAGGCCAGGTGTGTTTACTTAATTCTTTAATTTATTAATCTTTACCTACTTCTTCCAAATAATCTACTCTTAAAGGTAGTCAGATGCCACAATACTGAGAACAATAAGATGCTCTGGACTGAAGTTTTCTGATTGTCTGTAAGACAGCAGTTGCTCTGTAAAGCCAACATGCCTGCTTCATAGCTGGCCCCAGGCCCCTGCAAGCAATAGTGTTTTCCACTGAAAATTTTTTGATAAATGTGCAGAATAGTCTGAGAGAAATGTTGAGTGTTGTCAATGGACCACGGAACCAAAAACTTTGTAAAACATTAAATCTGATTTCTTTTTCTCCCTGGAAGATCTCTTTGATTCCACTTGCCATTTCTGTCCTGATTGTTGTGTTTAGTACCATAATATGAAAACGGCCCCAACAGGCTTCTGATGCTAAGAATGGTAGGTGACTTAACAGAGCTCTATTTTTTGCCTTAAGTGTCTTGCTTACTTATTTCCTATATTGAACACTCCGGGATGGCATTTCCTCCAATTTAGAACAGCAAGCGTGTGAGTGCTGAGCAGCAGTGCCTCCAGAGGGTGCCTCCATGGAAAGGGCTGAGAACTACAGAGGGCTGGGAGTCAGGAATGAAGTGCTGCATCTGTAGGGACCTGTGCCACCTTTTATCCTTGCAGAGGTTCCCTGAGAGCTTCAGGTGATGGTGGATTACTGCGCTACTCTGCTCTTATACTGTAAATAACCACTTTCTAATGGAGGGGCTGTTTTAATACACTAGTTTATTGGATACATATAAAAGAATAGCAGTTGGATAGTTAATAAAGAACAATGATATAACAGTATAATAACAGTTTAATAAACAATAGTACTTTTACTGCAAATACATGTAACTTTATGTAAACAGTCTCTATCTGTAAAATTATGGTAGTTATGGAGAGTTCATTGTTAGCATTATCTAAGTATAAAGATGCAAAAGTACTAATCTGGGTAGAGACGAAGGTACTCTGTGATATTTTTAATAAAAGAAGAGGCATGGTCTGCTTGTTGGGGAACAGGATGGTCTTGGTGTCTTCACATCCTTGCACAGATTTACTCTCTGACTTTCCCTAGTCATCGATGTGAAGGTTTTCAAACACAGATGAAGTGCTTATATCCATGTTTTACCATTTAATAAAAGTGGCTTGCTTTTCAGTGTGTCTGTGTCTCCCCCACCTCCTAATTCCAGTGCAAATCATGATTACTTGCAACTGAGGTGAATTTGGCAGCTGGGACTGTAATTACCCTTCATCCTTCCCACTCAGTGCAACTGACGTTAGTGGTGTTCTCTGGATTTACTGAGCAGAATTTCATTCTTGGCTGAGCTCTTCAAGCTAATATTTTCAAAGGCATCTATAGGGAGTTAATGTCCAGATCTTACTGAAAATCAGTAGGATCTTGGTGGTTTATTCCCTTGGATTCCTTTGGGAAAAAAGAGAATCTAGATTTGCTGATTTTGGTCATTAAAATAGATAGTGAAATTTGTTTCCACTCTGCAAGAAATCTTTATCAGGTCTTACTGAGAGCCCAGAACTAAAATATTCAGAGTGGTTGTGTCGTATTAATGATGATTGTATAGCTATGCTGTGATTTACTTCTAATCAAGAAAAGAAACACAGTTTATTAGCCTAACTACAGAATCCTGTATTATGCTAATGAACTTCCACCCAGCAGAAGGAGGAAATTTTTTTCACTACCTCTTACATTTCTATTCCAAAGGAATAAGATTTCATATTTCTCTAGAACTAGGAGAACCCCTAGTCTATGAAGAACGCATCAGTTTTAGGACTGATTTAAGATGAAAGGATTGGTAGGGGAAGGACTAAAAGCCCTATCTCTCTCTTTTCACTAGCACAGGGCTGGTGTGGTGCGTGATCTGAGACATCTGATGATCACTCCAGTTAAGGTTGCTGCTGCTCAGTCAACATCATGGGGAAGGATAGCAGCTCTCTGCTAACTGTCTACAGGTAGTTTCGTTCTCATGCTTCACCTGAACGGAAGACAACTTTTTCCCCACCCCAGAGGAATCTCTAATCCAAGAGTTGAATTTGATGGCCATTAGGGATCAGCTAAATCAGTCTGTCCTGCATTTATGGCTGTGTGGAAGCGTACATGCAAGTTGCTATCACAGAGCAGTTCATGCAGGGTAAGTTGTCAGACAACTGCCTGTTTATATGCTCATGCACCGTGGTAATGTGAGGTGATTCAAGGTAGCTAATTTTCAAGGAGACAAGGCAATCCTTGTATTTGAGGTCTCTAAAAGAAAAGGTTTCTTTGCATTGCTTTAAATATGATATGTGTTTTTTACAGTGTGAATAGCATTCTTTAATATCTATATTTGGTTTAGCAATTACAATAAATCTGACTCTGGAACATAAGCCTAGAGAGAGTCTGTTTCTTTTTGTTGGAAGGACTAACCATGATAGTTGTTTCTTTCATAGGATATTTTTCAGCTTTCTTTGCAGAACTTTTCGTTTCCTATGAAGGGTTTTGTCTGTGTTTGCATCTATCGCTGGAGCTTGTACAAACTTGGAAGTACTTTCACAATATGCCAGCAGTCATTTTCCTTTCAGTTCTGTCCATTTCTAGAAGAAAGAAAGAAAGTTGGCATGCTGTGGGGCTCGAATACAGTATGTTTCCTCTTGTCATACTGTTCCAGCAGTCAGGCAAAGATCACAGGATTTTTTCCCCTCAGATGGCCATAAACCATTTTACATTAGAAGTTTTCAGGTAACTATCTGTCATTAAACCAACACACAAGCAGCATGATTTATCACAGTGAACAGAGCCGGCACAAAAATATTCATGAGTCGGTGAACATTTAGAACTCAATCTAAAAATGTTGCATGCAAGAAAAAAATGAGAGCATTTAATAGAAGCTTCAGGCTTTAATCTCTCTCGGCTTTACAGACATGCTAGCATATGGATTCACATGTGTCTGCCATGTGGTAGAGTTTGTACTTCTCAGAATCCAAAGCAAATAACATTTTAAGCTTTCTTTTTTAGGGGAAGAAAGGGACAAAACACTCATACTAATAGCGCATACAACTGAAGAGGAAAAAGCTCAGCCTACTTGATTCATGTAAATGGAGAGTGATATCAAAAGCTCCAACCTGGGATGTCTAAATGGACTCTCATATACTGGTACTGAAGAAAGAGAGGTGAGGCCAGCTAACTCTTGCATATGAAGCCTCTGGGGCAGGAGATCTGGAAAGTGAAGGTGAGAGTTGAAAGACAGTGGACTGCTCTGCAGACAAGGAGAAGACAGGTGCCTGGAAGGGCCCATCACTCTGAAGGGGAGCTGGGCACAGGAAGGTATGCTACACCAGCTGGAGAGGATGGCCGCAGCCCTGTGCAGAGTTATTCTAAGCATCCTCTCTGAGACCATGCAGGGCTGATCTCCATTAACTAAGGGCAGAGAGTAACTGGCAAACCTCTGTCTGATACATATATAAATATAGCAGTCAGCTCAGAGCAGGTGGACTCTGGCTTTCAGGCAGGATGGGCCTGACGGGTCTGATTGCAGGACTGGTTTATTAAGAATTTATCTAGATCTATTTTTTTGTAATGCTTTATTATTTAAATGTTGCTTGTGTGTATCGGAAGAAGAAAACAAAAAAAGGCATACACTTCAGTATGTTCTTACAACACATCAGATATAGAAAAAGGACCTCATTTGATTACTGTCCACTATTCAAAAAATCCCAGACAGTATATTTGTTTCAAAACAAATTACCCTTAGGGATTTTTTTAGATTATAATAACCAGGGTGTTCCTATATATACAGCAGAAGGGTTATTAAAAATAAATCAGATTCTTAATAATGGAATCATTCCCTTGAGTACACGAGCTGAATGGCATTTGCCAGTTGAAGGACAAAACTTTCTGTCAAAGTGGTGATTCAGAAACTTCTAAACAAACCCAGTGAGACCCCTTCCTCCTCCTCTCTCACTGGAGACAAATGCTAGTTAGCTGCTGGGAGATAGACAGGAGGTGTATTTAAAGCCACAATAACTGTGAGTGCAATGGTTTGATAGGTGACAACCCCACCAGACCACTCCGATTGCATGACAGCTGCCTGCAGTCAGCCGCACGCTTGTAGGTATAGATAGATGCATTCTCCCGGCGGGACCCTGCAGACAGCCACATTCTTTCAGTCTTGTGGTACAGCCATCTCACTTTCAGCGGCTTATATTGTAATCAACTACATTCTTATATTAATATGTTATAGCCCTTCCTCCTCAGGGCTGTATGTTGCCCTTCCAAAGTCACTTGCTGTAGTCAATCAGACAGACACAGCCTGATAGGTGTATGAAGGAGACAGAAGTTTATACTCAGAAAGAAGCACATATGCTATGGGCTGCACTAGCATTATAACCCCATGCTATTACCAGACCTCTGTCCTTTAAAGTATAATAAGGAGTCAGGTGGCATAACCATATGCTGGCTTCTATATGTTTTCACTGAAGTCACTTTACTATCAAGGACTATGCTGCCAGTTCCCAGGGGACTCTTCTCCATCTGATAAGCTGGAATGTCACATTTGATTTGTTGTTTGTCCCTAAGGTATAGCTCCCTTATTCACTCATACTGGTGGCTGTGTAGATGTTGCCTAATGAGCAGCTGAGACCTCTTAAAGTTTCTCAGGACTTTTACATTAACCTTCTTCCCCTCTATCCTGCACCCTGTTCCCCGAATCTTATTTTAATTATAGGAACTGTCACTAAAAGAAAGAAGAAAATGGACAATTGCCTTTTCTGTGTAAAACCAGGTGAAAGACCAGAATGGGGAAGCACTACAAAATTCTCTGGCCTCCAGATTTTAATGAGCCTATTAGTATGTGGAAATGCCTACGTCTCAGTGTGCAGAGTACTGTCAGGCAGGTATCATTCATTAGGTTGAGTTGCTTTATATAGCAAAGCACTGCTTATAAAAAGCTGACTTTTGGAATAAAGCAGTTCCTTTTTTTCCGTCATGGGTTTATAAATTAGTGGCGTACTGTCTTTCAGACTGGAAGAGCTTTGGACAGGCTTATATTTTGCTGCATAACACCTCACCCACTCTAGAAGAACCCACAAAAGTCAAATGTCTACCAGAGAGAGCAATTATAATCTCAAGATACATCAGATATTGTCTGGGATGCTGCTGCCCTTACACTGGTCTGATATAAGGGCAATAGGAATATGAGAAAATTGGTGGAACTAACATTGGTTCATTTGTCTGTTTCTAATTCACCTCCCACCAATACAGTCAGCTATTACTGTTTTGTCAACCATCACTATATTCATTCATGTTGCACTTAGGTCATCACTTGCTTCCTTTGAGATATCTGGAGTAGTAAGTTGCAGGACCTCAGCCATTCTCTTCTGTAGACAATGATGTGCACCCCACTGAACTCATTTTGTTTACCTTTTTTTGAAGACAAGAACCTAGTCTATATTTTGTTACTTGTTTAGCACCAGATATTTTTTTTATACCATATTAATTACCATGTATAACAATTACCATATATAACAATTAGTAATATAATTACCGTACATAACAATTACTGCAACTAGGAGATGATGGTTCTTTGAATCAGTGGTACACCTTTGGAACACCATTTTGTGTCACCTCTGAGTGACTCAGACTGTAACCTTTGGGACACTGTGCCAGAGAAGCTGTCTTGTCTATATGGTAACAAGACAAGGCCATCATCAAGTAGTACAATCACTAAAGGCTCCAAAGGCATTTCTAGCAGGAGTAGAGGTGAAGTGCCTGAATACTGTCCAAGTTCCCGTCCAAGTAATTGTAGTCTGCTACCCTAGACTCCTTCTGTAGCTTTGATAACAACTTTTATTGTTGTATGAGCTTTCTGAAGCTGTTGGTTAAGAATTGTTAAACAGTAGATGCATGTAAATAAAGCAGAGCCTTGTGTAGTGCATCACTTTTCAGAGTACCTGGAGATCCACTGGAGTTGAAAGGTGCTATCTAATTGTAAGCTCACTGTTATAGATAAAGTAATTTAGTCCAAGTCTCCCCGTATTTACACATGGTGTAGCTTCATTGCATTTACTCTAGCTGCACGTTGTACAAATTGGAGTAGAATCTAGTTCATTAATTCTAATTCTGTTCTGGCTGGACAAATAGATGATGCGCCCAGACAGAATTGTCATTGCATATAAAAGAAGTGCTTTACATATTTTCAAAGTATCATTAAGACGCTTATTTGGGCTGCAGTCTAGGAGCATCTCAGAACACAACCCCAATGACATTGCAGCTGTTGTGCTTGGGCATTAAAAAGGCAGTCTTTCCTTTCATTGTAATCATTTAAAATTACCAGTCATGTGCAGACTCTAAGAGCCTGACCCTCAGCTCATGTGAGTCAGGATGGGAGTCAGGGCATGTCTTTCCATTGAAGTGTGCATGCTTTGAATCACTCTGTGGATTTTGAGTACCTGGCCACTGACACCAGGCAGTGGACTGTTTATTGAAATAATCCAAAATAGTTAGTATCTGAGGACTGTGTTCATGATGGCAAGCACAGCATAGGTGGGAAAAGACACTTTTCAAGCACTTCTGTTAGTGTAATGTTGGAATTCCTGTTCCCAAGTGAAATGAGGCAACTCATGGGTGCTCTTAGCAGTTGGACAACCACCCCCACAGCCTTCTACTCTACAACAGCCCTTTCAAGCTGCAGGAATAACGTAATGGTTAATCTGTGATTCATTACAATGTGTGTGTGCGCCTGTTTTGGAGGGGTAACATCTTTCTTCCTGCAAACAGCAATGCTGTATGAGTGTAATCTTATTTTACATTATGCTCCAAGCAGCATTCCTTTCTGCCACGTGCTGTATCTGTTGTTAAGCGTTGGCTCCTTCCACAACTTTGTCAGCCCTATTTTTGTCATAAAGGGGGGTCCCATTCTGATATTGCTCTAAATCAGTGTTGCACAACTGTTGAACATGGCTGAGAGCTGTGCTGTTTTGGGCAGTGCAGCCCTGGTTGCAGTAAAGTCCCAGGAAAGGCACTTCACACTCTATCTTCATGTGTGGGCTTCTGCTTAAAGGATGTAGCACAGTGCACAGAGATCACTAAGTTGTCAAAGAGTTGCTTGGGTTTTAATTTAGCTCACAATGTCTTCACTAGATTTTGTCGTGTGGGCCTATATAATGAATTATATTATTTATAATTTATAAGCATATAAATTATAAATAAAAATATACTAGTATTTTATGGGGAAAGCATATTAGAAGAAGGTAATTCACATGATCAGGATGTTACTTCGTGCAACACTTCACATCAGATGGCAGAACTGTAACAACAGCTTGGTAATAATAATAGACAGTAAATCCTCAGGTTTATGCAGCAGGAGCAGTTTCAGTCTCATGTACCACATTGCTACTTGTCATAGGATCATAGGAAAATTCAGGTTCGAAGTGACCTTAGGAAGTCATTTAGTCCAATCTCTGCTTTGCAATTTTCTTTGCCACTTACTACATAGAAAGCACATTCACAATGGCAGAGTGGATCTGAAGTAGTTTCAGCATCTGTTTGCAGTGGTGAGGTTTTGTCTCCCATAGTGATGCCTGGCAGTAGATTAGTGAGCCGTAGGTTAGTTCTCCTGCAGCGGTCTTTAAAAGAGCCACAGCACACATACATCTCTGTAAATGGCTGAACATCCAGAAGACAGTCTGGATATAAACAGCATTCTCCTGGTGAAACTAGCTGCTTGTGGCTTGGATGGGCATACGTTTCGCTGGCTTAAAAATTGGCTGGATGGCCGGGCCCAAAGAGTTGTGGTTAACGGAGTTAAATCTGGTTGGCGGCCGGTCACGAGTGGTGACTCCCAGGGCTCGGTTTTGGGGCCACTGCTGTTTAACACCTTTATTGATGATCTAGACGAGGGGATCAAGTGCACCCTCGGTAATTTTGCAGATGACACCAAGTTGGGTGGGAGTGTTGATCTGCTCGAGGGTAGGGAGGCTCTGCAGAGAGATCTGGACAGGCTGGAACGATGGGCTAAGGCCAACTGTAGGAGTTTCAATAAGGCCAAATGCCGGGTGCTGCACTTGGGCCACAACAACCCCCAGCAGCGCTACAGGCTTGGGGAGGAGTGGCTGGAGAGCTGCCAGTCAGAGAGGGACCTGGGGGTGTTGATTGACAGCTGGCTGAACATGAGCCAGCAGTGTGCCCAGGTGGCCAAGAAGGCCAATGGCATCCTGGCTTGTATCAGAAATAGCATGGCCAGCAGGCACAGGGAAGGGATCTTACCCCTGTACTCAGCACTGGTGAGGCAGCACCTCGATTACTGTGTTCAGTTTTGGGCCCCTCACTACAAAAAGGACATTGAATTACTCGAGCGTGTCCAGAGAAGGGCAACGAAGCTGGTGAAGGGTCTGGAGCACATGTCGTACGAGGAGCGGCTGAGGGAACTGGGGTTGTTTAGTCTGGAGAAGAGGAGGCTGAGGGGAGACCTCATCGCCCTCTACAGCTACCTGAAAGGAGGTTGCAGAGAGCTCGGGATGAGTCTCTTTAACGAAGTAACAAGCGACAGGACAAGAGGGAATGGCCTCAAATTGCACTAGGAAAGGTTTAGACTGGATATTAGGAAGCATTTATTTACAGAGCAGGTTGTTAGAATGGGCTGCCCAGGGCAGTGGTGGAGTCCCCATCCCTGGAGGTGTTTAAGAGTCGGGTTGACATAGCGCTGAGGGATATGGTGTAGTTGGGAACTGTCAGTGTTAGGTTAATGGTTGGACTGGATGATCTTCAAGGTCTTTTCCAACCTTGATGATTCTATGTGCACAGAAGTCTGCCAGTAATATGGAGAAAGAGTCTGGAATTATTCTAGGACAAGTTCTTCACAAAGATCAGTGATATTTTAGGAAGTGAACAACAGTGCCTACAAAATTATTCCCTTTCTAACCTGCCTTCATGCAGCTGGATTTTCTTCCAAGATATGCATTTGTCTGAATGAATTTATTCAGTTCTGTCTCAAATATTTGCTGTGTTCAATAAGGGTGAGAAAGTACCCTTAACTGTGGGAACAGAAATGTGAGCATTACAGAGAAAAAATTGTAGTGAATGTTACTGTAAGAAAAACTGACCTTTCCATTTTTTAGTTTGTCATAGATATAAGGTTTATTAAGTATCATAAAAAAGTGCTTTAAGTCCTCAGATATTTCATATATCAGTATGAACACACTGCTGTTCTAATTGGTTCAAAGAATTTCCATTCATATCCATTACATGCACAGCAATTTTTTTCTTGCTTCTTCATCAGTTTTCAACTGAGGCAACACCTGTAGTATCTCTCTTAGATCACCCAAGAACACTGGAAAACAGGTCAATCCTGGGCGTAGGGGTCTACAGCCAGGCTGGTTGCTTTAGTTTCCTGACAGTTGGTGAGTGAGCCAACTAGGGAAGGGGCCCTGCTGGACCTGTTTGCAAACAGAGAAGGACCTGTGGGTGATGTGATGGTTGGAGGCCTTCTTGGGTATAGTGATCATGAAATGATTCGATTCTTAGAGAGGTAAGGAGGGGGGTCAGCAGAATTTCCACCCTGGACTCCTGGAGAGCAGACTTTGGCCTGTTTAGGAGCCTAATTGACAGAGTGTCTTGGGAGAAAGTCCTGAAGGGCAAAGGAGTCCAGGAAGGCTGGACATTCTTCAAGAAGGAAGTCTTAAAGGCGCAGGAGAAGGCTGTCCACAAGTGCCGAAAGATGAGCTGGCAGGGAAGAAGACCACTCTAACTGAACAAAGAGCTTTGGCTGGAACTCAGGAAAAAAAAAGAGAGTTTATGACCTTTGGAAGAAGGGGCAGGCAATACAAGAGGATTACAAGGATCATGTGGGGTTATGCAGAGAGAAAATTAGAAGGGCCAAAGCCCAGCTAGAACTTAATCTGTCTACTGATGTAAAAGACAATAAAAAATGTTTCTAGAAATACATTAATCTCCATCCTTTATTGCATGTGGGGGAAAACATAGTGACAAAGGATGAGGAAAAGGCTGAGGTACTTAGTGACTGCTTTGCCTCAGTCTTTAATAGTAAGACCAGTAAGACTTCTCGGGGCACCCAGCCCACTGAGCTGGAACAGAGGGACGTGAAGCAGAATGAAGCCTCAAGAATCCAAGAAGAAATAGTTGGTGATCTGCTACACCACTTAGACACACACAAGTCTATGGGGACAGATGGGATCCACCCAAGGGTACTGAGGGAGCTGGTGGAAGTGCTCACCAAGCCACTTTCAATCATTTATCAGCAGTCCTGGCTAACTGGGAAGGTCCCAGCTGACGGGAGGTTAGTAAATGTGACTCCATCTACAAGAAGGGCCAGAATGAGGATCCAGGGAACTACAGGCCTGTTAGCCTGACCTCAGTGCTGGGGAAGATTATGGAGCTGATTGTCTTGAGTGCCATCACATGGCACATACAGGACAACCAGGTGATCAGGCCCAGTCAGCATGGGTTTGTGAAAGACAGGTCCTGCTTGACTAACCCAATCTCCTTCTATGACAAGGTGACCTGCTTAATGGATGAGGCAGAGGATGTGGATGTTGTTTACCTGGACTTTAGTAAAGTCTTTGACACCATTTCCCACAGCATTCTCCTGGTGAAACTGGCTGCTCATGGCTTGGATGGGCATATTCTTTGCTGGGTAAAAAACTGGCTGGATGACTGGGCCCAAAAGGTTGTGGTGAATGAAGTTAAATCCAGCAGGTGGCCAGTCACAAGTGGTGTTTCCCAGGGCTCGGTACTGGGGTCAGTTCTGTTTAATATCTCTATTAATGATCTGGATGAGGGGATCGAGTGCACCCTCAGTAAGTTTGCAGATGACAGCTAGTTGGGTGGGAGTGTTGATTTGCTTGAGGGTACAAAGGCTCTACAGAGAGATCTGGACTGGCTGGATCGATGGGCTAAGGCCTATTGGCTGAGGTTCAACAAGGCCAAGTGACAGGTCCTGCACTTGGGTCACAACAACTCCATGCAAGAGTGGCTGGAAAGCTGCCCAGCAGAAAAGGACCTGGGGGTGGTGGTTGACAGCTGGCTGGATGTGAGCCAGCAGTGTGCCCAGGTGGCCAAGAAGGCCAATAGCCTCCTGGCTTGTATCAAAAATATAGTGGCCAGCAGGACAGGGGAAGTGATTGTCCCCCTGTACTCATCACTGGTGAGGCTGCACCTCAAATACTTTTTTCAGTTTTGGGCCCCTCACTACAAGAAAGACATTGAGGTGCTGGAGTGTGAAGAGTCTAGAGCACAAGTATTATGAGGAGTGTTTGAGGGAACTGGGCTGTTTAGTCTGGAGAAAAGGAGGCTCGGAGGAGACCTTATTGCTCTTTACAATTGAAAGGAGGTTAGGTGGTGTTGTTCTCATTTCCAAACAGCAAGCTATAGGACAAGAGGAAATCGCCTCAAGTTGCACTAGGGGAGGTTTAGATTGGATATTAGGAAAAACGTCTTCATCATGTCAAACATTGGAACAAGCTGCCCAGGGAAGTGGTTGAGTCACCATCCCTGGAGGTGTTTAAAAGATGTGTGGATGTGGCACTTAGGGCCATAGTTTAGTGGGACTTGGCAGTGTTAGGTTTATAGTTGGACTTGATGATCTTAAAGGTCCTTTCCAACCTAAATGATTCTATGATTCTATGGTTCTATGAATTCTGTAATTTTGACTTCTCCTGGCACAGTGATCCAGGGACAAGGTAGTGAATTGAGGGATCTAACCTCCCCTCTGCTGAGGAGCTCATGTATGGTCTTTACTTCTTTGATGCTCAGTTCTATCTTGGATAGACTGCGTGCAAATCTGCAGATAAATATTATCCAAGAGCAAAATTTTATCTTCATCATTAAAAATCCAGCAAGATTAAATAAGAAGTAAAGCAAGGTTTTAATTACGAGTGGTAGTACTTAAAATTTAGTATGTTTGAATCTGGTAGCATTCAGCTTCAATCAGATCTTCAGTACTGAGGATACAAAATATAGGACTTAAACAACTGTTAGAGAAGAATATGTTTCCCAGAGAGTGACCAGAATGGGCATACACAACATATCTAATGTTAATGGTTTCTGAGCTCTGTTATGCCTCACCTTTAACAGTAGTAATTTGTTCCAGACAACCAGCCATATTTCTCTCCTTGTTTTTCTTCCTGCAGATAATAGTATCATGTTCTGCACACAGTTGGAATCTGAAGGGTACTGAGAAGAGGAGAGGTATTATATTATTGCCACATTGTACTTGAAGGGATTGCCCTTGTTTCAGTTTCAAGGATCCTACTGTTTTGTACAAATTTTGTCTCTCACTGTATAATTTAAAGTGATCTTCATTAAAGAAATATGAGCCTGAGGCAATTAATAGAGGTTTTTATATCAAAGGAAAGAATCCTACAGTAACTTGTTTATTAAATGAATGCTTCGGTGGTTCATCCTTTTGGACTTTTGTCATTGGAAAATGTTATCTGAAGCAAGATGAAATGTATAGAATCATAGACTCATAGAATATCTCGAGTTGGAAGGAACCCATAAGGATCACTGAGTCCAACTCCCTGAAGCAGAGAACTGTATAAGTAATTCTCTGGGCTGCATGTCTACAGGATGAGGAGTGTGAACTGCACTAACCATTGTTAATGGGAAAAAAGGTGACTAGACACATTGCCTCTTCCCCTGGAAAATCCTCCTATTGTTCTCCTCCATTACAGCAAAGGTGACCAGTGCTGCTTCCAGGGAGCTACTTAACATTTGACTGCCTAGATATAGTATTGGTCTTTCTGGAGACAACAAAAAGCTTTCTTCTGTAACTAAAAATGATTTCCATGTGCAAGTAATATCTGATCAAGGACATATGTCTGCAGAGGATTGTTGTTTTTTGTCTGGTATGCCTGCTTACTTATTTAAAGTCAAATTCTGCAACCTTATATCAACACAAGCCCATTGTCTCCAGAGACTGAGAACAGAGTTTGGCTCTGGCACCAGAGAGGTCTACCACAAACCATGTAATTCCAGTGTACGTATGATGTGCGACTTGTAACCTTGTTCTCTGCAGAGTAAGTGGTTTGTACATCTCTTATGGAGACACGGTAAAGAGTTCCAGCACTGCAGCTGAAATTCATTCTATTTTAAATTGCCCTCCTGCATTTACAAACAACTGAGTTTCCCCTGCCCACTTCTGTATAAACAATGATAAATAACCTTGAATACTTTGTAGACAGTCTGTGGTGGGATGAGCGAAAGGTCAGAACAAGGCTGAGAGAAAGCACTATCCAAATAGGATAAAGAGCATCTAACACAAGGTATGGTTAAAAAGAAAAAATAATCCCATTCTGCATTGGTGTAAACTACTCTTCCTTAAAAAAGAGAGTGATATGTGAATTCCAAAGCTGGGCTGTAGATTTAGAGGCTTTCCAGTTAGGAACTATTTTTTTGAAATGTCAGTCTATGATGCTTTTTCAATCAAAGTGGTTTTAAAGAGTTTGAAACCCAAATTCTAAGTAGCATTTTCTCTTGTATTCTAAACATCTGTGCTGTTTATTAGGAATGGCATCAGATTTTGGCAATACAATTTATTTTGTGTGTAGAGCTTGAAAGAGTAGCACCAGTCTTTCTTCAGCGCAATCGCTGGGGTGTGGGGATTTCCTAAAATTGCTAGTAGAATATCATCATGGAAGTAATTTATCTTTTTTTTCTAAAGGGGCAATGACACAAGAGAGAGGAAAAAGGCATAAAATACGTTCCTGATTTGTGCAACATCCACACACAGTGCAGAATTTTTTTGCCACTTCAGTTCTACTGCCAGTTTCCTATTTTCTTAAGGCAAAATTGTCATTGTATTTGAAAAAATAGCTGATTTGTAACAATAATTACTGTAATATTACCAACTGTGCTTTTAAAGTAGATTTTAAAATTCTCTCTTATGTTTTATTCCTTCAGTTGAGGTAATAGTAAAGAAAGAGGGAGGATATTATTTTTACATTACAGTTAATTTAAAGCTGGGAAGCCTCATTAGGAGAAGTTTAGTTCTGTCTGCAGTAGAAAGTGCTATACATGCTGTGCATGAAAGTGTGAGACACACAGCTTATTATACAAAGACAAGACTCAGAAGCAAATCAGAAATGGATATGAAAACTGGCTTTACTGTGCCCTTTGTAGTGCCTGCAGTTTAAGTATAGACCTTTTCCTGAAAAATAGGACACAAACTAAATAATATCTGCAAAACATGTCAACATTTTAGCAAAGCTTTATGTGTTTTATGCATGCATTTTGTGGAAGCTAGAAGAACCCTGTATAGGTTATTGAATCCAGTGTTTCCAGCTCATCAAACTAATACTACCTCTCCTTAAAGGTTGACTTAAAGCCTGGCTGGGGAATGCCTTGAAACACCTTTTATTTCTCCTTGTAACCTACTTACCCACTCCTTTCCCACTTGTACTGTTAGGGTGCATTGTAGCCTTGCCTTCATTTGAAAAAATGAAGCTCTTTGAGCTGAAGAGACCTCAGAACTTCTCAGGTGCTCAACTTCTTGCATAACCAGCCTGGGGATGCCTCCTGTGGTATGTGCAGCTCAGGAGCAGAGGCCCTGGGAACAGCTGTCCCCTCATGAATCATTCATAGGGGTGAGCTGTGATGATGAATGATCAGCTGCAAACAATGCATAACATTAAGAGAAAATATATGCATTTCACTCTAATTTCATTTTTTTGCCCCAGAGGTGGGGCAGAGCCCCAGGTGTCTCCATAGCAGGATAACTTCAGTGATGAAGGAATCTTGAAGTCCTGGCCACTGTTTTCTGATGACCCCACAGGTCTTCTGAAGATTTTTCCTAACAGGAGGAAGTGAAACAGCAGTGACAATAGGGTAAGACATTAGGTGTGGACTAGGAAACAAACATTTGTTCATGCCTTTAACTTTTGCTGTATTCCTAGATTTTGGAAAATTCATGAAAAATTAAATGGGCGACTATTTTCTGGCTGGTTGGGGAATGCCAAGTCACATGTTGTTGTTTCTGCTCTTTGACTGGCTGCCTTCTATAGCTAATCAACACAGTGTCATTTGGAAATTCACATCTGGGAACTCTTTGAGCTAAATATGCACTTTTCATAAGCTCTGGCAACTGCAAAGCTCCAAATGCTTGAATATTCAAGGAAAATAAACACACATGCTAAGAACGTGACAAAATGGAAATCTGTGTCAAGTTTGAAAGAACACTGTAGGATATCCTCTGCCCTCTGTTTCCTGCTCTTCATTCGGCTGTGCTCAGTACCAGGAGTAGATGGCAGAAACGTGTGTCCCTTACGTAAGATGTGCTCGCAATGCCCCTGAACTTTTGGCATCAGTTCAGAATGTGGTGAACTGCATCGTGCCAGTTTAAATATATCAGATCATTTTCCAGTACACTGCTCAGCTGTCTACCTTTCAGAGCCCTAGCTGGCATCTCAGTAAGCTCAATCTGCATTTCTGTGTTTGCTAATGCTGCCGGGTTCTCTAGTAGGAAACTAGATATTATTATGTTGAGAGTAATTTTTGGTGGCTCCTATGATTTCCTGCGGAACTCTGGAGACATTCTTCTGGCTTTTAGTATTTAGAGCAGATTCACAGACCCCAGTCTAATGAAGCACATTTTAAATTTTGAGCACGTGAGTAGTCACATGGCATTTAGAAGAGTGAGGCTTTGATCTCTTTAGAGTTCAGCTTCCTGCATGTATTTCACAGTATCTTGGGATACTGAAGCACAACAGAGTTTGGAGACTATTAGGAGGTGTCATACTGTCACGGGTCAAAATTACATGCTTCAAATTTCTAAAAGAAATATGCAGACTTTGATACTGTTTGCTATTACTTATACCAGAAACAAGAAGGTCCTTCTGAGTGAAAAAAACATTCTCAGGACCTGCTGCTGACTACATCAGACTAATTCATTGTTCTGCTCAGTGGACTCCATGAAACCATCATGACTCTTTGCTTATATACATTTTTTCTCTTTTTACTATATTACAGTGCGACTGTATGGAGACACCCACAAAAGCTGTGTCAAGAATGGTCATCAGTGATGCAACTTAGACAGCTACAGACAGGCATAAAGGTCACTGCCTGCAAAATTTTTCTGTCCTGTGGAGAATGATTCAAATTCCAACCTGCTCTGAGCAACTCTAGTTTTGCTCTTCCACTGTCCTTGAAAGAGTAATAAATAAGGTTCTTTAATAATAATCATAAAGTACAAGACAAACATGGTATCAATGGAAATGGTTAAGCCCAAATTCCTTGCTATGGCTGAATTGAAGTGCCTGTCATGCCTTGACTCCGTGGCAGAACACTTTCTGAATTTAAGCTGAATAACTTAATTTCTAGCTGTGGATTCTATGGATCCTCCTTGTATACTGCAAAAAGGCCAAAGCAGAACAGTGCCAGTTATTTGGGGAAGTCATTGTTTGTCTGCATTTAGGAAGAAAGGGACACCATTTGGCAGCACGGGGTGCCACAGTGTTGGTTCCAGCTAACGATCATTGTGTGAATTGAGCTGTAAGGAGAGCTGCCCATTGACCAGCATTGATTGCTGTCCTCGACAGGTGCTAATGTTCAGAGGGCAGATCACAGCTGCTTGCACAGGGTTCCCATTATCCTTTGCTGGGTATTGATTCTCCCTGTGGGATGTTTCCTTCCTAGCTGTGTTAATTTTCAGACCACATATTTGCATTGGTCTGTGCCGAGAGGGATAGGCAGAGGTGCCTTGGATATGTTTAATAGCCCTTTCACACACCCCCACCTCCAATCCCTCAAGTCTTTAGAGACCATGTCTGTTGGGATCCAGGTTTCCTCTAATTATGGTGCACATTAAGGGACAGGCTCTATGAAGAATATCATTACTACTCTTGTAATTGCTTCAGGTGCACTCAAAAATTAATCAGAAAGTACACAATGGGGTTTTTGTTTTGGTGTGGGTTTTATTTTGAATCCTTTTAAAGCCTGAAGACTTGCTGCCTATGTGTAGAGCTCACAGAAGTGTAACATGGAAGGGATGGGAAAGTAGTTCATGAGGTTGCCACGGCAGGGACTGTTGTGTCCCTTCAGTACTATTTTGGTGCTGCACACAATTGATTAACTGATGGACCTCAGATGCCATCAAACCAGAGTGGTAGTATAATACATTCATTTCGCATTGGTATAAATATATTTCAGGGTTGAGTGGCTACATGGATTTATCTATTGGTAGGTGTCTGCACAGTGTCTAGAGCTGTGTTGGGGTCTTACAGAGTCTTGGTACTACATAAAGCTACTTATAAGAGTGGTGTCTTAGCTCTCTACTGTAAGTCAAAGAAGCCTAAAACAGAATTTTTGCAGAGAAGGGAGTAATAACAGATAGCAGCAAAAATATTCAGCAACTGAGGCTTTTGCTTGTTTTGGCAAGTATGATCACGTCGGTGCAAATGCTGCCTCCACATATGAAGAAATGTTATTAATTTTGCACTGATAAATGGATCCCAATTTCCAATCCTTCCTTAAGGCATCTTTGTTTATGTGGTCTGTGTAGAAAGAAGAGGGTACATCTGAACCTAGTTAGCCCTAGGGCTGAAATAGTTAGGTTGTGGTGTTTCTGTAATCAATAACAACCAAAAGATGTATGTAATTATTTTCAACTCCCCAGTTTAAATAACCAGGTAGTCATTTATAGCTGAATATCCTTCAGCATGGGACCAACACTTGGATTAAATCCTCTGGAACCATATCCCAACATTTGTGATTTCCCTGTGGTCAGCAAACATAGCATTATTATAAAAATAACTCTTCTTCAAGATTCAGGGTACCAAAGTTGTTACCTCACCCTGGAAGTATAAAACCCCAAAGATCATATTGTAACACTAGGAATGTTGTTTTTCTAGAACATGTTTCCTATGTTGTATGTGCATGGCTTTAAAATGGTAAAGTCTACAGGCATGAATGTTGGAGTGTCCTTTTTAACCCTGGCATGTTCACAGTGCACCTTTCAAAAATGAAGCATGGGTGGGTGGATTAAAGAGGGATGTGAAATTACACAAAACAATGTACATTTGGAAAAACAGGTCGGGGATTTCAGCAACATCTGAACAGCAGGCAGAGGATGTGTTCCTCTTTTTATTTCTCCACTGCTGAAGTTGCTTTACCTTTAATGCACAAGGGTTTCTGCTCATCTTGACTTTCCCAGGACTGCAATTGCTTCTGTGGTTGCTGGAGTGAGTAGTTTATGCTGCAGTGCATGCAGGATTGAAAGAGATGGTTTAATCCTCAGTTGCAGCACAGCAGCTTATTTAAGCAGCTGTAGTGATGCAAGTGTGGACAAGGGTACAAGTCATCTCATTAACTGATAACTGCTGTATGCTGTTGGAGAGTGCAGACTTAAGCTACTCCTGAAATGAAAAAAGCCAGCCTGTTTAAGATCAGCTGGGACATCAAATTTAAAAAGTAAAAGAAAAAAAAAAGACAATCCCAGCTCAACAGAGAACCTGAGCCTGCTCTTGCTTAAGCTTGGATAACTTGAAATAAATGAAACAGAAATTAGTGCAGTGAAGCCAGTGTAAAAGCAGTAAAAACAAAATCAGAATCTGTGCCCAAGAGAGACAGCATATGTGAATTTTGGAGGAAGAAGGGGAGTGGGAAGAGAAATATTGGTAGGGAATGGATAAAACCCAAGAGTATTGATTAAATGCTTATTGCAGTGCTCTTCCACCTTCCTGGGATCAGGAACGTGAAAAATTCTCCCATTATCTGTCATATTTTGAACAGTTGTTTCCCAGTCTGTTCAAAAGGAAACACCCCCATTTTTCCCAAGGAAACATCCCAGTTTTCTTTACTGGGTTTGCTTTGTGGGCCTGATTCTTCTCTACACTGGAAGGGTACAGATCTGGTGCCGCTCATCTGGGACCTACAGCACTGCATTGATTTAAAGGAAGCAAAAGGGGAGAAACCTAGGCCCTGTGGCTGGAAGGGAAACTCATGAGTTAAAGAAGAATTATTGGGGGGGGGATTAGAAATGCAAAAAATAAATTAGAGAGTTGAGACTTAAAAGAGGCAGGTGAAGCTGAGAGACAGAGCTTTATTGAAGGGGGTGGTGAGATAGTGTGCTGTGCAAGACAGGAGTTAGCTGAAAGAGAAGAAAATAATTAAATTCAAATAGAAGGCTAATTAAAAAATAAGAGGGAGAAAAGAATATATTAAAAATGAAAAAAGGAAATAGAAGGGAATATGAAATAAGAAAATGTAAGTACTGAGAGGTAAAAGATGAAGAAAAATAGTTTTATCTAAAGCAATTGTACAAAATAAAAAGCAGCAGCAATTTTATAAAAGTCTTTACCTTTGGATTGACAGCCACCCTAAAAGATCTCCAAGAAAAGCAATTCAATTCAAATTTAAGTCTAGTTAATTAAGACACCAAAGTAGATTACTGATTTGGGCAGCAATTCAATGCAGTTGTAGTGGAGTTGTCAATCAGTACAACTGCAATCCAAATGAGATACCAATAAAAAAAAAAAAAAAAAAGAAAAATAAAGAGCTTGATCTTGCTTCTGCTGAAATTATTAACAAAACTCTAATTGTCTTCAATGGGATGGGAAGAAACCATCCTAAAGAAAATCCCATTATTGGGAAAGAGAGAAAAAGACAGAGGTTACACTGAAAAAGATGATTTGGGCTGCAAGTTATGATGTGAAGATGGAAAATGAGAGCTTCCTTCATACCAGGCCCTTCCTGGTTCCTGGTCCATTCTGCCATGCTGCCTATAGGTCAAGTGGAAAGCTGAGGAATGGGTTGTATTTTCATAGAATTATAAAATAACCTGAGTTGGAAGGGACCCACAAAGATCATTGAGTCCAAATCTTGACTCCACACAGGGCAATCTAAAAGTTAATTCAGACATCTAAGAGCATTGTCCAAATGCTGCTTAAACATCCAACAGGCTTGGAGGCCATAATCACTTCCTTGTGGAGCTTGTTCCAGTGCTTGATCACCCTTTCAGGGAAGAACTTTTTTCTGCTATCCAATCTGAACCTCCCCTGATGCAGCTTTAAGCAATTCCCTTGTGTCCTATCACTGGACGCCAGGCAGAAGAGATCAGCACCCCCCTCTCCACTTCCACTTTTGAGGAGGTTGTAGGCAGCCTTGAGGTCACTCCTCAGTCTCCTTTTCTGTAATAGTATCCTCAGCCACTCCCCCTACTGTCCTTTCATCATCTTTCTTGCTTTCCTTTGGGCACATTCTAAAATTTTTATATCCTTATTGTGGAGCCAAAAGCTGCACACAGTATGTGAGGTGAGGCTGCATCAGTGCTGAGTATAGTGGGACAATCACTTCTTTTGACCAGTTAGCTATACTGTACTTAATGCACCCCAAGTATACTGTTTCCCCTTTTGGCTGCACATTGTTGACTCAGATTGAGTTTATCATCAACCAGAATCCTCAGATCCCTTTCTGCAGGGCTGCACTTCAGCCTCTTGTTCCCCAATCTATATGTATATCAACTTCTCTCTTCTCTTGAAGGCAATCAGCATGGATAGGGTAGGAAGGAAAACAAGCCTTCCTCCCTCTGCTCAGCACACATGGGAAAGAGGCTTGACAATACTTCAGAGGAGCAGCACTGAGCATAATACTTCCTGGAGCTACTTCAAAGATGGTGCAGCTTACTCTCAACCCATTATTTCAAGCTTTTTCTGAAGATGCAATTTAATCTGTAAACATTAAAGGGACAAAGACTTGCAAAACTTTGAGCATGCAAGTTATTATCTATGGACTAAAATGGAAACAGTCACCTATAAAGCATGTCATATACTGATGTCTCTACTGGTTGCAACAGTAATGTATCTGGAAAGCAGCCTCTAGCCAGGATGCTGCTCAAGGCTCAGGCCGCTGGATGAATTTGCTGTGGGCAGATCATATCTTCTGTGTGTGCATCAGTTCCATTCTGGGGAATTAAGTTGCTCTTTTTCTTCTTCACAAAGGTGTTGTGAGAATAAACCTGTGCCATTTTAGGATAAAGTGATAAATGAAGCCATTCCAACCCATGGCACAGCCACACAGTAAAGTAAAGGTCTGTAAGTGTCTTTTGGACAAATCTTATTCTTGTGCAGATGAATGTAACATAGGCTATGTCTCAAAACTTCCTGTTAGTCATTAGCTGCAGCTGCAGAGCTTTGGCCTTTGGCTCCTGCTAGCTAGGGGAAGCAGGGGCATGCTGTATGGCTCAGGTACAGAGGTGTGGGAGAGGGCATGCTAACTAGGGGGAGTGGAGTGTACAGGTGTAATTCAGGATGGTATATAGCCCAATGCGTTTAACAGCCCTGCCTAATGGCATCGTTACCATACTACACAAACTCCCATTGAAATTAATGGTATTTCACGTAATCAAGTACTGTGCAAATACTCAGTTATGCAGAACATTAATGTGCCTTTAAAAAGTCATAAAAAGAGGAAATCAATTTATTCTCTGTAGTTATCTTTGAAGTGGTCTCATAACAGAAGCGCCAGCACACCTAAAGATGGAAGTCCTCAGCTTCTGAGGTTTTTAGTCATTTGTTCCCCATCACTTTAATCCTGTTAGAGATTATAAAATAAGAATTCTTTCCTCTCTGTTTACTTTTTTTGCCTGTCAAACATAGTTTCCTCTTGGGTTTCTCCAGTGCAAGAAGACAACATAAATCTATGGTTTTTGTTTTCCTGTTTATACGCCTGACTTGCAAGTGATCCTAGCAATGGAGTATTTTTTGTTGTTGACTGAATTGAAAAAAAACCACAAAATGAAACATTTGTGCTCATCCAAAACAACATTTGTTTTTGTTCCCTCCACTAAACAAAACACCAACTCTTTAGACTTCCCAAATTTAAACATGTTTTCCTAGAAATCACTATTGGCAAGTATGTGAGCATGCTGTTTTACATTGTAAGTATTCAGGAGGGCATGGATGTATTTATTAATACTTTTTCAGAGGGCTCTGTTCAGGTTTTCAGAACTCTTTTGCTCTTTACTTACTAGCACAAGATAAATGTGATAAATCCTATATACATTCTTTGCCTTTTCCTTAATCCTCTGGTACATAATTTAGGCTAGAAGCAGGTCCTCTGGCATCCTGTTAGATATTTCTCTTGCTGCTTTCTGAATAAGCCAGTGTTTCTACATCTTGAGCTGATCCATTAGCTGTCTCCCCATCACTTGAACATACCTGTTTCTTTGTACTGTGAGTTTTGTGACCCTTCTCCCTCACTGCTTTTGTATGTGTCTCTAAAATCCTTCTTGGGATTTTTCTATTCCTCAGTCCTCTTGACAGACAGGCAGTTAAAGCTGATTCATCACTTGATCTCTTGAGCCAAAGTTGGTCAAATCATAGTTGTTAAGATTAGCAGTTCTTCAGGGTTCCTCATCTTGTGAGAACAGCTGAGGTGAATTAACAGAAATGTTTCACAGCCCAACAATTTTCCTTGTAACTTCATTGGTGGCCAGAATTTGTCAGTTGTACTGGGGCAGATTCACCAACTCATTACAGGAGGCACCACTGCAACATTGTTTGTCACCTCCTCTGAGGATGTTTTTCTTAACAGAAAACTGAGAACTATAATGCCTATAATGAGAGAAGCTGGTGTCAGAAAAAATGGGGACTTGCAGAAGTATTAAATGAGAGATACAGCTAACTATATGCAGACACAACTAAATATATAAGATTGCATTCTGGGAAGCTGGTATCACGTCATTTCTGTGATGGGGCACACATCTGTGATGCAAGTCACCAGTCCCAGAGAGCTGGACTGTTGCACGAGTCTGCCCTATAGTCTTATGAGGGAATTCAGTCCTGACACATAAATGGAAGAGAAATAGTAGGATCTGAAGGAAGGAAGATAAGAATTGCAGAAGGTGCAGCTCAGTGCCCAGAAATGCTCCCAGCAGGGTAGGTAGTGATCCACTGTATCCACTGTGCTTTGAGTCTAATGCTCTAGAGCAGAACTATTGTATTACTCTATTTTCAGTTCTATAATCATCACCCCAGATAACCCACATTTGCATGGCAAGAGGCAGAGACAGGAAGGAGTATTACAATGGAGGGAGAAAACAGACCATAGGGAATTGAGGGGAAGGGGGTTAATGAAGGAATTGGTCAGTGGAGACTGAAAAACTGCTGAGGGGAGAAGCATCTAGGTTAAACTTTCCTTTGCATTACTTACATATATATGTATGTAATGTGCACTGTCACTATGGCACAGGAGGGTTGTTTTTGTTTTTTAATTTTATGAATAATCTGAAGCATATATTTATGAAGATACAGTGTTCCTTTCCCTGAGCTCTGCTGAGTAGAAAGCAGTGCTCTGCAGCGGCTCCTCAAGCAACCAGGAGACTGGTAAGGATTATTGGATATTCCCAAGGAATTTGCATCTAGGAATCCATGCATCTAGGACCTCACTAAGGGTCAGAACTCAAATCATAATTGTGCAGCTAAAGAAAGAAAATGTTATTCTTCAGGAAAAATTTGTCAGGTGTCCTCTAGCAGTGGTGAGAACTGGACTATGGTTGGTTTTAAATGAAACTGAGTTCTGGCAAATAGGGACATGAATTTTTCTTCCTTTATCAATCTAGGAAGAACAAACTCTTGTTCTTCTGGAACATATCGATGCTCAGTTTTTTTAGCATCTATGACACATTAGACATCAGAGTCTGAACAGAACCATGTAAGGGAAAAGCAGTAGGCAACTGGATTTTCCACTTTTTATCACTGAACTGCAAGATAAAGACTACTTTGATCAACACCTTTGATTTTCTGATATTTTAATTAAATTTTCCATTCTTCATTCATTTAATCTTTTCACATATAAAGCTCACCATAGGTTAATTTGGTGTTTCTCAGTTGTCTTCTTCTGTGTTTTTCTTCTGGAATTCAATCACAAATGCTCTTTTATCAGCAAAATACTGCTAAGTTGGATACTCAGGCTTAGATCAGTCACAAGATCTCCCACTGTTTTGCTTCCTTTTTTTTCCCCTTCAGATCACAAACAAGTCTTACATATTTTCCTTCACTGAGTGTGCTACTTACTCCTTAAGAAAAATTCATCATCTACTCTTCCTGAATTGAGTGAAAACTTTAAAAAGTCTCAAGTGCATCAGGGCTTGGACTTGATAGAGGTAAGATAACCTGGTTGTTTTCCTTCTCAATGGCACCTGGTGCTTTCAGAAACCAAAGGAACTATTGTTTAAAAGCCACTTGTTTTCATGTTTCTAAGTGAGTTTCAGTTCCATAGGAAATCTTAGCTTTGATGTTCTTCTTTCAGATTGTTTTGATTTCTTATTGCCCCTATTGCCTTGCAGTAGTCAAGAGCTTTGGGCCTGGAGTGTTTTAAACAACTCTTACTCAGACACAGGATAGTAAGTCCTTGTGCTTAACATAAGATAAACCCCAAAGATATCCTTTTGACTAGATTTTCTGGTGTCTGGAGTAAAAATGCAAAGTTCTCAGCACATTTGATCTTGTGAGAATAAGAAAACTTACCTGCCAATAAGGCCGGCAAAGGTTGGGAAGTCAAGAAAGCTCTGCACTCAGTAAAGGAAAGGAAATAACAGTAACCTGCCTGAACTGTAGCCCTGTAGTGTTAGCTGGGAGTTCATGCTCAGCCTGCTTCCAGCTAGCCTATGTACTTAATCTAGAGCTATGAGGAATGGCAGCAGTTCTGGCTTTTAAGAGGAAAGAAGTGCTGGTAGGACTTACTCTCAAGACTAAAAAATGTGCAAGAAGTTCTTCGAATCCTTTAAACCAAGCTATAATCATGATAACACCATTCATCATAGCAGCCCCCCCGCCAAACCAGCCCCTTTAAACACAACTCTTCCTGCTGTATAAAGTCATTCAATGAAAGATTTTATTACTGCTGTCTGTACTATTTTTCGAGGGCACTACCATAATAGAAATCAACACAGAGAAATCAGTAATAATCACACATGTTTCATATTGGTTCCCATGTGGAAAACATTTCAAAGGTGTCAGTGCCTGGAAAACCTGATGGTTTCATTGAATACCAGAATGAAACTCCAAGGCAAACCCTGAGGAGAGATTAACACTTGGAAGTATAAAATTCAGGTAGTAATGAGAAGCCAGGTGTTCACTGTCAAGGATTCCAAGTTTCCCTAATTACGGGAGAGTATCTGACTTTAACTGCCTCTCTCAGGTGAGCAAGTAATCCTTTGTTGACAAAGATTTATAAAAAGAAAAAAATAACAATAGGAAAAGAAAAAGAAATATGCCTCTGTTTGCTGCTATGGAGAAAATATTACACAGGCAGTCCTATTTCTAACTAAATTAAGACGAGAGAGGGAGTTGGAAGTCATGTTGCACCCACAGTGATCATTCTGCAAATTGCAATATGGATCTAGAATTTCATGTTAATTACATTTTATTTGAAAAGTGCTGCACTACACAGTATTTTCCACAGCAGTGGAGGCTTGATTCTGCTCTCAATTATGTAGGTGTAAAGTGGAGTATCTCCAGTGAAGCTAATGAAGTTAGAGTAGTTTAACACTGAAATGAGGAAGATTACAATAAGGCCCTAGAGCCTGCAATATTGCTACTGCAGTTAATGATCATTACTGCAGAATGCTGTAGTCTGGTAATTATTTTGTTCATGCAGGTAGAAAGATACACAAAACTGTCACTGACTGCGTCTGTAAGAGAAATAGTCCAAAATTCTCCAACCTAATATTGTCTCTCCAAATTGCATTGCATATTCCTTTTAGTGTATATTATGGTTCTGTGCAAAAGGGAGTGTGTTCAGATTTTGAGGAGGCTGATTTAAAAGGCTGCATGGGAAGCTGAGCATCAAAGTAACAAAACTGTGCCTTCTGTTTCATTAATCCTTTAGGCTGCTCTGATGTCTATTGCTATTATGCAGAGAGCCCATTACTTTTGCTGCTTTAGGAGTGTTTTCATGGAGACTTTAAAGTACGACAACTCAGTCAGTCCTAGTCAAAACCACATTCCAAATCTTGGCTTACCAGTCTCATCGTTACATGCCAGACAGGCCCTCCTGAGCACCATGTGGGAGTGTGTTTAGGGCCATAAAGTGGACTCAAGTTCTTGGCCAGGGATGTTGTGTGGAGCTGGCCCAGGTGACACCTTGTGTTGGCATCCCAGGACAACAGTGGATATCTTGAGTCATCTCTCCCTGGGCAGGTGTGGACACAGGAGCTACATCTATGCTGGTAAACTAACCTGGGTTGGGAGTTTATTCTCGAGCACTGGTATGTGACTGACCACACTTAAACTGCTAGCAGGGTCCCTGTAATGGATTTAACCAGCACATTATCTCAGCTGGGGATGGATGGCAACAGACCATATAACAAGGACTATCCCCAAAAAGCAGTTGGGATATAGCCATCCTGTTTTGGGAGTTTTTGAATGTGTATGAATGCACGCTGGGCCATGCCACTTGGCTTCAGAGCCTAAAAAAGATCTCTAGTCTAAAAAAGATCTCTAGTCTGCTTGTGTTTATATGGCTGTAGCATAGTATAGATGCAGCCATGAGTCTGGAGCTGCAATAAGTCACCACCAATCCATCTTATTTTTTCCTTGAAGCCCTGTAGGACCAACCTGGTAGCCCTGGGATAACCCTGTGGCTACTGTTGAGGGGCTAAACTGTCAAGGGGCTGAACTGTATGCTTTAGGACACAAGGATATTCCACATGGACAGGCCTGGATGCTCTGTGCCTGGTGAGAGCATCCAGCTGACCCACTGCCTGTGTGACTGAGCCACCAGCCCAAACGTCCTTCCTAGAGAGGCCTCGGGATGCGAGAAAGCTGTAGGCAGCCTGCTGGCAGCATTGATTTGAGTTGAGGGTCTCAAGACACGGGCTTCTGCCTGTCCCTGGGACTGACCAGGTCAGGTACAAGCTCAGTGTAGCCTTAGAGTAAGTGATGTGAAGGAAAGTGGGTAGATTATGGCATCTAGTAGTTTAAGTCTACTTAATTCATACTTTGACATAGTCTAAGTGTATAGCCAGTACCAGCTTCTTTGTTAGTACAGCTATCTGGTTTGTATATATTCCCCATACATTAATATATTTACTAAAAGGGCCATTTTTTGTGAATATCTCTTAAAAACTCCCATGCCAGCCTGTTTTCTCCAGCCAGGTGACTCAAGCTTAATGTCAATGTTGGTAATGAATTTTGAGCATATGACAACATATCAGTGACAACAGAACAGATCATTTGAAAAGATATTATTAAAAGATTACTATCTTCAGATAAACTGTTTTAAGCAATACTGCAGTCCAGGTATGTGCAGATTTAATAATAACCCTAACATCAGCTACATTTGAAGGGGGAGTTTTTCAAAGGCAGAAGGAGTGCAAACGTCCCCAGATCAATTCAATTATGAGAGGGGAGGCTGTCTGTCTTTTAGGCTCCTGGAGATTTCCCACCTTTGTACTTTACACTGGGGATGACAAGTCCAGAAATTGTTCTGTAGCTGTGCTTTGACGGGCACACTTCTGCCATTCTGTGTTTGGGGGTGTTGAATTGCTGCTGACTTGTTTGTCACAATATTCCTCCTAATGCCTTTTAGAAATTGTGTGTTGGCTGGTCTTGCTTCTCTCTCAAGTGATGGTGAATTAGAGGGGAAGCATGGAAGGAGGTGGATTCAAACAACCTTTGCAATAAGCTTTGGTGGGAGGTAGGCAGGGACAGGGACAGTTTTACACACTTGCTCCTTTTCCTTTGCATTTCTCTGAATAGAAGTGTACTTCTTCACCTCTCCCCAAATAGAAAGACAACACAAAATCTCATCAGGCAAAGGGTTATAAATTTCTTCTCATTAGGCACTTGTCAAGTATGCTGAGCAACCGAATTCTGAGAGGCTCCCCCCAAAAGGGAAGTCAGCTTTATCCGTGGGATAGAACCCAGTTTGTCCTCAGGAAGGACATCACAGTTCAGCTCAGAAGCACAAGCTGGAAAAGGCATACTGCACATATTCATCATGTAATCTATCTCCTAGGATGCACAACTTGAAAAGAGTTCATATGTCACCGCAATATGTCCCCTTGTTTATCTTCCAGACAGACTTCATGTATCATGTTGATAAATTGGGCAATGCACAGGGCCAGTTCCCTCCTACGGAGGTGAGTGGGAGCTGCATGGTGCCTGATACCAAGCTAGGGAATTATTCAGATTGACTAACATAGCTGAGCACATGCCAGGCTTGTTTTAGATGTCTTGGGAAGTTTCGGAGCTGAGGGGTGACTGGGTTTCAGGAGCAGACTAGAGGATGGTAGCGCCATTTGCTTAGCTGCACCCCACGTATCATACACAGTCCAGCACCTGCAAAACGGGTGTGGTTGTACATCCTGGGGGGCAGCCTAACTGCAGGTGCAAGAGGCTCAGGGTGCAGGGGAAACAAAATCCCCCTTGCTCTGCTGGAGCTATTGGTCAGGGTTTATCCTTTTTTGTATTTGTCCTGGAGGGTTGCTTAAGGCGGTACTGTAACATAAACAATTATTAATAACGATTCAGCAGCTATGTTACTCTGTGTAAAAGAAAACAAACCCAAATAAGGCTAATCTTTTGCAATACTACTTGCTGTTTCCTATAGGGACTGGTATGTATCTTCCAGCCATAAAATAATTAAATCTCACTGCTTTCCAGTGGTGAAGGAGCTTGAACACACACTGAGGCTTCAATCCTCACATGGCTAATATCTTTGGGGGTCTGGGTCCACATATTAAGTTCATATTTTACCAAAATGGCTTTTGATTTTTACTTTTTGTTTGAATACTCAAACAAAATAATTTCAAAGCCTATTCAGTGTCAGTGCAGTGAACAGCACTCAAACACCTAGACTCTGCTGCATTGGTTTCTCACATTTGTGGAGTGAAACAGTGACCATTTTCTTCCTCTGGAATCCAAAGATTAACACTGAGCAGTGTGTCCAAGCAGCTGCTGACCAGTGCACATCTCTTTGTGGAGCTCATCATCTGCCAGCACTGTGCTGTGTCCCTGTCTGACGTCTCTCAGGGGCTCACATAAAGAAGACCTCATGTGCAGTCTCCTGCTGGGGTTTTTCCCCCAGCACTTGATGTTTTTCCCAGGGGCATTCCCTTGCAGTAATGCAGGCACGATATTGCCTCATGTGACATATTAACGATTTGCTCCTTTGCTGGTGGATATTGTGATGTAACGGACAGAGATGTTCAAATGTAATGGACACTGATGATCAGTGGGTTCAGTAAGACTGTCCAGGGTAGCATCCCACTTCTGTGTTTGGGAATGGGAGGAAGAATAACTCTAGATGGGTATGGGGGGAGGGTTATAGGGGGTGTAGGGTTGTGTGGCTATGTCTCTTTTGCCCCTGACAGTGTTCTAGTACCATAGACATACCTCTAACTCCAAAAATTTTCTGTGTAGCTGTCTGGCCAACAAACACATTTAATTTTGCTTCTGTTCTATCAGAAAACAAGAAGGAGTTAACCCAAGTGTTGTCATCATCATTAATACAGCTTGGAGAGGGAGGCAGCTAAGTCACTAATCCATTCTGAATTCAGCCTGGTGATGCAGAGAGAAAAGAGTGTGTGGCCAAGAAGAGAAACACTGTGTATATCAAAACACACACGAAGAAAATTAGCTTGAGAACGGGAGATGCTGAACATAAAGAGAAGAAAGCAAGAGAATAGAACCAAAGATAATAAAAATAAACAGCCACAGCCAGACTCAGATGCTCTCTCTCTCATTAGAGATGACTTAACCAACACTCGTTACCTCACTGGAAAGGTATGCAGGCAGGTGTGACTCAGGATCAGTCCAAATGTGGCCTGTTGATCTATCTAAGTTGACCATTAAAATATAGAAGTGAATAACTGTATTTTTTACCTGAATTAGTAATTGCAAGGGACTGATTCCAACATGCCTTAGGGATTTAGCCATGGAAATCCCACTGACCTTCAGTAGTGCTTATGCACCTACATTCCTTAGGCACTTTAGAAAATCTGTGTGTATGTACTGACCTCAAGGGAAAAGTCCACTGCTATTATTATAATGTGACTATGATTTTAAGATCCTGTAACGTACTCCATTTTATAGAAATTTACACAGTAGTATTTGTCAGGTCAGGGTTGTTGCCATCAAAGTGTAAAGTTCAAATGGGTGTGAATTACTGAGACTTAACATTGTACTTTGAATTATGTCTCTTTATATTTACAAGAGAGTGTCCTTTCTGAGTCACATCTGGTTTTTGTGCTGTTTACAAACTGCTCTAAAAAGCTGAGCTGAGAATATTTGCAGTTAGTTCAGTATGTCAAACAGAGGAATAGAATTTAGCTCTATTCTTAAACCATGATTATTTATGTAACAGGCATGTTGGCCAAGCAAAAGAATGAAAGCTGACGGGCATGAAAATAACCAGTCTGCTCGTACATGAGTCTTGCTTGCAGTAGTCCCAGCAGGAGCTTGAAGACGACTGTGTAAATTGTGAAACAGAGGGGGCATAGTTAACACACGTCAGAGATGACCATTTGTGGGGCTACTTAATGCTACAAATCCTACATGGTGGTGAGGCTGTGAAAGGGCAGAAGGAAGTTGGGAAGCTATAAAAGTGTGTGTATCCATGCTCTGGGAACATGTGTCTGTTGGCACTGAATGCTGGCTGGTGCACCAATTTATCAGTTTAACCTAAAAATGCAGAATAAGAAGACATGTAGCTGTGCAGATTATGCACACCCAAAGACAAATTAAGGGAAGATTAAATTTAAAACAAATTACAGTTGTGAAATGAGGTAATCAGAAGTGTGAATGTGTCAGTATCATGACAGCCAAATGCCTTAATCTGATGCTTACAGGCATACCCATTTACACATGTACTGTGAGAACTACTGCTTGATCACATATAATGGTTTTCCAAGTGGTACCTACCTTGTTTATTGAATGACATGTACAGAAATTGCTGGATGAGACAGATGATCAATAATTAGTTTTAACGTTGTTTTCTTATTAGGGATATGGTGTAGTTGAGAATGGTCAGTGTTAGGTTAATGGTTGGACTAGATGATCTTCAAGGTCTTTTCCAACCTAGATGATTCTGTGATTGTGTGATTCTGTGATTCTTAAGAAATGAGTCTTTTGTTATTTTCTGTTGGCCAGTCCTCTCTCTAATGACTTTAAATCTATTGGACAGTCTAAACTTGATGTGGGGAAGGGGGTATAGTGTGTGTCCTCAGAACCTTGCTAACTCACCTCAACCAGCATATTAGACATCAGAGAATCACTTGCTCAGTGTAAAGCAGGTTCAGTTAATACTGCATTTCACAGCCTGTTTGGGTTTGTCACTCACAGTGCTCCTCATATGCAGTCCCAGCAGCAGGCATACACCAGATAATGAATTTTCAAAGTGCCATGGACTTCTGGCAACTGCTGCCCTATCAACTAAGTACCTTGCAAATACAAAGTAAGCTTTACAATGATAAAGGGAAAGATAAATGTTGTTATCTGCATGCTATGGAAGAGGATCTAAACATACAGTGCCACAATTTTGGGTGCTTCAACAGTAATTTGTATAAAATGGGACACAAGTGGATTTTTCTGATGTGCCAAGCACTGGCCATCCTCAGACAGAGCTGAGACAAGTCAGAACTACTGACAGGACCATCCATCCTGTGGACTTGGGGATGCATGTCTCGCAGTACTGGTCTTTTGCACTGCTGTATTGTATGAGTGTGTCTCTGCTAGACCATGTGCTGTTTATGTGACTTGCCTCACGATTTGTAAACCTATTTGACTCTACATAATGCCATGGACTCTGCTGAAGCTGGAAACTGAAGAAATAGGGAGTATATTACTGCATTTTCAACACAGAGTGGAAATTGTGGAAAGGTGAGAATCTTGGCACTAAGAGTACAAAGAACAGCTTACTCAATAGCAAGTTACGATGAGAAGCAGTTTGTCTGCTGTCAGTATCTCACAGTGTCTCTTGCTCTCCCTCCCATCTACCTTTCTCAGACTCACATTCCTGAAGCCCTGCAAACTCCTTGTCTTCCAAGATCCATCTCACAATGCCAAGGCAGGCTGATGAAGTAAAGCAAAACTTTGGCACTCGTGTTTCTCTTACCTTCCTTTCTTCATTATTTTTTTTTCCTTTCCCCATGGGAAAGAATCTTTGAGGCAAATATTTCTCAGACCTCTCTAAAGGGCCTGTCTAAAGGGGAAAGGAAAAAGGAATAAAACAGACAAAACATGAAAACTTTTGCAAAGATAAAACCAGGAGGGTATTCATTGCAGTAAAAATGCTGTAGGATTAACAAAAGGATCACTCTGGAACACCTTGCTGGTATGGCCATCTCCTTGATGTCAGAGGTTATTAATTTGTGGAGGATTTTATGGGACCAGGATACAAAACATTGCTCATATTTTAGCTACTTCTATTAAACCTGTCAGCTCAAAATTACCAAGATTTATGAAGTAATTTCTAATTGGTCTAATTCACTTATGTATATCATAGGGTCATCTATAAAAGATATATATTATATAAAATCTTGATCTAAATAGGCAGTTGGAAACTGCAGCATGAAGCTTATCTGTCTTGTTTCTTATACAGGAAACCTGATATATGATTCTTTTCATTGCCTATATGGCATTCTGTCACATGTAGACTCAAATCAGCAACTTTGTATAAAGTATAACTCTGTATAAAGTGAAAAAAAGGAGAAAGAAGACTGCAAATATTTTGCTAATATGATGATGAAACTGAAACTCTTCTTGTAAAATTAATACTGAGCTATTTCAGATTTTATACATAACATTATGCAGTCAAAATGAAGGTGCCTCATCCCATATTGCACTGCTCTTGATATAAATAAAATTTATGTGCAATATTTTATTTAATTTCATAAAATTAATCCAAGAGCAAAACAGCATGATCTTGTATGGCAACATAACTTTGTATTCATGGCTGTTTTTTTTTTCCCCTTAGCACAGAAAAATAATGTGGGTTGATGCAGTGTCCTAACACAATAGGGGCTAATGAATAGAGCTTGCTGCACTCAAGAGACTGCAGTTCAATTACTAGTGGTGCCAATCAAGTCAGAAATATTAACCATGGTAACAGCAGATTTGAGTTGTGTGGAATGAGGCAGTGGCTTCTTGGGGAAGATCGCCTCTTAGGAGGGAAGGGAATGCTTGCAGCAAGAGTTGCAGAAGGTCAGAGAACGCTTCTTTGTGGCAAAGGAGAGCAGTACTCAGCTCATGCCCCAGGAGCTTTGTGCTGTTTTTCTATGTTTTTGTTGCGAGTGCGCCTGAGAGGTCATAACTAGTAAGTGCGACTAACTCTGGGGCCCATACTACGTACATAACCTATAGAACTGTATTTCCTATGTATAAGTGTACAACACACTAGTTAATCATGTGAAGGATAAATTTCAATGCAGATTAGGTCCTAAGCAGGAGTAAACTGTTGCTGAAGACAGTGTGACTGGGCTGAATTATACCAATCGAAGCTGTAGCCTTTTATGAGGATTTACTTAATATAGTGCATTTGTTCTGCTGGCTGATGATCAGAGTGAGGATCCCTTGATTTGATACAATGGCAGTGTTATGTATTAGTAGCATGAACAGGAAGCAGCTGGCGTCCTGTTCAGAAAACAATCTCAATTTTTATTGCAGAGAACAATATTGAAAAACAGTGTGTATGTGTGAGGGGCCTAATCCTTAAAAATGCAGGAGTTTGGATACTGTCCCTTTTCATTGACTAGTCACTTCTGGACTAAATCTAGATTTGTCTCTTTTCGCAGAAAGCTCTTCTGGTGTCAGTCCTTTGGAATACAGAGAAAACCGGCTAGAGCCCCAAAATGTCTATTTTGCACCTGCCTGCTGCCTCTCCTTACTCTTCCAGCTGGTGAGTATGCTCAGTTGTGGAGTGCTTTTCCCTTTCTCTTATTCATGAAGCAATGGCACATCTTTTTGGTCAGCATCACTGAAACATTTTCTATTCTTTGACTTGGATGCCATTAAAAAAAGCCAGCTGTTAGGGATGGTTACTGTGTTGTGGAAGCTTAGCTCCATTGTTAACTCAAACTTCTGTGAAAATATAGGATGGATTTCTTAATAACTGAAGAGTAATAGCAACCTATAAGTGAATTTGAATGTGTCTGCAAAGCTGGTGAAAATAATGTGTAATTAATACCTTTTTCTGAGGATTTTGGAATATGCAGTAACTCTAATTCATGATGTCTCTGTAGGACAAACAGGTGTAGTGCCTGGACAGGGCAGCTGGATCATAAAGGTTCCTCTTGTGTAGTTCAGGCATCTGAAATGTAGTCATCCCAGTTTAGTCTTATCAATTTAGTCCCCTCTTATAGTCAAATACTATGCAATCTGATGTTTCACCTCAGCCATCTCAAAACCTGTCCCAGGTTGAGACAAAGAAAGGTCTCCACTGCCCAGAAATGGAGCTCAGGGACACTTTGTCAACCCATGTTTGAGGTCTAAAGCCAGGTGACATGGAGTGCCTTGATGAATGTGTTCTGACAAGTTAGAAAAACAGCAGCAAATGAAGTGAGGGCAGGCAAGGCTGTCTAGTAAATGAGACTGTCCCCTGCCTGCCAGGAGGTCAAATTTTCATTCAATTTTTAACATTATTGTCTATTTGACCAGAGACAGGGTCACTTTCCATCCTTAACTCCTTTTTACTCCTCCTCCCACACTTTTTGTCTGTCTTGAGTATTGAACATTTATTTATTCAGTGTGGGAGACAGTCCCCCTTTCCTCTTAATGAAGACTGAATCCCAGTGTCTTACTCATAGTAGAAAATGTGAGCCATCTGGTTAAGATATCCTGGTAAAAAAGCTCTTAAGTCATTGCTGTTTCAATTGCATAAGTGAAGAAATTGCAGTGAAGGAGGACAAGAAGCCACTTGTCATGTTTCTTAGAGCAATGCCGTAACCACTGGGCTAAACCATGATTTACTCACTGGATTGATGAACCAATTATTGTGAAACACCACCAGAAACAGGTTGAGGAAGCTAGGCTTAAGTTGATTGACAGTCTGTTGTTAAGACATTTGCTTGAAAAATGCAAGAACCACATTCAGGTCATGTTATGATTGGTTCAGAACAGTGCCTGAAGCCAAGGTAGTCTACAGGCTCAGTAGCCATTAGGCTACTGGGCTAATTTCTTGTCAACTCAAGGAATATTAAAATAACAGTAAAGAGTGGCTGAATACTCTGAATGCCTAGTTCAGTGTCTAGGGCATTCTCTTTGGAGAAAAGTGGTTTGGGTTCAAATTGTGTTTAGTGACGGACAGAACTGAACCAGTCTCATGTGTCTGGGCAGAGCTGTAATTACTGGAAGAGAGTACAAAACCAGAGTGATAGCAGCATTATCAGCATCTAGCTCTCAAACCCTTATTCTACTTCTTCAGTGCAAATTCAGAAATAATTTTAGGATTATTGAAATTATACTTTTTGGTAAATGCTGTATATTATTTCACCTATCTTGATTTGTCATGTAATCGACCCGCAGCACCTACTGAGTTGCTAGTAATGGCTGCTTTAGTAGGCAATGTGTGAAAATACAGAAAACAAAAAATTGGAAACTATGCACCCTAAATTGCATCTTTAGCTCTGTCGGCTTCGGTGGAAGATGCTGGATTATCCGAGATCTTCATTCCTTTACTTTCTATTTTTCTCCTTCTCTAATGAATCTTTATCAAATAATCTCAGCCATTTTGGCAGACCCATAATTGCATTATTCTCTACAGTGAAAGTTGATATTAATCTGTAAATGAAAAGGCACCATCTCCAAATTTTACTTCTTTCCCTCCAACAAATGCAGTTAAAATAGCTGGGTTTTTTGAATTCTTCCTCCTCACCTGAGTGGAAGTGTAGGAAAGGAAATCTGTTTAATCTTCATTCTCATGCTTTCCTGATTCACCTGTCTGCTCTTGGGAATTTAAAGAAAAACAGTTCAATAATGCAGAGGAAAATTACAACCTAAGTCTTACGCAATGTTTTAGGATAAATGAGATTCCACCGTTATTATCCCTCACCATTGCCTCTCCTCAGCTTCTGTTTGCCATATGAAGAAATGTGCTCTCTTGCTAGCAAAGTATTTGTGGTAGAATATGGATTTAATAACAAGCTAGGTTTTATTTCTGACCCAATAACTAACATTCGTTGAATAATATTCAGGCCAGATCTACTAACAACAGTATATCCTTTGTTTTTAACAATATTGCACTCTCTATAAAGAAAGAAAATATCTCCATAACAAAGAAAAAATCCCAACAGGCCAACCAAACAAATAAAAATTGAGGGCCTTGAGTCTAGTATAAGCCTCATAAATTGTTCTTCATGTTTTTTTTTCTTATTTAGAAAGGTTAGGACAATAGTTTCCCTTCAGAAAATGTTTGCCATCAAAGAATATGAGCTACTCAGTTATTTCCTTGTCTGAAACCACAATTCATGATGTCCAATACGGTTTTGCCAGGCCTTTTAAATGATTGCAGGTTACAAGCTATCAATAATGCATATCCTTGTAAAAGGCACAGACCCACTTTAGCTTCTTTTGCACATCAACTTGAGGTTTCTCACTGTCTTGTGCCTGAGTAGTTATTTACAATAGAGTCATGCTAGAATGGCAGCAATATGCTGTGCTTGGTGGAAATGTTCCTGTGTATGGAGCTAAGTCATTCTTTTAACAGGTGAAAGTGAATTCTGTGGTATAAACACAAAAGAACATGAGCTTCACAGAGATGGTAAACCATAAGCTCAGAGACTGGTGGAACCTAGCCCTCAGCTGGCATAAAAAGAAAAGAATTACTGTCGCAAAATCAGCATAAAGAGCCGAAGTGAACATGAGGCAGAGGCAGATTAGAAGAGTGTGGAAATGGGAATTACCTTACTGCCGTGACAGTAATTTACCTGCACTGCAGGTACTCTAGGAAAATAGGATGTCAGAGCCCCATGGGAAGCTGCACGTCTCTAAGAGGGCAAAGCAGGGTGTCTACTTGAGGTAGGAGTGGGACAAACTATCTTTATCTTACCCCTTGGCTTTCAGCTGAAATGCTTTCCACTCCAGAAGCCCCTTATTTTAGGAGGCGTAGTGTTTTCTTGTGTCTTTATCTGACCGGTTGTGGAGATGACATAGACTTTTATGTCCAGTCTGTTGCAGAGGAACTGGGAACAGAAGAGGTGACACTGTAGCAAAGAGGAGGAAAACAGTACAGCAGACAAAGAGCAGTCAATACCTATCAGGAATTTGAAGAAGACACCAAATGCATCCTTTACCATGGTAATCATATTCATTAACACAAACTGCAACACCATAGTCTTTCCTATTTAATAGCTAAGAATGGAATGTAAGATATAAAAGGTAGTGAATTGAATAATGGAGAGCAGATCTCAATGCAAAGACTAAATGCAATCAGAGATTCGTGTGCATGTAGATCATCCTCAAACAAAATATAACCTTGTTAGCATGTAGAAGATTCGTCAGTGCTATTATCCTGCTGAATACAAGGAGTTAGTCAGGCTGTTATTTTGTTATGTACTTGACTAGCTGTTGATCTTTCCAAAACAACAGAACCATGATCTAGGCCTCAGAATCACTCAGGAAGAGTGGTTTGAAGACTTGTGGAGGTGTGTAAATACTAAACTGTTGCAAATGGCAGGGGAATGATTCCATTTTTAGAATTGAAATGTCGCTGCCATTATTATCATTTGTATAACAGTCCTGCAGTTTCTTCACAATTTGTACAGATTTGTTCAATTTCAGTCGTTTGCCCTGCCAGTTTTTCTGATACATGGTATATCATTTTCTTTAAGATGCCTAAGTGGTGGTGATTAGTGGTGTCTGATGAATGGACGAGGAAGCTTTACTTTAAAAGGAAGAATTCTATATGTGAAAGTAAAACATAGACTTTCCATTGTAAATTACATGTTGCTGCAGTTCCTGCTTCATGTTATGCTGAAGTACCGCAGCCCAAACAACATTCAACATGTGCGATGGCCATAAGATATTAAAGTAGAAGCAAGGAGCCATATATCAGAGTGTCAACATGAGTTACACCCAGTCAGTTAATCTCTAGCAGCCTCTGGTACAAGTTAGAGTACCCTGGAAGTATGTGTGGAGTCTATCTTAGCAGGAAGTCAATGTAAGTATGAGCTTTCTGATGTAAAAACAGAAAACAGGGACCGTACTTTAAAAGCACTAGCAATGATGCTGGAATGTTTCAGCTCATTTGGTTTACTGAGTTTAAAGTGGTGGGTGTTGAAATATTTAGCTCTGCCATCTCTTAGTGACTCTGCAAAGAAAAGTAAACCATGATATGGTTTTTATGTCCTTCAAAGTGCAAGGACCTGGCTCTGAAGAGCACCTGATCACTGATCTACTCAGACTGGAATATCAGAAGGTTAGAGGGACTTTGGCATTAGCTTCTCAGTCAGTACAACAGAACCGGTCTAGGGATGTAAATGGCTGCTAGATGCATATGCTTAGCAATGCCAAATTTCCATTCTGAAAGGTCTCCTATAGTAACAAGTACCATGAGAACAACTATAGCCTGTAGACGATTTTGGTGGTGACGCAGTTGTAGGTTAACATGTTGAAATATTTCTACATTGTGCCTATGGTACTGCAAGAGTGACCTATAGCATGGATAAATAGAGAAGCCAAGCTTTGACAGTCTATATCCAGTAATGAAAGGTGGATAAGTTCCATCAAGAATTCTGAAAATTTGTACAGGACTTGTATTCCTTTCCTCAGCTTGCTTCACCTTGCTTTCCTTTCCACTAAGAAATCAAGCAATTTAGAAGAAGATGGAATCACAAGTTCTAGATTGGAATCACAAAATCTGAGCAAAAGACATATCTGTATGACTAGTGCAGACTAAAATTTATTCCATTAAATGAGGTAGGCTCAGAAGTTGAGAGAAGGTGACAAGAAGCAAACCTCCCACTCCTACTTCTCCCAGAAGGTTTCAATATCTTGAAATAAATGGAGAAGCATCCCAGGACATATAAGCAGCTAGCTTGGTGCTTCCTAAGTACAGAAGAATCTAACATTGCTGCTCCTTGGATGAAGTTGGTGGGAAATTAAGCATTATGACCTACTATTACCTAGATGACTGCTTCCTCTGACATAGCTGTTTCCAGGATGTAGATGATGAGGAACAAATGTCACCAGTTCTGTGTACAACAGGTCAGTAGTTTTGTATTCACCAATGACAAGTAATAAATCAATGAAGTCATGAAAGGTGGTCTGCTGATGCAATCTGAAACTATATTTAGAATTATTTTCAGTATTACCTCCAAGCAGAAGTTAGATTATAGGAGTGCAAACTAATTTTGATTAATTTGAGTGACAGCAATGATTCATTGGCCCTAAATGTTTGGGAACCAGCTGCTGAAAGGCAGTATGTCATAAAGAAATGCTGCTGTCCACATCTAGAAAATTGCTGAGATAGTTAAGAGTTTGTGCTGCTTTGGGTTAAAAAGCTCATGAATGACCAAGAAATTGGAAGAAGGGAAGGCTCTGTATCAGGATTTCTGGTTGTGGAAGTAAAGAGACAGTCAGAAATATGGCAAACAAGGATAAAATCCACTGTTTGAGGGACTGAATACTATGTCATCTTGGAAAAATTATGTCACCTTTGGAATTCAGGCAATTAGTCAGCTTTTCTGGCACTGTCGTATTATTTCAGTCACATTACTTTTTGGGAATGAGCTAAATTTATGGCATCAGGATCCATTTTCTAGAACAACTAGCAGAATACTCATATGTCACTTTGTTTTCTCCTTTTCTTTCTCAGAAATGTCAATATTTCCCTAGATGAAGTTGTTTATGCATGATGAAACTTGTTCAATATTCTTGTATCTCTTTGTGCTTGAGACAGAAGCCACTGTGAGGCTCCACTGTAATAGTAGACACACGTGTGGAGTTAGATAGTACTGGAGAACACCCACAATTACCGCTACCTGGCCTTCACACTTGAGAACAGAAACATCCACCAGGAAGGAAGAGAGGACACTGCAGAAAAAAACCCCCAACTTCCTTGTCCTCTTTTTTTGAAAGGGTAGATGATAGAACTCATGTTGGCAAGCAGTTCCCTCAACAACTTTATTAATATGCTTTTTTTTGTTCTCGTAACCATGAAGAAAGGTTAAACAATCAAGCACTCAGAGATGGACGTTTTCACTAAGGCAGTGAATAGGGATTGTGTCCCTCTTTCCTTCAGCTTTTTAAAACTATCAATAGCTTTTCTAACAATAAGAAAAAGTAAATTTAATACATTCAGTGTTTGTGATAAGCGAAGTTTATGTTTAAAATGAGTTATTCCTTGCAATTGAAGACAATAAAATGTATGTAGAATTGTAAAACTACCATGCACATCACTTTACTCTGGCTTCATGAAAGACATGTTTGCCTTGCTAAACATTTAACTATATTGACAGTGGAGCTGAGATGCCTTGCAATCAGGCATTATTTGATCAGGCAGTTCTTGTTGTACTGTACATAGCTAGAGAGTTGCTTTAAATACAATAAATAAAAGTAAAATCTTACACAAGGCAGCACAGCTTAGTAATTGCTGTTTTGGAGCTCACGTCGCTGCAGTTATTTAGCTCAGCATTTCATCTCCAGCTGCAGCACAATTTTTGCCAAATATAGATAAATGAAGTTAAAGTTATTGGCAACGACTAGTTCTGTATCCCTCTTTCAAGTTCATAGATTTCATAGGAAAGGCATTCCTTTATTTTTGTAGCAAGCAATTGTTTTGAACTCCAAACTTCTTCACGTTCCAGTACAACACAATGTTTTCAGTTCTACTTTATCAGGCAGATACTGGTAAACAGAAAGAATTAGCAGGTTCCCTGTTTGAGAAATATAGCACATGAAATATGAGGGAGGAACAAGCTCAGAAACTGAACCTCACTCAGCATATTTTAGGGGTTTAATGTAGTTTTGATACTGAACTTGCAGACAGTGCCTTTCAGCATGGGATGTCTAACTCCACAGAGCGCTAATTTCATTACTTTCTATGTAGTATGAGATGACTTGGTAGCATAGTGTGCTGCCGACCGCTCCTCTCACTACAAACTATGTACAGATGACTTTCTGGTTTCTTTAGACCTTCCATAGAGAACAAGTCCTTCCATCTGAATTTAACAAATGAGACGATACAAATACACGTACATGATAGGTACAGAATATTTAACATGTTCTAAGTCACTACAGAAACAGTTATTATTAAATAAACTCAAGAATTGTAAAAGTTAGAAATATATTCCTGTTTCTTCAGATTTGTTCAGTTCTATTTCGTTCTCACTCTTGCAAACACATTAGATTGTCACTTTTACAGCTATCTTGCGTTTATCTGTAAACAAGTAAGGGGGGGTCAGAAAATGCTGGTGTTTCCGTCAGACCCACCTGGCTGCTTTTCCTTTATCTATGATCCCTTCTGTTAAAAGGCAACCAGAAATGTCTTACTCTCCAGAAAGCAAACTCCTGGAGCTTTTATTTTGAATGGATATGCATGTCAAAACACATCTCAAGAACTGCTGTGAAATGGTCTAGATACAGAAAGGAGAAAGAACTTCCTTCTTTATATCCAAACACTGGCCTAGAGTTTCTTTCCACAGAGTTTCCATATTAAAAGCATGTGCAAATCTTTTGTCATAATGCTACTTTTGCTGTGATAACTTCACTTGGGACCATAGCTTCAGAAGTATCAAACTCTAAAATTACATTGGGAATATGCCTGAAGTTTGCCAGTGAGGTTTCAAAGGAAAACCATATTTTCAGAATTAAGAGAGCAAGTAATTATTTTTTTTTTGCCTGTGAAATTTGCCTGATTCATGCAGAGTGACTGGTTTCAGCCAAAGAAAAGGCTTCTCCTTTTTGTGATTTCTCACCAGCTTTACCGACACTGTGAGTTTCACTTCACAGATCCTATGTCGCCCTTTTTTCCAAATAAAACTTGGGAGGTTCAATGAAGTTATAGGTTTTTAATTGAAAAAAAAACCACCCAACCACAAAAACTCCCAAGCTACCTAACAAAATAATTGCTGCTGATAACACAGCAGCAAATGAAAAACAGATATTTGTATTTGCCTGCATAGTATGGAAGAGGGCAAATATGTTTTATTGGCTAACACAGAGTGATTTTCAGTAGATGTTATTAAATGATCCACTTTTCAGATTGCAGTCATTTTGATAGTACTTTAGAGAAGTTCAGCTAAGAACATCTCTTAGCTCTTTTGAAATTCATGTGGTCTCACAATGCAGGGTGTATAACTTCTTCCTATGCTATAAATATAGCATTTGCTATTATACTGGGCTTTTTCATTGAAACAGCTGAAGCATATTACAAGTAGAGCGAATTAGGAATGATGGGGTTTTGAATCTAAGAAATGTTGATGAAAACAGTATTTTTCAGTTTTGAAAATATTTTTTTTTACAAAAATAAAACTTTTTTTAAAGACAATATCTTTTTCCCTGAAGGCTGTCTTATGGAAAAAAAGGTACAGTTTTCTATGGAGAAAAAAAAAGATTTTTGCTTCACTGAAAGGCTATAACACAGCAATAAATTTCCAACACAAAATTCAGGATTATCTTAATTAGGACCACTATTTAAGCCTCACATTCTCCCTGTAATGGGTGAATTATATGTATTTTACAAAGGAATTGTCATAGATGTTACTAGTTCTTTAGGTTTATAAGGTGAATTGGTACAGTCACAACAGAACTGTAGGTTTTACATCCCCATCTCCTGTTCACAGTACTAAACCAGATGAAAATAGTACTTTACAATATGAAGAAAAGAAACAAGATTTTTCTCATATGATTCTCCTTTCTCATGAGAGCAACAAGTAATAGCAAATAACAGTTTTGATGTTCCAGCCAGTTTTCATAGGATTGTTATTCCTGTTATTAGTATTGGTGAAAGTTTTCACTGGTGGACTCAGAGAGCACTTATCTGAACATTTTATACCAGTACAGATCCAACAAATGCAGTTATCCCTAATTTATACCAATAAATGAGGTACATCGGGATCAGACTCACTGATCTATTCTGAAGAGGAGCTATTAAGGCTGGATGAATATCTCTGGTTCCTACTGTCTCTCATGGGTTGAAGATGAATCCCTCAGATAACTACTTTCTCATGGCTACTCATACAGTCGTCGCCCATGTGGTTCAGAATGTATTTTGGAATATCTGAGTCTAGCTGGCTTTTGCTGAGGAGTACATCAGGTCATGCTCCCTATGTCTCTGTTGAAACCCACATATGGCCAGGCCCATTTTGGTACCTTATGGTCAGAGGGTGAAGTTTCACAGTCAAATGTAACCATTTCTCATTCTGCTTATTTTCCTCATAATTAATCAACCTGACTAAAAGGTTGATCTGGTCTCATCAGCTATATAGCTGGAAAGCAGAGAGAAAAAACAGAGCCCTTCTGATATTGTGGCTGCATTCCTCCAGTGTATCCCTCCTGGAGAGCGATTTACCACAGGGTCTCCTGTTTGTACATACAGGGCTGCCCTCCCCCTTTGAGCAACGTAACAACATGATGTGAAAATAAAGCGTAAAACTCCCAGGAATGTTCCTCTCCGAAAGCACACGAGTGAGCTCGTTTACACACTCAGGCAAATGCAGGAGTCTGCACACGCACAAACTCATGCCCTGTCACATTTGGCTCCATAGCCAGCATGGTTAAATAATGTCAATAGCAGAAAGTCTTACGGTGCTGACACTTCCTCAGGCTGTAAAATATTTACTGTTCCTTTAAAACTGTGAATAAAAAAAAGGTCAGTCTGTATACTGAACAAGGAGTAAAAAAAAAAAAAAAAAATCCCTTTTTTATTAGAAAACACTTGAAACTTATCATGTGCAGCAGATGGGAGTAGAAAATGCAGCTTGAAGACAGTTATATAAATATATCCTTGATGTCTGTTTTGCTTTTCAATTTGCAGTGAAAAGTACAAAGGTAGAGTAGAGCGCCAGTCAGGGCTGCACTGTGTCTCTTGATATCCATTCCAGATGTTGGCTAGACTTTGTGGAGCCAGGCTTATGGCACTGAGGCTGGAGCTAGTTGTCTTTTCCTCCAGGTGTGATGCTTCATGCTGATCCCCCCACATGCTAGCCTGTCTTATCCAAACACACTAAGCTCTGTGACAGGCATCTACCACCTTTTTGACCAAAATTTACCTCCCTTCCCCCCCCACATCCACGCTTTCCATCCACCCCAACTTCTTTCAGCTTGATGGGCTCTGCAGACAAGCCCACTTGTCCCTGCCTATCATTCTGTCACTTCAAAAGCAAGTCCCCCTAAAAAAATGAGCTCTGACGTGGTTCTCAAATAATGCTAGTCAGTTAGTAGCTGCTTTGAATATTCCTCTTTGTGTTTTGAGAGTGTCTGGAGGTACTATTTGACACCGAGTATGTCTGCCAAGCCTCTAATGGTCGTTCTCTGTTTGTGCATGCTTGTAAAGGATTTTACACTGTAATATTTTAACTCCCTGATTAAACATTGCTAAGCACAGAAGTATATCATAAATCTTGCAGGCGCCAACTCCATTTATCTGAATGTTACTGTCTACGGTGGGTAAACAAATTACAGCACAGTTTATTACAATATATGGGGCCACGATGTAGCTCTATTAATATCTTGTACCCCCTGGAAATATATTGTTGGCTCACAGTCTGAATTTTCTCTCCTGAACAATTAAAAACAAATTCTGAATGGAGGGTGGGAGGGTGCATGTGAGAGGGAGGGGGAAGCATCAGGCACTTTCAAGGGGAAACTTGCTGGGAGTAACAATAATGAGCTGCAATATCAAATTACTACTATCCTGGGTTTGAGGTCAGTACATATTGAGCTAGTTGTAAGATATTAAAGTAGAAACTTTTCTAGTTTGGAATGCATTAATGCTGCTAAAGCTGCCAGCAAAACAGCTAGAAAGCGTTTGAGTTGGAGAGGGCAGAAACAAAGGAGAATGTTAATAAGCAAGAGCATCGGAGTCTCTTCCTTTCCCAGCTACACGCAGCACATTTGCAGAGATCATTCTCATTAACACTAACAGGTCTGAGGTGCACAGATCCTCCACTTGTTGATAGGAGGCAAGTACTAGAGAAGTTGGAATATTTCTGAAGCCATCTACAAAAATAGTCACTTCTACGTTTTTATCGGTTTTCTTAGCCTATACAAATAATCCCAGTTATGTCAATTTATTGCAATCAATGGAAGCTCTGTCTTCTCAAAGTGCAGAATAAATGACTGATTAAAGTAGGAAATGAAACCTTTGGCAAGTCTACCGGGAGCCTTTTGGAAGAACTAGTTTAACCCAATTCAAGATGGTTTGTGATATGTTTCAATATAGAAGTAGGAGCAAAGAAAGAAGTGGTGCAAATTTTAAGAGAATTCATGGCAACTATTTAAAATAATTAAACTGCTAAAAAAACTGGATGTGTAAATCCCGGTTTACTTTTGATGTTATAAAAGCATCCCTGCTACTTGTCCTTGTGCATGAAGTTGCAGCTAACAGGATGACTATTAGTGGAGCTATACCAGCTGGCGATTACTTACAGTTGTGCAGTCATGATGGTAAAATAAAATAAAATAAAGTAAGTACTGATTTCTTCCCTAACTCTGCACTAATGCCTGCAGGGGGCTGGCACTGCAATCTCTGATACAAACTGACAACCCTGACATCACGTTCAGTGGGAGCAGGCACAGCTAGTTGCTATCTCCCTTCCAGGAAACCACAAAACACCAACATTTTACAGACTGGAAAAGAGTTCATTACTTGCAGGGGCAGGGCAGGGTAATGTTCTGATGTTCTTAGCTGGACTCCAGTGGCCAATAACACAAATATCATCCTTCGTAAAAGCAATGGGGTCTTGGTAAAAATAGAAATCCAAATATTTTTAAAGTTTTTGCATATTGTCAATACTGTAAATCATCACATAAGATTGTATAGCAGCTGGTGAAAATATGTCTGTAACTAATAAAATTAGAACCACAGACTTTTACCTAAGCAGCTTGTCTTTACATCAAAAAAGAAGTAAGGCTAAATTAATTGCCAGCCTTTTCTTACTAAAGCTAATGCATTTAGGCCAGGGCTGAACTCAGTTATGAGATTCTTAAAGAAACCCAAGTGTTATGTTTGTGTCAGTCTGTAGAGATCTTATTTATATACACACTCATTGTTTGATTCAACAATGTGTTTGGCATTCTGGCCTTATCCACCAAAGCATTTAATCACATGTGCAGGCATGTAGGTGATTTCTTTCACATCAGTTAAACTATTTACGTGTTTAATGCTAAGCACATTGAAGGGCCAAGCCTGCAATGGATTTTTTTTTAAAAAAATGCCATGCAAGAAAAACAATGCAGTTTGCAAAGGTACTGTCAGGGCACATACCACCTCATCAATGCAAAGAGAGCCTGAAGGTGCCAAGCCCTGCTTGCTCATGCTCTAATTGACTCCATGCAAGTAAGGAGCTCCAAGTATCTCTCACAAGGTGTTTAGGACACATCTCTTGACCACTGAGGTGGAAGGTTCAAATAAAGTATGTCCTGATTTCTAAAAGAATAGGAACATTTTAGGAATAAAATTTGATTCTGCACCCTGAAATATTTTGGGTAATCAAACCAAGACTTGGGAAAGTGTTCTGATCCTGGAAGGACTCACCCTGTACAGTGCTGTGAAGTAGGGGAGTGTTTGTCAGAGGGATGCCAAATAAACCAAAGTGTAATTTCCTGTGGTTGAGCATTTGCACCTCAACTGGAACTGATTAGGAAGGTTTGAATCCAATAACTGGAAAAAGAGGGGCAGGAGGGGTCACAGGCTTGCAGAGGTTCTTTGGAGAAGTCAGTAAACTGGTGAGGGGACCCTATGGGGACATCAGAATATATTTTGTCAAAAGCTAAGAGCTGAGAGCCTAGGATAGGAAAGAGGGGAGGAGGAATGAACCTTTTAAAGCTGAACTAGGGAGAACAGCAGAACAGGACAGTTAACTGCAGGAAAAGGCTTGGGGCAGGAGAGTAGGAGGAGGGTGTGCCTGCAGGCTTCTCACTGGAAGAATGGAAAAGCAGAAGGTAGACTAGCTGGTGTGTTGGCCTCCTCAAGAAGCTCCCCATAGTGGGGTATGAAGAGCCACTGAAGTGCTTGCATCTTAACTGGTCCTGGAGACAGGAGGGAAAACGTCATGGTGGAGACCGAGGTGAGCAGGGAAAGATAAGGTGTGCAATCCATCTTAAAATAAGTAAGCTTAAAAGGAACTATGGGAACCATCAGAAAGAGCTGGTACTTGGGATGATACTGTATACATGCTGGGGCTTATATGTGCAAAGGATGTAGACATAGAAAATGGCTTTGTGTTGAGACTTCAATAGCTGTCTGGTAGAGAAAATGAAAAGGCTCCCAGTAAGAATGGCTTCATCCTATGGTATCTGATAAAGAAATTTTGGAGAAAAAAAAAAGGGGGAATGACAAATGGCAGTCCTGCCAGACTGATCAGTTGTAACATGGATTATTTATCCTTTCCACCCAATTTTCAAAGACAGGAAAGAGAATCTTTTAAGACTCTGATCCATCTGGTGAATTTTAAGTTTGGGTGTCATTCATGATATAGAATGCTGATCTCTTGATTTCATATTTGCAGACTTAATGACAAGAGACAAGTTTATCAAACACCCAAAGAGGTTTGAATGACTTCTTTGACCTTCAGTGATTCTGCTACTCTTTACACAGTATTCAGTGGCATAATCATGGACTAGTGAGAATGATGAAGGTTATCAAAAGGGACTGTAATGTTTATTGATACTATAATACTAATCTCTGTTCTGACCATATACTGGATTTTTGTGAACATTCACCAAACATGTTAACTGGAAAAAATACTTTGATGCACATTGTGTAATAATCATTCCAAATGTCATTGTCAAATTCACAACTGTGTGTTTGCAATGAAAACACTATTACTTTAATTAAATCAGGGAACAAATCCCAGTAATATAGAATCTAATGTTCAGTCCTGATTTATATGACACTTGAGTTTTCAAGTGCCCTGAGACTTTCTGGCATCTCTCAAAATAAAATCACATTGGAAGTAGTTGTATCTGACTCAAATCAACGTTCTTTTTTGCTTAGTCAGCAATGGGATTTTGGATCAAGCTTTAGAGCACATGCACAATTTGAAAGATACATTCATCAATCTTTTCACTACTACTTTCCCAGAGGTTTTCTGGAGCAATTCTGAATTTTAAGATGGAGAGAATCAAATGAAGTAATAGGTAAAAGTTACTTCAAGTGTAGTGGCCTGCATGGTAGAAAGCATGGAAATGCTCATGAGAGAAGTAAATGAAATGAGCCCATGGTCTGAACACAGATGTAGCGACCAGTTAAAATCACGAGCAGAAAATCAGTCAAGCAGTACTAACCACAAAGTTAAAACATCTGGCTTATGAAGTCACTTATCTATACATACTAGAAGCTGGAATGATATAGTAGACAAAATATCATATTGTTTTCCTAGCACTTACTCTTCCTTTAACCATCTACTTTTCACTGCTCTTTAAAAGACACTGTGCTAGATGGACTTTTGGTTTGACCTTTGTGGTGTTGTTCTCCCTCTCACACAGATCTCTTCACAGAATTTATTGACAAACATATTTGTGGGCTATCCCACAACTCAGGAAGCTCCACACTAGCTTAAAAAAAATTAAAGATTAATTTACATAGATTAATTGTTTGCTGGGAATACTTCCTTCAGCCCTACGTTTAACTGTGAATTCATTCTGTGACTTTGTGATGTATTTTCTACAGATGAATTTCTTTCATGAGTTTTATTGCTTAAATTCCACCTATATTTTCTAGGATTTGTGTCTGTAGTCTTTCCCACTGGATATAATGAAACCGACATCCATTTTTTTTTTTCAGTAATTTAAATGAGGTTTCTGTGTTATAAGCTATGTCACCTAAGTTCTGCTCATGCTGAATGCTGAAAGATAGACGTGTTGACTGCATGATGCAGATCTTCAGTGGTTTCAGTAAGTCTCCAGAGGAGACTGTCTTGCTCCATGAGAATACAGGGAACCCCAGGGATACTGAGGAAAAATACCTCAGCCAGCACTGGTGGAGAAAGGCACAAAATGCTCTTCCACTAGTGCTAGGGTGAGAGGTATCCCCAGTGCGTGCAGCCAGACTGAGGGAGGGACAGTGTCTGCACCCCTGATCCGTCTGGTCATGTTTCCATGTGGCCATGAAATGCCAAAAGATGCACTAGATGGTTTTCCCTCTGCAGTCAGGGAGTCCACAGACTGTTTGTGTCCCTGATGGATGCTTTAGAGGTCAAAAAGGCACTTCCATGTGTTGTACCTTGTCATGATTCACATAAGCAGCCAAAATTCAGGTCTGTGTGAAGACTGCCTGTTGTGAAAGGGAGAGCGGGTGACAGAATTACTCTTGTGACTACAAGGGGAGCCAATGTGCTAAGAAAGGAACATATAGCTGCAGGCTAGATGAGTTAATTTTTCTAGGGCTGCGATATCGCAGCCTTGATAAAACTCAGTTCTCTTTGTACACTCCAAGCTGCTGTGTTTGGGTAATATTACAAGATATCTAAATGTTTTAAGCTTTCTTACGTCTCAGTAAGATTTAGCTTCTCTTTCTGGCAGATTTCTTTGATATGTTTTTTATCTACTATTGTTTCAGAAAAGCAAGACTCCTACAGCCCATTGCCTCCTCCCCTACTTCTCCATGAATATCTTTTCCCAGAATTCCATATTATGGTAAATATAAACTTGCAGTTTCTCCTCTCACAGATATGGGATAGCTGAGAAGAAGAGACAGGTAGCAAAAACCATCATGTCTTACTTCAGCTAACATTAGAAGTGCACATCTGTGGACAAAACATTTCCACATTCAACCTCTTGCTTGAGTTTCCTCTTTACCTCGGATGGTTTCTGTCCTTGGGTCAGAGTTTTCTGGGTTGTCCATGACATTTCTCCAGTTTCAGGTCTGAACCACTGAGTTTTTCTCAGTCCTGTCTGCTCCTTATTTCTTTCCTCTGAAGTGATCTCAGAAGAAACAACTTCTATAAGTCCCTTTCCTATACCTCAGGTGATCTTTAGATAAGGTGTATCAGATGATCTGTTTCTCGGTAACTAATCTGTAGTTCAATTACTATCTTCCCTGGGAATCACACTTGAAATAACCGTTTGCTCTGGACAGTTGCCATCTTTTATCCAAGTGTGCTCCATTTAAATGGAGGATCATCAAAGTTTAATGGCTCACTATTTTTAGCCATGAGCCAGGTGCAAGCAACTTTTCTGTCACCTACTGTGGGTTTTATGTCAATATGGAAGCAAAGGATCAGAAGAAGGAGCTGAGTGTGCCACATTCCTGCTGGAACTTGCATCCTGACAGATGTCCATAAGAAAGTTTCCAGTGTCAAGAAGAAATCATAGGTAGAGAAATTCCCCAAACTGTCTCCATCTGAAATGCTGTTTCACCATATGTCTTGTTATAATTAGCACTGGTAGGATGCATATATTCCAGATCTGAGTTGATAAAATATATTCATTTTGATAGGATGATTTTATAGAAATCTAAAATATTTTCTGCCTAAGTCTGGAAGGCAACTGTCCTTGCCAGCGATCTGAAATCAGTCTCTTCGAGATGCAAGCACAGCCACAGAAAATGGTGCCTAACTTCACTGAACACAGTGATCTCCCGTGACTCCACCGTATCCCCATCCCTTCCAGCAGTCTGCAGGACTCTGTCTAGCTCAACGTCCATCAGCCAAGGACAGGTCCGGTTCCCTTCTACTGTCTGTATGAGAGATTCCGTCTGTTGCAGAACTGATTATTGCTTGCTTCACAGGAACATGCCTGTTCTTTATTTATCAGTGATATGAATCCCTACATATCAAACTAAAATTATTTTTGGGTGAGATAGGAACAGTTTTGAAATTAAATTGTGAATTACCTAATCACTATATATGTCTTGCACTTGAACACATGCAAAGCATAGATGCAAACTGGACGGGCAGTCCATGGAGTCTGAGGGATTGGAATTCACATCTTTTTCACAAAGTTTGGAAGGAATGAACTTTGGAAATTCTAGTTCAGCAGGTCTAAATCCTGAAAAATATTTCATCTGGGATTATAGTGGAAACATATTGAGTGAAGAGACTAGCTAATTGTTATCACTGTCATTCTTATGTAAGAAGTGCCTTCGTCTGCTTATGTGAAAGGAATTAGAACATAAATTCTTGACAACACATGCTACCTGAATACCCATCTGCTTAGCTTAGGAACAAAAAGGGGGTTCATTAATGTAGTATTGAATAAATAAATTAGACATGCTGTTATATGTGTTGAAATGTGTTACAATATTTAGAACTGCTTCCTTTTTTTAAAACTGTATCTTAAAAAGCATGCTGTATTTTTCATATGAAAACCAAACAGCAAATTGGATCTGGATCTAACAAAAGAATTTCATGTTTTGAAGTTGCAGAGTGGTGGCTGACCACTCATACACATGGGTTGACTAGAAATGTTGCTTAGAAACACCACGTTATCAAAGAGAACCCAACATCAGGTTGGAGTGTTTCCCAGACAGCCGGTTAGTGGTGATAATTTGCAATGGAAAATTCTAATATCTGTTCCAACTATTCTTTATTTTCTAAATCTTCTTACTTTTACCTCTTCAGATTATTTGTCATTTCACTTTGCAGTTTTCTTCCAAACTCTGATTTGAAAGATAGCATAGATGTATGTGAACTATGGCTCTGGATTGGTAAGTGCTTCAGCAAGTATTAAGAAAAGGTTGTTCAGCAGAGTAATATATATGGAAAATCAGTGATGAAGGAACTTCAGTGTAAATTAATATTACTGACATGCGGATTGACTTAGCTAGATTTAGATGTATTATTTCTCTGTATACCTTAACAGTAACCGCTTATTGTGGACTTTTGGTTCTAAAGATCATAAAAGAATTTGCAAATTCTGTACAAATACAGGAATTATTTATCCAAACATTGCAATCATCTCCTGGGTAGATCAAGAGGATGATTTTATATTTTCAAACAGAAGAAGTTATCCAAGCAGGACATTTGTCTTGTCCTGTGCAGGCAGGAAGATTTAACAGGCTCCCCACAAACTCCTAGGCAATATCATATTGCAGTAGCCTGTTGTCTGCTCCTCTGGTCCATGCCAGGACTGACAACCACCATGACTGGAGTTAGGCAGAAATGGGTCACAATGAGACATATGGAGAACGGTATCTCCAAGCAAGTTGGGTCCTAGAGTGTTTTAAGTTTTATACATGTTTACAACTTGAATATATATGTTTTTGTGTATATATATATAAAATCCTATATCTTATAGAAGAGATATCGGCTCATCCCCCTTGGCAGAATGGCCTTTAACCCAAAGCTGATCCCTTGTGCGGACTCAGGGGGAGGAGTGCCATCTACTGAGTTTCTCAAGTGAGTTCGCACTTCATCTACCAGGGTTTCTTTCAAGGTCCTCAGGGGAAGTGCCCAACCAGAGTACAGCAACTTCTCTTTTTCTTAAGAAGAAACCTTTTTATTAAGCATGCACTGTAAGTTGTTGGATTTCCCCAGAAGCCCTTCTTACTGCCAGACCCAAGTCTCTTTTAGGTCTTTCCCTACTTGCCTTTTTTTTTTTTTTTTTTTTAAATTCAAAGAGAAACATGCAAAGTAGTGCCACAGTAGTGTTAAAGCTGGTGCCCTGATCAAACCAGGTGGCAAGACTCAGCGACTTGTTTGCTTCTCTCTTATTTTAAAATAGAGAAGTTCTTTTCCTTGAAGCCACCATTGAATCATGTGCAGACAGACCTCAGTCCTCTTCTAGCCCTTCATTTGCATTTCAAGTTTGTTCTGAGGAACAAAATAGAAGTTTAGTTTTTATGGGCAAATGGGAATGTAGAGAATGGTAGGAGTCTGTACATGGGGAGCTTAAGGGACTGTAGGTCCTGTGTACAATACATGCGTGTTTTCAAGGCCACACTGGGGCATGCATTTCCCCATCGCTCTAAGACTACTGCCAGTTTCAGTATAGTAAGCACAAACTGAAATGTTTAGGTTACTTACAATATAAATGTCCCCTGCCAGAGATATCCTTCATGTGGGAAGGTGAAAATGAGTTGTGAAAACAGAGCGTAGAAAACGTAGATGACAACAGAATGTGAGTGAGAGAGATGCCACAGAAAAATAGTAAAAAAATGCAGATCTACATTTAAGATTTCTGTATACTCTAGAGTACTAAGACGCAGTTGGTACAGTCTATACCATAGATTAAGGTATATTAATGTTCCCAAAGGAAGTAAGGGGAGGTGAGTTACCTGAAGGAGAACAACCAAAAAGCTGTATGTCTGCACAGGGCAGGAGACCACACGTCTCTTCATACAGCTCACACTTTGTGTCCAGTGTCCAAGTGCTGAGTCTCATGGTCACAGAGGAAAATTAATGTCTTTTAGATCTTTTATTGCCAACATAGCTCTTATAGCTCCCTATGGGTACTGCAGCAGGAGCAGTCACTGCCATGGGACCACACCCTGTCTTTGTGGTTCTCAGCTGTAGGGTGAAGAGCAACACTGGTATCATACAGCCACCACTAGCTGGCAGCCAGGCTGAATCTGTTTCTGTAGATGTCACAGAAAGAGATGGAAATTGCAATAGTGATGATGATTCTTCTTTTCTCAAAGAAAAGAAAACAACTACATGATATCTGAGTGGAGATTTCTCTGTATACTGCTATAAGCTCACACTCCCAATGGGACCATGGTGCAGATAGGGATGAAGTGTCGGGGTCCAGGATAGCTTCCTGATTACATGTAGAGCAGCAAATCAGTGCTGTGTTGAGCTGGGATTAGCAGGTATGCCAATTAGTGTGCTACTGATTCTGTTTTGCTTCTTTCAGATGAAGCATGGATCTCTTCATAGTGCCATGCTGCACTGAAGGAGATTTCAGTTTAGAGCCATATTAGTTCACACAACTCTGTCCTGGCTTGATGGCATGATGCAACTATGTCTTAGGTCTTATTAAATAGAGGTTATCCAGTCAGGTAAGAAAAAACTATCACACGCACTTTAGATTGCCATTTATCCAGCTCAGGTTCTGGCTCTTACCACTTACCTCAAGGCATTTCCAGTGAATCTTTGGATTCAAGACTTTAAGTTAAAACAAAACAAACCCCAAGCATTTAAAATAATGCATATGTGCAAGGGCAATAATTGAGATCTATGTACAGGAAGATTCCAAACAGAGATAAAGAGACAAAAAGTCGAACTGATGACAGCCTTGCGCACAAGAAATTTTGTAAGTGACTCAGTCCTATGCATGGGAATGCAGTGACTGGGGATGCGACAGCTATGGTCCTGCACTTACCATGGCTCTGGCCCCATCCGCTGGCCTTAAATAGCTTCCTGCCACAGCTGTAGATTGATTTATCTCTGATGAAGGTTAGAACTGCTGTTAAGGAGAAGCAGGGTTTAGGCATTTCTTTTTTTAAAAAGGATAATCTTAATTATTTTTTATGCTTTTCAGCACATTGTGACATATGCACAACTTTGGAGGAGGAAAGGATCCCATTGTACAGTCATTATCAGAGCATTTTTAGAGGGCCTGATTTCCTCTAGGGCCAATCTAGACTTACATATGCATACACATGGAAATAAATATATATGCATATGTAGGCATATGCATACACACACATATGAGCATTTGAGCATTTTTTGAACTTAGTTTGGTTAATGAATGCTTTCCATTGGCTTCAGCAGGGAATGTTAAGGACTTAGAGCCTATCTAAGCCTATCTTTGTGTTCATTGGTGCTAACCTTTCTTCTGAAACTTAAATTCTGTGTGTTCTATATATGTCCAAGTTTTGGCTCATCTGAACTATTTATGTCCATAAGACCAATTCAAATGTAGTCAGGTATTGAGTAAAAGCCCCTTGTACAAACAAAAAAAAGTGCTCAAGGAATAGCTAAGATGATTCAATACTTGGAGTTGTGACATATTCAAAACACGTGTGGGGTTTTTTGGGGAGAAGTTTATTCCTGGCAATATTTGCCAACCTGGGAACTTTGTGTTGTGTACAATCCTACCAGTTTTTTACATTCACAGAATACACGTCATTGCAAATACTTCTTTGACAGAAGCAGGCCAAATTTCTCTTAAACCATATATGTTCTTTCAACGAAATCAGACTCCCTTTGCTGCAAAGGATTAATTTAAACAATAATGGTGCATTTTCAAGTAAATGATTAAAAAATACCATCATTCCTTTAAAACGTTAAGCACTGGTGAATTTCTTAGTAATGCAAAAACCTTCTTTCTACTACCTTCAATTCTGTTCTAAAAATTTCTGCATCTCCTGTGAGCTTGCTCATGGATCGTTGAAAGAACACATTATTCTAAGAATAATTCTTTTGGAAACAAGTTACAAATAATTTAAGATGTACAATAGATTACGTAGATTAGAATCACTGTTTAAATATTTCAAAGTGCTTCTGTTTTACATAATTTTAATTTTATAATGCCCGTGCTGGAATAGCACGTGGTTCTTGCAGGAAATCACTAGGTGGTGCTATTACACATAGTCTGCCAAGTTATTTTTCTGTGTTTGAGCAAACGTTCAGTCTTGAGAAGAAATACATTATGCACAATACTTTATTAGAGGGACTTATAGAAGCAAAAGAGGTATTTGCTTTATGCTGCTCTGATGCCCTAAAGTTTCCATACAAAGTTGCTTGCTGTCAACCAGGCTTTGGTGTTGGACAAAGAACTCTGAAAGAAGAGATGTACAGTACCTATATTCAATTTAGCCTCTGCTTTTTTTAGGATTTGTGCATGCATGGAAGTAAAAATGTAAGCTAGAATATTCCCTGACTGTCCCTGACTTTTTAATTCTTATTGAGTAGGAAACTGACCTATAAAGCCCTAAGACACTAGTGCTTAGAAAAGGGAAACATCAGTATCACAGTAAGACACTGATGGCCTTTCTTTTTAGACTGAATGATGTAATGTAGACATACTCATCCCAAGTGAACCTGGACTATACACACCAGCAAGAGAGATATGTCTTTTCTCTAGACGGATATCAAATTCAGCACATAGAAAATACCAGGCATGCCCAGCTACCTTTCTTTTCCCAGAAGAGTAGCTGGGGAGTGAACTGGAGCCCTGGTTCCAGTTTAGGCACTGGCTTGCTATCCATTGCAAGAACTGCAGGTAGAAGAAGATTGCAAGAATGACCCAGTGTTGAGTGGTTGGACAGAACAAGAGTGGTGGTGCTTAGGGACATGGTTTAGTGGTGGACTTGGCAGTGTTAAGTTTATGGTTGGATTCAATGAACTTAAAGGTTTTTTCCAAATCATTCTATGATTCTATGAGAGAGATGGGACATTTTCCTCCAAAAGTTTGATCTTAGCTCAGTCTTGCTGAAACTACATATTCCTTTGCTCTGCAATGCTCTTGTAAAATGTGTATAACATTTATATAGGCAATGTATAACATTACATAGAAAATAATGTAATGCTTGGTGATCTGTTTGGCTCAAATGAATAAAGTTGGTACTGTGGATTTGCCAAAGACCACATCGGTAACCAGTTTAGTTCCGTATAATAGTATTATGGGTTGTAATTTTATCTGTGGGACATGGGAGAGAGAGGAAGAATTTTAGCATCATGAATAGGTCTGAAAAGGAAGAAAATACTATTTTTTAAGTTTATCTACGTAACTTTCATTCAGCCTCTTTCCATATGTTAATTATGACAGCCTGTAACACAGCTGACTAGAAACCAGTTGCCTGTCTCTTACAAAGTTGAAAATTTTCAAAGAGAAATTTTGGTTCTGTTGTTCAAAAATATCCCTATTTCAGAATATTATAGAAAATATGTTTACAATTGAAACATGCCTCCGTACCAGTAGATTTTTTTTTTCCAAAACTGATATGGTATGATGGACCATGTTTGATTACACAGTATTTTATCTTATTATAAAAACACTGTCACCTCTACTCTTTATTTAAACAAGTATATAAATTTTTTTTTTCATTTTTTCTTCAGAATGACAGTTTTATTTAGTGCATCAGACTGCATATTCACTTGCTTGGAGGGTGTTTATTAAAGAACATTCTGTGAAGGATCTTGTCTTATAAGTGTGTATGGACAAAAAGCTGGGGAGTTGCAGGAAAGATGAACAGCTTTCTGGCTCAAGAGGTGCAATGCCATGCAATTTTACTCTGTGATTACAGTTGTTCACAGAGTTCTTTTGTGACTAAGCAAACATTATTTAAACCTACAGTTTTACTCTTGGGCACTAACTGTGCCTTGCTTATTTATAGGGATTTTAACATCAGATGCTGTTACAGATTTGCAGGAATGTTGACTGCTAACAGATACAACTTCTACTAATTGTTGCTGTGTTTCAATACTCAAAGATCTCTGAAACATCAATTATAATCAAAGCAGGATCTTCAGTTGTCAAACTTCTAAATAGAAAATTTTAGCATTAATCTCTCATTTATTCCTAACTTGTAAATTATTCTTATTAATTATATTATTATTTTATATTTAATATAATGATAATGATGATGATGATAATGATGATGATGATAATAATAATAGCAGCAGTTAAAGTCCTAGAGGTGTCAGGCAGATATATTCACTCATATTTGGGAATAATTAAGTTACAGTAGTGACAGACTGGACATAACGCCCAGAAGGAAATTTATAATCTTATACTCAGCACATGACTTCATGCCATCACATACTGAGTGAAGAAGGCAAGGAGAATGAGAAGAATGAGTCAAGGTCCTGTGCAAAAATAGGAGGTGGTGCAGTTATACCATCTTGTACAAACCTCATGATGTATATTCCCAAAGGGGATAAGTTAAGATTCCATGGACAATGTTAATTCTGTGGTTTTCTATTTTTTGAGTGGTAGGTTGTGTAATACTGATGTCTTTTGTATATATTTGAATGTATTCATTAAGAAAATACAATTCTGAAACTACATTACAGTATATGTGTGTGTTCAGTGTGTCCGTCTACATTACACAATGTGAATCTGCAATGCAGATTCAGAACTGCATTTTCTTAATAAGTACATGGAAAATCTAAACATAAAACATCCCAGGAATAGTAATGGTTTAATGTTTTTGTCTAAAATCTGATTTTATAACAAATGTTTTTTGTTCAAGGAAAATTTCTAAGAGAAAGAAGTGTGAAAAAATAAAAAGTATGAAAAAATAAAAATCTTCGTACTGAGGGAGAAGCACAGCCCCCTTTCTTTGGACTGAGAAGGAAAAAACCCTCAGCTGTTAGAGATCCTGAGATTTCCAGCTTATTGCAACAAAGAAAAAAGTTTCAGACATGACTCCTCTCCCCACACACCTTATTCATTTTTTTTCCAGATGCTTGTAATGGAGAGGAAAAATGAGGAGAGGTAAGATGTAGTTATCTAGCTCAGTGCAATGTGGCTAGCTGGTTCCAGATTTTCCTCATTTCTTCCCTTTCATTCTGATAATTCTTGCAGATTCATTTGTATTTCACACAGGCCCTGGAGACCTGTAATAATGATATGACTGTATATTGTGCAGCTGACAGCTTTTTTTTGTGTGAGATGCCTTGTTTGCCCCGCACAAAGTAAACTCTGTTCAAATGAATGTGTGTATTAAAGTTTTGAAGCCACACTATGAGTAGTAACAATTTGAACAGAGACCAGCAACTTGAATGAATGCTTAAAATTTCTTGCTTGTTGTTGCTATTATTCAAGACCACATTTCCAGAAGTTGGCACTTACTAGTCAAAATATTAAGAACTACATTGTGTTACCAGGAATAACTTTAATCTATTATAGAAGTAGGCTTAGGGGGCACTAATATTTAGAGAGACAGTTTTAAGGTGTTGTCTGCCTCCTGATTTGTACTAACTTCTAGTAGTAGTAATTGATTGCTGGCCTTTATATACATGGGTAACTGTACACATATGTACACATTAACTATTCTGGCATGCAAGTGAAAAATGCATCCACTGCTTGTCTGTATGCTCCACAAAGGGAATATGGAGCATAGTCATGTTACAAAATACTCTGCATCTGGAGTTAAGGCAATAGTTGCTCACAAAGGGGTGCAAGTCACACAATAGGCTACTTTTCAGTAATTACTCTTGAGTTATTTAGGCCCCAAGTGCATATAAAATGAATTAAAAGAAATAAATTTGAGTTGAAGGTATTATATCCCTCTCCTCTTAATTTCTGTGGAAACCTTTAAAAAATCCCAGCACCCTGCTGTTTTGGAGAAACAAACCAAACAGCACTGAGCTAATATACACGAACCAGAAAGAGAGATTGGTTGGTTACAGTTCAGTCACAGGCTGAAATCTCTACAAAAATTGGATGAAAATAGACCCAAAAAGAACATAACTGAGAAACATAGAAGATTCCAAAATGCCTTTCTATTGTGGCTTTAATAGGTAGGATTTTTCTCTCTTTTTCTTTAGGAAATCTTGATTTTTATTATTCTCTAAAAAGTGTCTAACCTGAACAGTCGTGTGCTATTTTTTTTCACCTACTGCCTTATTTCTTACATCACATAATCCAGCTCTAGCCTGTGTTTTTAATTCAGATTATGAACCTTTTGTGGCAGGGACTTTGATTCTTAATCATCAGTAAAATGTACAGTGCCGTGTAGATAATACACATTTAGAAAAAGATTTTGTAAACAGTATTTGCGTGTTGAAGTTAAGTGTCACACTGGCATAAAAATATGCTTCCAGATGAGTGATTATAAAATTATAGCTAGACTTTCATCCTATGCTTCACTATATGTCTGAAACATACATATCTGACACCATCACTGCAAAGACAACACGTGAAAGTGCTGCCTGACTGGTAGAAGTGAACTGGCACAATCCTAGGAGTGTGGCTTTGATAGGTGTGTGTGTCTGTGTCTGTGTCCATGTGTGTGTGCATGCACCTAAGTGTGCCAGCCTGCTCAGCATGATACTCTGGAAATCATACTCGAGACTTACTGTGCCTCAGCAAGTCCAGATCAGATTCCTTAGGGCCTGAAAATCAAATTAGGTTTTTTTTTCTTCCCATAATTTACTGCCAGTGGTGAAGATACAGAGGTATATATGCCAGTAGGTATAGCTCTTTTCTAGGATCCCCCCAAAATGGTCTCAGGGACAGTTCCAGATTCTCATTCCCCATGGATTATGTCTTTACATGTGAAACAAACTTTGTTTTGTCCTACAAGTATTTCTGGGTTACATCTCTGTGCCTTCTTCTGTGTGACCTGTTCCAGCCAGAAAGCCATGTTTACTTCTGAGACTTGTATTTTCATTCTAAAAGTTATTTTTTACACAGGCCTACAATAAGTTACCAGAAATGGATGAAACCTATAATTTTTCATGAATGTCTGTTCAAGTTAATACCTCATGCTGACATTGTCTCCTTTATGCTTTCTCTGCATTTCTCTCCTCTTTTTTATTCATGAATGATATTTGCCATGTCCTGTCAAACACAAGATTATTTTCTAGGGAGGAATTTTAGCTTTACTCAACTGTGCAGTGAGCACTGTATTTTTATATACGTAATATAAAATTCCATAGCAATAAAACTCTATGGCATTCTTTCTCACTAAGGCCATAATTTGGTATAAATATGAAATTTTTACTTTGAATGATGATATATATGGCAAAGTCAGAACTCGGAATCTCTGTCACATGCTGCCATTTGCTGTGGTCCGGATGCCTGAAATGGTCAGCTTACTCTGCTGGCCAGATGCAGAGGGAAGGGCCCTTTTCTCTCCTGCATTTTTCATTTCTCTCGTGGAGATTCTTACCTGAAGGTAAATTCTTTACTTAAGATGCAATTGTGGTTAGCCAATTTGTGAAGAGGACTAAGAAAACTTCTTTTGTTTCTTCACAGGCCTGTTAAAGATTTTTCTGCGGAACACTGAAAACAATTGAGTTATTGTGGACTTTTGTAAATGCCACTTAACAGTTTTGAGAGTTTTGCTGTCTTTTCTCATTCTAGCTATAGGGTCTCTATAAAAAAATTGCTTGCACTAGAACTCCCAACCAAAACTAGGTTCATCTCATCTCAGCTTGGTTTTATAACTCCACAGTTCTTCTGCCTGGGGAGAAAATTGAGTTGCAAATGTGAACCAATAGGTTCTGAATCAATCTGTGCAAACTGCACTGAGTTTTATATTAGGATTTTGAATCAAGGTAAAAAGACAGAGACGTATATTTTCATGAATTAGACTGAAGAATAACTCCTGGGAATTATTCTGCTCCTTTCCTCTTCTATGTAAGTGGTAGGTTCTTGAATATGTTTTTGAATAGCAGTTAGGTGCCCATGTTAGTCCTCCAAAGTGACCACCCAATATAAAAGTTTATTAAAATTATCACTATATTTTAGCAAGTGAGGTGTATCTTGCAGGGCAATTGTTAGATATACAGCTCATGCAAATCAACTGATCTGCAGCCTGTGCTGGCTTTGGACAGGGTCAGTGTGGGATTTTCTGCTCTGTGTTCCCTTGGAGCCCTGGAGATCAGCATTCAGAGACACCTGCATAGGTCTGCATGGAGTTGGATGAGGTCCAAGTCTGGACAGACTTACATATTTAGTTTTAATACTACCTTTTCCACAGCTGATACCAGAAGTGATTTAGATAAATAGAAGGCTCCGACACCCCTGGAGCTGGGGAGCCCCGTGAGGCACTGAAACGGCAGGTTTTCTAAGTGAAGCTCCAGTACCGAGAAGTGGGAAACACTTCTTTCCATGATGTAATGCATAACAACTGCGAGTCATTATCCATTTACAGTATTCCTCTGGACAGTATTGTGATTTCACAGTATACGCTAGGAGGTTAGGGTTAGGAAAATAACCTTGAAATAACTTTGATTTGATCAGGACAAATATAAAGGCAAATCTTATGATTTAAAAAAAAGACGTTTCAAAGCTCAAAGTTAATGGTTTTATTTGGATTAGAATCCCCTAAGATTTTGTGCAGAGGTGTTTATATACATTAAATATGAATGATGGATGATGTTCAACAGATTATAAAAGAAGAGTGGACTAGCTTCTGTGGGCTCTTTTGAACAGAAATATGAATTTTAGCACTAGATAATGGATTTCTGCAGATTTCTGCAGTGTGGGTTTTGTGCTTTTGATTCCTGCTTATCCAGGCAGAGAACTTCATGCTGTTGGTGATGAGACCCTTGCCTTAAAACTGCCATGGCAAGTCTCTCACTTTTCTTACAAATGGAAAAATGGCAGATTCCAGGACTGGCCTGTAACAAAGGACATCTTTGTTTCCCAGAACAAACCAAACAAAAATTTCCCTATGAGCTAGTATACATGAAACCTCTTTGTCTTTGTTTCCTAGCAAATTAAACAGCTTCAGAGTACAAAACCAGGTACCAGAGTTCAGTGATCCATGCTGTCAAATAGGCTGGTCACAGGCATGGTATTTGCCTGAGCTAACTGGCGCTCTCCCAGACAATTTCCAGACAGAAATGGGGAGCTGACTTTACCCAGAGAGCATTTTAGATACAACCACCTTGCTTTGGAGGGTAAGAGAACTGAATATAGACACAGATGATTCCTAGTTTGTTGTCCTCAGTGTTAGAGAAAGGTCCTGGGCATGTTAGATTTTGCAGAGATGTCAGCTGAGCTAATGTGTTGAAACTGTACTTGGATGCCTTGATGCAGCTTGATATGCCTGAGAGATCACATCTCCTGATATGCATCCTGAACTATGGCTTTAACTTCAAAGAAAATGCATGACCAACAGCTTCACGGTACATAGAGTGGGAATCAGAGGTGCCTGAGGTAACATGAACCCTAAGCGATACATCTAACTTAGTATCCCAAATTGTGAGGATATATAGTGGTGTTTATACTGGACTGAACTCAGGTAAAATCCTTTTTTTGGTGGTACTTCCAGGATTTTTCACCTGGTGTTGTCTTAGATATGTCTATATTCATGCTTTAATCATTCCTCATGTCTCTTGTTAAAAGACAGTTTCTGCACTGCTTCTGTTCAAGGAATTACCTGTGACACAGTGGTTCAATAGGAAGGCTTCACTGACATTCCAGAGCGCAACTGCAGGAGACTTTTATGTCTGATACATGAAAGATACCATATATAAGAAGTCATGGTTGTATTCCTCCTGCTGTGATTTGATTTTTTTTTTTTTGATCAACTGTAACCTATAACTGATTACAAGTAAAAACTTAATGAGTCTGGCATACTGACTCTGATCTCTTTGAAGAATAATATTTTGTTCCCATTTGTCTGATGCTGACAGGACAACCTCAAATAAAAACCTGCCTACAGAAACATTCAAACTTTGGGCATCAAGTTAAAAAGTCAGTGGGGTTGGATTCAGATCTGAATGTTTTGCTTGTTCTACCCCACATAATGTGCAAATTAAAGCTTAAGGCCCAAATGCCTCCATACTTTGTCAGAGTATAAAGTAGGTCCTGAACTTTGCTGTTCAGACCCTTCTCTAGTTAAGAACACAGTTTATTCAGGGAATGTTGTGTATGAAATCACTCTTGGAATATGACACAAAATCAGAGAAAAATTATATTATTTAAAATACAAACTGGGCAAGAAATAAATTGTTCCTGACCTGTTTCTATTAAGGAGCTCAAACTTGATTAATTCTTGGCCTGGATGTTCTCTTACCTCCAGCAATTACATGCCACTATTACAGTGATTATTTTATAAAAGCTAATAAACACTATCTGGAGTTAATATTTGCTCCCGAGGAAAGTTTGCCAAGAGCTTAGAAGAAGTTTACAGAAGATTTTGCCCATTAGGTTTGTGTACAACATTTGAAATGCCAAAATCCTTTTAGCATCATTAATCACAAAAATGCAATGTAAAAACAGTTGTACCTAATAAAGCTGTAATCTGATACAAAAATAGGCAAACCCTCAGGAATTTAACACAATAGGCCAAACATTGTCCATTCCAAATGAGTTCCAGTAATGCCACTATTGACTCGGCTTTGAATAGCCTTCTGCTCTTTTAAAACAAATATATATAGATAAAATAGGATTTTATTTTCTACAGTACGGATGCAGCTGTTATTAATCAATTCTTTCACAAAGGATACTGGCTAATGCAGTCCAGGAAAGCTATTTTGTCCAGCTTGCTGCAACTTCTTCCTTGTCCTCTAAGCTTACAGCATGCTCTGTCTTGATGTCACTGGGGTTCTGGCTGCCCCTGACTCATGAATTGCTCATGTGTAGGGTTTGCTAGGGGCTGAGTCTGTCTGGCCATGGGGAAAAACAAATGGTCTTTCCAGATTTCTGACCATGGTATAGAGCAAGTGTAGTGGGGGACTGACTGTTGTCATGCTATGGTACTGCCAGAAAAGGGAGCTGCGTTGTATAGGAGCAGATGGGCCTTGCTGCAGTTTGATCCCTGCGTAGTCGCTCCCAAAATCCTGGAGCTCAAAATGTCAGAGGGGAAGTGACATTTTAGCCAAGAAGCATCACTCCCTTGCCTTCTACTGTACTCACCTATTCTGTGGCCATCTCATCTAAACTGAATATTTCCTGCAGTGATAATTTATTATTATGTATCCTATTTTTTCAGTTTTACATGGGCTCGCCTAGTACAAGTTTATTCTAGCCACGCAATGGGTTAAACTCTTAAGAAAAAGTTGGAAAGACATTTACAAAAAGTAAATAAAACATCAGTTCAATCATAGAATACATTCATAATAAGATCTGTTCTTATTGTTTAATCCTCCTCATCTTAAGCTGTGTCTCACAGACCACTGTTCACCTTGTGGTCTGAAAGCTGGACCTTTTCAGGATCTAGATTTAAAGGTAGTACAGAAGCCTGATGGGCTTCCCTTCTGAGTTCATCCTTCCCTTTCAAGATGACAGTCTTTCTGCCCTTTTCTTCCTCCCTCTCTCTTGCTTTTAAAATTAAGTTTCCTTAGATAGAGAGCAACATATTTCAATAACTCACATTTTTTCTTAGCCAATGGCAACATAGTTTTGACAGCTCATAAGCCAAATTTGGTTTTAAGAGTTATTTTGACTTGGCTATCTTTCATTCTCAGATTCTGACTCTCCCTACTTCTCACCTTCTCCAAGTCTGCTGCTGAAGCCTTAATTAGCTCATTTTTCTCTGGTGAGTATAGTTTAAAAACTGTCTTCATAACATTCCGTGAATTAGATATGATACAAATTATTAGTTTTGCAATACTGCTGTTGTTCCCACAGTTCAGATATTGGAGACCACACGCGGCACATTAATAATGTGGATGATAGACTGTTAACAACATGCGTTGTCCAACCTAATTCTTTTCATGCCTTTTTTTCTGTCATAAGTATTTCCTGTCATTCCAAGAGAGATAGGAAGACTGGATCCCTTTCCTTCTGATACTAACAACAAGAAATCGGGAGCAATGCTGCATTGCCAGGTTCTTCTTGCATAAAGAAGGAAGTGAAAACCTCTTGTTTGGCTGAGGAGAAGGCTGATACAGGCAGCTACAACTCTCATCCTTTTTCTTTTTTGCAGTCACAGTTGGATATACCCGTTCTGAAGAGCTTTATGGCTCTCGTCTCCTGATAAACATGGGAAACTTGATGCATGGGAAAATGGGACTTGATGATAGCTTGACACTTTCACACCTTGAGAATCAAACTCAGATCTGTCAGAGGCGCATGCTATGAATATGCTGATGAAACATATCCCACACAGAACACATCACAACCCTAGTTAAGAGGCTTTATATTTGTCTACTACAAGTTATTCTTTCATCCAGCCTGCACTGAATTGCATCAAAGAGTTCTATAATAAGGCTCTGACCACATCATAAGGACAACATGGAGCAGATGATTTGACACATGAGAATATGACAACACCTAAAACCTCCTGCCATGTTACTGGCCCTGGGACAGCACTAACTTACAGTATCGATGCTTAAGTCTCCCACACACTCTACCAGCATTTCAGGTTTAATGGAATCATAAAATCACAGAATCATTTAGGTTGGAAAAGACCTTTAAGATCAAGTCCAACCATTAACCTAACACTGCCGAGTCCACCACTAAACCATGTCCCTAAGCACCACATCTACATGTCTTTTAAATACCTCCAGGGATGGTGACTCAACCACTTCCCTGGGCAGCCTGTTCCAATGCTTGACGACCCTTTCAGTGAAGACATTTTTCCTAATATCCAGTCTAAACTTTCCCTGGCGTAACTTGAGATAATTTCCTCTTGTCCTATCACTTGCTACTTGGGAAAAGAGACTGACACCCACCTCGCTACAACATCCTTTCAGGTAGTTGTAGAGAGTGATAAGGTCTCCCCTGAGCCTCCTTTTCTCCAGGCTAAACAACCCCAGTTCCCTCAGCTGCTCCTCATAAGACTTGTGCTCTAGACCCTTCACCAGCTTCATTGCCCTTCTTTGGACACACTCCAGCACCTCAATGTCTTTCTTGTAGTGAGGGGCCCAACACTGAAAACAGTATTTGAGGTGCGGCCTCACCAGTGTCAAGTACAGGGGTAAGATCACTTCCCTAGTCCTGCTGGCCACATTATTTCTGATGCAAGCCAGGAGGCTATTGGCCTTGGCCACCTGGGCACACTGACAGCTCATGTTCAGTTGGCTGTTGACCACCACCCCCAGGTGCTTTTCCACCAGACAGCTTTCCAGCCACTCTTCCCCAAACCTGTGGTGTTGCATGGGTTGTTGTGACCCAAGTGCAGGACCCAACACTTAACCTTAATGAATCTCATACAGTTGGCCTTGGTCCATTGATCCAGCCTATCCTGATCCATCTGTAGAGCCTTTCTACCCTCAAGCAGATCAACACTCCCACCCAACTAGCTGTCATCTGCAAACTTACTGAGGGTACACTCGATCCCCTCGATCCCCTCATTGATAAAGTTATTAAACAGAAGTGGCCCCAATACTGAGCCCTGGGGAACACCTCTTGTGGCCAGCTGCCAATTGGATTTAGCTCCATTCCCCACAATTCTTTGGTCCGGCCATCCAGTCAATTTTTTACTCAGCAAAGAGTACGCCTGTCCAAGCCGTGAGCAGCCAGTTACTGTAGTTAAATAGTGACAGGTCTCCATTTGCAGCGTTGTGATTATGATGAAATCTTTAGCCTACCTGATGTGCATGTAGTTATCTGTATTACTTGTTCAGCTGGAAAGGCTATCTAGTAGTCACCAGTAATTGATGCTCACCAGCAGTTATGTAAATTCAACTGTCAGCCACAATCAAAAGGAATTGATAGAAAGCTGCTCCATTACAATTCCCCCATTTCTAGCATTTAACATTCTTCTGTGGAGCTGGATTTTGGTCTGGAACAGTGCAGTAATGTGAGTTGATAGCAAACTGGGAGTGAGCCAGAAAGTGAGTGCTTAACCCAGAACCAGCACCTCTGGGAGTAAAGACTTCAAGACTCAGATGTTCTGCATTTACATTGCTTCCAACTTCATACTGGGGGAGGGACAGAGATGATGGAAACCATCAATAAATTCAGTTTTAATTTCTTCTTTAACATTTCTTTTTCCACACTTTATCCAGTTGGGAATTTCACAGAAAACCTAGGACCATGTTCTTAGCCTCACAAGCTGCAGAATAAAAAGTTAATGAAATGCAGCTCTAATTTTAGAAATATCAGTTCATTTGGGGTCTGTCTGGCAGGGACAATGGTGCTAGGAAGCTACAACTGGAATGAACCTGGAACAGACAGCAATGATGCTTTTTGTTTTCTGTGTGTGAGACTTGAGATTTCAGGGCTGCCAAATTTCACGCATTCCCACATCTTAACTAAGTGTCACACACTTAGCCAGCCTTCAGGGATCGATCATATTGGTCATCAGGAGTTTGTGTGGTTCTTGCCCAATCTTATCTGAGATATGGTCTTCATCACCTTTTTAATAGCACCAAGCCCTTAAGGCATTATTTTCTCTGAGATTTTACTGTCCACACTGTAGGCAATATCCATCTTGTATCCTCACTGAGACATATTTCTTTTTTCCCTGTAATTTAAACCAGAAACCATTTGATACTGAAAGGACATGCTTGCATTTAGTGCATGAAAACATAATAGAGAAACAATATTCTTGTTTTACATAATACATTTCTCTATTTGAGTCCCTTGCTCTGTGCAGTTCTGTGGATGAAGAAATATTGCCCTGTTTGTTATTTGTATTGTTGTGGCACCTAAGAGTGACAGTTCTTGACTCCATTGTTTCAGTGCATGGAGAGAATAAGAAGATCTCTTTCTCTAAGAGCTTGCAATTGAAATACAAGGCAAGAAGCAATGCATGGATACAGATGGTGAAGCCTAGAGAAATGAGAATAAAATACTGATTGGCATGATGTGGAAAAGAAGGGAATATCACAGCTTACCCAGTGCTTAACTGCCATCAAGTCTTTGGTTTCAAGGTACGTAATGAAGTAATTTTGGGATGTTTACTGAGAGACCCTTTCAAGTTAAACAGCAGTACAAATCAGGCATCAGAACACTTTTGTAATCCCATCATTGAGTTTAAGACTGTTTGTCTAACATGACTATAAGAACTACTTAACGCTTTCTGAAATCCATGGTGTAGCAATGAAGAAAACTCTTTAGAGGTGGTGCAGTTGAATGAAAGAGAGTATTTACATTGCCCACTTGTAGCTCTGCCTCCAGAGGCACTCTGTATAGTCAACAGACAAAGGAAAGGTCCTCCAGGGAGGCAAAGCACCCATGTCGAATGTGTAAAACCAACCTGAAGTAGAAAGCGTGAATAACCCTTGTAAGAACTCATATTAAACGGTATTGACAAATACTGAAATCTTCCACATATTACCCTTTCAAATCTCTCTAGGAATATCTCACCAGAATATTTATAATCTCTTCAAGGGTATAAAAATAACGTAAATTTATAGGAACTTCTAAACCAAATGAGACTATTCAGTTTACCTGGAATATATTAAGTGATTCCACCTGATTTTAGCAAGGATTTTAGCAAAGATGTTATTCTACTCACATCACTTCTGTTCATAGCTTTGTTTTTTAGGTTATATCTAGGGGTCTGGTCTCTGCTGTCTTCTTTCAGACATCTATTTTGGCTAATTTAAATGTGAAGAAGGAAAAAAAAAAACCTCACCATCGAAATCCCTACAAACAAAACCTTGCTTTTGAAAAATGAGGTGTCATGTATAGTTTAATTTAAACTTTGTGTGGTTTTCTTTGGCATGTTGCTCACAATTGGGTTTCATATGGTGTATCACAGCAGTTCAGTTTACAAACCCACTTGCTAGGCTACAATTGGTTATAAAAATCCTAAGGAAGTCCTGCAAAAGAGCAAGTTTGCAATCTTGAGAGAAGTAAGTGACAAAAATGTTCTTCAGAAGAGATAAGGTTGGATTTCAGGAATGTCACCGTGAAAAGACCTTACACAGTAATTTTGCTAAATAATAGATTGTCTTTTTTTTCCTTCTGCCAATACTTGCTCATTTCACTTCTCTATCTTTTGGTGTCCATCAGCGAAGTGTCAGATCACACCTCATACATAAGGAAGGTGTCACACTTTTGAAATTCATATATATGCTGTCATCTCCTTTTTCCACCCAAGAACTTGCTAATCACGTTGTACTGGAGACATAAGGGATTGTTTTCATAATGGCTTTTAAGCAATACCCCCTGAAATATATAGCCCTTTGTATATGAAAAAGGCAGTTTACACAGTTGTGTAGCAAAGACCATATTTTCTTACATTTAGGAACAAAGACATGTCAGGCTTTATTGAGCACATCACTAACTATATAACTAGCATTAAACACTCTATTTGCAACTGTTGCTGTGTATTTTGTGTGTGATTATCACCCCTAGATCTGCATCCTATAAAAAGATATTTCTGTTTGCTTAATTATAAAGCTCTTTATGAACAGGCTCATCTGTAAATAGCTTGGTGCAGCTGAAATAGAAATATAATTATAATGAAGGCAGATGTTTCTGAGATACTTCTCATGAAACTTGTTCTGAATATACAAAGGAGGAAGGCTTTTCTAACCGGTGGAGTGTAGGCCAAATGTGGCCTAATCATCCAAATGTGATGGGGGGTTCTCTTTGGGGACAAAATCTAAATAATAATAATAACAGCAGTAACAACAACAACAACAGCAATAATAATAATCTTCTTTCTAAAATCATATACAACTGCCTTCTCCCTTGGTAAACATCTTTCTTCTTGAAACCTGAAGGGGCAAAGAAATAACTTTTGTAGCTTATCTCTATGGACTAGTTGCCAGAAAATTCTGGACTTTTCTTCTGCAACACTTTGTTAGAGACTGATGAAACTCTCATGGAGTCACAAAGTTTAAGGTCATTTGGATACAAATACAGCACTTCTGTCTGCCTCGTTGTCTTTGCATGTGCTCTTAAATTATTTAAATCCTGTCAATGAAGTAATGAGACAATAATTTATTTTTTTATTATTTTGATATCCAAGAATTTATAAAACCACTGAATCCTATTTCCAATTGAATTATACTCTAGAAAATCTAATTTTTCAGTCAAACCACAGTCTTCTTTCCCCCTCCCTCCCTTTCATCACTAGCAGTAAACCTATGTGCTATGGTGGCTGTTGATAGCTGTTGATTCAAGCCTGCAGTCCTCACTTCAGTGGAGCTGCCATCCTGATCAGCTCTCATTTGTCCCAGCAACCAGCAGAGCCAGTTGTTCTCCCAGTCATCTTATGATAAGGCAGCCCAGACAGATACAGCCATCTGGCAGGCTTGTGAATTGGAAATGGTTAGTTTAGTCCAGGATGAACTACTACAAACTAAGTTATGCTGTGGAATAGCACCCTCCACCCACGGCATGTGCACCACCACTGCTGGTCTGCGTCTTCCTCTTCCTCATCTCAGTCAACATGACTGAAGGAGGGAGTATGAAACTGGGCTGCCTTAAAATGAGGAGAGGAGACAGTGAAGCAGAACAAACTCTTAAGGATGAGTTGAACTGAGCCAGTAACATTCCTGATATCCCTGTTGTGAATATTTTTCAAACATAAACATAGGCCTCTTATTAAGGTTTACAGAAATGGAATATGGGTATTTGTACCATGAAACATCAGGGATTTGATTTAAAAGGAACACAGTGATTTTAAAGGATTGTGGATCAGGTTTTGAATGTGACTTTGAGTAGTCTGTAGTAATTTGTTTTACTTCCCCACTTCGGTGGCAAACTAGCTGTCTTAAGGTAGCCTCACCTGATGTACAGAATTGGAGGCTACATCTCCTTTGCAATGTATTCTCAAGCATAAGGGATCTGAATCCGGTTCAGAGTGATTCCTCTTGAGATGTAAATAACTGTACTTCTCTCTTGTGCTGAAAAATTTCACTGTGTCAATGTCAACTACACCTCCCATGCCATGACCTGGCTCCTGTGCTTATCTTTGGATAGGCCACTGTCACTGCTCAGGGCTTCAAAAGAAACTTTCATTACTAGTGTATATCAAACATATTTCAGTTTAAGAACACATCATAGTTCTCATTTCAAAAGTTAGATCCCAGGTTGCCCCTCTGCAAATCATGCACTGGACAGAGATTTTCTAGTCTGGATGGGTAATTTTGGTCTGTACTTATGGTATTCTTTAATGGAGGAACAACAAAATATCTGGTCTTTTACTGTATGTGCATCACTTCCATTAACAGTAACAGATTATGTATGTGCTGAGGATGAGAATGAAGCTCTCAGACTGTACATACTTGTGCCTGAGGCCAAGCCTTGGGGCCTAACAAATCAGCCTGGCTTTCTGGTCTTTTCTGATCCTAAGGGACTCAGTATAACTTGTCTACACTAGGGAATGGGAAAAGACAGAAATGAAATGTGTTGCACTTTGTCAGAAAAGAAGTATCCAGCAATAACTCAAATATGGGGACTGAGATTAAAATTGATGGAGTGCTTGATGCCACAGAAACACATTCTATTAATGAACAATTGTTTTTGGTTTTATGCAAAACAAATGCACTAAGAAAGCCGATGAGAAATGTTTGTGCCTCAGGAATCATACATGTTGCGAAAGGAAGGCAAATTACCCAATTGTTTCTCTTTTATGAATGGGAAACTGAGGCACGGAGATATGATTTACTTGAGACTTCTCTTTTTCTCTCTTACAGACACAGAGATACACATAGAAACTCTAAAGAAGAATGGGAGTTTTTTTTAATTCTGACTCCTGTGCAAAAGTTCATTTTTCTAGATATGCTCTAGATTTTTGAACTGCACTTCTCAGATTCCTGTATCTATAAAAATGCCATCCACAGGACTGCTGCTAATAGAATCTGCCAAGTCTGTGGCAGTCATTTAACCTACCAGCTGTGAGGAGTACCTATAGCATCTCTTTGCAGCTCTACCCTCACCTTTTTGCCCACTCTTCACTGTCCTTGTCAGCCTTCTTTTTCTAAGAACTTCTACTGGAAATTGTACCCTTATACAATGAAGGTGTTAAAGGCTACCCTGCCTACAAACTAAATGAAACCATTTTATGGCTAGCCCTTGTCCTTATTAGGGAATAAGGTAGAAATCATTGTAGTTATCTCTCTAAATTGGCACAGAGGCATTGCTTCCTTTATTAGCTATTTCACTCTTACATCATGAATATAATTTTAGCCTAGCATGTTAATGAAAAAAAGCCCAAGCACAGAAAAACTTGATCAAGTTATTTTGTAGTTCGTTACATATTCAGAACTATAGGACAATATAATTTGTCAGTTTTGAAGAAAACCTAAGTGAGTCTGACTTCTTAAAATGTTTTGCTGTAATTTTTGTTTTCCAGTTTCCTGGTTTGTTTTCTTACCTTTGTTTTAATGATGACTAAACAGAAATGGAAGAACTTCAGAAATGTCTTTCATGAGATTAACAGCCCAGTTTTGCAAATGTGTGAAATTAGGAGAGATTTTTGAAATAAAAGGGGATCCATCTGAGATAAGATTATTCTTATATGTTCCCAGGGTTCACAGAGAAGGCAGAAAGAGTTACATGATTTCTGGATTAAATTGTCTTCTTTAAAAGAAGACATAAACAGTCCTTTACCACTTCTAGAGACTGCTGTGCAATGTCATTAGCAAATCTGTGCTTTCAAAATGAAAAAAAACCCAAAAATCACTTCAAGATACTGAAAGATATATCACTGTATTTCCCCTGTATCATAGAAAATCAGTTTTTCAGATCTAAAAGTTTCTCATGTCTATAGCTGTCTAAAGTGATGATTTCACGCATCAGTTTCTCAGTTGACTCTGTGTAGCCAAATCTCTGATCTATATAAAGTCTAGATGATGGCATAGATGTGCTTGTAAGTCTGTGGACTGATTCACTATTCCTTTATTGAAGCAGGTATTCCTGATACCTATAGCTGCTACTGTGGGTTGTACGTTGCAGCGAATTGTCACATACCCAGATGTGGACCAGCCAGAGCCAGTACTAGTGCTTACTTAGTCAATGCATATGGTTAAGGGTCATAAGATGGATGTGGAATGAGAAGAAACATGGTAGGACAGCTAATAAAACTATCAAAGTGCCTTTAACAGTGTATGTGGGACAAAATGGAAATTGTGGATAGAGGTGACGTAGCCCCAGTACTGAAAAACTGAAGACCTTATGTTGACTGTTCATTTTCTTTGGGTATGGCTGACAGACTAATATCAAAGGGCAGATACTTTCTTCATATACTCAATATAGATTATTTGAGTTAGAGGAGTGGTGATTGGAGACATATATTTTGTCTTGTTTTGTTTTTTTTTTTTTTTCCCCCCCCTCTCCCTCTAAATAAATAACTGAACATGTTAAAAGTTTATAACAAATGATGTGTAATGAGCTCTTTAGCAGTTCTGGAGAAAGCGATTCATGCGAAATAGTATCAAACTGAGATTTGGGAACATTTTTATGTATATTCAGCAGGTACCTAAATCACGTAAATAATGAGCTTGTTCCGCCAATGTATTTAGTAATTTTGTTTAAAAAATCAGTGATTTTTTTTCTTGACTTGTAAAATCTGTATGCAAAAAAAATCTGAACTCCAACGTTAAACTCCGTGGACCTCTGGATTGTCTTTATGCCAGTACTTCATTGTATTGGTTTTACTATGTGAAGTGGACCCAAGAAGGATTTGGAATATGCTGTTAGAATGGGACAAATAAGCCTGAAGGAAATTAAATTAGACCTTTGTTTTGGGGTCAATTCTTAAATAACGTAAAGGGAACTTCAGTTTTCTGTGCAGTGTCCTTTCACTTGCATATATAAAAGAAAATCCTAAAGATATTGATTGTGTAATGTGCATATTATTATATTTAATTTATTTATGTGTTTATTCTATATGATCTTCTAATACTAACATTATCTATTGGTTATATAATATACAATTATTATAACATTGATATCATATTATACAGTGTAGCATGTATTACAGCGTATAGTTATACAATATTCCAGATGCTGATGAATCTACATGAAGTCAGGTTTTTACCACTATAAAGCTACTGCAGCAGGAAGGTTTGTCTGAAAACTGGCTGAAAAGTTATATCTTGCAAAGAAAACTGTTTCACCAAGGAATCCGTGAGCTACAGTTGTAAATTTTTGCACTTCTAGGACACTTCAAGGAGATAGGATCTGGACCACAGCCGTCAGTGGTAATGGGCAGAGCAGCTGGGAAGGGGACAAATCAAAGAGGTTTTACAGTGTGGGATCAGGAGGATTGCAACAGCTGGGGAGGGTCAGGCGGGTTACGACATTTGGGGGAACTGTTGGGTAGGGAGCTCTTCGGTGAGGAGGGATGAGAGTTATGGCAGCTGGAACTGAGTTGGCGTTGAGACTTATGATCAGGAGGAATTGGGAACAGTATAGCATCTGGAAGCTGATCAGGCAAGGGGCTCATATCATCTGGGGGATCAGGAAGTACACAACAGCTGGGAAGGGTCAAGCAAATACCCAACACACAAGGAATTGAACAGCAGGGCCTGGTGCCACATACGGCTTCTCACACTGCTTTTTTATGTATTGCCGCTCTCTACCTTTCTGTAAATTTCCCTTAACTCATGTTCAAAATGTGTCTTTGTGTAAAAACACAGAGGCAGAAATAAACAATGTGAATTTCTACTAAGAAAAAAAATGTGGGTAGCCCTTCCCAACCACAAAGTAGCTTGCCAAAGTCCACGTAATTCTAATTATTGGCTAGTGAAAGATTTCCTTCTTCAACCCTATTGCACGCACTACCCTACTGCCTGAAGATTTTTATGAAGTTTTTTCCAGGACCTCAATTAGCCAGAGGAGATTAACTTTCTCCTCCAGTGGGAGCTCAACATGTGGAGGCTCGATTTTTAGTGATATTGCTCATGATACTGAGTGGACTTCACAGCGGACACTGCTGGTGCAAGAAGAACAAGATTCATGTGCCCCACTTGGCTTACACTACCTCTGGCTGAACTTGTGGTTTGTCTGTTACTCAACAATTTGTTTACTTAGTGCTTTCCCTGCCTCAGATGTTTCTCTTGTCTATTGCGTTATTAGATACCGCAGGTGTAATTGTGTATTTGACAAATTTTTCCTAGAGTTTCTACTTCCTATCTGAGGTTTATTATTTCTCACATTCATGTCCTTCTTCCGTGCTGTGGCTGTCCTGTCTTTTTGTCCATTAATTTTAAAAGTGAGATCTTTATAAACAAATAACCAATACTTCCTTACTCTCCATAGCTCTTTTTGTCATTTCTCTATGACCTTTGCTGACATGCCTAGAAGACAAGCCTCCTTCACTATATCTCCTCGTATCTGCACCCAACTGTTTTGTTTTATGCTTCACTTTGATTGTAAGCTTATTATGCAGGGACCATTTTTTAAATTCTGATTTAGGTAAGTGCCTAGCATGATGGAGTCCTTCACAATAGGTCTCACAGGTAGTAACAAGAATAATAAACGATAGTAATGCATTCCATGAAAGTCCTGATTCTTTGCAAAGCTTTGACAAAGTGGGAAATGATGTCATATCCATCAGGCAGTTGTGACAAATACGCATAGGGTGGCAGGTAAATTGTTTTACCTGCAGAAAAATCTGTAGTACTCTCTTGTGTTTTCCGTAGCTGCTCATATTCTTTTTTTCTTCTATAGGCTCTTATTGCTTTCCAGACATGCTGTGCCTTGTCTTTGCCAATTGTTGCCATCTGTCCTGATGACATTGTGATGGAGGTTGAGTGTGTTGCTGAGCTTCTTAATAATGTCACAGTGTCATTTTGTGTTACCTCTGTCACTCTGCTGCTGTTATACTAACTTGTCTTCCTTCATCATTTCTTTTTCACGACTCTTATACTCAAGGCAGTCTAAAAAAATGCCCTCTGGATTTAAGTTCTTCTCTTCTTTCCACCATATCTAATATCTCATCTGTTCTCTACAGCTGCTTTCTGTGTTCTGTATTTATTCCAATCATATTCTATATGGTAGAAAGTGTTGCTCGTAGGACAGATTTTTTTAATTTCCTCTTGGCATTCAGTAACACCCTATTAAGTGGCTGTGTTTACACTGCAGTTGTCAATGATCTTTTCCGGGTCCTCTGCTCATTAAGCAATAAATTCAACTTTCCTGGCTAGCAGTGTTTTGAACATTTCATGTGGCAATATGGAGCCAGTCCCACAGGGAATGGTTTCCTCTTACCAGACTGCTCCCTCCACGTGCTGTACTCCCTGTTGGGTTTATCTAACTATGTCATCTCTACGAAGGATACTTGAAGCAAGCTGTTGCCTCTTTCTTAGTTGCATGCAGGTTGCCAGGGAGCCTGGGGGACCCACCATCTGACATTCATAGCAGTCGGCTTCTATCTGAATATGTTTGAGAATCCCACTGAAGCGTGGGATGACAAGTTCCCTCTTTCTTTTTGCAGAATTACTTCTCATCTACAATTAAGGTAATAAAATGTTTCTGCCAACCTGTTATTTTGTTAGCATTCGGATCGCTATCATTCACTGCAGAATTATAAAAATGGTCTAGAAATAGTTTTTCAAGGACATCTCTTAAGTGACTTTATTTTACATTTACCTTGGAGATCATGAAATCTGAAAAGCCCTGGTGACCTGAGTCACAGAGAAGGTACAGAAAAAGCAGTAATTACTCAGGCTCTCGTTCCCTGCCTCTGTATTCTGCTTCAACTTTGACCTAGGTAGATCACACCCAGGAGTGAGAAAATAATTCATTGCACAATCTGGTGCTTAACCTGCCCACTAAGCCTGAGAACTAGGATGCCAATTAGTGCCAGCTGTAACAGTGCTTGGGAGATGTGGACCATCCACCAGGAGTTGGACCAGGACCACAGTTCATTTCAAAAAAGGGCACTGAGCAGCCATAAGAACGGTCATAATTTTCAGCCACTCTTAAATTAGGACAGATTCAGACTTAATTTGATAGAACAGACACTTCTAAGGGTGCTGAAGGTTAACCCTGGGCAAAGAATGATATCAGAGACGTAACATGGAAACAAATACAGGAACAGAGAAACTGAATAAACCTATTATCTTTATGCAAAAAAAGAAAAAAAAAAAAGAAAAAGATAAAAGAAAATCTTGACAAACAAAGAGCCTAACAAAAAAGAGGGAGTGGGTTTACAGTCATGCTGGGGTATGGTGGAAGGACAGAAAACAGTAAGCTGTGTTAATTCTTGATATCCTGGAGGGAGAACTGAGATCATGTAAACAGCAGAAAGTGCTACCATATAAAGTACTGTGTTTTAGTACTGGTAGGATACAAAACCCAAATCTCAAACACAGTGATGAAGGTTGTACATTATTAATAGGTTTATACCATCAGGTTCCCTCCCTTGTACCCTTCTCTGTGTTTGGCTCTAGTTTTCACTCCTGTAACATGTTAAGGTCTTTTGCTATCTACCTTGTTCTACCCATCTACATCCCAGCTTAATTTTGACAGCTTGTTTTTCCTTCCTTCCTTCATAGTTTTCTGCTCTGCACCATCACTGACATTAACTTTCATACTCATGACCCATCTAATGCCTTCACTGCTGCTTGATTTGACTCATCATTCAATTCTCAGCTGTGGTACAACTCTCCAGCTTGCCAAAGGGCCGTTCACATGACTCAGTCTTGAAGTGTTGCTTTGGTTTTGGCCTCTCATAGCGTGCAAAAGGGTATTTCAGAATTCATCGGCTTTGACCATCTCCTGGTCTTACCTCAGCATGACTCTTCCACCTTTCCACTCACATAACATAAGTCTGCATTTCATGGTTTCCAGTGCCATCGGTATTGTTGCCCTGTCTTCTGCTTTCAGCAAAAGCTAAGTGCAGATCTGTTAGTGTGCTATAGGTAAAGTAAGTTAGAGAGCATGAATTATGAACTGCTCAAGAAATAGCAGCTGTTGAGCTTGTGTGCACAGCGAGGTTTGTCTGTTGCTGATCAATAAAAATCAGAGTCAGTAGCCATGCTACCAGAGAGACCATCTGTGGCTAGAGAGCCAGAAGCTTGCTGACCGTGATAGACACTGCTGGCTTGAAGGAGGACAGGGACAGGTTATATTCATATATCCCCCCAAAGAGGGATACATTCAACTATCAGTGAGTGCTAGCTGGCAATCTGTGGGCAAAAGTACCCTACTGTTCTGCCTAAATCTCTGGGTGGAAGGGTCTGGAAATCTGACAGTGGAATACTGGGATGTCCCTTTGCTATGTTGTTAGTGTGATAAAGTAGCATGGTTAACAAAATGGAGATTATTACTAAAGAAATTTGGTAGCAAGGGACCAGATGGGAGTAGAGAGACAGAAACTTCTGTTGTCTCTTGAAGAAACAAAGGTAGTGATGGCTTCTTTCTTATTCTTCTTGTGAACCTTGTGGTAATATCTCCTATTCAAAACAATTCACCCTTTTCCCCATTTCCTTTCCCAGCTGCTGCCCCACTTTTCATTTCATTCCTGTGTATGCTGTATCCTGTCACTCCATTTTAATTCCCCAATCCCAGCATGGACCAATATCATTTGGTTGAAATCACTCTTGTCAAATTTCAAATGCCCTCTTAGACAAATCTCATACTCAGTATTCCATTCTCTCAATCTTGTCAGATGTCTTTGACATAATTGACTATGCTGTTCTTAAAATCATGTCATCCCCTGGCTTGTGAGGTGTCATCTGTTGATTTTTCTTTGACACTTCTAATAATTCATTGAGTCTTTCTTTTGATAGTTTTTTCTCACTGATTATCCCTTAATAAGACTCACTCTTTTTTTGCTCATTCTCCTTTCTTTCTATATTGCATTTCTAACACATGCAAAACCAACTACTGTTTCTTTGCAGATGACTCACAGACAGAGCTCTCATTAAGATTTGTCTCGTTTTCTACCAAAAGAAAAATCTCAACTACTAACACTATGTCTTTGTGGATGCCTCCAAGTCTTTTTAAAGGTCAGCCAGAGTAAAAAACAAGTTCTAACTCTTTAACTATTCACTTTTATTTATCACTGTGACATCACCCTGCTTGTCACTGATATTATTCAGAGTTGTTTTTCACTTGGGCCTCTCTCCATCTGGGGTATGGCTACGTCTTGTGGATGCTTTGCTGGAACATCTTTAAGGTATGTAAGGTGTGTTCTTTCTCATTGTTCCATATTATGAAAACTTTTGTCCAGACACTTTTCATTACATCTTCACTCCCAATTAACTACAACATCTTTAAACTCAATTAATACTATCATCACCTCAGAGATACAGTTTTGCCCTTTTATATATATCCTCTCTCTTCTGCTGTAATGGTAATTTCCATAGATTCTTGCTTTGACTATGTCAAAGAAATTATATATCAATTCAGTGGTTTCCCTTTTTCTTTTGAATCAATCACTGTGTTGATCTTCAAAGTCCTTCACAGGTTCTCCACACTCCATTCTTATTTGCTAGTGAGATGTTGATTTCTGGCCTTAGTTAGCACTTGATGTCAATTTCTGTCATGCCCTTGTTTGATTTTTTTGTTTTTTTCTCCTAAGGACTTCTTGGTACATGAAGGAAAAAACCGTAATCATCCACAGTACTATCTCTGTATCCTCCTCCAAAACTTCTCTGTAAAACTTTCCTCTGCTGAGAAATCTACAGAAAACATAGCAATAGTTTAGCAGCTTGAGTGGGATATACCTGCTCAAATATTAGTGCTTCTCATATAGAAGCTACATGTGAGCTAGTCCTGACTGCCTCAGTAGTCAAGTCAGACAGGACTCGTGAATTTGTCTCATCCTAAAGTTCACATGCATCTTCGTACATTGATGGTAAAGAGAAGCAAGCAGATAGTTCCTTTGCAGACATCATAAATATATGAAACCCAGTAAGTATACATAGGATTATCTTCCTATGTCAATTCTTTTCACCCCATTATTTTCTGTTATTTTGTTTCAGGTATTAGTATTATTTTTTCCTTGGGTTGTCAACTCTAGAGTTGGAACTTTCTATTTTTCCATCTTTGCTCAACTCATAATATACTATGGCTTACTTTTATAGTTTTTCACAGTAATAATATACAAAACAGCCAGAGAGCTCAAATAAGTGACTTGACATATTGATCCTTTTTATGAAGCACTTCCAGAACTATTCAGTTCTTTCAGCTGTTCATCAATATGTCAGACAAATGTTTTAATGGGATAAATATTAATGAAACAAATTATTACTTTGGAGCATTTCTTTTGGCTTGACTAATGTGGTAGGAAAATGTATCTGCTGATTTGATTCTAAAAAATAAGCAAGTTAAATCAAGAAGCAAATTAGGTGGGAAAGCCTTAAGATTACTCAGACCACAATCCAGTCAATGTTATCAGCCTAAGAAACCCTACAGTCAGAAACGAGCACTTTCCTATATCTGAATGTGGCACAGTCTACTTTTTAACTAGAGTCACAGACAACTTCCTTAAAATAAAGAAGAGATAGGAGAGCAAAGAAGGAAATAAAAATAGTAAATAGTACATGGTAAAAGAAAGGAAAATAACTAGTCTTAAGCACAGAATAAGAAATAGCTTGGCAATTTGTTTGGTCTGATACAGCAATTACTGTGCTAAATTAAATACATTAACCAAATGCCCCGAGTGGCTGATGCCATGTTGTAGTCAATTCAACATATGTGAGGTCTTCTCAATTGCACCAACATGTTACATTTGCACAAGTTGCATTTTGTGTCATTCTATATTGGAACCTGAGGGCTGTTTTTTCCCAACTAGAAACAGAGATATGAGCAAAACACATCTACCATTTTACCAGCTAGCAGCGTATATGTTCCCAGAAACATAGCATCCATCTGTCTTTCTTGTACTCTCACTGTGTCTGATATCAATTTGGGTAGATAAATAGTTATCTTGAAGTGTTTTTCCATAGTCCCAGATGTGTGAATTTTTAATTAGCTCTAATAATTGCCTTTTCTATATTGTTTCTATGAACCATGATGTATAGCATCTAATCTTTATAAATCACATCTAAAGTGAAAATTTCAAAATCCGCTGATTATAATGGGTTATATTTATTACAAGCTGAATTGCAGCTTTCTTGCTACAGACAGAAGTGCACCTGGGATAAAAAGCTAGTCATACAGTGATGATCACATCTAATGTTAAAAAATAAAAAATATTAGGGCTGGAGACCTTTTGTGATGATTTGTCTTAATAGCATCTGAAACAGCATGGTTGGCACTGCAAATTGTATTAATATGGGAATGATTTTCTCCAGGAAAGAATGGGTGTGTTCCCAAGAAAAATACTGTCTTTCTGCTTTGACCTTTGGCCTCTCTCTTCCAGTAGTGTTCAATCAAATACTCTTTCTCCCTCTTCTGCTCCAGACACATTTGGAAGATGTAGACTGCTGAGAGAGTGCTGGAGAATCACATCTTCACTGCATGGAGAGGTCCAGAGATGCCCTGCAGGGACATCATCTATCCAGATAACAGTTTTTAAAGTGTTCTCCACATGAAGATGCTGAGGAATAAAAGGTTAATAAAAGTATAGGGGTATGATGAACTTTGTTTTAAGGGGTTCTAAAAGATTCATGGCTTTCCTTGTTGTAGTGCCTATTCACTGAAGGGGACAAGAATATTTAGACTTATATTACATCATGTGGACACTTCCATAGATGTACACAGAGAATTAAAAATTTGTCTGTATAAAAAATTTCATCCATTTTATAATTCTTTATGTATCCTTCTGTTTCTCTACATCAGCTTTGTAAGAAGGGTGACTTACATCTTCCTCTCACTCTTCATAGCTACTTTTCATTACTTTCTCTTCCTGCAATAATCTACCTTTATCCATTTATCCTCCATTTTATATCTTCCCATTCCACTGAAAGCATGCCTTAGAACACCAAGGAGCTATCAGTTCCTTTGAGGGTATAATGGAATATAGTTTCTTGTTTTGCACTGGCATTACATCTTGGTGCTTTTTCTTTTAATATTGTTGCAAAAATATTATTGCAGAAGATTACGGTGAAAACTTAGGAAAAATACATTAAGGCTCCTGTGAACTGTAATGAAATGCCATTAAAGTTAATGCTGAAAATGCAATGGTGAATGGAATGGTGATAAGGAGGAAACTAGCTCAAGGTTGGACCAATGCACCTGATCTGCGTACCTAAAACATTGGCAGAGTTTACTTAGTAAGTGCCCAAGCATCCTCCTTAGTCAATAAAAGGAGAAATAGATCTTAACCACTTACATGCCCACCATTTAATGGCTTTGAAGGGAAATTATAGCTTTTAATGAGCTATAAAATAAATTCAGGCTCTCAATAGGAGAACCACTTCCCAACACAGTTAAAATGATGTCGTACAAGTGGGGTCCCTTGCAGTGCTCTTTCACCTGCCAGATAACCTGGAAGACTATTTACTCTAGTCAGTGTCAAATCCTAGATCTGCCTGTGTCAGTGGCAACATCATGTTTTTGACAGTATTTCAGTGTCTATTTATACTGTAATAACTACCTGCATCATGAAAAGCAGTGTACCAGACACAACTTTGATAGCTCTGGGAAAGTGTCAACTGATGTCTTCCTGATCTTTTTAGAGACAAGACTAAAGACCCTGATGCTAAGTTTTTGTCTTTCAGATGCCTTTGATATCCTGCCTTTCTTTAATCCCTGTGACTTCAAAATTTACAGTCTCATTCAATAATTCGTTAACTTTCATCATGGGAAAAGTGTGTGTGTGTGTGGAGTTATACTGGTGCCCTGAGTGATGCAACTCAAGTTTCTCATGATGCCAATGTAGGAATCTGAGTTGATGTACTGTGGCTGCAGTGCTCTGACAACACTACTTACAGGAGTAAAAAGTAACACATATGGATTTTACTCTCTGCTAGTAGTCAGCACAGGAAAATAGGAGGTCCTACATGGGCTTACGCGAATGAGTTTGTTCTCCACTCCAAAGAAGTTCTGTACCAAGCCTCAGTTAAATGAAATAAAACCAGGAAAGTCTTGAAGAAAGCCCTGAGACAGCCCTTAATGATTTAGAGATTGCTTATGTTTTTTGAGAGCTCAGATTGTTAGCAGATACTATTATGTAGTAATCAATGCTTCCATTCTCTACAAGAGAATGGAAAAGGAAGGACTGCCAAAAAAACCAACCAACCAACCAAACAAACAAAAGACAACAAGAAAAAAACCCCAAAAGAAAGTCAGTTTCTGAGTTGTTTTGGTAAATAAGTTTATTAATATAAGAGCCACTGGTTCCAGCAGGTCTCAGGGAATGATTTAGGTTTTCTTCTTTATTTGATGGACATTAGACAATTATTTTAACAAAACAGTGTGCCTAATTGTGTACCACACCCTATTGGACAAAATGTTTCTTGAATGTAAGAGGAACTGTTTGGTCTGTAAAGCCATAGAGGAACAGTTTTTGCCTATGGGCTTCTGGAAATGATAGCTTTTGCAATTGTAAGTTTCAAACCAAAACACCTTCTGGAGTGTTTAACAGTACACATATCAGGAAACTGATATTGTGGATTTGCTAATGACACATATGCACACAACTTGACCAAAATGCAGGTTGCAAAAGCAGATGTTAAGTCTGTTGGCAGGTTGTATGCAACAGCATACTGGGTGTGACCTGGGTTTACATGTGTTTTTAATAGATGAGTCTGTATAAACTGATTCCAATGAATGTACATCATGTGGAAGATAATGCTTTAGTGCTTCAGTTGAAAAAAATGTGTTATTTTCAGTTAAAGAGAATAAAGTGTTGCTCTCTATGAGACTACATTTTGTTTATCTGACCTCTATTATAGATGGTTTAATGGGAAAAGAGCAACAGGTCAGTCCTCCTTATACTGAGGATTCTTTTGCAGATTCAATATTTTATTAGTCTAAAACAGAAGTTACTTTTATCACCAAATTTTTTACGTGACTGAACAAACCTGTCTTTATAAAATGGACATAATATTTTAGGGCTTTTAATGATGCTTGGCTGGAAATTAGCCCATTCTTTTTGAAACAGCCCTGCACATGTGGTGGATTTCTTTTTTTTCCAAAATAGGAAGTTCCACTTCTTCTAACTATGATTTTGAATGTTAAGTAATTCATATCAGTTACTCACTGCTAACTGTAAACTTGTGGGGCAGGAAATGATCTGTGTGTTTTACAGTGCCTATGTATGTGAATGAATCATCCAGATATTACTGCAATACAATAATATAATGAAGTGATAATACAATGAGCTAGAGACATCCTCATGTCACTGAAATCTGTTTAGAGCATTTTCAAATTGCATTCAGAAGGCAGGCTGTACACTAGATGTAGCACTGCTGTAGAAAAAGGCAATCAGGAGACCTCTCAGCTTGAAAAATGATCACACTTTGGAATACATCCCTTTGGAATGGATACTTTTGTTTCTCTATTTTTTTTCTTCTCTCTTCTGCATCTATTTAGCTGTTTAGGAGCCTGGATGTTTGCAGGGGGGCTAGAACAACGGTGTCCAGTTTCTACTGAAGTTTTTTGATCACAATACAGTAATGATTGCCAAAGACAGGAGATGTATTGTGTGAGACATAAAATATTCACAGATTATAGCCAGATCGCTATTGGGTGTCAAGTCTGTTCAGGCTGGCCAGTTACTAAACGGCTGGGCTTGCAATTTCCATGTCATGTTCTCTGCTAATCTTTAAGCAAAATTCTATAACCTTCTTTGTGCAAATGGACTCTGTTTTTCTTTGCACAAAGATGACTGCTAATATGGAGTTGCAGTTGCCATGTAATGAAGTTGTTCCTGAGGACATATGACATGAAGACTTTTAAGCAATACAAAAGAAAACTTAATGGGGAAATGAGAGAAAGAAATATATTACCTGGAAGAATTTCAGCTATTTTGGAGAATGGTCCTGTGAACAAACGCTCACTTGAAAGAGACAAATCTATCAGTATGACTTAAAACAGAGTTACTAAAAAGCATAGCTGTTATGTTCTGCAGGACTTTAGAAGTGGAAACTGAAAGGTTTCTTATTTTACCCTAGGACATATCAGTTAACCAAAAAGTAACACATGATAAATAATAAGTTTCATTTTTGTCTTAATTTGCATGAAAAGTAGGGAAGGATGCTTGGGAAAAATCAATAACAATAATATACTATGGTGCCTACAGTGACCCATAGGTCAGTTTGGCTTCCACAATGAAAAAACCTTCAAAGTTGCAAACTCTTAGCCATCTAAAATACACTGTGATTAAAATAGAGGACAAAATAAAGAGTTGGCTTGACCTATGTGCATTATTTTTACTGTAACCTCCAATATCCCCAAATTAGGACCCTGTCCCATTTGTGCTAAATACTGCACAAAACCATGGAAAAACAGGGCGCTTAGTCAGAAAAAAATAGGATAATAGCAAGTGTCTTACAATTCTTCCCCACCATTTTCTATCTTATCAACAGTAGGTTCTTGGAGGGGCCATTTTATGTAAGATTTCCTTTATGCAAATGTCTGATATTGTGGAACAAGGCTGATTGTTGCTACACCTTCTGTGTCTGTACTAGGGCACAAAGCAAGACCAGGGCTGGTGTTCATGTTGCTAAACTCTGTAGCCTTGGCTGGACTGTCTCCTGATAATGATCCCTGGCACTAAACCATGTTTGGGGATTGCCTAAAGGAGGTTCCAGCTAGGCATGGATCAAAAACATTCCAGGGATGTGCCAGCACTTTAAAATGATGCATGATGTCTTTGGCCCTGTTTCATTTACTGCTGGAGAGGTAGCAAAGTATCTGAGACATTGCCCTGCTCTGAGTGCACTCCTACACCATGTGGGTGAGAGCATGAGACACGCTGGTCTTTGCAGTCCTAGACATCTTATCTTCTTCCCTGTCCTCCCTTTGGGAAGTCTGCTTGCGATAGAAAAGTACTAATGGTAGGTTCAGGAAGGAGTTCTGTCTCTGCCAGTGAAACCCTGGATATTCCAGCACTGCCAAAGAAGAATATTTAGACAAACAGACACAAGGGTTTAATGATCTGGTACTGCTTATGTCCCACATGTTGAATTATATTTGTAGCTCCCAGTTCCCAAGGCTAGAGTCATGTTGCCTCTGCACAGTGATTTCCTACCAGGCAAGACCTGCGCACACACCATATTGCCTTGCTTGGGGCTCTAGGAAAGAAATCTGTAGCCACACTTGGAGCTCTAGGAAAGATGAAATCTGACAGAAAGAAGTCATAGTGACCTCTACGCAGATTTTATAATCTGGTCAATCAGGATATCAGGGCTGCAGGGCACACTGTGGGATCCCCATAGTAAAGCCAGAACCTCTGGCATCCAGAGCTAATTATCATCCAGTTACCATGTGCCAGTGGTAATGTGTTAGTCTGACATTATTAATGAAATGTGCCAAATTAAAAGTTGAGAGGAAGTGGATGTTGTCAGTGAACCAAATTTTCAGTCTTCAGATTATTTCTAAATCATTCTGAACATTGCTAGAGGCAGTCTATGTACTTGCTCAAAAATATTTATACTTTTAAAATACTGAACATCCTGCAGTGTGTCAATAGTAACTGAAAAGATGAACCAAAACCATGTCTATATATCACTTGATTCAATCTAAACCAAATTCGAAATGTGCAAGCCCTAATCAAGCTTAACATAGCTTCAGACAGTTACAGGCAGTGCAGTAGTAAACATTAGTAATTGGTTTCCATGATTTGTATAGACTATTGAGACAGAAAAGTGGGACTGTGATTTCAAGTTACTTGAGTTTTCCCTTGGAACTACTCTTAATATTAATCAGTTTCCATCCTCCTACTTTGCTAGCATAATTTAATCAATACTGCAAAGGTATTCCTTGTTATGTATAATTTTCTCAATAGACTTTTTTTTCTTATTATGAGAATGTAGGATATCTAATGAGGCAACTTAGGTGCAAAACCAGAAATAGTCCCACAAAAAAAAAAAAAATCATAAGAGGCCATAAAGTTCATTTAGAAGCACATTGTGAACTGAGTTAATTATTTTTCTACTTCGATATCATTCCATGGAAGGATCTAGAAATCACTAGATAATTCTGAAAATTTTTTTTCCCCTTTTGATGTTTTGCCAGGAGGTTGAGGGGGGTGATCCTTCCTCTCTGCTCAGCCCTGGCGAGACACATCTGGAGTGATGGGTCTATTGCTGGGCTCCCCAGTACAAGGAAGATGTGGACATACTGGAGTGAGTCCAGTAAAGGGTCATGAACAGGATGGAGGGATTGGAGCATCTGATGTATGAAGAGAGGCTGAGAGAGCTGGAACGCATCAGCCTGGAGCCAGACACTTCTCAGGTGTGTTCAGTTAAAGGATGAGAAGCACTGGGCACAAACTGAAATAAAGGAAATTTGATTTAAACATAAGAAAACTTTTTTACTATAAGGGTGTTTGAGCAGTGGAATGGCTTGTCCAAAGAAGTTGTGGCATCTCCATCCTTGGAGTTATTCAAAACTGACTGGATGTGGTCCTGGGCCACCTGCTCTACTTGAGCTTTGAGCATGGGGTTTGGACTAGACAATCTCCAAAGGTGCCTTCCAGCTTCAACTATTCTATGATTCTGTAAAACTAATTTAAGTGAGAATCCCAACAGTCACAGATAGGATCTCTTCCTCCTTGGGATACTGTTGTTATAGCCCTGAAACGAAATACCATACTGAGCTGGGTTTGTGTGTGTGTCAGGAATTTTTGGCAGGGCGGGGCGGGGAGCTACAGTGGTGGCCCTCTGTGAGAATCCTCTTGAAGCTACACCAGCTCCAAGTCAGGCTCACCTCTGCACCAAGGCTGAGCCAATTAGTGATGGTGGCTGCGCCTCTGTGATAACATATGTAAGAAGAGGAATCCAGGAGAAGGAGTTGGAGCTGTGAGAAGGAGTTGCAAAGAGGACACCTATGTGAACACCGAGGTCAGTGGAAGAAAGGAGGAAGAAGGAGGGGAGGTGTGCCAGTGCAGGGTCCCCCCCGCAGTCTGTGGTGAGAGGAGAGGCCGCCCTCCTGCCACCCATGGAGGTCACTGGTGGAGCAGATGCCCATCTGCAGTCCATGGAGGACCCCATGTTGGAGCAGGTGGCTGCACCTGAAGAAGGCTGGGACTCTGTGGGAAGCCCCCACTGTTGTAGTTTGGCACTGGGAGGACTGCAACACGTCGAAGAGATCCAGACTGGAGCAGCTCAGGAAGGGCTGTGGGCCATGGGAAGGGCTCATGTTGGAGAAAGTTCACAGAGGACTGTCTTGCATGAGAGGGACCCCGTGCTGGACCAAGGGAAGAATGCAAGGAGTCCTCCCCCTGAGAAGGAAGAAGTGGCAGACTGACCATAACCCCATTTCCTGCCCCCTTGTGCTGCTGGTGGAAAGAGGCAGAGATATCGGGAGCAAATCTGAGCCAAGGGATGGGTTGGGGGAAGGTGTTTCTAAGATGTGGCAATACTTCTCACTGTCCTACTCTGTCTGCTAAGTGTTGTTGTTGTTAGTGTTTTAATTAAATTGACATTCTTTTTCTTACCCTAATGAATCTGCCTTTTGCCCATGACCATAACGGGTGCGTCATCCCTCCCTGTCTTCATACTGATTCCAGAGACTTTTGCTTTATTTTCTTCTTCCCATTCCTGAGGGGGACGGGGTGAGCAAGTGGCTGTGTGGTGCTCGGTTGCTCTCTGGGCTCAAATCAAGACACATACCTCTTGCAGTTGCTATATACTTTCCATAATCCTACTGAATGGGTTGATATTGCCAGTTTATAATTTGCCTTTTTAGGACTCCATGATAAACACATCATATGCACATACAGAATCTATATCTATGCTACCAAATTAATCATGTGATTCTCTGGCACTGAGGCAAACTGGAATGAAATGGTCAGTATTCACACTGTTCAACTATCCTGCCTTCCAAACAGGATGGCCCCATCCCAACTGCCTACTGGAGTGGTCCTTGGCCAATGCTTGCTCCTGCACTGTGCCCAGGAATTGTCTGGGATGGGGCTTGTTGGCCTGGGATAGAAATGTTCTGGGACCATTTTGACAATTTAACAGTGTAAGTGATCAGTTGCCAGCCCTTGGGAACATTTTCTGGCACTGCATAATTTGTAAGTGTAGAGTTAACCATACAGACCTGTGTTCTGTTTTTTAAACATTGTTGTCTTTAACTGAAAAATAAAGGTTAAAATTGTATTGATTTAGTAAAATAACCCTCCAAATTAAAGCAAAAAATGTAATCGCTATCCTCATTTCCTTGCTATAGACCAACAGTTTCATGGTCTGGACCATTCTTCAGGTTTGTGCTGGAGTCTTCTTGGAGACTTTTCTTTCCCTACTTGAGTTTTCTCCATGAATTTTCTCCAGAATCACAGAGGTTTTTCTCTGAACCAGGGCAGCTTGTCTTGAATTTGGCTGGTTCCTCAATAAGCTCAAGCTCCCTCCTGGCTCCCACAAGGAATTACTGAATTCCCAGCTCTTCCTGTCTTCTGCCCAGAAACTTCCTGTGTGGGACCATTTTATATGTCCCTGTTGGTTCCATGGCTTCTTTGTTTTGCCTCTGGAAATTCCACACTGTCAGAGGATTCTTTTCTTGCAAATTAACTGGCTTCTTGATTTAGGCTTTCTCCTTTGCATATTAACTATCTAATGAATATAGCCATTAATTACCTTCTATTGTACCCATCAGTCTGGTGGGGATTTTCTGGAGCAGTGGTTCTCAACCTTTTTTAATCCATAGAAAATGTAACTTTTAAAAAGAATCAAAAGATATCTTAACCCTTTCAAAAAATATACATGGATCATCTTATGCAGTACTACTGTAACAGCTTTTTGCAAATAAAAACAGTTAAGCTAAAATAAACATACATTCATTACTTTTATTTTCTGTCATTTATTTGTTTGCCTGGATGGAAACATATATGCATATATTTCCCCCTTCCTCAAACTCAAATGCACCATTATTCTGTGAATTACCTTCTGATGTCCTGTGGACAATCTGTGACCAATGAATGGAAGAAAATTTCTTAGAATAGTTGGGATAAAAATGAAGAAATATGCTAGGAGTATTGAACTAAATGTTGTACATGAGAACACAGCTCAATGTCTAAAGATATTCTGAAGTCTGAAAGTGCAGATAAAGGCCTATGGGCCTGTTTAAAAAGAAATAAACCAGGAAAAAATAAAGGTAATGGTAATAAGAGAAAGAGAGAAAGAATGAGAAAGAGAGAATGAGAAAGAGAGAAAGAGAAAGAGAAAGAGAAAGAGAAAGAGAAAGAGAAAGAGAAAGAGAAAGAGAAAGAGGAAAAGTGGAAAGGCAAAGGGAAGGGAAATGGAGGAGAGGAAAAGGGGAAGGAAAAGGGAAAAGATGGGAGAGAACATAATAAGTGATAGCTCTTTTACATAGTTTAGATGATAGTATCTTTACTTAGTATGTGTGCATCTCTGTACAAATTGTATCTGCATGTGCAAACAAATATTTATGTGCAGAACTGAAAAAACTGATGAGTTTATTTCAGGAAGTTTTTCAAAAATATGATTCATCATGGTTATCAATAGTAGCTTGGAATAAAATTTACTTCCTCCAGATTCTAGGTTAAAATTTTATTGGAAAATGTTGTTTGTGAATATCTGCTTGCATTCGAACCACTTTTTGATGTAACTATATTTGTAGCCTGTGGCAATTTAGATGTTCTTGGCAAGGTGTTTATGGTACCTAAAGATGTCAGTTGCTTCCCATTTGTTCTTCTTAGCTTTAAGTTACCTCACAGGTTTCTATCTCTGTTTCTCCTATCTTTTAATTTCCAAGCTTTTTTCTACAGAAAAAAGGTTTGTGTACACCTTTGGGATAACTAAGCTTGAGGCTGAAAACATTTAGCATTTTCCTTAATACAGAAAACATGGGATGTGGAGTTCCATTCTTAAGGTTGGATACTCTTGGGACTTGAAGGTCCTCACCTACTCCCAGTCTGCCAAAAATAGGTGATTCTTGTGTGACTCATGGGGATGAAGGCTGGGAAGTCAGCAGATTTTCTGAGATGCAGTCTCTGGGAAATGAGAATCTATATAGTTTAGTATTCTGTAGACGGTACTATGTGATATTGCTTCAAGTATTTTCATTGACCTGGTCAGTGAGGTGAAGTTGCTGAATAACCATGGTGTGAATAACTACAGGAAGCCAGCAGATCAAAGAGCTATCCACTGTTTAAAATGCTCTTCTCAGGAGAGAAAGGAGTGGATAATGGGGTCAGTCCTTAGATGTTAATCCTGTTGAGAACAGACAGTGATGGAAGAGAAGGGATCCTCTGGTGAACGAAACCAAAAGTTGTTTTTTTTCTTGTAGGGTCTGCTCAGTGCCCTTCTTTATTCTCCACTAAAATCAAAACTTCTGTTGTGTCCTCAGTGTCTTCAGCCTTTATAGATCTATTTTATCTGCATTTTTAATATTGTTTATTTTGGTACCAGGAAGGTTGGTGTCAACCCTTTAGGTGAATACAAGCTAAAAGTATGCTCCCTCTGGAACGAAGAATGAAGCAGTGTGGTTTTGTACAAAGACAGTGCCTCAGTCTCTTGCCTGTCTTGGTTCACATATTCTCATACTTGTATGTTCTTTTCGTCTGTATATGGGTGAAAAGGTCTGAGAAAAGAAACTGTGTTAAGCAGAGAATCTGTTAGTAAACCCCCAGTATAGCTGCACAAAATGATCAGCAGCTGTAACCCAATTAAATGCAGCAATTTCACAGTACACTACTGCTCACCAGAGAGTATATACCGATATTCTCCGAGTAGTCAGCAAAAGCATTTTGTACCACTGCTTGCAAACTTCTCCTCAGGAATATTTAACATTTGGCTAGAGCTCCTCAAACACAAAGGGAAGATGAGAGGGAAGAGAAAAAGCAAAGGAACATAGTGCAACAAGAGCCAATTAGTGAGTAAATCCACTCTGTCTCTTGAACACAAATTAATAGCTTCACAGGTGTGCACAGAAAAAGTTGCAGTTGTAATTAGAAGGTTAACTATTTAAAAGGTCATCTCAAGAAACATTTACACTAGGGTAGCCTTTCTTCTTCAGTTCAAAGCTCCTGCTGCTGGTTTATGAGTCTGAAGTGAGGAACCAAGCTATTCCTTGGTTAATGTGATCATTTCAATAGCTAAGTAATTGCTAACTTTGCTTTTATAGATAACATGGCTTGAGTCTCTCCTGATCTGAATGCTCTTTTGCTTACCCATATGTGTGTGTTATAAAAGTAACTCTTTGACTACCAATTACTGGGGTGAGGAAAAAAGACCCTCAAAATACTCTGTTGCAAGGCTGAGATTATACATTTCACACCAATGCATTCAGTATTAAACATGCTATGAAACATCTTTTTTCTAATAAATTGTTTTCAGAAGAGTATAGTAACATTTGTACAAATTTCTGATTATATGAAAGAAAATTTTAAAACCACCTTTATTAATTTTCTTTTATAGCTGAAACTCCATATCTTATCTACGTTTATTTACTGTGAGTTTTGTCCTACTCATCAGTCAGACAATCTCAGGAAGGCTCATCATGAAATGTGAAAAGTAGGACTCCTACATTTCCCAATCAGTGAAGAAGACCATTTAAAGTCATGCATCTTCTGTTCCTGTATCTCCTGCTGGAATCACTTATTGGCAGTCATCTTGCAAACATGGGAGAGGATCATATAATATTTGTGCAAATTACAAATGTCTTCAAGGATATAGATAATATTCTCCCATGTTTACTGTGCCTTAGCATACACTGTCTAGGATTGCAACCCTCTGCAAAGACAAATCTTTTGCCTGCGGTTATGTGGCATAACACCATATATGAAGAAAATGACATAAGAGCCCAGATCACTGCAGATCTCTGTTGCTTCATTCTAGTTGTCTGAGGCAGATGCAAACCAGTAACCTCTTAAAACTTGTCAGAGCCCTGATTGTATCAGTGGTACTCGGTTGCTGCTTAATTGACACACTTTATGACATTCTAAATGCCACATGGACTAGGAGTCACAATCCTACATCTGGGGAGATGAAATACTAGCAGACAGGGGTTTCTGTCCTGAATTTTGTTTCTATAGAGTGTCCTTGTTCTATAATCACTCATTTCTGTAAATAAATCACATAACACTCACTTCCCCATAAACTGGTATTTACCAGCCTGAGGTTATCAACACTATGGTTTTTCCTCATTTCTTTATGTCCATATGGTAAAGTCCTAGTATAAATTTTATTTTATCCTTTACAGACCTCTGTTTCAGTTCATTTTAAGTGACTAATTTGCCTAAATAGCCTTCAGTTTGCCTTGGAACTTTTTCAGCTGAACATGGTAAGAAAATAAAAGAATGTATATGATCTATTTAAATAATTGCCCCTTAACATCGTTAAAACTATGCAGAATATTTTTCTAAGCAGCAATAATGCCCAGTACTCATTTTCTGCCTATTTTTGTCCTTTGTCCTCATTTCTGTAACCGAGCCCACTGTCATCTGGTAGAAATATTTACCAGTTGGATCTGAATTGGCCTGGTAACAGTGAGAACACATCTGGAGTCTAGACTCAGCGGCTCTATGGGCAGGGTCATATCTCTGTGCTACATCAGCCCCAGCGCCTATTTCTGTTTACATAGGTGGTGTGCGGCATCATCTGTTTCAGCTGTCAGACACCGCCAGCCCCCTGCTCCCCCCAGCCGCAGAGGGACCGGCCCCCTCCCCTGCTCCCTGACCCTCCACCGTCCCACCACTATCAGCTGGAGACAGGAAGCAGGGGACCTCTGGCACGCACAATTGGAGAGGAGGGGGAAAAAAATCCCTGGAACCTATAAAATCTAGCATTATCAGCGTATCGGAGCTATACTTCAGCTCCAGGGGATTCAGTTGACAAGGGTACCTTTGACACAGGAGGAGGCTGCGTCAAATATGCAAGGGACAGAATAGTCTCTTGGCACGTGAGGAAGTGTGCTCTAAATTCTTTAAAAACTTTTGATTTTTTTTTTCTCTTCTAATTAAAAGTGTGTGCTTAAACCCCTTGGACTTCAAAACTAGAAAGCTAGAAAGTGTACTAATATGTTTTTCTGAATACTGCTATTTACCTCAAGGAAGGGACTAAAATAAGCTTAGAAATTGTATCATGATACAAAATATAGAGTTTACTATGACAAGAATTTTGTCTCATAACAACCCTGAGGTACTTGAATTTCTGTAATGTGTGCGGCAGTTTGTGTGTATGCGTGTGTTTGTATATGAGTCAGGATGTTTTGGGATAAAAAGCATTATACAAGAATGCTTCATTATTGCTTCTTTAAAACTGTATGTTGGGATTTTCTTTTCATCCCTCTTTGCTAAATGAACCAGTCCCAAACAGTAGGAACTATCTCATCAAAATAATATTACATACAAAAGGATCACATATTAATGTGATGCCCCATTCTAAAGTCCTAGAGAAGTTGCACAATGCACCTCCAGCGCTTTATCACAGGGAGGTATGTACAGCTTGAGCTAATCACTCAGACCACTGGTGAGAGGGAGGTAACACATTATACCTTCTGTGGATTGGCACAGTATGTCACTTCTAATACATTCTTAACAACGAGTTATGGTATATTACTGTTGCTCTTAAAATGATGAGCAAATATTTATAAGTACAAAATGGTGGTGTGTCTGTTTCATTCCACAATGTGCAAGCAGGTCCTATTAATGCTAAGAGGAATTCTGTTCACAGACAAAAATAATAAACCAATTTATACAATTACACTTTTATTCGTAAACATCATCTCTTCTGTGTATACTTGGAACTAATCTGCTTTAATGGGAACAAACACACGTCTGTTAAAGGGGAGGAGTGTGCTAGTCTACTGTTTTTCACATCATCAGAAAAATGGGAAACTAAGCTTAGTTGCTGGGCTAAATTCTGTCATCATCACTAAGAGTTTCACAATATTCTTCAACGTAATGGAGCTGTGTAAAGTTAACAAGTTAAAAAAGGGCTTACAAAGTATTTTGGTATTGGTGATGTGGCAAAAATCATAAATAATCCTGCTTGACTCAGTCTGCAGAACAGTTGGCAGAGCAGGCAATATTTGTCTTTTTTCAAACATACTTTTTTTCTCGTAAACTCTGAATAAAATTTTGAAAAGTGAGGCTTGTTGACTCAATTCAGCCCATGTTGGAGATGATGTTAATACATCTTTTGACTTTAATTGCAGCAAAGCTTAGCTAATGCTAAGTATTTCTGAGAATGCCTCAACATCACTTTAAAAGTACCACTTTTCAAAATACACTTTTTTTCCATAAAATGATGTTGCTTTCAAAGTTGAGAGCCAAAAATTATCAAGTCTACAAAAGACCTGTGTATCTGGTTTGAGTTTTTCTTTCAAACACATTGGTTTGGAGACAATGACAAAACAAAGCTAGCTGGATGCTCCATAAAAGAGAAAATTTAATTCAGATCATATATCATGGCTCTTGGATGTAATATTTTCCTATATAAAAAGGGTGAAAATTGCTCCCATTATGATACAAGAGATTAGTTTGCAAAAATATAATACCCAGAAATTACTTGAGCATGTTTTTATCATACATCATATCATCACAATATTTTCATGAATTTCCATGATAACTCCACTTGGGGTGTTAAGGAGGCACTCAAAAAATTACAGAAAGTAAAAGGAGAATAGTTTAAAAGTATTTTTTTGAAATTGATACATCTATAACTTTAATTGTCATATGATAATGTGTAGAGGTAGCTGAAGGAATATGGTTCAGTTCACAAAAATTACTTGTGATAGAGATCTCAAATTATTGTGAAATACTGAAAAATGCTCATTCCCTGAAATAATTTTAGTATCACTGTAAACATTGCTAGGCTAGGGTAGGAAAAAAATTGGTTGCCATCAGAAAACAAAGAGGAATATATTTGGAACTGATGTTTTAACTTGGTCATGTGTATTCATCTGGCCACTGCGGATTGTGTTAATAACATCACAGGTAAAATGTGATTAACAATGGTATTTGACCAGGAGTGCTCAGTGGATGTAGAACTATCAGTCCACTAATTCTCATCTTCTATTGTTTTTGCTAGTGACAAGTATGAAAAGCTCTTAAGATCAAAACCAGCTCTTCTACCTTTGAGTGAATGAAGGAGGACTTCCTTCCTTTTTCCCTAGATGTTGCAAATAGCATTACATTTGCTTTTCTTTTGAAAGCATCAGTTTTTGACTTTACTTTTCCTCCCCCTTGTCTTATGATAGAGAAACTCAGAAAAGTAAGAAATATGCTGTACTTTTTGATCACACATTGAATGGAGATGTTAGGAGATCATATATATATATATATGCAGTATCTCTCCAAATTATCTTGGGGAGTGGAAAATACACTTTGCAATGTGTGAAGGCAAATTTTTGGTCTGACATGGTCAGATTTTTTGTGCTTGATGCTGGAAAGGGGCCAAATTTTCTAAAGTACTCATGGGCCTTTGCAGTCCTCACTGCAACATCTGTGGACAGTTTTTTTAGAAAGGTTGGCACCTAGGGTGCAAAAAAGCCTAGCAACCTGTTTTGTCATTAGAAAGGAAACTAAGAAATTTAGAAATCAAAGACTGAGGACCTGCTAGAAAGTATATACTGGATATTTTGAGTAGCAATGAAAAGTTACCTTGCTTGCCTCGCAACTTTCTAGAAAAAGTCTGTCTTTAAAAAAATGGACTTAAATTATCTTATAGAAGGAGGGGTGGTATGAAAGCACTAAAATTAAAGGTCTAAACCAGAGAATAATAAGTAACATTTCCTCAGGAATAACCACTTTGTGGTGGAGCTGTTTGGTTATGAGATGGGAACCTCTGTGATCTGTCTTCAAAGAGTGAGCTCAGGTAATATGTCTGCAACTCTCAAATGTTTGGCAGGATTCAGGAGACTGTGAAAAAAAAAAGATCTGGACATAATTATGTAGTTCAATTTTGACTTTCCTCAGTGACTAAATACAAAACATCCCAATTTACATAATCCGCAGATTTTGCTATGTTTGTACAAAATTGCAACAATTAAAAAAGTGAATGGTCAGAGAATATGCTGAGTTTCAGGTGTTCTTCTGATGCAGCTTACCACCTTCAGTCAAGTTATTCTGTCAAAGACTTTGTCCTGATGTTCTAACCTCAGCTTCATACCCATGTGTATTTTTTCACAGGCAGTATGAGCAACATCATGGAGCCACACAAGGGCACAGGTTAGTGGGAAGAAGCTATCATTGTTTAGCTTTTAGGAAAAGAGGATTAGAATAAAAATCTGACAAAACTGAAAGCTTTGAAAAGAATAGCCATGAGCAGTCAAATTGCAAAACATTTAATGGTCTCATTTGATCAAAGTCAAAAGAATCCAAAACAATTATAATGAATGGTGGGAGAGGGAAACAGTGACTTTCTAACTTGATGGTCATGGCATAGTAGGCACGCTTATTTCTAGGCCACCATTGCAAATCTGGCTTAGCTAACAAGGGTGGAAAATCATAGCTGTGTAAGAATTGTTTATTCTCAGAAATGACATGAAATGAGTCAGAGATCTCAGTCAGATTTCTGTGGGTAAATCCCTGTGTATTTAAGCTTACCACCACAATGGACAGCACATGGCACTTGGCACCCCACACACACTCTAAGTGGGACACAGGGACAATATTAGCATGGTAACTCCTAGAAGTAATCATATATTCTGGGTTTTTGCTCAGTCTGGCAAAAGTGGAAAGAAACTTGAAGTCAAAGCACCCAAAAGGAATGAGCTTCCCAAAAGACTTCAGATTACATTGTTACTCTGGCAATTTTTACTGTGGATAAATTCATGAGATGGTGAGGGGGTCATGAAGATGGTGGATGTGGCCATAATTTTGGCCTGCTATAGAAAGTATGGAACCAGATGTGAAAGTTAATATAGGAAGGGAACACTGAAGGAGTATAAACAGATGGTGAATAAACTAAGACCTTTCTGTCTCATATTTATGAAGAAGTCACATGTAAGAAAATGAACTTCTAAGGACCTACTGTGAGCAATGAAATAGGAGAGTCTGAAAGAATGAGTCTGGGACTGATCCTATTAAATAAACTCCAGTGTCAAAGAGCATCATGGGATGTATTGCTCAAGAACAATAAATCCTATCACAAAGATTTCTGTTGCCAAGATTTAGTATCTACAGTATTCTGCACATACTGCTGGATCAGCTCTAGCTGGCAAACTGGCTGATAGTTCTTTAAAAAACAGGATATTTTTTGGTCATCATTTCCCCTGAAAAGTCCCACTTTCCATCAAAACCATTTGAAATGCATTACTTTTCAATCAACCCAACACTTTACTGTGTACAGTTTTTCTTTAGGATTCCCTTTGCAACAGTAGCATTTACACTGGTAAAGGGTCCTGGTCCAGAGTCTTTGCCCTCTAACTAAATAATCCACCTACTGTACTTTAATTCAGATGAGAAAAACATTAGTTTATTATGAATTAAAAAGGGATATAGTGTTTCTACCACTACATTATTTAAAAAAAAAATAATGAAATTCAATGAGAATTCAAATCATGAGGGAGGCCTTGTTTTTACATTTACATGCATGTGGATGCTGCTGTAGGGACTGAAAATGTACTTTTGTAACTTGAAGGCCAAAATGAACCCACAGCATTTTTAGTTTCACTGATAACACTACCAGAAGGGAGACATTTACTTTGCATTTCTTTGCTCATATTTGACTCCTTTAACTGTATATATTCTGATGAACGAATGATACATGTGGTAGAAATTCTTTGTTGAAATAGTATGTCAATTATTACAAAGTTATATTCACTTTAAAAATGAATTACCATCTAACATATGTTCACTCAAGATTCTGAGTTGAAAAAGGTAGTAAATATGCTGCATGAAGAATGATCATGAAAATAAAGAAAAAAAAAGATCTGGACATAATTATGTAGTTCAATTTTGACTTTCCTCAGTGACTAAATACAAAACATCCCAATTTACATAATCCACAGATTTTGCTATGTTTGTACAAAATTGGAACAATTAAAAAAAAAATCTAAACTCTGCAATAGATGTAAAACACAAGCCAGTAATATGGGACATATGCTACAGCAATGTTGACACTTGAACTCTTAATGGAATTTTACATTTGAAATTCTATCAGTTATTCATTTTCTACTGATTGAACACAATGAGCTCCTCATGGTTTCTAGACTTTGTCCAGAAATTAATTTGGTATGAACGTCTCTTAGACTCTTAAAGAAAAAGATAGCATTTAACATTTTCTTGGGTACTTTTAAAAAACAGCAGATGTGAAGTAAGGAGAGGAACTCAAAATGAGCAAGATATGAAATCTTTTGTTTTATCTTTTAAAAGAGGGAGATGTCATACATCACAGAAGGCCATACAAATATAGAAGAGAAGAGGTGGAAATGCTGAATACAGAGAAAATTTCCTGGTTTAGAAAGTATTCTTGCAACAGCAAGTGAGAATCAATATTATGTAGTCTCTCTGTTGTATATGTAAAAACTCTTGATGACAGGAATTTGGATTGCAAGCCAGCTGGAGAACAATGAAGTTGTTTCTTTCAAAACTGTTCTTATTCCTTTTAGGGTAAGAAGGAAATGTAAAATCTTAAGTGCAATGATCATTAAGTTGAACGCAATATTAACTTCAAAGTTTATCCTTGCTAGGCTAAAGAATACCTTCTTAGTTATTATTTAAGTCTCATGATACCAACCACCCTAAAACTTGACCTTGCTTCAAAGAAGATAGAGGGTAAAATCCTAGTTGGTAGAGTTTTGTAAGTGACAGAAATGGGCTTCAGCTGTCTCAGGGAAAAGACTTGAAGGATAATAGTCTGGATGGAAATGACTTCACAGGAGTTCCTAACGCTGGGGTCTGGTGTGTGTCAAGCCTGTATCTGCACTCTGTGTTGAAAGAAGTCCCAAGGAAGGATCACATCACACACAGAATCACAGGATGGCTGAGGTTGGAAGGGACCTCTGGAGGTCATCTGGTCCTACAGTATGTTGCCCAGGACCATGTCGATACTTTTGAATATCTCCAGGCATGGAGATTCCACAACCTCTCTGGACAACCTGTTCTGGTGCTCAGTCATCTTCACAATAAAAAAGTGTTTCCTTGTGTTCAAACAGCACCTCCTGTGTTTCAGTTTGTCCCTGTTTCCTCTTATCACTGGGTCCAGAGTGTGGCTGCAAAACAGGGAATAGAGGTCTGACCAGAGCCCCCACATGCTGAACAGGCAGGTAGGGCTTCAAAGTAAGGCTTGGTGAGCATGGCCGTACAGCCTGGGAAGCCACGTCCATATTTGTGGTGGGAGTCTTGCTCATTCTGATGCATGACAGTGGAGCCTGAACTTCTGTTAATGCACACACGGAGCCTCCGTGAATGCACACAGGAGAGCAGTGCCATCATGGTAATGTCAATGCACTGCTCTCCCTATATTCCTGTGTCTTCTCAACTGAGCAATAGGCTGGGAGGCACCAACATGGCCATGACTGACCAGTAACTTTTCAGAAAAAGAGCACTTTCTAAGAACACTTCCTCCTTTCTCTTCCCATGCCTCGTTCCCCCATGCTATCTATAGGGCACTATTCTGTCCTTTGCTTCCATCATTTAGTTTTGAGATGTTAAAGTAAATCACTATTCTTCTATTCTTCTTGACGTCTACCCCCCTCCCCCCCCCTCCCCCCCCCATGTTCTCCAGGTATTTTTCGACTCCTCCTGAGCCTCTATGACACTAGACAGTTAGGGGCAAGAGATGGGATTCGTTCAGAAGCAATGAGTAGCAAAGGCTTTTTCCTGCTTTGTCCTGTTCAACAGTTCAATTGACTAAGACCAATCTGCAGAAGACTGAGAAGAGTCCCTGCTTCTCTTTGCAGAACAAACTGACTGTGCTTGCTGACTACGCTTGCCATTTCACCAGTTTGTAGTTGGTCTATTCTACACTACATTACAGACAGCATTAGTGAAGAACTGAGCATTTGGGTCATGGATTTGAAAGACAAAATAATTAGTAAACAATTAAAACAAAGAGTTTAATTTGGTCCAAGGGGACCTTGATGTGACAAAACCCCAGAACGTCTTTGCAAGAACCTAAGTATTGAACTTACTAATAGCTGATAAACATTAGACATAAAAACATTTTTTTAAATGAGAATTGGGGAAACTGAAAAAATTGACGCTACTGGGCTTTTAATACTGGACTTTTACACAGGGTCATTTGGCAATATAGGCATGAATGAGTTATAATTTCTCACAATTTATTTCATTTCAATATAGATATGAATATTTCCTTTAACTAAGCCAGTAGTTTTAAAACAAACTCTTTAATCTGTTAGTATGTCAAAAGTCCTGTTTTCACAATGATAAGGCATAGCAAATGATAACATAACTCTGTAGAGAGAGCAGTCTTAATCTTTACGAAACATCAGAGGATACAAACACGGAGCTTGCTACGTTGGTTAATATATACAGTTTATATGTTGCTCACTTGTTCTGCAGTAAAAGCTCTTCATAATACACTTTTTCACCTTAAAAATTCTGATTTGGACTTTTTTTCCTAATATTAGAAATGTTAATGTCTTAAGCATGTGCTTTTATATGTATGGGTATATGCTGTTGGGAGACCAGGGAAATTATTTGTTTAGAGCCGTGACATTCCTGAATATGTGTGCTTCTGGGTAAACTTCATTCTAAACTCATTATGAGCAGACAGCAATGCTTCAGTAAGTCTTACACTTGCTATTTTCTTCAGCTATTTTGTTAACACTTTCTTCACATCTATGACAAGTGCTGCTTGGCTAGTCTGGTGGAACTAGGAACTCAGACTAGTAGTCCACTGAATATAGACAAGGAACAGACTTCTAAATCTATAGTAATTTGACATTGTACAACAAGTTCAAATCTGGGCTGCTAGAAATCTCTCTAGAGGCAGATTGTTCTCTCACCATGTTTCTTCTCTCTTCCTCCTTTCTACCAGTAAGAGTGAATGTTGTCAGTGAACTAATCTTTTGGTGACCCACATGATTTCATGTACTAAATATAACAATGATTGATAGATATGGTAGATATGATGGATCCCACTCTTACATATAACTTACAACTATATACAAATATATTTATACTAAAAATATATATATAGTATAATACACTGCACAGAAGATGATAAGTCTCTGAAATAGAATAGCTTTGACTATTTCTTTTAGAGATAAATGGCTAATACCCTAAACTATGTACATCAGACCTCCAAACAGTTATACACTTTTGAGTGTTCTGAAATGTTTGGTTAACTTTTTTCCATTCTTCTAGTTTTTACAAGCTTCTGCACTTCTGGTTTCTGTCTGAGACTAGAAACCTAAGTACCAAAATACCACAACAAAGACAGTGCTCAAGATATTTCAGGCTTGATTGAGAGCAGGAAGCATTTAGACTCTTTTAAGATTTCCAGTTAAATTTTCAAACACAAGAGCATTCAGGTAAGCATCCAAACTGACTGGTGCTCTTCTGAACTGAACCCAAATGTGAAAATTTTAGAATCTACCCTCTCACAGCCAATAAAGAGATCTATTTATAGGACAATTCTGTATTGGTTTCGTGTAATCAATAAAATTCCATGATAATAACTGTTGAATTAGACTAGCTCAATTCCATAATTTCTAAACATTGCTTGTGTGAAGCACACTTTATATTGACTTACATAAATGACAGACTGCATACTGAAACCTTTTAAGAAGTATATTTATGAGAATACTGGAAAAAATAGTTGTCATATGTATACACAAACATCTATAAATAGATTGGGCCCTTAAAACACACTTCAGCATTTGACATTTGTGATATAACAATATTACACTGTTTTGAATCATTACTGTATATTTTTTCTAAGAAAGAAACAAATTCTTCAAAGAAAGGGAATGATCATATACATTGGCTGTTTATCACACTATGGTATTTTTCTTCCTTGTAGCATTTGCATAATTTCCTAGAGCAAAGAATGGTAAGCATTGCAAAAAGTACAGTGCAATAAATATAAGTACCTTCTTTAAATACTTATCTGAAAATTACCTGCATGGCTCAGCATTTTTATTCAGATCCAGATCCGACTCAAATCAAATCACTTCAACTCTTACTACGGTTTTAGTACTTTGATTTGAAAGGGTTAGTGTTTGTCTTTCAGGGAGTAGCTGAAATAAGGCACATCTTGGCTAAACAGGTGTTTTGGCAAACACACACACACAAATATAATTTCTTGAACCAAGATGATAGCTCCCTTGACAGAAAAAGTGTATCTGGAGGAGAAAGGGAGTATTTGGTGATTGTGCAATAAGGCCTGAATCCAGAGTTCACCAACTCACTGGATCAGGACTTCAGAAGAGACTAGACTTTTAGAGAAGGCTGGCACTTGATTAGCTGGAAGGACTGTTAAGAAAGGCTGGAAAGAAGATCCTGATGGCCGTATATGGTTAAGTTCTATCTGTATGGAGGGAGGGAGAAAAACTCATGTGTCCAAACAGATCATAAGGCAGCTGAAGTTTGTTTCAAATATTTTGCCTTTACCTTCACATGGAATCCAACTTCTAATGCTGAAACAGAAAATCTGCAATTACCACATGAAATGCTAAATGGTAAGGAATCAATAAACCCATGAAGATTCTGTTGGCAGTATAGAAAAGAGTTCTCTACTTTTTTAATGCAAGAATGATAGATATAAAATTCACATAGCAAAGCTTCAAGATGGTAAGATTTTTAAAGCAATAATGAGACACTGAGAACTTACTCTAGATGATGGAGAAGACTAAGGAAAAAACCCAATCCCCATTGGGATGTCTAGGCAGCTCATTTATTTACCGTGAAAACACACCAGATATCTCAGACCAGGCTGTAAGTTAACTGGCTCAAGAAATTTTGGCTACCAAACTGCTAAACCCCACCTATCAAAGAGATTAAGTTATAGAATGAAATAACTGATCTCTGAAGATCAGTAGGATCCTTTGTGAGGCTGCCTTGAAGGGCAAAGGAACCGTTTAAATCTTGCTGACCTATATATAACTTCCTCAAAACACAAGAACAATCCACCATGGTGTAGAATAGGAGACCAGCTTGACTGAATGTGGAACTTAAACTGAATTCAAAAGCAGAAATGAAGAGGTGCAAAGTGAGAGCAGGGATGGACAGCTAAGGAGGAATATAGCATCACCCAAGCACTCTGGGACAGAGTTAGGAAAATCAGATCTTGTCTAAGTGGAAACTGGTGAAGGATGCAAAGGTCAATATGAATGGCTTCTACAGGGCTTCATATCAGTGAAGGAAACACCAGGGCAAATGTAGAGCTGCTAATGAAGAGTGCAGGCAACCTCATGCAAAGGGCAGAGAAATGGCTGAGGTACTCAGAGCCTTTACAGAAAAGGTCTTTCCTCAGGTCTCTTGAGTCTGCATGCCAAGTAACAAAATTTGTGGAGACGAGGAACACAGTGAAGCTTCAAAGAGGATCACCTTAGGGACTACTCAGGTGAGCTGATCATACACACATACAAGTTCACAGGACCTCACAGGATGCATCTAAGCATGTTGAAGGAGCTGATTAATGTTACTTTGTGTTTGATACCAGGGCTGGTAAATTCCTCATACAGATGCGGGCAACAACAGTTTAGGGGAGTGAGACTGATAAACTGGAGGACAGGACTGCCATACAGTGGGACCTCAACAGGCTGAAAGAACAGAAACCTCATGAAGTTCAACAGAAGCAAGTGTGAAGTCCTGCATTGGGGGAAAAACCTAATCCTGTGCACCAGTACAAGCTGGAGACTGACTTCAGCAGATCTACAAAAAAGTACCTGGGAGTCCTTGTGGACACAAGATTAAACCAGTTCGGTTGTGTGCCCTTGTAGTGATGAAAGCTAAATACAGCCTGGGCTATATCAGCAATAACTTGGTAATCCATCACTAGTATTGACATAAGAATATTGTGATTACTTATTACTTATTGTCATTGCTTACTTCAAAACTTTTTAGGACTTTCCTTGCTCCTTTGAAGATATATTTAGTTGTATCAGAACACATATTCACAGATAACAATCTGCATGTGGTTCAGATAACAGATTAATTAAAGAGTTTCAATATGTTCTCATCAGTGATGATCCTGCTTCAGCTTGGCACCCTGATTAAATATTAAAGTGCTTGATGAAGCATCCATTTGTGCTCCTGAAAAGTGGTTTTATGTTCTTTCTCTCTGTATAGAACAGCCTATGTAAGCATAAAGGGCTTCTGAAGCCCTCCAGATATATCAGCTATGCATTATCTGTGAGAAGAAAGAGGCTGTAGCTTAAGTCCTTTCCAAGGAAATACATATTAACAAAACGACGGATATTTCTGTCTTCTTCCAAGGTTCCCATGCTCAAAGGAGAGTCAAAGGTGAATACTTTCAATACCCAAAAAGGCTTAATTTGCAATCTGCTAAGGACAAAGGACTTCTGGACTCTTGGTTTCTTTGCTTTGTTCTGGTCAAAAAACAAGTTATCAAATAAAGATGTGCATTTCTTCCCAAAAAAACCCTGCTTCAAAACAGCAGTGACAGAATCAATATTTTTGAAAAAGGTTTCTTTCATTTAGAAACTTATAAAAATTTCTGTGTACAATTTCAAAACTAGCACAAGATTTAGAACGGTAATCATTTATATGAAAGTACAATATGCAAGACATACAATATTAGAGCAACATATTGAAAATGGGCCATAATACCTAATAGGGTAATTCTGGTCTGGTTTTATTTCCCAAATTCCTTCAAAACTATTGAGACATCAGGACCAGTAGTATTGAGCCAACTGCCTAACTACTGCTATACCTTTCTCTAAAAAAGCTTTAGTTATTATCAAAATAAAACAATGAAAACTGCTCTGCACGGGAAGCCACAGGTATTAGCTTTTTTTAAAAAGCAAAGAGATTTTAAAATAGGAAAATAACAAAGTGTTGAAGTTACTGCAGCTGTTCTTGTGCTGGTTAGGCACAGATTTAAGCTTTTTGCTGGCTTTGTCCTACTGAACGCTATTATTCAGTTACCTACATTCAGAGAAACTGAATGCAGAGATAAAAATTTCTCCTTTACATTGGTGAATATAAGAAATGAACTAGGACTGCCTACTCCTGAACAGATGTTAATTGGCTGTTCTTTTCACAAGAGTCAAACTTGAGCAAATACCAAATTTCCAAATCCAGCTGAAAGGCAAAAGAAACAGAAATGTTATGACAGACGTAGAAAACTGCTGTCCAGGCTGGTAGCCAGGCCACCTGAGACCAAACAAGAACAGCTGGAAGCCAGCAAAAATCATTACTGCCTCAGTAGAGCCACAGTCATGTATTGTAGAAATGGAGAATGAGTGGTACTGGAGTACAGTGAGATGTACTTGCATTACTAGAGAAATCCCAGATAGCTCTTTAAAGTAGAAAAAAAGTTGAAAACCTGATTTTTTTAAAATGAGGTGAGAATAAGTCACACTATATCCTTTTCAGAGGCATCATTATAAATACCAGAAGCACTGAAATGACCAGTACAAATTGCTTCCAGCTGAGATTGCAGCCTACCCAGTCTTTTCATTTCTGAGTCATGAGTATTCTAACAAGGTATGCAGAGAATTTAAATTGCACCTTGCTGGCAAAATGTTATCATCTCAGAAATGTACTCATCTCTTAGGTGAATTATGTCATGATAGCAAAATGATGTCATCTAAAATCATTTAAGTTATCAGAATGGAACTGAAAGGGTTACATTTCAATATTGATGTTACTGTACTACTGGTGCTACCAAGACTTTGATCATAGCAATGTAGGCTGAACATTTTTCAGAACCCAGCAAACTGATTGTTCAATTAATGAAAGGAATTGCTCCATTTTTATTTTAAAAATTCTAGAAGTGAAAATTCTTGGCCATTAATGCTGTAGACTAAGGTCAGTTAGACTCTGCCTAACACCACTTCAAGACTGTAGGGATAGGATTATTTTACTGAGTGTTGGACATCCACTTTTGCATTTGAGGACTGACCCCAGACTCCTCTTCTAATGAAAGGAGAACACAGGACAATTTATCTACTCTGTGAAGTACCTATTTTTGTTTGAGGTCAATAATGGTAGAAGTGTCTATCTCTTTCCACTGATTTGTTCATCGTCTGCCTATCTATCTCCCAGTCACAGATATGGTGATACAGATGTGTTAAGCTGCTGTATTGTGATAAACCTGCTTCCACTGGGCTTAGACAACCAGCTCTTATGCATATTGTGCATTATAGATGCTTACATTTGGCCAGATGAATGCCACTACAGATGCTGAAATCTTAGTGAGAAATTCAACTTCATATAATTCACATAATTTAATTATCAGATTACCCTAGGGCAACCAAGCCTGTGTGTACTTCTTCCACTGTTCAAGGACCTAAGCAGATGCATCTACATTTGTCTCTTTGTATAGTCTTTTTGATTTACCACATGAACATATTTTATTGTCTTGGAAGAAATTGATGACAGCAGAGAAATATACCGTTGTCAGTCAAAGACTCTTAATCTAAATGAAAGAGCTCTTGGCGCTGTAGTCAATGGATGTGGGATTGTGGGAATAAATGGTCAATCCTTTTTCACTTTTGTATTCCTGCTGAAATGTCTATTGTATTTTACTGAAAGTAAAAATGACACATTGCAAAGGCATTGGATTGTCCCATGAAATACAACAATCCACAGCATGTTAACATATTTTTTTTTCTTTTCGTATTGGCCCAAACTGCAAGAAAAACATTGTTTTCAAAAAATAATAATAATCATTCTCAGCAGTTTCTAAGTAATAGAGTCTCCTAACATTTCAGGCTTTTAATTCTGTTTTGTTTCTTCCACTGAGGAGATGGAAAAACCCCTAGATCAATTCAAACTCATTTTTCAAATGTGCTCACTTCCCAAGTAGAAACAAATTACCACCATCTCTCTGAGATTTAATTACTTTCACTCCAGAAAAACACCCCTTCTGCACAGAGAAATGAAGCAAAAGAAGAAATGCTAGATGAATCAGTAAAGAATGAGTGGTTTTGAGTTGTTTTTTTCCTTCTCCTAAATTAACTTAGGGTTACTTGTCAGTTAATATATAGTAATTTGCACATCATGAAGAACTCAGTACTTTCCTTGTTAAAATCAGGAGCTGAAATATCTGTTCACCTACAGAGTGCCAAAAGGAGGTGTTTTGCAGGAAAAAAAAAAAAAAAGGGAAATGAAAGAAAGAGAAAAAACAGAAAGAAGGAGAAAGGGAGAGAGAGAAAGAGAGAAAAAAGAAGGCAGTGAGTGAGAAAGCAAGGAAGTGAGAAAGTGTGCTGGAAGGAAGGAAGAAAGGAAGGAAGGAAGGAAGGAAGGAAGGAAGGAAGGAAGGAAGGAAGGAAGGAAGGAAGGAAGGAAGGAAGGAAGGAAGGAAGGAAGGAAGGAAGGAAGGAAGGAAGGAAGGAAGGAAGGAAGGAAGGAAGGAAAGAAGGAAAGAAAGAAAGAAAGAAAGAAAGAAAGAAAGAAAGAAAGAAAGAAAGAAAGAAAGAAAGAAAGAAAGAAAGAAAGAAAGAAAGAAAGAAAGAAAGAAAGAAAGAAAGAAAGAAAGAAAGAAAGAAAGAAAGAAAGAAAGAAATTTGACCTAAGTTGCAATATTTCTGAAGCAGCGGATCCAGTATGAAATAATGGGCCAATCATGTGTAACATAAAGGAGCTCAAAGTAAAAAGATTTGGTAAGGTCAGAGTCATGATTTTATTTTTTTCAAATGAGATATTGTTCTTGAAAGTGATGCTGAGCTATAGTAGGCAGTTGTAGGAAAGGAAACATCTTGTTTACAAATGTCAGCCAGCAATTAGCGTCATTTAAAGAGTGGAACCACAACTGCTGTTTTTTGTTAGCTTTGAAAACCCCATCTCTTTCTTGTGGCCACGTTTTAAGAGGCAAAGTAGACAGCAAGACTCTGAAACCAGTTCATAAATAGTTGATTTCATATTTTAAAATCTTGCCTATAACTGTCACCCCCCTCGTGTGGATCACAGATGGTGAAGAACTAATTTGTTACTGTTTGATAACGGCTTTTATGTATCAAAGCTCTTATTTACTACTCTGTGGGGGGAAATGACAGACTAAAAGCAATTATGTGTTTTTCTTTCAGTTTTTCTTTAACCACTATGCTCTTTGGCTTTTTTTTTTTTTCCACTCCCGACATGTTTCTTATTTGAAATATAGCATTGTGAATCTTTTACATATGTTGGTTCTCATTTAACCCTCTTTCTGGGTTTTCAAGAATGCATCTGGCCAGGCAGATCAACTGTAATCTTTCATGATTGTTTATAATGGCCCAGTGATAAGTAATAACACTCAGGGGTGTCTCCCGGTAACAGCGTATTACATTTCAGTATTAAAAATGTAAATTGGGACTTTGCTTTTGAAGATTGTAAGGAAAATGTTTCAAGGAGGTAGAATAGCTACCAGGATGCTTGTAAGTGAAATAACCCCCGCTCTCCCCACCATGTGGGGCCTCCTGCCTGCAGGTTTTCTGAAGGAGCCCCTCACCCCCTCCTAATTCCCCCAAAATAAATAAATAAGTGAAGAGACTTTCCTCTGTGCACGGTGTTAAGTAATTGATGTTAAATCTTTGGCCCTGGAAAGTCATGAACTCCCGCATCTTTCCATTTTTTTTCCTCACTGGTGATACACAAACCACTCACTTGGTGTTGCCACCAAGAATGATTTTGCTGTGGGTTGTACTTTCTGGTGTTGCACTGCAGCAGAGCTGATGGGGCTAAGGGGATAGTTTATGCACATATCTTTATTTTGAATAAACAAAAGAGGTTCCAATTTGGTGATGATCAGGGCTGATTTGTTTGTGAGTTTCCTTAATGTAAATCAGTGGGTCTGCTTGTGTGCTTAAAGTTTAGGGTGTGCATGAACACCGTGGTGAATTCGCTCCTTAGTGTAGAATTTGTCCTACTGAAGTAAGAGTTAAATTTAAAGGCAAAATAATGTTATTATAGATAGGAAACTTCAGTATAGCAATATAATATCATAATTATGGTTATAGGCTGAAGGAAACACTGCCTATTGCCATTGAAATCAATAGGAATTTTCCCGCTGACTTAAATGAAAGAAGGAGTAAGTCACCATGGAAAAACCCATGGAAAGATTACAAGCTTTTGTTTCTCTCATTACATCCTTTAAATTACCTCCTGGTTCTCTTTGCCTGTTTCACCCTTCTTTTCTTCCATATTATGCCCACAATGGCGTTAGGAGGTACCTGTTAATGTCAGTGGGACTGCTTGGGGAGAAATATACTGCTGAACATAAGGAAGGACAGAAAATTCTCACCAAATAAGAATATACAGAGCATGCACTTCCATCCTCTCTGAAGCCTGCCTTTTAACCAAAACTTAGACTACCAGGAAGGAAAATCAAAGAAAAGCAGGAAAAGAAAAAAGGAGAGAAAAATGACAATAAAATTTAGGAAGCTAGTATGCCTGTTTAAAGATGAAACATCATAATATAAGCCATCTTACAACCAAAATATAGGAGTAGCACTTATTTCCAAGCTTTAATACCAGAAACCTTCAACAGAATCCATAAATCACTTCCACATGTTTTTGAATAAATATCTGTCCTGTATTTTACAAATTGCTTTCTCAAGACAGTTTGAGTAAGGTCAGCAATCCTTCCCTCCTCTTGTTTGACTTTCTCAGGGTGAAATTCACCCCTGGCAGTTGTCAAGAACAAGACCTGTGTCGCCGAACTCCTGCCTAAGCCAATTGATTTCCAGTGAGAGCTATATTTAGGCTAATCAGGTCCACTGTGTCTGGATGTTGCAATGAAATAGCTGAAGCATGCTCTATCAGGCCCCATTTGAAAATGCTGGCCCAAGCGTGCCTGTCATTTCTGCTGTATTTCAGACTCTCCATCATTTTGATAATTATACAGCTTGGAAACTTTTTTTCTTTTTATAGTCTTTGAAACTATAATGAAGTCTTCAGCGCTGCCAACCCAAACCATCCAAAAATCTTGAATCGGGCTTGAAATAATCATGAGATTGGCCTGAAAATCATGCAACTGAATGTACTTGGCTTCTTTTTATTTGCCTTCTGGTTTTGAGTGTTTAGGGTGCAATGGGGTCACATTTGCAGGGTTTCCTTTGCATCTGTGTGGGCCAGAAATGCAATCATTTTATAAGACAACTGAAATTCCTTGGGTATTCACATGACTCCAGGAGCTGGGATTTAACAGGGGGGAAAAAAAATCCACTGTGTTTGGGCTTGTGATAAAATTGGAAGCCTTGGCAATACAGAGCGTCTCACATTCAAAGTTTGTTTATAAGGGGAGTATAGTTTGATGGAGGGAGAGAACAGAGTTCCCTTCTGTTCTCTTCTGACTTGAGAGAAATTCCTCCCAAAGGGTGAACTTCACTTCGCAGAGCCAGCACAAGGCCTATTCAGCATCTGAAGTGATGCATAGACCTGGCTGTGGCTTTCTTTACACGAATTTACTTCATGCTACATTAAGAGAAGCTGCAGAAGTTATTGTAGCTGAGATAGTTTAATGTTCACAAGGAAAAAAGAAATTCTTTCTAAAACTGCCCATTATCAAGGATTTGAAAGCAAAGTCCACCAAGGAGGGGTATGGACTGAAAGCCCTTGTGAAATAGGATGGAAGAGGCCCTTGAATGGGGGTGAGAGCTGGGGGTGGAAGCATATGAGCCATTTGGTATAATTAAAGGTAGGAATCCAATCTCAGGACAAGTACGTGTTTGTGGAGTAGGAGGCATGGATGGAGATGCAGGTAGAAGCAGCACATGGAAAAGTAAGCAAGCAAAGATGTAGATGAGAAAAAACATTTCCCCAAGATCTCCTTTCTTACTTCTGTCAAATGTGGGACATAAACCTTTGCATGTAGGATTGAGACATTAAAGCTGGGGGTTCATTCTATCAGTTATAAATATCTACAACACAGAAAATTTAAAGTGGGATTCACCTCATCCACCATCTACATGTGTGCTAGTTCCTTGGTAAGCAATGGCAATTAATAGATACTTCTGGGGTGCAATTCATCTCATCCTCAAACAGACATCTAGAACAGATTGATAAACTACACCATAAAAATGTCTCTTTATTTCTGTTGGCTATGTGGGAAACTCAAATTGATGGATTTTAAGAGGACTAGTTCTTATGCAGACTATTGCCAGTGCAGAAGCCTAAAGTTAAGCATTTTTTTCCATGTTTTGCTTAAGAAAAATCTTAGCTGACATCCTTTTGAGCAATTCAGGATATGACTGTAAATGTTCTTGGTGCAGCAGTATGTGTGTATGTGTATATGCACATGCACAGTGTGTTTGGATAATTTTTGCTTATGTTAATGTTTAAATTGGGAGGTAGCAAGGGTAGGGAGTTTATTGCTGCTCCTGGAGAAGACTGGCATTGAACAAGACTGAACTGTATGAGAGGGAGATAAAGGTATGGCTTTGAGCCATTTATACTACATGATAAGTGCCTGGATGTCACACAGTGGCCAGACTCTGGATCCTCATGTCCAAACCAGTTCTAATGTCCTAATGTCTCAGACCAGTCTGTAGCACTTTAAAATCATTTGACTGCTTTTGCTTTTCTTCTGTGACTACTGACACCTTTAAGTAATGCACCTTTAGCGTCTCTTACCCCAGTTGTGTATCCCTTAAAAATTGGCAGAGTGTTTTCACTCAAAAGGTATCACATTCAATTTAAGTACAGGATTTAGACCGTGCCAAGCTAAGTAGTCTTTGCCAGCAATTTGACATCCTGAACAAATAAGGGTTGAATTCCTGCTCTGAAACAGGAAAAGGATCATTTAGTCTGTTTGAATATCATTTAGAGTAGGATAGTTTTATTTTTTTGATGCAGCAGTAGTGTCAAGTGTTGATTCTGACAGATTTATTGAACTGATGGTTGTACATTAAACATACAGCTTTAGACACAGCTTAAATATATATTCAAGCTTTCTATGAAATCTAAGTTATGAAAATACTCTACGATAGGTAGATTATAAATGTAACATAAAATAAATTATAGCCAAAGGTTCTTAGGGCAGAGTTTTTCCAGCACAACTATGACAGAGGTTAAGAACAGGGACCAGGGAGATCACACACGAAGGAATAGATCCACAGAAAGACGTAGGTATTTATTTGCCAATATAGGCATAGAAGTAAAACCTCATCTTTTCAAACCCTGCCTGCCTCCTTCCCTCTGTTTCATCTGCTGCCCATCTTTTGAGACACTGTTTCAGTCAGTAAAATTTCTTGGGTGCTTTAATTTCTGCTGCAGAAAGAATAAAATACTGACAGTGCCTGCTGCCCTAAATAGCCCTAACTTGATCATGTGTCTGTGGAGCAGTGGGACAAGAGATAAACAGTCAAGTGAGAAGATACCTTCTTGGACCTGAAAGAAGTGTCATTTTATTAATGTGGCAATCCAAGGTAATATGCACTGCTATGCACTGCCTCTTAAAGAGGGTGATCGGCTCTAAGTCAGGCACCCCGCCAACTGACCGTACTATTTCTGGTCTGAAAATTGGCTCAGTTTACAGCTACCTTGGGCAGCTCTGTCACGAACTCCACCAGGAGGAGGTATGCAGACGCTCTTAGTGTCCTACATCTGGGGAGAGACAAAATGGAGGAATTAGGGGACAAGTGCAGGGGACAGCACAAGCTGAGCCAGGCTCCTCTCCTAATGCTCTGAGACCACCTTAGGGTGCCAGCTAGGGACTGACTGCCATGTAGTGGTCTTTTCATGGTGCTACAAACCTACATGTCCTACTTACATTGCTTTATCGTGAGGTGTTACCATTACCAGTGTTGTCCAGCAAGACAGAGTGGTAATATAGCAGTTCAGATAGACAGGAGCAGAATTTTTGCTTATACATATGCATACAAGAATGTGTCCCATCCTCTTCCTCCTACTCTTGATCTAGACTTCAAAATGGTTTACAGAAATCCTGATGTGGCATGGTAACATTTTCTAAATCTCATTTGGCAGACTTAAACCACATTTCATTCATGGTCATGCTGTGCCATTGTTCAGAAAAAAATCATATAGCATTTTCTTTCTCATGGCTGCTGCAACCTTTATAAGGAGTTTCAGTTCTTATCTGCTTGTCATTATTTTTTTGTTAAAAAAACCCCACAACTTTTTACAGAGCAGTTGTAAAAATAGTAATAATAATATTAATAAGAAGAATATTAATAACACCCCCTTCTGTTTGAGTTCTGAGGTTCCTTGATTCATATGTGTCCCTCACTGAGGCTGGGATTGCTGTGAGAGACCCTTCATCTGTGTCTAACTCTGCATCTGCTGAGGTGAATGGAAGCTAAGGTGAGTCAGTGTGGAAGGTTTCAAAAGACCTCACCCAGGGAACATTAAGTTACTTTAAAAAAGAGCTACAGATTCTATTGCTTTGGGATTTAGGTGAAGAATATGATTTGTTGTCTATTTTTGTTAATTAAGCTTATGTGTCTTGATACTTCATTTAATTAAAGGTATGATCATGCAATTGAAATCGACAGTACATGCAGACAAACTAATTTAAGTGCTCTCACAGTTTAAAGAGAATACATAGAAAATTTCCTTAATTTGTATTCAGCCTGAAAGCACCTAACAACAAAATATTAAGCAGAAATTACTAGATGTTTACTGTCAAAGATAAGCTGAAATACCACACTTAGCACAAACACTGTGTCACCCACAGTATATTAAGTATAATAAATACTAAGCCCCAAATTTACCCTTTCTGCGTTGTACTTACAATGTCATGGTCCCTTAGTTACATAGATTCATTTGCATTAAGACCAAATACATACAAGATAGCCCCTGTGAAATAAAAAAAGTCTTTTATGGCTTCTTATTTGTAATCATACGCAAAAATATAATAAAATGACACACAAAAAGGAACAAATACATTAATGTTACTGCTGTGCTTTTAGCAATTGTTAATTTGACAAACGAGTGTTTCAGAATCTAGCTCTGGCTGTTGCTGTTATAGATCTGCTGTACCATATGCTATTATTCAGGCTAGCAATGGTGACGCAGAGCTCATTTTCTGTCCACTGATCAGTGTAACTTTCTCAGCTTGTTCTGTGCTATTGATAAAAAATATCCCTTCTTTTCCTGGGCTTTCTAGCAATTAAAAGTGATCTCTGATATTGCCATTCTGCATTGCTGCTTGATGTTTATTTTCTCTATCACCAGCACAACAAAGGAAAGGCAGCTTTAATTTGCTGTATGTTGTGTAATGCAAACGTGAGTTACTGTATATCCCTTAACAGCCCATCATTAATTTCCCTTGCATGCCGTTTCCAGGTTTTGTATATTGCTGGCTGTTGTGATAGTATGTAAAGCATCAGCTGCTGTTTCACAGCTTGGATTTTAAGGAGTCCACAAGGAGAGATCAAAAGCTGAAATTCTAATATTGCCTCTAATGGAAGAACTATTACCCAAACAAGCAGGATGTAGATTTCTTTCCTAGCAGAATGCTGCTATGGCATTCTCGCACTATTAGCCTTGCAGCATTCAGGACTCTGGCAATGTATGGTTTCCAGTTCTGAGAAATAATCACTTATTGTATACTTATTCTTTTGCCTAAGGAAAAAAAAATAGTCTAACTAGTTTAGAAACAAATTTATTTTGTATAAGTTCTTACAACATGCTCATCAGTTTAGGATATGGGTGTAGTAGAAAAAGCAATGTTATTGACATTGGACATTTGTGGTAAACAGAGATTAAGGTTAAAGCCAGAACTGTATGAGTGTGAGAATCTGACTTGTGTAGAGAGCTAAAATTTGGTTATTAGTAAAGTTATAGATTGGGACCAGTTTCTATACTAATGCTAATGTTCTTGCTGAACTGCTGAGCATCTTTAGCAATTGCCTTGGAGGCAATGTGACTCTCTCATTTGACTCATAGATTCAAAACCAGCTTTCTTTTCTACAAATTTGAAAAGTATTAACTAGTCCAAGTGAAATTAGGAAAATTGGCATGTCATGAGAGTCTAACCTTTTATTCTCTAAAAGATTGCTTTGTAAAGAAACCTACCAAGATGTTTGTTTTCTAAAACAAAAGCAAAGTGTTGGAGAGAAGGAATTTTTCTTTCAAAACATGGAAGAATCCTTATCCCTAAAAATAAGGAGAGAATGTATTGTTATGGTTTAATCAAAACAAAATCTGATTTGTTTTCTTTCATGGTTGAGGGTACAGACTCTAGTTCTTGAAGGAATGCCTGAGATTTTTTAATTCAGTCCTCATCACTGTTCACAGCACAGTTCTGAGCTAAAGACAAACATAGAGATAAACATAACACTGCTACTGTGAGACCCCTCAAATAAAATTTGATTCCATATTTAGGCATTCAATGCCTTTTAGGAAAAGACCACACAGAGCTTCATGTATGGGGTTATGATTGCTATTTCATGTACCTATTTCTGAAAAATCAGTTGAGAATCTTTGCAGAGTTCATCCTTTAGAAGGAAAATTGTTTAACACACAGAAACTGTCATGAAGAACTGATTACTAACGAGGTGGGTTAGCATCTTCTGAAATCCATGTTTCAGAAGACTGATGACAAGTACAGCCATTCATGAAGTAGAAGGAAATAAATCAAAACAAAAGCCTAGAAGAAAGGAAATTGCTAGGGGAAAATCGGAGTTGCAGGACAGTTAAAGACATTCTGTACAACCACTTACTGTATAAATATCACTCTTTTGTGTTAAATTATTGCCTCCTCTGCTGTCGCAGCTGGAAGTTGCTTTAAATCTCTTTACCTTGTTGAACCCAGTCTCAAAGTATCTATCTATTTTGGAACAGTGCAATGGAGTGTAACGGGCTTTTAACTTAATCACAATAAAGCCCAGAGAAATTAAGGAACTTGGCACTAGAGTGAAGATAAAGCTTTCTTTATCACATTAGGTATGTAGATAGCTGGTTTTCCTCGTCTATAGCACAGAATTTCTCTTGACATCTTTCTATAGATGTCTTACTTGTAAAAGGATCAGTTTTCCCCCAGAAACTTTTTCCTTTGCTACAAAATGACTCATTTGCAAAAAAATCCAAAAGTTGAAAAAAAAAAAATCCAAGTTGCAAATTTCATGCAAAACTCTGGGTCTTTTTAGCTTTTAAACTTGATGCACAGGGGAATGTATGTGATGGGATAGAAATCTGGGTCACAGCATGAAATTCCTGTTTTTGTATTCATAAAAAACAAACTCCATATATCAAAGGAAGGAGGTGTGAAGTAGTAAAAAAGAAAAAGAGAAAAGCAGTCTAAAATACTCTCAGCTCTTGATATTTCTCAAAAACATACTGAGATCTTTTAAGACATGATGTGATTTCCTCTGACCATTACTGAAACAAAAATGTTCACTGCTGTGCTAATAACTGCTCTAAACGTATCTTCTGAAGACAAATTAGTGAAACAGTTCCAGTTTTCCAGTATTTTTTTCTATCAAAAAATAGTCCTAGGCCCCATCCTCTCGAGAAGTACTCAAGTGGGTACTGATTTATATAGCAAAGCAGGACACAGACAGTGAATACATCCTTCTCTACCCATATGTGATCAAGAGCTGCAGGGATGATGGTATGCAAACAAATCCTTTTTGGTACCATAATGTTATCCTGATAACTTTAAACCTTCGAGGTCTAGAGTGTCTCATCTAAGTATAATGCCTAAAGAAACGAATCATTAGGTACATACATCTTTTAAATAAAACTGTAACTTATATGTCTCCTGCACAGCAGACCAAATTTTGGACCAATTACCAGTGCAATCTGAATCTCCAGAGTCGATTGTTTGAATGATTTTAGTTTACAGCCTAACAATGACTACCAGGTAGTTCAAGGTCTCACACTATGGGATAAAACTTTGGTTTCTAAATGAGCCTACATGTTATAGATGGAGCTAAAAATGTCGGTTTGAGACAAACCACTTCAATCTGAGGATGACCAGTAAATGAGAAATAGTTCTTAAAGAAAACATACTTCAAGCATGGCATTTGAGGTGGTAAAAATTGGGACTCTTTTAGGCGGGAGCGGGGAGATTGTTTTTTCTAATGTAATTCTGTTGCAGGAAGACAAGGAAATACAGTGTGGTTTGAAGAAGAACAAGCCAGTAATTACATGAAGTGCTGTTCTGGTGCTTTGGGATTTTTTCTATTATAAAATTACTTAATAATAACCTAAAAATGACCTAATGAGTGAGTGAAAAAGTGTAGTTTTAAGTTGTTTGCAGGAGAGAAAGTAGAAACAAGGAAAAATAGTTGCCACTAAAACTCATTGGTTCTCAATTATTTCTGAAAAGCTTGCTAAGCTCACTAATGCCTTTTGATGAGGAGCTCCACTGGCCACTATTGAATTTACATCCAATGGATGAATGGCATCAGAGAAGGTACATGACTACATCAGTCTCTTAGTAAGTGTCCTTGTACTGTTTGCTTGCTACTAATTATGTTCCTTGCACACTCATTTGCTGTGGCAGGACACAAGTAGCATCAGCCATCACAGGACAAATCAAATGGGATTCCACAGACCAAGAGAAGAGACAGATTCTTTCTTCTTGGTCTCAGTAAAGATTCACAGTGCTCAGCTCATTTAGGACCGTGAACCTCTACTTACTGTTCTCTTTCAAAACTACCTCCCCAAAACCCTGAAAATTACTGTGGGTGGTTAGTGACAGACGGGAAGCATTTTCCCTGTGTAGTGGCCATAGAGATTCATATTTGCAGAAGAGAGATGGGTCAGCTTCTTCCACGTTTTCCCAAAGATACACATGTCCTCAAAAGGGGATAATACCATGCTGTAATATCACTAAAGGGAAATAGTATTTCCAGGAATTCATGAAAGAATTGTATCTTCATAAACCTCTTGGGCATACTTCTCCCTTTGGGTGGAGGCTGTGCACTAATGGCATAATTGCACCCCCATTGTTTTCATGTTATAAAACTCCCTCAATAATGAAACATCAGTAGAATTCCAGCTGAATGTGCTAACCCCTGAGAGACACAACTCCTCTCTACTATAATACAGTCAGACAGAAAAAAAAGATTCATTGATAAAAGCCACATGTTTACCCAGTGGCAGAATAGTTAGATGTTGATACCGGTTCCCAAAAGCGATGTATGGTGATCTACAAATTAATTATACACTCGGATTGCCAGAGATAGAATGTCAGCATTTTCTGGGATGTGCATGAACGCTGATTTAGGCTTCAAAACAGCACTTATGCTCATGCTAAACTTGAAGCACCTCCTTTAGTCCCAAGTAAAAAGTCAGGACCTAAATTATATTGTGTATTTCATTTGGAACTAATAAAATGTAAGTACAAAAAGGGAACATTTGAGTCAGTTTATTATACAGTATTTGACCCTATCTACCCTACTAAAACTTCACATTCTTTCTCCAGTGGTGCCGTATGGGAACACAAGATTGCAATTGTGCCCCAAGAGCACGACAGCAGTCCTCATAATAGTTTCTTCAGTCTTTTTTTACATTGCTTTCCAAAATGATGCTGCCATATGTGCTGTTATATTTAAGCAGCAGATGCTGTGAACTCACAAAGTTGAAGAATGCTGAAGTATGATACCATTTGAAAACAGGTTTTCTAGGGAAAGCTGACTTCTTGCAAGGCTTTGGATTTATTTCAGGCATTTCATTACTAATTACAAAAGACCATATAGAATGCATTTATACCACTTATTGGTTCTGTCTTGGGGCACCTAATATATGGGCTATCTAGCTTTTACACTATATTGCTCTTCCCACAGCTACAAAGCTGCAGTAATCTCTATTTGCAACAGTGCTAATGCTTTAATTTTGAAAAGGAGCTGGGAATGGGTCTTCATTTCCACTCTTTTACTTAACCAGAGTTTGAGCTAAGGATGATATTGCACCATAAACCAGGCTCATAGTGTTAGGCTATGCATTATCTAAATGTGGGTATTATGAATATAATGTTAGAAACTTCAGATTACTTCAGTTCTCATTGGTAACTGACTTTCTAATCATTCTCATGTTTGAAAATTAAGCAAGCAAATCCACAGCCTACTCTGAAGTACATTGAGATTGGCAGACCTGCTGGACTCAGGGAGTCAAATCAGTTCCTATAGTATACACATTACACACACAGGCTAGGAGTTGAAAGAGGATGCAGTAGATATGGAGGAAAAGATGACCCAAGGAAACACTTCTTATATAGAGGTTGCTTCATGGCAGTTGTTTTAGGAAAATAACAGGATCTTGGGACTGAAGTAAATAGAAGCATTCTTCTAGCATGGATGACTCGTGTCAGTTTAATTTCATGTGTAACTTCACTGGGTTTATTAGACTGAAATACCAGGCTCTGTAAGGCAGTTCTTGTCCACACATGGCCAGCTCTGAGTACCTTGCAAATAGGGCAAGTTGCCACCATGTCTTGTATTAGTCTACAGCAGTTCTTGCACTTTAGGGGAAAGAGACTCTGATTTGGAAGGAAAGGAATTACCCATTGACAAGAGATGTCTGGTGGTTGGAAGGTCCTGCGCCTTTGTATCCTTGCACACATAATGTATAGCGTAGTGTGGGTCTTCTCTCACCTGTGGCACTGACTAATGCTCCCCTCAAATGTATTGATGGAGGTATAGTCTAACTTTCTCACAGTCAACTTCCAAAAGTTCATTTTCTTCATAAGTGTATTTGGTATAAATGGCAAAGTTTTGGCAGAGGCGAGGGCTGCACAGGTGGTCTCTGGGGGAATAGACCAGGGGCTGCCTTGTGTCAGATACAACCAGTATCTCCAAAACAAACCTACCACAGGACACAGCTGAGCCCATCAGCTGAGTTGGTTGGCATCTTTGTGAAAACATATATACGAAAGGACAGAAAACACCAGAGGCAGGGGAGGAGGAAACAAAAGAATGAGAAACAACACAGCGAACATCAAAGGCAAAGGAAAGGGTGCTCCATGTCAGAGCAAGTTCAGAACTGAAGGGACTGTGGCCTGAGGAAAGCCCGCAGCACAGAATAGGAAGAGTGATAAACAAAGAGAGAAACCACCATGTGCTGACCCCACCTCTGGTGCTGCTTGTTGCCTCACCAAGGGGACTGAGTGTAACCTGTGTCAATAATGAGGGTGCAGAGCGGTCTGAAGTGAATGAGTGAAGTGGAAACAAGGAAGGGGGGAGGAGAGGAGTATAAAGTGAGACTGAGTGTGGGAAAGTGGAAGGAAAGATGGTTTGTCCCAAAGTGTTTTAATGCTTGTCTTTTTTTTTTTTTATTTGCCAATGCTCTAATCAGTAATTAAATAATTATGTGAATTGGCAATAAATTAAATACCTGAAGTTGAGTTTGTTTTGCCCATGACAATACTTGGGAAGTGATTTTCCCTGCCTTTACCTTGACCCATGATATCTCTCACTCTCTTCTATTTTCTCCCCTGTCCAGCTGTGTGTGTGGGGGAGGGGAGAAGGGAGTGAGTGAGCGTCCGGGTAGGTGCTTGGGTGTTAGCTGGGGCGAATTCATCATAGCAAGGAATTTTATTGTAATTTTTCCCTCTCCCTCCTTCTCTCTCCTCACTTCTCTGTTTAAATTTTTTTTTAGCTGTCACTCATCTTATTTTCTTTCCCTTTATAATATTTTGAATGGGAGAAGTATATAAAATATACATGACATTAAGGCAAGTTATTGTTCTTGCAATTAATTCTTGCTTCTATCAGTTCCACAATAAAAGAAATATTATGAAATGGTCCTATTGTAGATGCTTCCAACAGTAAGCTATTGGCATCCAGATCACATTGCGCAATGGGATATTCTAACCAGACTGCCAGCACTGGAATGAAAATGTAACTCTTTGTTCCAAAGAGCTGTTAGATCAATATACTCAGTATGGTTGCCACCTAGAAATCATGTAAATGGGCTTGTATTTTATGCCTTTTCCTACTTTACTTCCTCTCACATTGTGCTTCCCTCTTTCTCATTCATCTGCAATTTGTGGGGTGATACATTCATTTTTATTAAATGTCCATCGACTCATCCTTCTTTTGTGGCTGGTCTCTTCAGCTCTTCTACAGCACTGACAACCCAGCACCACTGGAAGAAGTATTGATTCTGGTAACTTGATAATGTTTAACTAAAGTTCTTCGCTGACATGACTACTAGTGGGATTTGGATCCTTCCACCTGTTGACCCCCCCTGATGGGTGCTGACCCTCCTTCCAGTTAAGAGCTCTGTGTGGTGCCCCCTTTCTGCTTGAAGAAGAATGAAATACAAGTGTGATGAAACCCCTTCTCCCCTTGGAAGGGGTCCTGCAGCATGGCTGGAGTGCACTGGTATGATGTTGTGATAAAGAAATAATTTCTAGCGAAGATGATTAAGGTTCACAATATCATAAAGAAGAATGACTATTGCAATGGGGACGGGATCCTAGACTGCTCTTGGAGCTTCAGACTCCTTTGTGTGAAAGAAATATTTGTTAACTATATTCAGGTCAACAAGTTTTGTGTCTCAGCTGCAGTCTTGTGGTAAGTTGGTAGGCATAGAAAGAAAATGGTCTGAGAGCAGAAACTCTTAGGTTCCCTTGTCTTGAGAGCTATCATGGGCCTGCAGTGGAACAGGAAGAAAGGTGCAGATGAAGTTGAGGGAGAATAGGACAGAGTGTTAAATATGCTGACTTGGGCAGCTGGATTGAGCTGTTTGAAGAAGGATGAAGCTATAAAATCGAGATTTAGATTTTTACAAGTTCAAGGGAGGATGGATCCCATTTGCAGTTTGGCTTTGAGTCCCTGTAGTAAAAAGAACGGGGATTAGAATGAAATTAGTGAAGTTTACTTAACACTGTAAAGTTTCCAAAGAATCCCTCACTCAAAACCCCTCACTTATCTAAAAAAAAGAGTATATAAGAATATTGGGGTTTTCAATATTTGTAGTTTCTGAACAGAGCATCTGAAGCAGCTGAAATCAGCTTGTATGGTTTTGCTTTTCTTTCCAAACCTAGCAAGGGTGCTGCTCTAGTAAATGACAAAATCCAGATAGAGTGTGGGAGCAGCAGGATCCCAAATTAAACAACTGGGAGGTTGATAAATGCTTCCAGTAGCAGATTTAACTACAGATGGAATCGTTTGACCATTCGACACGCCACAGTCCACTTGTTGGGGGCTTCCGACCATCTCTCTGCAACATTAACTTCATAAAAACTTCCATCAAAGAGCCCCCACCAGAGTCATAGTGCCTTTTTTAGAGCATTTTCAAACAGCAGAAATAAACATTAAAAGATTTTGCCCTTCCTTCCTTGACATTTTTCTGACAGTAAATTAGAATCAGATGGAAGGTATCATTATTTCCACAAAGATTATCATGCAAATGAATTACTTTACAATAACTTAAAAAAAATACTTTAAAAAATATGTACGCATTTGGCCAATAAATGCAAAGACATAGAGAAGTTTTGTTCAAGGCTGATGTATCTCAATTTGTATTCCTGTCCTTGGCCAGAGAATGTTCTTCAATAACTAGCACTTTTAACAAGGAGTTTATTAGTATCCTGGACACCTGATAATTTTGTTCTTAATTTATTTATTCTCCTTTCCAGGTCCGTTGTTGGTTTTTTTAAGCACTCCACTGATGTTCCACACTTCCAAGTGACAAAATAATTGCTACCTGGCATTAGCAAAATAAATCTGCAAGAAATTAGAGTATTTTGATTCCAAGAATTTCTAAGAACTGGAGAAGATGTAATTTTAAGACAACAGTTTTTGAAAAGCAGAGTTTCAGGCATAAACAGGTGGTTCCCCTGCCTTCATGCTGGTGAACACTAAGCAAAAGACTGTCACTGCTCTCCAGAGAATCTGTTCATTGAGAAGGTGTTTTAACAGGATATTGATTTTGTGGACTGGAAATTTAACAGAGATATGAGACTGAAAAGATGTGGTTGAATGTAAGTAGAGACACAATAGAGGACTGAGGCGTATACATTTATGGCGGATGATATTTGTTAGTATTCACTAACTGATTCCCCAATAGCAAGGTTTATGACAAAAACATCTTTCTTAACTACCTACATGATATAATAGCTAAAGAACACAGCATTATACCTTTACCCTTTAATGTCTGTGTTCTCCACAGTATTGGAGTTAGGAACATCCACTGCTCTTTTCTCTGTGTTTTTTTCATAATTTGATTTGAAACGCCCCTGAGAAAGTGCAGAATGATGACCCAGAGACTGGTTGTATTTTCTTCTGAGTTATTTGGTCTTGCTTTACTGTGAGCAATAATGACTTTTTAGAGTTGTAAAAATCAGAGATATTTCAGCTCTTCTCTTCATTTATACTGCTTTGGAAATATTCTCAGGATCTAGTAACATTGACGCTGCATCTAAATGCTAGTTGTGAGATTACTTCATAATAGTGGTCTGGAGTTACAACTAAGCAGCTATGTGTATAGCTATTATTTTATTAGTTGTATTTATATGCTGTAGTATTCACAACACCCTATCCAACATTCACCCATGCATTGCACACACATACAAAGACTTGGTGCTTACTCAGAAATACTCATGATCTAAATAAACAAGCAGGTACTCAAAGGTCCTTGTAATTTTAAATTAATTTCTAAATACCTATATTCACATATTTATATACTTTTTACTGTAAATATCTTTCTGTTTCAGCTATAACATAAAACTAAATTACTTGTTAGGATTACAAGCCTGGTCATCTGTCACCTCTTTTCTATTCATACATCATCCAGGTGTTTAGTCTTGTTTTCTAAACTATATTGAGGTAGAAAGTCACTATTTATTTTCCTGTAGTGAAGATACCTCTTGGTATCTAGCCTGCTCACAGCTGGCCTCCTAAGGTGTACCATTTTCAGGCTTCTATCCTTTCCTCATGTTACAAGTCAGATCTTTATTGTTGCTCTCAGTGGCTGTTGAGACAGGCAGTAGGTGCAAGTGTAGGTATAGTGCCTCTGCTGAAAGGCCAGGCCAGGCCAGGTGTTTAGGTATGCACAGGTCATATTTGGCACATAGAGCAATGCTCCCTATCAAGCACTGCCATGCCCATATCAACTATTATATGTGTTTTAGCAAATTTTGGCACTGATCAGATGAAAAGAAGTGGTAGCAGAAAATGTTATCGTACTGTTCCACCAGTGTCAGGAGGATGAGCTTCATGAAGATGGCTATACTGAGCTCCTTTAGTCCGAGGCTCCCAATGTACATTATGAATAGCCATAAATTAGTTATCACAGTTAAAGGCTTGCTGGGATGCTCATTTTACAAACACCAAACAAGAAAAACTCAAAGGTTGTGGTTGATTTATTTAAAGATGATTTAGGACCCCAATCCAATTTGAAATGGAATGACATTTCAGCTCCTGAATATTTACTTAGGTTCTCTTTCTGTTCTGAAAGGCTCAAGATCATGGAAGCCAGGTTGCCTGTGGTAGAAGTAAGAGAAGTATCCAGACCTCATGTTTCCTATCGTTATCCTCTGACCACAGGAAATAATCTTTCCGCCTATATTTATCCAGCACTGAGGTAAAAACTTTCTTCCTTCATAATGAAAAGTAAACCAGAAGTATCTAGTAAAGACATAGAAATACCCTTAAACAATTTTCTGCTTATTATTTGTTTGAATGTCCTTCTGATGGGTGACTATGCCTTTGCTAGTGGCACTCAAAGAGCCAAAAGAAACATATGTTGTGAAAAGTACCTTTAGCAAAACAGACAGATGGATAGGTAACACTTTAAAACAGGGTGGCCAATGATGAGCAATTCATTTGGTATTCATTGCGATAACCTTAATTGTGATGAATAAATTACATTTAGCATCACTTGGAATTTTGTGAAAAGAATGTTTGCCTTTTCTATTTTTTCCATTTTGTGTTATTTTTCCCATCTCAGAAAATAGTTCATTTAACAGCAGAGTCTATGCAAGAAAACCACAAGTGGTAGATCAATGTTTAAAAATTTTAAATGCTTCTGATGTTATTATCACCTATAAGTAAATTTTCACTCAGATCATGCTTTGGAGCTTTCTCTTTTTTTACAGCAATTGAAAAATTTCTAAACTGCTCAATCCTTTCAGCTGGTTCATCACTCCCCTATTCAGTTAAATACACCGCAGAAGTGAAAAAATACACCTATTGCTTGTAAGCTGTAAACAGTCAGTGGATTGTGTTCTGTTGATTACAGACGGTTTATATTGGCTGGACTGGGCTTTAGCTGTCAGCACATAAAGAGAGAAATGGACAAAAGAGGCTCTGAGAGCAGATGTTGACACTGGAAGCTCAAATTCTGGGATCCTCAGCCTGTGACTGTGGAAGCCCAGCTGGGAGAAAGAGACAGGCTGCATTCATAGAGCCTCTCTGGGATCCCTGCCCCATGCAGGTATCCAGCCATTGAGAGACAGGAAGATGAAAGGCTGCTTCACAGATGTCACCTGCTGAGGGTTCAGCAGCCTGTCCAGAAATGTCATGTTTGGCAGCTGGTGGAGGATCCCTCCCACCAGCTCTGGCGCACAGATTCTCACAGTATTCCGGGAAAGATGCTTACACGGGGGCTTCCTAATGAGATGACATTAAAGAGAATTTTTGGCTTCTGCCTCTAACAGCACATTGACATTAACCTAGCTGTCCATTCATTACACAGTTCCACTGAAGATCAGTCACTCTAACAAAATGAATTTTAGGCATAAGCACTGAGCCAAATTACCCTGGAAAATTGTCGAGATGGCTATCGCTTCTCGTTCTGTTAAACTGATTCTGCATTCCTTTGTTTCTGTGCAAGTTTCTGAAACTGCTCTAAATTCCACTGATACAGGCTCAGTCAAGGCACTTGGCCCCAAAAGCAGCAGAAACTGCAAAATTCTGGAGGATATATGGCACTCAAACATGGCACACCAAAACTCCTCGGTCCTATTATCTACTTGGATAATAATACATGACCTCATCAGAATACACATTTAGAACATCGGCAGAAAAGATCAGAGAGTATTGGAAAGAAGATAACAAAGAAAGGCAATAATATTTTGGCAGAAGGATGCTAAGATCTAAGCAGAAAGGAGCTAAAGTGAAGCAGAAAAGGGCTATTGCTTAAATTAGTTGGGAAGGGTTAGTGTTTGTCCTTTTTCTCACCTATGGCCCTCAGGTCAAAGGAAATGGCACATGCTTTGTCCTTTGCCTTTTGGGCTACTTCTAATCTAAAAAGAACAAGGGGTCCTTTTCCATACTTTCCATAAAGGCTCAGGGAAGTGCCAGGACCTGATTCCTCTCTCACGAATCAATTACATTCTCAGAAATACCTAGAGATATTACTTAAATGCATGGGATTTGGGTGACCAGTAACAGAAAAAAAAAAAAAAAACCACCTCAGAATGGTCAAATTTCTCATTCAATTTTTTAAAGCTTTACAATCTTCACTTTTTCTTCTTCTTTCTGTATTCAATGTACTAATAAGAATAGCTGTGCTTTTAGCAAGTGAGATTTTTGCCATAGAATGTATCTAGTAGTGAATTGCCTCTTAATAACATTCAGAGGTATCAAAATGACAGAGTCCAGGAGAGGACTTTTGTCATCATCATCTACATTTTTTCACAACTATAGTTTGGGTTATTGTTTTGGTCCTTCCCAAGGAGGCTGCTTGCACACCAGGCTAGAGAACAGGCATTGCTCCTCAGGACCTATGACATGAAAGGACTGCCTGAGGATACCAAGTGGAAGAACTGATGAGAAATTTGTTCATTAGTTACATCAAATGGTCAAAACTAAAATAACTTTTAGTACTAATACTGTTTTTGGCTGTGGTGAGTGAAACCTTAAAGCATTAGGATCATCTTGACAGTTCAGTCATTGTTTTGCAAAAGGGAAGGAGAAAAGGTAATGACTGAAAAACTAGAGAAGGGATTAACAGAGGGAAGTAAATACATACTGAACAACACGATCCAAATAAATTCACTGCATTCACCAATTAGAGGAGCATACAGTGCAAAGGTCTTGAGCTTGGAATGACCCACTAATGTCAACAAAGCCTTGGTGATTAAAGTTACTGAGGGGTCTCAAATGGAAATGTAATTATTTCCTTCTTTTAAAAGGGACTGGGAGGATGTTCCAATCTGTGGCATTCCAAACTGAGATATCTTTTAAAAAACCTGATTTTGAAAAGGTAAAAGGTTTAGCACTTTTTGAAAATGGATTTTTAATTTGAAAATCTGACTAAGGGAAAACTGCAGTTCCAATAATGCTCATAACATCAGAACATCTAAAGAAGAATAAAACCGTAAAATAAAAGCATGTAATAGACAAAATGAGAAAAAAAAACCTTAGGTCCTGGCATTTTTTAGTGTTTTTAGTGCATTTCATACCCCCTTCATGAGTGAACCTTAGCAAACATTGGAATTTTCTCTGTAGGAGACATTAATGAACTGACCTATGGAATATTATATATAGGTAAAAATGAATTTTAATGTTTATAGAAGTAATATTTTGTTTTAAATACAGTTTTATATTCTCCACCACCAGGTTAGACTTCCATCTAGTTGAGAGGGAGTTTTTAATTAAGGAACATAAAATTTAAACGGTTCAGAAAATGTCAACATGGGTTCCTATTTTCAGCCCAACACAGATGATAGAACGAGAGGGCATAAATGAAAATTAAAGAAAAACAAATTCAGAACAGATGTCAGGAAGCATTTTTTTCAAGCAGCGAATCATAAATGTGTGGAATGGCTTACTAGGCAAGATAGTTAAGGCAAAAACACGGAGGTCATTAAAGAAACAATTAGAAGACATCATGGTGTATATGGAAAAGGGAATCAGACATGATGAGCCAAATGGCCTCTACTCGCTCCAAGAGTGTCTCATGTTCTCAAGAAATCTGGACACTGGTAGATGTTTTTAGAGGACTAGAGTAGGTGCTAGCTAGAAAATCAGGCAGCTCTTTCCTTCTCTCCTCCTTCTCTCTCCCTTACTTTCTTCAGGTATCCTAAGTCAACTTTCAGGATTATTGTCAAATCAGTTTTAATTATGGGAGCATTAAATATGCATTACAGGTGCCAGTGAAACCTTTGAAACATTTCCGATGAGAAGTGACCTTATTATCATAAAACAAGTTTGCCAGTGTAGAGCAACAGGCAACCTGTATTAGCAAAGATGTCTTCTACTGGGAACATTTTAATGTCCTTTTTTGTGACTATTAACATTATAAAGAAACATTCAATACCATTTGTAAATGCTGTCAAAGATGGTATGGTAGAACTACTTAAAAGAGAAAGCCAAGTCTTATGAATAAGTCAAGACAGTGCACCTGGCAAGTTTTACACTAGAAACAATGACTCAGATCTTGCTGTTCTGTCAGAATGGGTCAACCAGAGGATCAGGCTTAGGTGAGGATAGATAATGGAGAAGAATTTGGTTTACTATCAACCACCTACAACTATGAATGGAAAAGGAGGACAAACAAATAACCCCTGTTTGCTCAAGATTATTTTGAAACAACATAGAAGATCTGAAGTGATAGTTATATCTAGAAAGCGACAGATGTTAAAACAACAAGATGCTTTATAAACAAGTACAGGCTAGAAATGAACTAAAATGGGAATACTGCACTATGCCAGCTGACCGCAATTATTTCCAGCTTATGCTATT